>NW_021940122.1:5014083-5684917 GCF_001715985.3 Manacus vitellinus
CTGGAGGTTGTCTCGCGGATGGGAGGAAGGGACACGTATAATCACTTCCTTTCTCGCAGGCCTGAGCCGCGGGAAAGCGCCCGCCCCGCAGCCTGTCCCAGGCCGGTGTCGGCTGCTCATCCTGGGAAGCAGCGAGGGAAAGGCGTTTTCCCAGGAGTGCTCCAGTCCCTGCCATGGCCCTGGGACGCCTCGCCCCGACACAGGGCGCTGTGGGACCTCTGTGCTAAGGGCTGAGACCCCCTCAGACAGAGCCAGCAGGTGTTTGTAGAGCAAAGGCTCATTTGCAAGTGCTGGGTTTGCAGCCGAGTCCGAACCGAGGAGACCACGGGAATTCTCAGCCTCAAGACCCGCTTGTTGGTTGCTGGTTCCTCCGGAAGGGAAGTTGGCTGTGTCAGGCTCCATCCTTTCCCATGGAAAAGGCCAAGACCTTCCTCAGTTGTTATACCATTAGTATGTGTATAGAGCTTTTCACCGTCCTTTACACCTCTTTGTTTTTCGGGGTGTTTTTGGTTTGCTGGTTTTTTTGGTTCTGCCAAAATTCTCCACCTGACCTACCTTTCTGCTTTCTGAATGCTGCTTTTTTATTTCAGGTCAAATAAAACTCATGCTTTATCCAAATTAATCTCTTGCAGTACTTCCTTTTCCTTCCTGTACACCAGAGTAGTTGACATTTGGTGGCTATCAAGCCTTTGAAGAACCCTGAGCTTTCTATTTCCTTTTTTCCTGATGAACTACTCCTTTGTGATCCAGTATAACAGTTCTCCCAGTTCCCTCATCCTGGAGATTGGTTATGTTCGCTGTTCTCTGTCCTTCCCTTTGTGTGAACCATCCAATTTAAAGTTATCACCCTTATCCAAGTTGCCTCCCGTGTTCCTAATCACAGGTCTTTTTATCTGTCTCTTGGAGCCACACGGGGAAACACTCCTATTCCGGATGGTTTCTCCATCTTCCACGTCAAAGTTTGTCACCAGTGTTTTCCCGGAAACATCCCTTGTTGGGGTCCTTCTTGCCCAACGGGGTGTCCCATTGCCATGCGCTTGGGTGATTCTGCTGGCTGATTGCACAAAGCTCCTCTGTCTCATGAGCTGGGTTTTGTAGGAGGTCCTCACCAGGACAGTGCCCAGCTTCTTTCCTCTCATCGTGCCCAGGGGCTTCTCTCAAAGCAGCACTTCTGTAGCACACTCAGCTTCAGAAAAGGTGTGTAGAAAACAAGGCCATCTCTCTTCCTCCTCCTAACACCTCCTTGAACAAGGCATTACCTTTGTATTTGTATTCCAGTCATATGGTTTACCCCACTACTCCTCTGTTGCTCCAATTAGCAGATACTCTTTATTTTTTAGTCTATGTAGCCCTTTGTGTTTTGGAGGAATTTTTGGGATAGGTGGGTTCTTTAATATAATGGCAGTAAGTAAATGACAACTGATAGTAAAAGAAGGTAAGGACTCTCATAAGACTCAGCTCAGCATTGTAGTGAAGCACTTGGATTTTAAGCACGGGTGTAAACTGACTGCACAGCTACTTCAATGTAAGCATATGCTGAGGTTCTGTGCCGAATCAAAGCTTTAATTTCCTTCTCATTTCTTGTGGCCTGTTCTGCATTTTTAAGCTGAGACGGAGTGTGAAAATAAAATACTTAGAAAAATAATTTCTCTAGGGCATATTCTGTTTGATAATGTCATACCTGGAACTTCATCTGGGCTGTCAAAACAATGATGCATGACGGTAAAACCGAGCACACCTCATATACATAAATGTTTCACAGCCTGTAACTAAGTATCGAGAATTAGTTGAAGGCTCCTCTAGCTGAGTTATTTCACTGAGTGAGAAATGATGCGACCATAAGAGAGCAGGTACCTCCCAGCTAGTAACTCCAGGTAACAACAGGTAGAAATGGCAATGAATAAATATGTGGATGGACATTTATGAGGCACACTGTGAAAGGACAGGGGATATTAAAGAAATGCAGAAGAGGAAATTCCTCTCCTTGAACAGCATTTATTGTCCACCATGGATCATGAGGCTGCATTTCTGGTGGGAATTGCAGTTGTATCAGAAATGCCCAACAAGTTATCGGTGATTTACTGACAAAGGAGGGAACAGTATTTCCAGTAGTGATGTGGGTCTGCTTATTTTTGATGTCATCATTGACAACTGTGAGATGCCTTTAAAATCTATGGTAAGAAATATGTTAAAAAGCTCCCAGAGGATGTGATGAGAACCAATTGTGATAATTTGAGGAAGCAATCCAACCAACTACCTGGTATTGAATAGAATTACTTAGCATGGTGTAGAAATATAAATCAATTATAGAAAGAGTTAAGGAATTTCCTCCTGGAAGAGGAATAAATAAGAAGGCAAAAAGACTATAGAAGAGGACTGAAGAGGTCAGGACAGATCACCAAGGAAATAAAAAATAAAGGTGAAAAGGGTAAATCTCATTCCAGGGTATCCAAACAGGGGAGTCGTACTTAAAGTAATCCCAGGGAGAAATAGTTCTTCTATACTCAGTGCCAAGGAGGCCTCAGCTGGAATACTGTGTTTGGTTTCAGACACTGCATTTAAAAAAGGTTCTAAAGATCAGAGACTGAAATCTTTGAAGTGGCAGTGGTAATGATCTTAGAAAACGTGGCCAACAAGAGAAGGGAAAAAGAACTAGATTTGTTTAGAAAAGGGACGAAAGAATGAGGGGAACAGTACCAAGTTCTAGCAATAAGTAGAATTACTGTGGAGGAAGATAAATAAATTGTTCTCCAAATCCACTGTGTCAAGACAAAAGGTAACAGCAGCATTTTAGTTCAGATATTGGGAGAGCCCTTTGTGGTTTCAGCTGTGTAACAGAGTCTTTGGAGGCCATGGGATCCCCGATGTTGAATGCTTTTAAACCTACAACAGACTGGAGCCAGCCAGCCTCCGGACAGTTGCTCAGCAAAGCAGGAAGATTTGAGGGGCGTGTTGCCTTGCTTTGCTGGGACAGACTGGGAGCTGCAGCACTGCAAACAAAGCATCTGTGAGAAACAACCCAAACCTCCCCAGGTCTTTCAGCAACAGCCAGTCAGCTCCATGGTAGCATATCACCTAAGTAGTAGCATTTTCCAGCTTTTGCTTAGTTGTGTTGTCAGGTTTCATGTCAAACTGGAGATGACAAATATAGTCAGGACACCACTCTGGGAAACTCCCAGGCACTGGGTGTCAGATACTGTCAACTGTTGCCTACACTTGTCCCTGCAAGATCTTTTAGGTCTGTCCTAGCATTACATTCTTATGAGCAGAGGTTTGATGAGAAGAGCATTATAACAAAAGGCCACTCTGTAGATCTACACCTCTGTGCTGCTTGAGCTAAAATCCCATAGGGAACAGTTCCTTTCATGCCAATAGAGTTGCAAGAAAATGCTTCTATTTGTGGAGTCATTTGAAACAGATGTTAAAAATAAGGCGTCTGGTCACACAGTAAAAGGACTGGTAAGATTGGATTCTCGTAAACAGCAACGTTGAAATGTTACATTTTTTAGCAACTTTATGCATATGAATATCAAATTCCATATAGATGTTTACTGAATTCAAGGTTTGGGGGCTGAATGTCCTACCTTAATTGGCAGGAATGGAGAAATAATCCCTCATCAGACAGAGTTCATAGTAAAAGCATAAAAAGTCTAATTTATTGCATTCTTTGAATATGACTTCATTTTCGAGCATTTTGTGACAATCTGACCCAATATTGCACTGATTCAGACAATAGAGCTGTTCTATTGTGCTTTAATGGCTGGAAATGTAATTTGCTTCCTGTTTAATATTTAAGCCAGCAATAATATCAAAAAGGCTTATTGCTCCTAAGAAAAGATGAAAGGGGCATAACTCTTTAGGTTTTTTTTGTGTTCAAAATTTGACCTACTTAAAAAACACTAGAAACTCATGGGAATGGTCCTCAGAATTAAAAATACCAATATAAGATTGTTGCCTGGGAATTTTGAGATACATCACTTCCAGCTCATTGAAAAGCAGAATTTCCCTCCCAAGAGAAATCCAGATAATTCAAAATTAATTTTGTCCCAAAATACTGATTTAACAGTTTTTTCCACAGAAAATTAGGTTTGAAAAGAAAAAATATTCTGAACTTCAGAAATATTTAATTTGGGTTTAATGACTGTCTTGAAATTTTTCAGTCTGGCTCAGCTGAAGAGCAGTCTGTGCCTATCCCAGCTGCTTCAAGTGACTCTCACATCACCAGCGTTCTGTGGTCTTGCTTCATTATGCTCCTTGGAGAGAGCAGCTCCATGGCTATCCTGCCTTACCATATAGCTTTTCCACGGGGAGTGAGGAAGTTTTGGCGTAATATGTGTGGAAGACAACTTGCAAAGGCTAATCTGAAGAGGATAGCAGGAATACCTGTTATCTGAATTGCTGCAACAGTGAGGTATATGGTAGCCCAGACAGGGATGTAGAGCTACAGAACTAAAGCAACATGACTAAAACAACCTTCACATGAGGTGCAGCTGTGGATCTGCCCTATCACTTTGCCCAATAAAGGCTTGTTGCCTTTTCATTTGGCATTGCTGTACGTCCTGCTATCCTGCTGGATAATACTACACAGCTTTCCAAGACCTCTCCTTATCCCCTGTCCCCTCATTTCCCATGTCAAACCCTTTGGCAACCCCATTCCTCCTTGTTGGTCTCTTATCAGGGCTCCATTGCAGGGCTCAGTGTGCTGAGTCCCACACCTACATGGAGAGGAAACCTGACATCCAAGGCTTCATGAAATCCCCCAGGGACAGAGCCATTTCTAATACTTTACATATTACAAGCAGTTAGTTGTATACTGAGAAGCCTCTGCCGTACTTTCACTGGACAAATGGATATGCTGGTGTTTGCATAAATTTACATTGGTAAATATAGGTTAAAAAATCCCCCCAAACTCTCAGAAGTAATTCTGCAGAAATACCTGTTTTTGCCAGGCCCAACTAAACTCAGTCCTCCAGAAGTGCACACAAGAATTCCAGGTGTCATTGGAAGGAAAACATGCAGGAGACAAATACCTTCTAATGTTTTGTTTCACTTGCTTTTATAAATAAACGTGTGGCATCTCTTTTTAAACCATGACATTTTGACAAACAATGATGCTTTGTGTTACCCTTTGGTGAGAAGAAATGTGAACAGAATAGTTTCAGGCAATCTGAAAAGCAGCTTGGGAATGAAGACTGCTGTGTACTATTCCCAGATCAGTCATTTACTTACTCCATATATTTGGATAAGATACTTAGTCCTTATCTATATTGCCAAGGTTGCACTGCTTCAACTTTACCAGTTCAGTAAAGCTATACAAACTCTAGTATTAACACAACTATATTGGCATTCAAGTACTTTTATCAGAATAATATGCCCATGTTGGGCAAATCTTACCACTATAACATACCTTTGTACCATTACAACTGCTGGCACAGCAGGGAGCGTACTGTTATAACAAAAAGATAAAAATCTTATCCCTTGCCAAAATACTTATACCTAATACTAAATTGTGTGTAGCTCACCTTTGCTTCTTCACCTTCACCCATCTATAAAAGACTTTTAGATGTTACCTTGCCAGGTTGTTGAGCCTTAATTCCTATCTGTAACAGGGCCTCACAAAGTCTGCAGGAAAGGTACCAGGGCTTGTTTTTAACCAGCCCCAGAGCTTTGTTAAGTCTCTAAAAAGTGTTTGCAAGAGGCAGCTCTGCCCCAAAACATGCCATAGCAGAGGAGTTTGGCTGGGCTTGCTTCCTTTTTCTGTGAACATTTCACTTTACATTTGACTCAGACTTTTCTGACAGCTATTTCATGACATATTGACCGTATGATTGTCCCTGATATTTCATGTATTAATGTGAAATCCACTCCTTTTTCCCTGGGCTTCAGAGATTGGCTTCTTTCCCCCCCCCACCATTTGTCTGACAAGCGAAGGTTAAATCAAGAAGGACAAAAATCTTTCATGTTCAAGGCAAAAGTACAATAAGACTGCTTTCCCTGCTGCCTTTTACCCAGAAACTGAGTGTGAAAAAGAGAAGTAAAGAGACTGCCATCTGTGGGAGAAACGAGGGAGGACACCAGAGCCTGGAGCCCTGGCAGCACCTGAGGAGAGTTGAGCAATGTTGGGCTGATTGTTGGTGTAAATGACATCAGCATTTGGCCTAGGATCAGTAGGTTCTCTCCGAATAATTTAGTAAGTACAAATATTAAAAATACTTGAAGTTAGACATTAACCAGGTGAAATGTTTAGACAGCAATAGTAAAATGCATTTGATCAAACTTTATGGACTGAAACTCAAACAGAGGTTTATTTAGTAAAAATAATGGGGATGCTGATGCAATTCCTAGTTAATTAAAAAGGAAAAATTCAGAAGAAGCAGTCTTTTGAAACTAAAAATATAATTTCAAGGACAACTTTGGACTTGTTTACAAAAGATTTCATAATTCACAAATCCATTCTGATGGCTCTTTTCCCACAGGCATTCACTCTAAGCACCAAGGCCACTGATGTTTTCTTCAGGTTCACTGTTCATTTTGAAGCCATGGAGCAGGATACTTAAAAGCAGAAATCCTGCTGCAATCTTGCAAGCCACGCAGGAATTCTAGCTTCTCAGCCTTGCATTGACTCAGTTGTCTGCTACTCTGGATATAAGAAAGACTCAGATGCAACATTAGCAGGAAAAGTCTGGATTGCAGAGGCCCCAAAAGATGCCTACACAGAATAGGATACATAGGAATGGGATCCTCTGGATTGTCAGACTCTAAAGGTTTACGTACCTGTGTTTTCCAACATCTAAATAGAACGTATTTTAACCCACATCATGGACATAACTTCTCCCCCCCCCCTTTACCTGCTTTCTTCCAAGAAGTACATTTTTAAGCAAAGTGCAAGGACACTAGAACAGCCAGTCTGCCTGCTGGATGATAGCCTGGGTCCAGAAAGTCCTTTGAGCTGGAGGAAAGGTGAGACCTTCAAGAGCCCCACTCGATTTTAAGTGCTGGAGCCTTCCATGAGGCTGCAATCCAAGGCACCTCCACCAGCGTGGGACTCCAGCTCCTCCCTCGTGTCTAGGGACGGGGTCACATCTGGCTTGAATTTAGCATTTGCTCTTTGTTAGTGCTCTAAAGACTGTTTAATTTATGCTCAGCCTGCGTGTGTGTATGTATGTATTAAGTAAGAGGCAGCTGGTCCTATGCAGGCAAGGTTGACTGTTACCCCTGAGGCAAGAGGCCCATGGAAAGCAAGGGTGACCACTGTTTTATTATTGCCCTTTACTATTCTTTTGACCTCCACTTGATATATTTTTCCATAACCCTAGGCAGTGAGTTCTCTGGGGGTGGGAACTATCTGTTATTGTCTGTTGAATGAGGACCTCACTGTGGAATACAGCTTCTGAACATCACTACTAGACAAATTTACCAACAGGCAAGGTGGCCAGCATCTGTCTTAACTGGTCCATCACTACAGGCAAAGTGGGTATCACCTGATCCCAGGGAAACCTCCAAGGGAGTAAAATGCTGTTCCCTTAGACTTGTGTCAACACCACTAAAATATGAAAGCCACAATTACTAAAAGCATGAATAAATAATACATACGCATTTCAAGAAGCAATAACTATGTTAGCAGCACACAAAGGTGACCTGTGAACCTCCTGAGAAGGACAATGGGGAGACAACAGCAAGTGTAGTCAGGAGTAATAGTGTGGGAAAGTGTTGCTTCAGGGCACACCAGAGGCACATACTAGTCATTGGTGTTGCCCTTTCAGTTGTGTTTGTTGCTGAAAACTGAGTGATGTCAGCATATTAAGGGAACATCCAGGAGACTTGTACCTACATTTCTGACCCTCCAATAGTCCTTTGTAGTCCAGAACAAGATTTTCTCTTGCCTATGGTACCTGATATGTGACAATGCTCACAGGATATTTATACCCAGGTGCCACTGTCATTCAAAGGAGCAACAGTTAGAGTGGTTTGAATTGCACCGTTAAGGATAAATGAAACAAAGCTGTATCAGAATGAAGTTGAGAGGCCCTTAGCTCAAAGTAAACTGAAGGGCCCAGAGCATTCCCTGATTCCGTGGGAATAGTATCCATCGTTTTGCCATGAAACTGCTTTAGAATGTGAGTCCTTCCTAAGGAAGCACTGAAAGCATTAGCTGAATGTACCTGATGAAGTATTGCCTGACTGCTTCAGTGGACTCTGAGGCTTTAGCTTGGGGGAAATTACAAGCATTCAGTTCCTCTCCAGGGGACATTAACTCTGGAACGTAATGCTAGGCATTAAATTACAAAGCATATAATCATTTCACTGCTAATCAACTCATGCTCATACTAGAATTCCTACTTATTCCTTACACCTTCCCAGATCCCACAAGTTCATGTTGCCTTCTACTCAACTGCCCAATTTGGACTGACGATACATGAACCCTGTCTGAGTGGTGTCAGGACAAAAGTGTTTGGCATTCTGAAAACTGAAAGTAAAAAGATTAAACAAACCTGAATATAAAAATATAACATGTGACCTAGTGTCCTCAAGGTTCTATTTATTTTCACATTTAATTTCAGTAAAAATGTACCTCTAAGATTAGAATCAACACGTTCACTGTCTAGTCTGCTGCACTGTCAAAGATAAAAATCCAGGAGGCTTTCTAAAGGTACTGGATCTAGCTGCCTGAGAATTTCATGGTGGTGAAAGGCCCTGATAATGCTGAACATTGTTCAGCAGCAGGGGAACCAGGATATCCAGGTAACTGCTTGTTTGTGCTATACACTTGCAGAGGGTTCTCAGACAAATTGTTTATTCTTTGTGTCTTCCCCTTCCCCCCCTCCCCCTCCCCCAAGAAAAAGAAGTAATAACAACATTCAATACACCTAAAATTAAAAGCATAAAGCAAGAGGGATAGAGGTATTACTCATATACTATCTACTATCATTACTCTGGGATAATGAATAAGTATAATTAGTGGCATAGTGGACATTATTATACTAGCAATAATGGAGTAAGACTGTACTGTGTTGAGGTTAGAGATCTGTAAAAATGTTAATTTTCTTACTGATTCCAAAAATAAGCTTGTCTCTCTCTGGACAGCTGACAGCACTTGCTGTATCTTGTGATAATGCTGAAGTGACAACTCTCCGCCCTGGCTCACTCCCTCATTTCTATTCACATTAGGTTAGGACCTAGAGGATTGCAGGACATCACGTTGCTTGATTGGTGGATGATGTCATCCCCAATCATTTATGTATCATGTCTCTGAGGCACTGAATCATTTCTCTTTTTATACTCTTTCTGATGAAGAGGAACTGGAACTAAACACTTTTGCCTTTCATAGCCCTTGGCTAGTAGTATCTGGCATGGGAACCAGTTATACTGAGCAGGCTGTGCTGGAACTTCACATTTCAACCAGAAGTGCTTAGAAATTATGGTGCTTGCATCCCATCTAGTGGAGGGATCAGATGAATTCATCAGCTGTTTGTTGCTAAGTAAGCGCATACTTCTGCTGTGACTGTAGGAGCAGAACTCTCAGCCTTGTCAGGATGCAAGCAGTCCACACAGCACACTCACAGTGGTGATTCACTGTGCAGAGTGAATTGGGTGCATTTCATGTCATGAGGAGAAGTCTGACAGTTTATACGGATATCAGGCATTTGCACTGGGAAGGAACAACTGGCTGCCTTTAACTGTGGGCAACAGCTTTGCTGCTCCAGGGCATCAACATGAGAACCAGCTGTAATTTCTGAGTTGCTGCCAATGATTAAAACTAATTAACCATTTTGAGGCTAACAAACACTTTTCAATTCTCTCTGAATCCTTCTACAAACCCATAAGGATCATGATCTTTGGAAGAACTTGTATCTACTTCACAAGCAAGATGGAGGGGGAGATATCCTTTCTTCCTACGTGGAAGAGGCTGCAAAGCCAAAACCTGTTCAGGTGTCCTTACCTGAAAGAAGGACCTGTTCACCAACAGATCAGGTAAGCACAGAACATCACAAACCACCCTAGTGCCAGTAGATTTAACCATTGCTTTATCTGTACAGATTATTTTGACTTGCACTGAAAAAAAGGGGGAGAGCTATGTTTCTAATAAGTCTGAAAATGAACTTGAGTGACTCCCTCTTGAGGCCAGTCTATTCTGCCAGCCCTTAAGCCTCATTCCCCACTGACTCCCTGCAGCTACACAGTGCAGAGCTCAGCTGTCTGCCACTGGGCAGACAGCTGCTATATGGTGTCACATGCAGGCATTTCCCACCGTATGCCTCGGCATGTGGGAAGCTCATGTGCTAAGGCAAGAGAGTTAGTTATTCCTGAACAGCGAGAGGACTGCAAACACTTTCTGCTGTTATTGCTTGAATACAGCCCATCAGGCCATCTCTCAAAAAAAAAAAGCAAGTGATCCAACTCAGTTTTACAGGCAAGAGTTTTTCTTACAGCCAAGAGGTACAGAGAGAAAGCCTGGGGCGTGGAACAAGCTCGGTGCAAGTGTGCGCACAAGATAGGTGAGCATGCCACCATCCTGACACATCATGCACTACCAGAAAGGAATCAGACATTACTAAGGCAATATGAAGGATAAGCTTGCATCCAGAGAGCTTGTGGAAACCTACTATGTAGATCAGGCACAGATTCCAACTAAAAGCATTACTCATGCATAATGAGTGTGTTAGAAGAGGATTGTTCATTCCTCTTCCTCTTCATATTTAGTGATCACCTGTAAATTAAAACACTGTTTCTTTAAACAGCATAAAAATACAATGCCTTCTCTTACCTACCAGTGCCTCCAGCCTTTGCACACACAGATGCAAATCACATTATTTTCATAGTATGGAAATTCTCTGTTCGAAGTGCGCTAGATGGCAGTGTTCCTTTTGAATCACTACAGAGCCACTGCTCCACTATGATCACCACATTCAGAAAGCAAGGCCCTAACAAGTGTTGACATTGTCATTCCCAGGGTATTCTTCCAAATTTTGAGTTTCCAACCTTAGTGACTTTCAAAGGTGGAAAATGGCATCCTAGCACTTGATTCCCTTCTGCCATTGCTTCTACAAAAGCTTGCCTTGTGTCCAGATGTCCACTGTTGCTTCTTGCTGTTGAGCCCTCAGAGCTAGTACTGAACATAAAGGCTAGTTGTGTTTCTGCAGCACAGGGGCTATGGCTCATATGTTGTTTAATCTTATTCAGACTAAGTTTAAACAATAAGTTTACAGCAATTTCCCAGTACAAGCTTTGATCTGTTGTCTGCATTGCTCTTTGGATTCTTTGGTAGAGAAGGTGCTTCCTTGATGTATTAATATGAATTTGAAACTTGCAAGTAAAACATATGACTTTCCAGTATGAAGCCAAAGATATTTTTATTCTGTGAGATGCTGGGAATGCTTAGAATCAGCACACCTTACCAACAGAAAACTGCAAACAGGGAGAGGAGCGAGTAATTTTGATAGACTTGTCCCATGTTTGAGCTTGCTCTGTTCACTCACGGGGTTCCTGAGAGAAGATTAGGATTGCCTACATGTAGTGAGAAATTTAACTTTTAGCCAGCTCTCTCAACTGTGCAGGTCTGCTCCCTTTTATCTCAAAGTAGGGCTTCAACTGACTTAGCATCTCTGCTTTTGGGAGAGAAAACAACTCTAAAGGAAACTGCACTCTTCATCTGATATTGAAGAGATGGTGAGGGTTGAGAGCAGCTCAGAGAAAGAAAACAGGGAAAGAGCAAAGCAGTGCTCAAACTGTCTTGTTTGATTCTAAGTCCTCATAATGCAAGAGTGCTGTAAAAGGCAATCATTTAGGAGGGAAATCTGACAGTAGTGTTAAATCCCAGGTGGTTGAAGGACAGGAACCCTGTCACCCTAGACTCTGCTGTAAAGTGGAAGGTAGAACTGCTTCCATGGTAATGAATCCCTGGTAAACCCCAACACTGCTTTAGCAGTGTCCTGTTCAGTGCCTGCATTCAGCCCATTCCTGCAGACACTGGAGGAAGAGATAGGAAATTAACCCAGCCCTCATTCCTGCACAGTAAGTCTGTAAAGACAACACAAGCATTTCCTTTCCAGTAGGTCTGAGCTGAGTCCCAAACCCAATATCCATCTATAGGAAGAAAACTGAGCTGGTATAGCCTTAACCCTGGATCTGGTCTCAGAGTTCAGTCCAGGCGTTAATGTATAAGTGGAGGATGTGAACACTTTCTGTAAAACAAACAAACACACACACACACACACAAAACAAAACAAAACAAACTCCCCCCCCCCCCCCCCCCCCCCCCCCCGTTATAGTGTTTCTTGCTTAAATGCCCCTACACTGACTACTTGGATGGAAACCCACCAAAGCTTGTTGGGTACCATACCCTACCAGCAGCCCTTTAAAACATGTCAGATGACCTGCCTTGACCACAACACTTGGGAGCTTGTAATCTACACGCTGATGCCACGACCTCAGCTGTATCCTATGGTGTCCTTCCGATGGCCAGAAACACTAGCCCCTGTGGGGTAGTTTCTGGTGGCAAACATGGCTTTGTGTCCATATCCAAGAGAGGGCAGCATTCTCCCTCTGCTGGGAAGGCAGAGGAGGAGGGAGCTGCCGGACCACACATCTCTTTCTAGGAAAAGGCATGCTTTGTCAGATGGTATTTCAGAACAGACTTCCGATGTAAGACTTTGTGCATCTGTTTAGGGAGACAGCAACTCATTTACACCTCGAAGTTGCTGGGGACAGTTTATGACACACCTCTAAGTGGAACCCGAGCCAATTTTTGGTCTATCTGCAGCTGCCCATTCGTGCCTTTATCTTATCAAGAAGGCGTGGCAGTCTCTTGGTAACCAGCATCCCTCCCCAGGTGGTGGCACAGCAAGAAAGGCAACTGCATCTCTGTTTCAGAGCCTACAGCTTTATACTGCAAGGTGGTGATGGTGAAGGAGAGGAGGCAGAAGAGAAGAATGAGTGGACAGATGCCTACACTTTCGTTCCTGTTTTGTATTCATGCATAAGCTGTACCAAAACTGGACTTCAGAAAGAGCAGCAGTAAACATAAGACTCCAGCATTTAGCAGTGGCTTGCATACCAAATGGGGCCCTCTGTTTCCTAGAGCTGTATCTCCTCCAATTAGTTATCAGCATAAACCACTGAGGTGAATGCCTGTGGAGGCCCACACTGATGCTCATACTGTCTGTACATCTGGCAGCCTTCAAGCACTGAGTGCCTGATGATCTCAATGAAGATGTGGTGCAGCTGAGAAAAATCCAGCCTGTGCTGCAGCAAGGGAGAAAAATACACAAAAGCCTTTCCCTTCCCAGGTTCCTCCTGCAACAAGTGAGAAGGCAGGAGAAAATGCAAATAGCTACTGCTGCACCTTTCCCCAAAATATAGAAGGTGACTGATTACAGAAGGATTCCCCATCCAGGAAACTAACAAACCTGGGAAAGGTGTTCCACCAGCATTTCATTGAAGAGTTGTATTTTAGAACTCCTGCAGTATGCTTCTTATTGGCCTAATTAGCGAGCTTGAAAGGCTAGGAGTCACAAGGTTCACATGTAAAACAGATGGTAGACAGGACATCAATAAAGCTCTTTTAGATTATGCTGGGAAAAAAGCAGAAGCTTTTGCTTGAAATAGTTTCAAGCAAATAGCACTTGATTTACAGCCCTAATATGGCATATTATTTATACTGTTGCAAACATGTATGAATGTGAGCTTCTCACTGAAGATGGGTTTAACTATAGCAGTAGATGAGGGTGGGTTGGATGTAGTACTTTGAACATTGCATCACTGTCCAAGAGAAGAAAGTCTTACTGCCACCTCTGCTATTGCCCTGGCACACAGCACTTCACCTTGCCCTTCTGGCAGCCTTTTTTAAAGATAGGAATACCTCCTTTACGTAATGCTTTGAGATCCTTTTAGCCTACGTATGGTTAATTATCCTAGCAGAGAGAAGAAAACGGAAGACTGTAAGAAACTCATATACTTCAATTTCTGAGTACTGCTATATTTAAGTTGGCAAGTGTTTTCACCATTTTGATTAGAACAATTTCAAAGAAAAGCCAGGATGAGCCACTGTGCACTGATACACTCAAATACTGTACAGTTCACTGAGCCACCTCTCTGGCTCAGTCCAATTCTTCCATAAACCACATGGAAGGAACTAAGCCCTGGAAAAACACAGGTGAGAGCCAACAAAATTGGCATTTGTGGGATTGTCCTGGCAACACTGTCCCCCATGGTCATTAGTTCATAAATTTAAGATTAGCAGGACTCATACCACCATGCCCATGGTTGTGACATCTAGACAGCTGGAGGGATCCAAAGAGCAGTAAAAATATATGATTATGGACAAAAATCATAGCCACTAGACTGTGTGCCCAAAGGCCAAGCACTGGTTGGTACTGTCTGCTAGCTCATGCTATCACATTTCCACCACAACCAGACACTCACACTCCCAACAGAAAGCAAGTACTAGGATGTGAGCACATGCTACACTTCCACTTTTATTTAATGTAACAGACATGGCTCTCAGCTTCACTGTCACCGTGACACTGGATGCGGGTTTCAAGCATAAAGAGAAAACCTCTCTGGGACAACTGCAGTCACTGTATAACAAACCCAGCACTGAAGTGGAAAGCATGAAGTGAGAGTTTAGTAAAAGCCTGGTCTGCTCTATTGACCAGGCCTATTGAAGTGACTGCTTACTGAAAAGTAGACAGGAACATTTGGAGCTTGGTCTCATGAGAAACCAAATATAAACAGAATAGTGCTATTTCTGCAGCCTGTGCCCGCTGGGGCCACAAAGGATGCTGGATGTGCTCTCTATTCCAGGGGAAGAAAAGATTCCGCACTCTGCTATCTGTCTTTACCTAAAGCCCTGATCCTGATTGATTTTAGCAGAAGGATGGAAGGGGCACACCACACCCAATAATTAACTTTTGTACCGATTGTGGCAATGGTCAGAGCAGAGGTCATCTGATATGCTTGTCTCCTGTGAAACATGGATGGAAATGTGAGGATTTGCAGCTCTCAGGCCCATTTCAGTGGGAAGCAAAGATGACTGGTGTGCTGAAAGCAAATGACATCAGTGGTTTTCCTGTATTTCTTAAAAGTGCTAAAGCGACCTGGTTCATTCAAACCACAGGAAGGCACATTAATATCCGATAAGCTTTTGGCAGAACACAGAACAGCAGTAAAACGCTTGCCAGAAGGGTTGAAACGCAGAGACTTGGGACTAGGCAGATCCAGTAACAGGCTGGAGCACCTAGAGTGGCAATTAGACAGAAGTACATAGGTCTAAAAATGCAATTCAATACTCCTAATCTCCTTTCCCATCATATACCCTCCTATCCCCAGTCTCGAAGACCGTAGGCCTCTTCACTTCCCTCCAGGAGTCCATATGCCCCTTTAGTCCGGAGGATGTTCATAGTGCTGCTTGTGCAAAGCTATGAGCAAAATAAACCCCTCCAAAGGCAAGTCCATCCCACTGCTTTTTCCACAGAGGCGATGGAGAATGAGAACACCACACAACTACATTCTTATGTAGGTGTCACCCTAACCTGCACATCATGGATTTCCAAGCCTTGCTTTGCTTCTCGGTGTGCCTGATGGGAGCACCTCTGCACTGAGCTCCTATCTCATCCTGACTGGAGCTAAAGTAATAGGTATATACCCTTGAAGCATGTATTCCCCTACATCATGCACAACTACTGTACCATAGGACTGTTCTTTTAGATAGAATCCCCTTTGGATGCATTAAAGGGCAAGAAAAATTCCTTGCTTAGTCCTTCGACAGATGCAGCAACACACACCTGCAAACAGCAGAGGATCTGACAGCAATGCACATGTAAGATGGGTCCTGCTCTCTGCCACAACTTATGTGTCCCTCAGTAACAACAGAAGGACTGTCTTCTGCGGGGCCATGGGGGAACTGTTTGCATTTCTTGTAAAGTTTCTCCTACCTCTGATGTACTTTTGTTTCCTGACCTGATGCAAACCAGTCCAGCCCTTAAACTAACACATCTGCAGAAGCTCCAGGCTTAGTATTGAGGCAGCAACAAGCTGCCCAAGGAGAGGCCTCCACAACATGGTATTCCTGATGTTATCCCATATAGTGAGCTCTTACTCTCAGAGCAGCAAGACTTAGACAAGTACATGGACCTATCTATGTGTAACGATTGTGTGGGCAGGAGGATTTGCTTGCCCCAGCACTTCCCAATTGCCTTGGTTTTGCAGGTTGCCAGCAGACCCAGAGCTATGCCCTTGCTTAATGAGCAGGCTTCTGTAGGTCTCTTTTTGTGCCATTTATCTTCCCTCAGACACTGCAAAGGGAGCCTAAGCCAGGATGCTGGGCTCCAAAGGCCATGAAAGCTAAGCACTGCAGCACCCGCATCCTTATGGGATGTCATGGACAGAGTGGAAGCTTCAGAGAGGGTTTATCAGTGAGACTCCCCCATTGAATCACAAGGCGCAGAAAGGACCCATTTGCTTTCTAAACTCCTCAGAGAGGAGTCTATGTTGTGGCTGGATCCAATCCTGAAGTCCCAGACTTGGTCAACATTTTCTATCTAAAGTATTATACAGGTGAAACTGAGCCTTTATATGACTTTGTCCTGCAGAATGAAGGATAGCAAACCAAGTAAGTTTACATAAATAAATTATTTATTTAAATGGGTGACAATAATGTTTAGACCAAAAGATCTTAATCAGAATTATTTACTACACAGTATACATAGCTGCAACTAGTAGTGTAGTGCACTGTTTGTTGAAGCAATTCTATTAAAACTAGCAAAATAATTCTTAAGTAGACATTGATGTCACTCACTCGTGCCGGTGACTGTGGACAAATCTCTTTTGCTCAGCCTCAAGGAGTAACCTTGAGAGTCATCTCCACTTAAGGAAGGAATCTTCACACGCACTCCAAGAAGGGAGTTAGAAGACCCTACTGTTAAGTCTGGAACTGGTCTTTTATAGCACAAAATGATTGACTGTCAGTTATATGTCTCCAGGCCAGCTATGTCAGCTCAGCAGCTTGAGATAAATTACCAATACTGTCTTGTTGGTTCCTTGATCAGGTACTTTGTCTGCCACACCCTCACCAGTTCCAGTTTCAGTCAGGAAACATCATTCTTCCTTAGAGTGTTTAACTTTGAGATTGATGAGTCAGGCTGGTCTCAGCATTCTTCAACACACCAGCAGCCTGACCCCTCTTCTCTATCCAATGCTGTTAATTTTTGCAGGGTAAATAGGGTAAAGTTTGAGCTGTTTTACCCCCACCTAGGCAAAGCATCCTCTTATACAGGATCTTGATCTGATCAGTGGCAAGCCACATGGTCTGGTGACTAAAGCACAGACTTGGGCATCAGTTTCTACTGCCAGTTCCAATATTGACATCTTGTGTTGTTAACTAATACTTGCAGACAAAAAGGACATTAATGGCTTATTGCTTGAACACATAGCACTTAAAGAGAAGGCTATTCTCTCAATGACTACTCCAAGCATCTAACACATCAGCCCAATGGAGTCACTTGTTTAGTAACGTTCCTTTACATACTATTTTCACTTTGACTCACCTTTCATTTTAACTAGAGAATTTTAAAATAAGATCTCTGTTTTTATGGAGGTTCATCAGTTGCAAGCAGCAATACCCCTTCTATTCCTCGGAAGATATTTGTAGTACATAATTGCTGTCTATAGAATGTCCTCTTCCCCCACTCCAAAATTCTCCATGAAGTTCTATAGGAAACCATGTTGCTCACCTTACATTACAGGTACTTCCAAAGCAGAATGCTTAACAGTGTTAAGACTGTAAAACTTCAGATAAAACTGACAAATAGCTTCATACCCAAGTGAAGTGAAGGGGAAAGCATAGCTAGACATCAGATTTTGTAGGGCCAGCGCTTTATAAGAGTCTTAAAGGAATCAATGACTTTAAATGGTCAGAAGCTCCATTTTAGGTTTCATGCAAGAGATGGCACTGTTAGCACCAGCAATTGATTTAGAACTAGGAGGAGGTGTATGTGGGAGGGCACGGATGTATTTTTAATGGCAGATTACAAACATTAATATTAGAAAAGATATTTTTGTTTCTGTTTTGATTAACAGAAGGTTATTAAATTTTTCACTGAAGGAAGACTCATACATTCCACTGCAAGCATATTCATATTTCACTAGGACACAGGAAACAGAAAATAGAGCCAGCTAGGAAAGAAAATGCAGAAATCCAATGCCAACCGAGATAGGAATGTTTCTTGTTTAATCAAGAATTTACTTTTTTCTCCCCAGATGAAAGAGATCTATGCACACACGTGTGCCAGCACACTAGCATTATAAGTGTGAAAAAGTGAAGAATTTAGGTCTTGCTTGGCAGATATCATGTAAACCTTCACTTGCTAGATTCTGCAGATAGTAGTCAAACATTTCCAGTTTTAAAAAACCAAGGTAGAGTTAAAAAAAATTCTTAGCAGAGCAAGTGATATTCGCAAAGCAGACTATCAATGCTTAAACACACTACTCAAGTTCCACAGATGTCTCTTGCTAACCTTACACTCACTTTAGTTGTAAAGGCTACCAGTAAAGCATCAAACCTCTGCTGCTCACTATACCACCTCAAACACACTGAGCTGCTCAATGCCTTTTGAACGTTGGCCCTTGACTGGGACTGGAATGATGAAGGAGAAGAGCTGCCTCCTTGGTGGATCCTGACCTCGCAGGTGTGTCTAAATCACACGGAGTTAACAGAGTGCAGCTGAATAAGGCAGTGCTGTTGTTCTGATAGGCAGATGTACCCAATACTTAGGATATTCACCATGGTGTGAGGCACCTAGATTCCCCTCTCAGGTAGGGAAGGGAGCAGAGGCTACTCTTGAGATGTGCTTTTAAGCATTTAATAGAAGCCTTCTTTTCCTCCTTCCGCTTTGATGCTAAAGACCAGTAAAAGGCCTTTAATCACAACATTTCCTATTAGTCCCTTGGGAGGTTTCTTGCAGTATTTCCTATTAGTTCCTTTGGGCAGTTTCCTGTCAGGTTGTGGTTTCCTAATTGGTGAAGCTGACCAAAATGGAGGCTGGAAGACCCCATCTCCCTCCCTCCACTCCACCTCTCCCTCCACTGCACCCTGTCAGCATGTTCCAATCCTTGCCCTGTGCTGGTGCAAGCGCCTATACAACCACTTTTGTGTTTGGTTGGGTTGACTTTCAGCTGGGTCAGCCCTGCGGTCCAGCTCCCTTGTGCCCCATGAACACTTGTACAGAACAAGGGATGAAGTGGGGGAAAAAAAAGGCTAAGGGTGCTTCTTTTGCCAGCAGTTTTTTGGGGCAACTAAAAACAACACAGCACTCCTGTGTCGTCTTTTCTGAAGGGTGGCTTGTGCAGGATCTGAATGCACCTTCCCACAGAGAGTCTGAACACTCTCAGCATCTAGATCAGTTTTTTAAAACAAAATGGTCTTGAAGTCTCAGTGTAAGCATGTCCTAAACAGTGAATGTATTCATTGTACAAAGAGGAGAATAATTCATGAGAGAAACGCAAGCAGATGTTGTTGACCAATTAAGTTACTGGAAAGTGGTCATTTCAACTGCTGAAATCCCAGTGTGCCCAGCTCTGCTGTAAAGCAGCTTTTCTTGGGATGTTGGACAATTTCCTAGGGTAAGAGATCTCATAACTAGAATATTACTAGGTGATAAAAATACACTGTAAGGCACTTTTAATGCCCTTCAGATAAAACCCCTAAACTGACATAGGCCAAATCACTGTTGATGTGCTGTTTTGCTTTTTCATCCAGGGGACAAGAGGAGTGGGAAAACATTCAGTGCCCAGACATTTCCTCCAGTGCCACCCACAGACTGAGGGAAAGGGAGCAGGACCATCACACTTCATGCATACCAGGACTGCCAAGTTCCCTGGCCATCTGCTAAATCTCTGAGGAGAGTGGGAACATTGCACATGATTTAGAAAAAGCAAAATCAGAAGTTAAGAGAAATCCAGTTCTCCTTTTTCTTGGATCAGGGTCAGATAGATAACTTCGCCCATTCCCCAGGAATAGCCAACTCACCTGCTCCAGAAGGAAGGAAGGATGGATGGATGGATGGATGGATGGAAACAAAGGTGGGCCAACCACAAGCTAGGGTAGGAAATTTTCCTGCCTGTCACTACAGGAGCTCTGAGGTGGGAACACTAAAGAGGACAAACCCCAAATGTAGTTATAGGGAATTGTGTTTAACTCATGTTTAACTATAGGACAGTGAAAGTACGGGTAGTAGGATGAGGGCATTAGCCACACAGAGGTGTCTGTGGAAGTTTCTGTGCATAGAGTGCCCTTCTCTTGGAAGAGTGATGCTGATGGGCATCTGAACAGACAAACTGAGGGCCTGCATTTGTCCAGATATGCTGTTTGGATGTGATAAGGCAATCTTGTTCCCACCAAATATAGGATTCCTGTGCTAGAAGCATTCATGTTTCTGAGTATAAGGTAACTGAAAATCTGTTCAGGTATGGAAGGTTAGGGCTCTGTGCTTGACTTGGGAACAGAGGGGAGATAAATGCTGCTGATTTAGCTGAAAAAAAAAAGTTGTGGGGATGATGCTGCATCCCCATTACAGAAGCTCAATTAAATAAGCAGATAAAAAATGGTAACATACAAACCTGTTGTCTCAGTGTGCTAAGATGGGCCAGTTTCTGCAGACAGTAACACCAAGGGACGAGTGTGTCTTGTGTTAGACCTGACTGCTTTTGAAAATGCATTCTGAATTATGAGGTATTTATTTATTATTGGGCATAGGGGGGTAAGAAAGCCTCAAACATTTGCTTTGAGAGCAAGAAACTTAAATGACAGCCATCACACCTCTAAGGGGCTCAGTGTTCATCACAGGCAGAAGTATTTGATAGATTATCCTATCTTCATCTTAATGGAGCACTTCAGTGTTGCTCACAACACAGAAGGAGTAAGTAGACGTGTCCTAGTGTCCTGTTGTATCATCTCTTTCCAAGGTTCCTGGAGTTACAAAGTCATTGTAATTCAGGTAGAAGGTTTTGTATTGATCCACCAGAGAAGCTGAGTGAGACTTACTGGATTGAGGTGCTGGATCTCAAGCACCTTCTACTATGTGCAACCTCTTACTTCAAAGAATGGAGATATGGTCTTTCCACTTCCATACGCTCAAGTCAACTGTGTAGGAAAATAGTGCCCTTTCCATACCAAAGCAATGCCCTGCTGTGACTTAGTAAAAAAAAAAAAAAACAACCAAAACCGCACAAAAAACCAAAGGTTGATTGGAGAGCCAAATGTTTCTCCCAAAAAAGCACTATCGCTTTCTGCTTCCACAGCACAGGACCCAGATGGGACCAAAACCAACAATCTTCCTGCATTGCTTCTGGTACATGTCATTAATTTAACACAAGGGATGTTGTTGATAGACACCAGTTTCTCAGGCTTCCAGTGTTATTAGTGATATGGAATCTGCTGCAGAGTCTGGTACAATGTCTTGTTTACAGTAGCTTTGCTGCATGAAAAGAGAAAGTCCAGCCACCACAGTCACAGGGGTGTATGAAACACTTGTTATTTACCATGATTCCTAACACAGATCTTTTGTTCACATGTGCCTAAGCTTTCACAGTAAAGATATATCTATAATATGATATTATGAAGCAACATTTGTTCAGCATAGTGGGTTTTTCACAGCAGAGAAGCTTTACATTCTTTGATGCTCTCTGTTTTGCTGGTGATTCCTCATGCTTTTGAGAATCTAGAACATCCACGTAGTTTAAGTACATAAGTCATCCACCATCAAAAAAAATCTTGGACCTTCTTCCTGTGGTGCTGGTTTAAGGCAGTGACTGAGAAATTTCTTCTCTGGCTTTGAATGTAGAAGCAGATGACAAACTGGGCATGAAAGAAATTTTCTTTCAACGATGGATAATGGACCTCCCCTGGTTTCTGTGACTGAAACTCCAGTACTATACCTGCTTCTGACACGCTGTATGTCTCACACCCCACCTTGTGGGCAGCAGACTGACACTCAGCACCATGTATAGGCTTTCAGCAGCAGCCTTACCAGGTCCATGTGTCAGACTCCACTGCTCCCTACCTCCTGTTTGCCTCCCAAAGCTATATAAATGGACTGCTATCATTCGGTGCCGATGCCCTCTCTGCTAATGTTTGTTTCATGCATGCTAATGAGAAGGCCGGTAAGAACAGATTTATGTTTGGCACAGCCCAGAGGTAACACGCATGAAAACGCCGACACAAATGCTGAATAAAAGGGATTTGAAAATCAACATCCCCTACTGTTACTAGCTACAGTGTAATCCTTTTCCAGGCCTGTTGGGAAATGTCCTCAGAGAAGCTCTGACATCAGTGCAGCTGCTTCGCTCCTCAGCAGCTCAAGATTGTTTTCACATTTTCAACTGAGGCAAAAAGAAATGGCAGGGAGTGAACACATTAGAGAGGGAGAGATTATCTTTATTTCTTAAAGTTTTGGAGATAATGTTCTTTATATTTCTGAAAATTAAATGGGCAACGAAAGAGGATAATGTATGGAAGTAGCTAACTCCTAGGCACTGCTTTTGCCTTTTTGCATGCTAAACCCCTCACCACTGAACCTTTTGTCTAATACAGTGGGATTGTTGGTACAGTTATTCATATGATCACAGCTCTGCTTTCTTGCAGCCAAGTCTCTCAGTCTTTCAGGCCACGTGCAGAAACGCAGCTGGGAAGATGTGAGGATATGGATGATCGTAACTTCTTTTTCCCACTGTGTCTGTTCTTAATCCCCTAAGATATCTACTTACTGCACCTAGCACGACACATGGCTCCAGTCTTTTCCCTTGGGCAAAGAAAGCAAATATGGGAATGTCAGTGCTGGCCTTCAGCTGAGGAAAGCAGTGCAGCTTCCTGGGAGTCTGAGCAGCTTCGCATTCGCACTCCCTCAGAGACCAAATAGCAGCTCATGGGATTAGATGAGCACTGACTGAAAGTATTTAAAAAGGTGAAGAAGACTGGAAGAATGTGCAAAAGCCCAAGTCCAGGGCTGCAGTCCTTTGTCTCAATCAGTGCAACTTGCACATTGTCTGTGGTGAAGAGGGAGGCCTGGGAGCTTTAGTATTTCTGGATAAATGCCATCCTTGTAACCCATCCCTAGCATGTAGGTATTTGGAGGCCCTGTGTGCTGTAGTCCTTTTGCATTAGTCTTTGCTAAGAATATCACTTAGACTGGATTATAAATGAACGAATCTTCCCTAAAAAACTGAGGGCAAAATAAATGAGCTGTCCAGGCTTCCCCTACAATAAACATAAAGAGACGGGAGAGCATTGCATCCCATGTTGTCCACTCTGTCCTGACTAATTTACCGTTTCTCCTTGGATGGAGTGAACTATTCTCAGAAGATGTTTTATTCATCTCTGTTGACTGTAGCAGGAACCTAAGGAGTAGCTTAGACCTGTCTTGGTTTCAAGTTGCATCTGCTCTAGATGGGAGGGGTGTAAGTGTTGTAAGAAGCACTGTGCCTCTGTTACGGAGATGACCAGTGGGAGCCTGGATGCTTGGCAGACCACAGCTACGGTCAGATTTGTTCCTTTGCCCCACTGAAAGTCTCAATAACTGTGTACATACAGCAAGTATGTTTTGGACACTGAAAACTAAGTGTTAGATAATAACTCTCTGCAGATTACTTGAAATTTATAAGTGGTTATAAATAATGAATTATACACTTCAGCTTTTAAAGCTATCTATGCACTCTGAAATTTAAAGCTTCAACAAATGTGTTTATTTAGTTTTGGAGAACTGCACCCTTTTTTTTTCTTTTTTTTTTTTTAAAGCTATATAACCTATTAAAAAATGAATGAATATTTTAGGAGCTGTAACAGCCCTACAGTAAAAAGAAACCTGACTCTATGACGTTGCACCTGATTTCTTTTTTTTTTTCAGTTGTCTGTCACTGTGTGCAACATTGATGATTGATCCTGCCTCTCTTGCCAACCAACATGAGGATAAGGAGACATTTGTGTCCATAGAGATGGCCTCACTTGTCCATCCAATTACATATGATTCAGATGACCTTGGAAGAGTTACCTGAAAAACAAATAAATTACTCACTGCATGTCATAGTGGATCTAGAGCCCCAATCTATAAGACACCTCTAGAGGTGCTGACTACTAGCATTTCAATGAAAATTGAAGGTACTCAAAATTAGTTAAAACTTCACAGAATTGACCTTGTGGGTCTTGATTGAAAGCCCATTAAAGTCCAATGGAAAGACTGACCACCTGCACTGGGCTGTTGATCAGGAAGGAACCCATAGATACAAGATAACAAAACCATGCTGAAGAAAGGACCTCAGCACAACCTTGATGTTGTCAAAGTCCTGTATAGTGATTTCCCTACATGCCAATGTGAAAAAAGACCCCCAAAAGGAACTAGCCATCCCAACCATGTCTCTTGCCCTTGCAACCTTTTTCTGCATGTCTTTAGGGACTGCACTTCATGCTGGAAATTGCCTGTATCTAATGCTTCAGTCACTGATGCATGGGTATTTGATGTGATTCAGAACTAACTTCTGGTGCAAGCTGAGCCTGCATGATCTCTTTCTGGGATCAACTGGAGTTAAGAAGTACTCAGGTTGTACCTAGTGAGCCACAGCCTGAGAACAACACCCACATAAACTGAGAAAGAATGAGGATGTGTTTAAATATATTGTTAGCATGTTTTGAGGTAAATATTGATTCACTCCACTAAGTTGATAATTAGCATTTAGTTTCTTTTCTGCAGCTTTTTTTCCTGGATTTTTTTTTTTTGTGTGTGTATTTTCTTTTGATTTTTTAAAGGAACTTTTTGCATTCTCTAGTTTGCAAAAGAAGTACTGAAGTAAAAAAAGAATTAATGAAGGTATCCCTAACTAGCTGTAATTTTTGCTCCCTGTCTGGCTTACTTTGCACAATAAAGGATGTGCAGAAGTTGTGAAGGATTTGGTCAGACCTGTAAATAATGCTGTTACATAATTGTCTCCCCTCCATCTCCATCGGTGTCCTTAAATAAAGAGACTGGTGCCACTTACATAACCCGCTCCCATTTCCTCCCTTCTGGCTGCAGTCAGATCCCTATAGCTGAATCAAGATTCCTTCTTGCTTCTCCAGCCCTGGCCATGTCCCAGCATAGGTAACTCTCCCCTTGGGACTTGCTACTAGCTATGGTCTGGTGGGACCCAGCCTTTGGGATGTGTTTCTGCATGGTGAGGGAGACTGAGGCTGTCCCTGCTTGAGCAAGTGCAGTGTATCTTCCTGGGCCTGTTCAGCAATGGGTCATTTATGTGACTCCACCTGGAGCCCATGTCTTGTCCAAATAGGGCATCAAGAGGGGGTCTTCTGGGGCCAACATTAAAATCCATGGAAGTGGTGGGTTCAACACAGCTCCTATGGTACAGTCCTTATGGTAAAGGTAAGGGCTGCCCTCAATGCTGACAGACCGAGACATTACGTGTTGGCCGCTCTTTCCTGAGAGCAAAGGCAGGCACCGTCACGTTCTTCCAGATCTTTTCTGATGTTAAGCTGCTTCTCCCCACTCCACTAAGGAAGATACCTTGGTTTGGAGAATTTTTCACTTATAGCTTGCATGAAGCCTGTTGTGTGTCTTAACTCCAGGTGTGGGGCCCCATGACCATTGGGTGGGCTCTGCAGGATCCCTGATCTGGCCCCAAGATCCCGGGTGGAATGCATAAAGCTTGTGCTGCCCCATGCAGTCCTGGCTCAGGGGAGGTTCTGGCAGGCATCCTCCAGGCTCTGCTTGTCTTGTCTCTTACTGCTCTAAAAGGGAAGTCAGACATCCAGAGGGAATACAACCACAGGATATTACAAGGCACTCATACAGGCTCTGATAGAAGCAGAGTATTGTAGTAAAATGATCCTTTATGGTCTCAAAGGTATTAAAAAAAAATCTTCTGGGGAGAGTATTTTGACAAATACCTCATTAAACCCCCCAGAATCTCACACTGCACCAGTTTACGTAAATCCCAAGGACAAAGGAATATTTAACTTTTCACATACCATAAATAAACCTGTTAGACTAATACATCTCCAAGGAATAATAAAATAGGCAAATACAGTAAATACATTAGTTCTGCTCCACTTTTATGTGAGAGGTGCTTTCCTTTGTCTGCCAGACAGGCAATTCTTTCTGGAGGGGAAAAAAGGAAAATTGTTATTGATGAAAGGTGGCAGCCTGTTCAAATCTCAGGAAGCGAAGTCACAGCCTTCAACTGAAGGAGTGGCCAGAGCAGGCAGAATATTTGGGAGATACTGGAAAAAAATCAAAGGGAAAGGAAGGCATTCTAGTGCCAGAAAAGGAGCATGAGATAGATGCCAAATACAGCTCTAGGTATGGCATTTGTGACTGTTAAGATGAAATTCCCAAGTTAGTGTACACTGCCTCTCTTTCCAGCAAACGGGGTAGAAGACTTGGACCTTGTAGTTTTAAAAAATCTCCTTTCTCCATTCCTTGTTATAGGAATGACAGGATGTGGGAAGACAGAGTATTTTATTTTATTCTGAGTTGCTGCACATAAATAAGAGAAGAAGGGTGTTGAGTGGTCCTTAGAGCTGACAGTGGACAGTGAGAATTATGATAAATGGGCACACACTGCAGAGTCTGTCCACTTCAGCCAAATTCAGGTCAGGATGTCTCCAATTCTAGTTGTGTCAAGTCAGGGCCAACCTCCAGCACACAGGCAGGACCTCTGTAAACACTGGGGATGTGAGGGGTTTGTGAGACAAAAGCTTGAAGGAAAGAGCTTTACCTTGGATAGCATTTTGCTTCACAGATGAATTTCGCCATTCTGAACCTTGAAATTAAGTACAATAGGGTTACGAGTTATGCAGAGACCTTTGGAGGTGATGAAGGAATATGGATGCCTGCTAGTTTCCATGGTGGACAACAACCACAATAAAGGAATTGAAAATGAAATTTTGGAGCAATCTGGATGCAAACCAAAGCCTTTCTGTCCTGTTTTGAAGGGCAATCTTGGGACACACACAGAAACCTAATCTTTGCCTGACAGCATAAATCCACAAGTCCTCAAAACATAGGTACTGCAGTGTGCAGCAAACTTCTCCATTGTATCCCCTCACTGTGCCTCCACAGTGGTACAAAGAGGCTGGATGTAAGAAGGTCTCTGTACTCCCAGCAACACACCTACTGAAGGACTACTGTGCCTTAGAAGTCTAGTTCAGGAGGTTTTACAGAACATCTTACAGAACATTTTAAGGCCAAGTTGGATGGAGCTCTGAGTAACCTCATCTACTGAAAAGTGTCCCTGGTGGTTGGAACTAGATGATCTTTAAGGTCCCTTCTTACCCAAGCCATTCTATGATTCTATGATCTGCTCTGCTAACAAGAATAGCATAAATCCCTGTACTCTTACAATAAACTCACAACCTATTCTAAGACCAAAAGCTTATAAATTGTTCCATGGAAGAGGACAGGGACACAGGTCACCCCCATTAATATCCTACGCTGCTAATATAGTGAAGCATTTGTTAAAAAACAAATAACCTCTATACAAAGACAAAAACACTGGAAGAAAACTAATGGGGACTCCCCCACACCCCCTCCAAGTGGTTCTAAGTGATCTGACCAGTGGAAGACATCCCCTGTTCCTGAATTCAGGTATCAGTTTAACCTTGAGCACGTGTGTGGAAAACATATCAGTCAGGTAACAGAAAATTCAGTGCAGGTAGGCATGACAACATGCCCTGCCTGCATCGAGTCACTAGTTACAGTGGGAATTAATTATTTTCTCATCCTACAGACAATTAAGGTATGAAAAGTGGAGAGAATTCCTATATTTGGCCCAGACAGGCCACCAATGGAAGATAGACGCATGAAATTAAAATAATGCAAATATTACTCAAATGCTATTGATCCAGTCTCCTTTCAGCCCCTCAAAAGTACCAAAACATGACACCCAAGGGTTTTATCACAGGCTGGCTTTCCTATCTGCAGGGATTCTTCTATTGAGCTGTATCTTCTTTCCATATGCTTCCAGGTCTTGGAGCTGTAACTAAAATTACTCCAACTAAAAGCATGTGCTTTTCTGTGATATGGATTCTTATCCTCTTTCTTTCCAGCAAAAGCAAGCTTTTTGGTTTTTGCCTTTATTTTTTTTGGAGGCTTATGGAGGTGGAAAGCAATCTCTGCAAGGGCTTGCTCTGTCTGGTCTCTTCGTATGTGTGAGCTATAACTTAAGAAATACTTTTGGTTTCCTCACGCTGCCTTTCATTGTACCAGGTAGCCATTCCCTTTTGCTTGTTTCTGTTTCTGAAGATGGTGCTCTTAACTCTACCAGGTTCTTTCTCACATACTGCTCGATGCAGGGAAAGGTGGTGGTGGTAAAGTGGCAGCTGCTGGTCTCCATTTAGTAGGAGATGATATGTTATATATAACATAAGCAACAGTACTGGCTTAGAACAATGTTTCAGCTGTCCCAGTATGTGGTCTCTCTTGCTGGCCAAAAGCGGATACCTGAAGAAGTATATCAGAATAGAGAAAGTATGTATAACACTACTTTCAGCTTTGTTTCCATCTCAGGGACATCCTGAACCCGGTCTTATTTCTGGGCCCCTGAATTTTATTATCCACCAGTTTGTCCAGCTGCTCTCTGAAGATAACTAAGGTCACTGCATACCTTGTGGCAAGGAGTTCCCCAGTTCGGCTGTGTGTTTGGAGATAAACTACCTCTTTTATTTGTTTTGAACCATCTATGTACTGGCTTCATTTGGTGCTCAAGGTTCTTGTTTCATAAAAGATAGGTCACAGTCAGTGTGTGTCTACCTTCTTCATGGCACTTGGTTTACAATTTTATTAGATGTCTCATTTCTAGGCTAAAGAGTCCTAGATGACTTATCATCCCCTGTAGGTAAGCTTTTCCATACAACCTCATTATCTTTCTCTGAACCTTTCCCATCTTTGCTATGTCCCTTCCTGAAAGGGGAAGTCAGAGCAGTAGGCAGTCTCCAAGATGTGGGCAAACTGTGAATTTCTACAATAGACTGCAGATAGTCTGTGCTTTCTGCTTGGTTCATCTCCTAGGGAGTCCTAACATTTTCAACCACTGCAGGTTGCCATTCTCTGGAGTAAAACTTCCAGAAAAAAATGTATCCTAATGGATGAATGTTGAAAGACAAGGGCCATGTGTACACATTTGATGCAATGTGTTTGTTCATTGACTTGTGTCACATGAATCCTAGCGTAAGGATCACTCGGCTGCAGCTGGTAGCTGACATGATTAGCAGCCTGCAAATGATGGTAATATGGTTATCTAGAAAGGTTAGCAAGTAGATAATTTGTGGATTTCCCAGGGGAAGTCTCAGGCACTGGTGGCCAGAAAGCACTGGCTCTTCAGACAACGCCAACACATTTCATGAACTAGGCGTCAGAGCTCCCCTTCCTATGTTAGCCCAATAAGACCAAAGCAAGATGATTAGTAGAAGGCACAAACCTGCCACTTTAGGACTTTTTTCCTACCACCACTGGAACCCTTATTTTTCAGCCATCCTGTAACCCCAGAAAAGTCTAGAACTTTTCTCTCTATGCCCTCTGAACAAGCTCTTTCATTCCTGGTTTCTTGAAGAGAGAGCAGGTGCAGTCCTGCTATCCACCTGAGCCACAGGGACACTGTCCAAAGGTGTTAATCCAAAAAAGACATGGTACAGCATCAGAAATCAATCATGCTCCATCTTCAGTAAGCTGGAGTTTTAGGTTTCTTGGAAACATTGATCAGTGTAAGTGCAGGTCAACAGGGGGTTTTGTGTTGGCCTTTAAATGTTAATCAATCACATTTTATTAGAAGTTTAGAGAGACTGACAGTATGGGTATGTCAGTGTGTGTGTGTAGCAGGTGGATAGTAAAATCTGGCAATGTCAGATCAGGCAGCAAGGTGGGCTCTCTTGCTGCTGCACAGTGGAATTTCAGTGCCACAGCAAAGCAAAATGGTGCTTTCTAGACTTGCACAGAACAGAGACAACAGAGCCCTATGGGATAGCTGAGAAACAACACCTAGTTGTGCATTTGAGCTCTGTGGTTAAGTGCTCAGTACCTCCATGGCTGGTAGCAGGAGGGTTGAAGTTAAGGCAGGGGGATATGCCTTGAAGCAAATGCCAGCACACAGTGAGTTTGCTGCAGTCATCCAGACTTGCACTGGTAGCCTCCACCTATACCAGGGGCCTTGAATGACGTAGGTGACCGACCTTTAAGTAAAGAAAGAGAGTGGGATGTTTCCCTGCAGGCCCCTGTTATCAAGGACTGCAAGGGCAGGGATGCATGGCCAGCTCAGGTCCATGCTTCTTATCAGCAGAGTGTGAACAAGGGGTCCCAGGCTGTGTGGGAGGGCTTTGGGGACCCCTTCAGAGTCTCAAAAGATCAGATAAGTATAGATGTGGCCAGTGCTTTCCCGCCCCAACACTGGGCAGGCAGTACCTGGAGCAGTTCTTTATGGCTTTGTTTCTCTTTACTGACATACAACCTGTGTAGCCCAGGAGCGTGATAAAGCCAATCCAGATCTAAAATGTCTATAAGCAAGTTGGGAACCAGGCCCATAACGGGTTATTTTCCTGGCTGCCACATTCCCTACTACTTCCTGCAAGGCGATGCCTAACTGCTTCTCTGCCGTGTTTTGAGGTAGCTGGGTAAATAGAGCTATGTGCCCACTCCCCCACAATGGGATGGAGAGAAGAATCAGAAAAAAGTAAAGCTCATGGGCTTAGATAAAAACAGTTTAATAATTGAGACAAAGGAAAACATAATAATACTATGGACTTCAGCAAAACCTTCGACACTGTCTCCCACAGCATACTCCTGAAAAAGCTGGCAACCCATGGCTTGGACAGGGGCACTCCCTGGGTTAAGAACTGGCTGGAGGGCCGGGCCCAGAGAGTGCTGGTGAACGGTGCTGCATCCAGTTGGGTCACTAGTGGTGTCCCCAGGGATCAGTGTTGGGCCCAGTTCTATTTAATGTCTTTACTGATGGTTTGGATGAGGGGATTGAGTGTACCATTAGCGAATTTGTAGTTGACTCCAAGCTGGGGAGGAGTGTTGATCTGCTGGAAGGCAGGAGGGCTCTTCAGAGGGACCTGGACAAACCGGATAGATGGTCTGATTCCAGCGGGATGAGGTTCAGCAAGGCCAAGTGCCGGGTCCTGCACTCTGGCCACAACAAACTCCCAGGTCCCTTTCTGACTGGCTGCTCTCCAGCCACTCTGTCCCCATTCTGTAGCGCTGTAGGGGGTTGTTGTGACCAAAGTGCAGGACCTGGCACTTGGTCTTGTTGAGCCTCATCCCAACTCATTCCAACTGTTGAGAGTTGGAATCAGCCCAACTCTCCAGCCTGTCCAGGTCCCTGTGCAGAACCCTCCTGCCTTCCAGCTGATCGACACTCCCCCCCACTTAATGTCATCTGCAAATTTGCTGATGATGGACTCAGTCCCTTCATCTAAATCATCAATAAAGATATTAAACAGGACTGGGCCCAACACTGATCCCTGGGGGACACCACTAGTGACCGGCCGCCAACTGGATGCAACACCGTTCACCACCACTCTCTAGGCCCAGCCCTCCAACCAGTTCCTAACCCAGCACAGAGTGCCCCTGTCCAAGCCGTGGGCTGCCAGCTTTTCCAGGAGTATGCTATGGGAGACCCTGTCGAAGGCTTTGCTGAAATCCAGGTAGACTATATCCACAGCCTTCCCCTCATCCACCAGGTGGGTCACCTGCTCATAAAAAGAAACCTGGTTGGTCCGGTAGGACTTGCCTTTCCTAAACCCAGGCTGTCTGGATCTGATCCCTTGATTTTCCTGTGTGTGCTATGTGATCACACTTGATTCCTTCACAGCCACTTGCTGGCAGAGCATGAGAAACTGAAAAGTCCTTGACTTAGTGTAAACACTACTTAGCAACAACTGAAATGTCCATGTGTTATCAACATTATTGTCCTACTAAATCCAAAACACAGCACTGTACCAGCTACTAGGAAGAAAATTAACTCTATCCCAGCCAAAGCAGGCTGTAAGATTCATCTGCTAAGCGTGATCAGTATCAAGCTGTAGGGATAGGGCAGAATTTGTACTTCCCAAATGCCTCTGCTGATCAATGCCAGAGTGAAAGCTGAAGCAGAAATGGATGAGTGAAAGCAGTATTGTAGGGGGTAGAAAGCTGAGGAAGTAGGTACATCATAGTTTGAACAAAGTGCTAGGAAGAAGACAGATATCCAGGAGAGGCAGAGAAGAAGGCAGAGTATAAATCCAGGGCCTCAGTGAGGGACTGTTGAACTGAAGAAAAACTCTGGAGTATATATAAAAGAGGCCTTTAACAGGGACTTCCAGTGACATCTGGAACAATGAATGGCTGAGCTAAATAGAGATAAAAATCTCTAGAAAAAAAGTATGTATCCTTCCCTCTGTAAAAGCCCTCTTGGAAACCTGTGCTGAACTGTTGTTCTACCCCTCCTATAATAGAACAGGGAAGTTTTCACTGGGAAAGGGCAAGGCTCTATTTCAGGATCATATTTCCCCAAAAAAATGAGAGTGAAATATAACTGTGGATGTAATTTTACTGCCTTATGCAAGAAGTCAGACATATGCTCATGATTATTTTAATTGTAAAGGGATGGCTGCCTCTCTTGTGTTGAGGAGAAAGGAAATTCCTCTTTCTCCTTATTGTTTGAAAGTCTGGGTTCATGTCAGTAAAGGTCCACAGCACTTCGAAAAATTAGATCATACATGCTGTGGTGGGCATCTGGCTTGTCCACCAGTTTCTGCAAGAGCTTGGAGTGACAGCTCTGGTTGAAGATGACACTCATGCTCCCAGGAAGCCTGTTCCAGGGACTTTAGCTGCCACTGCGAAAGGCTCACAGCTTAGATCTGGCTTCTCCTGGAGATCAATCTTAAGCTTGAAACTGTCAGAGCACCGTACAGGGATCATATCTGAAGGAAAACATCTTCCTAGTTAGGGAAAACCGTCACGCCTTCATTTGTCATATTTTTAAGATAATTCTAGCTGTCTGCTCTAGAGGTGTGTGCTGGATAAGTGCAGTATCTATGCACATAGAGTACTTGCTGCTGACAGCTCAAGTCAAACCGTTTTTGCTGTCTTTGATAATACCTGTAAGGAGCTATGGATACTATAGTGATTGGTATTTTAGGTGTACACATCAAAGAAGAAAAACAAATTACAGGATAATAAGGGTGAACAATACTTTCTTGGTGACTTTCAAAATAATGTGCAGTTTGTCCCATGCAATATTTCAGTGGGCATCAGGACCCAGCACCCTCCAAGATTTCCTGAGCTTTTGTTTGGCCTGTAGCCTTGCTTTGAGCCACAAAGGTGGTCAAATTCTATTATTATTACTGAACATCCTTGATGTATACAGGCTCACTTGAAACTGAAACTCACAGAGAAACTTAGAGATGCAAAACTTTGCAAAACTAACACGTGCAAAATGCCTGCTTGTCCTTTCCACTGAGCTTTTGGGTTTGCCTCTCAAATACAGTGCCATATACAACACCATGTCGCCCCATTCCTTTCCAATATTCTGTCTCTACTTCCTATATAGCCTTGGAGAAGATGCTGATTATCTCTATGCCTTTAGTTTCCTAAAATGTAAATTAAAATAATGGTTACCCACACTGTGATGAGGTCCTGACTCTTCATCCATTAATGTTTTCAAACTACTTTGGGAACCTGCGTAGAATGGCACTGTCATTGTTTATATGCAGGTGAAAGAGCATATTTTAGCTAAGATGGGAGGTGTAGGTGGAATAAGGTCAGATGCAGATGAAATGACTCAGGCCTTTAGAATTGAAGTCATTTGTCTATCTGAGGACCTGATGTCGACTGATGAGTGCTTTGCCATGGTCCTTATACAAACCATCTACCTGATAAACAAGATTTATTGACCCACTCCCAATAGGCTGGAGCACTCAGAAGCCCATGGTGCCATCAAGGCATCAGTGTGTCACGGGCAGGTGGCTGGATTTCATGGGTTTGTGCTGAGTTACAGTCATGTTGTCCATCACAGCATTTGAATCCTGCCCACCAAAGAGCAGATGTAAGCAATGCAGGGATCTAACACAGAACAGCTTGGGTGACTTCAGAGTGACTGTGTGCTTCTGATGCAAAATGGTAGTATCAGGGCAGAGCAGGTGTGAGTCATCTCCCAGGAGAGGCAGGCAGAGAAAGGGAGATGGGGAGGGGAGGAGGAAAGCAAGAAACAGATTAGCTCATACAGATATATTCCCCCTGCCTGGCTTCCCCTCCCTTTGTGCATCCCCCTCTCCCTCCACAACACACATACATAGGCACGGAGACTTGACTGTTACGGCTCGATTCCAAAGGCCTGTCAGACAGATCATTTGCTGCTTTGTTTTCTTCCCTTGCCCATTTCTGCCCCAAATTCAAGATCATTTAATATGTGGCTAGATAAAACTTGACCAGTTCTTCAATAAACATTTACTTTCTCCTGTGCATTAGTCCAGTTCAATAATTCCTGTGTCAGGGACTCAAATAAAAGTGGGATGAGGATCTAGGCAACATTGGCTGCAGAATGATTGCTGTATTTCTTGTAAGATCAGCTTTCACCACATCCCTAGTGTGTGCCAAGTGCCTCGCTCTAATGACTTAAATATGCAAGGCCATGATCAGGGCAGGAGGTGCTTCAAGTTTGTTTGTTAGCTGGGTAAGGCAGATGAGCAGTACAGGAGGTGAATGAGTAGCAGAGAGGATCTATGTGTTATCAACACGGAGGAAAGGACACCCCAATGCAAAACAACTTGTGTTGCAAATGTTCCTTGTCACCATTAATCCCACAAAGAGCTAGATGTGCTCTCTCTGACAGGCAGTGAAACACATAGATTCCAAATGAAAGCACTGCCCCACTCGCCAGCCCTACAAGTTGTTCTGAGGCTGTAGCACCCCTATTTAGGACAGTGGAGAAAATAATCTCTCCAGAAAAGGAATGGTACTCAAAATGTTTGTTAGATTAAAAGCTAAAACAGCAGAAGAGTTCCTGGGAGGAACAGATTAATAACAAACAAGACAGCCACAGATCCCCATGGATTCACTGCTCTACAAATGACCTCACCCCTGTGCAGTGTGCCAAATTCTGCCAGATTGTTACCAAATACAGAATCAGTGATCTTAAACTGCATTTAGAGATGACGATTGTGCACCTAGAGTAACAATGGGGAAAAGAAGCAGGGTGACTCTCTCATTCAAGTCCCAAAGGCCCAGGGAAGGGAGATGAGTTTTTCTTTTAATTATGAGGACACACACAAGGTGTTCTGTTAAAGACAATAATGGAAAAGTGCCTAGCAGTAAAGACAGGGGCACTACAGAGTAACCAGTAGCACAGAGTATGAATGAATATACAGAAGAGGTCCAACTCTAAATACATTGGAAAACCATGGTCAGGGAAGATGCTGGTGTTAATGTATATACCTATAACAAATACAAAAGGCTTTTCTTCTGCTATATCTTGACAACATTTTTCTTACCTGTAACTCAAGTAGATTTTATATTTAAGTGTGGGTTTGTGTGTATGTATGGCAGGGAGTAAGAGTTAATAAGTCAAATGAAAAAGCCTGGGGAAATTTGACCATTCTCTAGTGAGAGTGCCCCTTTTTTTCTGCAAGTATTGAATGCACTCCTTTCACACTATCTGAAATTACGGGTTGAAGTAATTAAGACAAAAATAAAGAGAATCAAATCACTGAGAAAGTCTTGTAATGCCAAAGGTTTAGTGTTCCATAACAGACTGGGATGACTCATCTGCAAAGCACTCTGAAATCCTCCTGCATGTTGACACAACTCCATTGTCCTGCTGTTCAGTGTCTGTGTTCCAGTTGTCACAGAAAATGAAAGGACAATACTCATTGTTATGTTGCAGCTGTATATTGTGACTGATTCATAGTTTCCCTTTGGGGGAGGAACACAAGCTGGTCTTCCAGGTTCTCAGGCATTTGCAACACACATATGCAATTCTCACATATCTGAAGATGCTGAATATTAGACACCACTTGCTGCTAATAAACCATCATTAGAGAATAGCTGATATAAGCTGTTATAGAATTGGTACGAATGTTTCAAGGTGTAAGCGAGGTGAGGTTTTTAGGCTGGGAAGCCTCTTTTATTAGATGAACTGACCTGTTTGGAGGGAAAAACCCCACAACAGAAAAACCTTTGGGAATCCAAGACCTTCTCCAGGCTGAATGCTTTCCAACAGAACCTGAAAAAACAGTGTTGTCGCCAAATGAAAATTCTGTTTTTATAACAAGTTTGCATTTGTTGTACCAAAAAAAAAAAAAAAAGCTTGTGTGGTTTTTCATTTCACTGAAGCCCCAATATTTCAAAACAAACATGACACCTGTCTGTCTGTCTTTCAACTGATATTTTTTGTGGAGAAAGCAATCCTTTCTAAATGAACTCCAGTCTGGCATAACATTGGAGAGCATGAGCCCTCTCTCTCATTTACATAAATATGTTTTTTATTAACTGTCAGTACAAGAACAATTTATCATGTAAGACATAAGCATCTGATAAGTAAACAAGTTGGATCCTTCACTGACATAACTCAGCAGACCCACGTGAGTTCAGTGGGTCAGCATCAGTTTACATCATCTTGAGGTCTAACCCAGAGACATGTGCAGGAACACAGGCTAAATCCTAACCAATTCTTCATTTCATTTTCCCCAGTTTTAGATGTCAGACAGCAGAAAGTAAGGGAGAGTGAGCCCATACACAGAGGTAACGCGTCTGGGTCTGTGCATGTAGACAAACTCTTTTATTAAGCCGCTAATAAACATGGATACAAATAAAAGCCACCTGGGGTGAATGACAGACAACTATAGATGCTGCTCCTCTGACTTCTTCTCTTATTGTTCGTCTCTGTTTGCTCGGGTGGCAGCCACATGGTTGCCTTTCAATAATTCAGGATCCGTTTTGCACGCATGGCCAGTCCTGCTTGTCGCATTTTTTCACCTGATCACAAGTCCATTTCTCTGTAAATGAAGCAAGGCTTGTATGGAGTTGCAATATCTTTTATTAGACTGGCTGATACTGAAGGAGGGGGAAGGGAGGACAGTAGGAAGCGTTTGTGTGCCTGAAGCTTTATAATTTTCTTAATTGTATCAACTACTCTAACAATATCTATTACTTTCCCCAACGGCTCGTTTTCCTGATTTCCTTAGATTGTCATGACTATCTTTTCTGCTATTTCAGTGATGCTATGTTAAATTTGTGTGAACTAAGAGCTGCATTCCTACTAAGTGCACACCTCCACTGACACTTATGTGCTGTTTTAATTACCTCTCATGGATACCACAGTTCATAAAGATATGGGAACAAACAAGATTCATTAACGTTTGATTAAAGATTATTTAAATAATTGCCTGTCACTTCAGGATTTGAACCATTCATCTGACCATTTATACATGAAGATGTCAGCAGTAGAACTGTTAAAAAGTAGAGATCAGTAACAAAAATGACCTGAACAGTAAAATAATTCAGTCCGAGTCTCCAGCACGTTTTCCTAGTGTAATATGGAATACACCACTAATGGCCACTGTTCTTTGCAGTCTGACGTAGGAGAGCTTGCATTAGAAAGCTCACTAGCTGCATCACTTTTAATCCCTTCAGAAACATTGCTTAAAAAATATCCTTTGCTTCCTCGTATGCCACTCTTTAAACGAGAGTTTCAACAAGTTCACCATCAGCAATGCCAAGGTATTATCTTTGCAAACGTGGCTGTAGAATTATCATGGTATTTAATTAATGCATATAGAATGTTCTGAAGAGTGATCCGAACTGCAGTGTCACACATACGTATAGGTACAAGCTACTACAGATCTTTTGGGCAGCATAACCCCCCTTTGGGGGGTTGTAGACTGCCATGCAGAAGGGATAGAAAAGAGCCAAAACAAAAATTAAGGATGTTGTAAATATTAGTCACCTGTGTTTAACAAGGCAAAGGTCTCTTTCTTAAGTCTGTCACTTCCATCTTTTCTTCTCCTTTTCTTCTTCTCACCTGGCCTAAGTGGCATACAGAAAGGAGTGTTCCTTCCCTTTCCTCTGAGCACCTCTTTCTCAGTCCTAAGCACTCTCAAAACAAGAGACTGTCCCCACAGAGATCAGTCCTGAGAGTTTAAGCTAATCACGTATTTCAAAATAACAAGGTTTGAGTTCATTTCACTTGCCATTAGGGTGCAATTGCTTTGTGTTTCCAGGCTTTTATCTGCAACCACGAAGGATGGATGCTTTATCAATTTTTTAAAATGTTTATAAAGAAAGCTGAGGATCTCCTTTAACATCTCAGTGGTTTAAGAAGTGTGAGACAGCAGAGACAACTCTGATTTCTGGGGTCTTGACTCCCTCTCCTTGCTTTACTTGTTACACTGATGTTCAGCAGAAGTTAAGATGCCAGTAACAATTTACATGTCTCTCCCATTAGCAACTCTGAGAAATCTCTTGGATTGTCCTTTAGGTTTGTTAAGGTTTATTGTTTTGTTCCAATCCCAGCTCTTATTATGTACGAATATTTATACATAGATTTAATATATTTTGCTCTCCTGTCTTTCCTCGGGTTATATTTTTTTACTTGGTGCTTTCCATTTTGATTGAGGTGGTGACTAGATGGCCTAATCTTCCTCTTGGTTCAAAGAACAATTCATTATTTGCTCATGTCTGGGGAATGAATGCCTCTGTATGATATGTTGGGAGACAGGGATAAACATCCCTTCTGGCTGATTGATAGTCTTATTAAAGATTGCAGTAGGTGAAATAATCCCCTGTAGCTTCATAGGGGTAAGATCCCTTTCTCTTTTCCCCTCAAATTGGCTTTAGGGCATGCTTGGGACTTGGCTTATGCTCTGTCCAATCTTAGAGCATTACTTAATTAGCCTTTATTGAAAGCCATTAGCATTGATCAATGGTGGCACGCACTTTTTTTGCTGAGGAAGATGACCACTAGTGTTTATCCACTAAAAACTTGCAAAAAAAAAGTTGAATTTGATAATTTGTTACTATTCTTGTTGTCATTTTATAATAAATTTAATCGATGTGCAAAGATTTTGAGCTCTTAGTTGTCATCTGCAATATGCAGGAGGAGGAAGAAACAGCAGTGATACCTTGATTCCTCAGTTATGTATTCCTTGCTTGAGTTTTCCACTTTGCTTCCATATTGATCTTCTCTTAAGGGGCTTCTTTGCACATTTTCCCATCCTGTGGTCCATCACTGGTTGCACCCTTGACACTGTCAATGCATTCAGCCTTGTCCTCTTCCTCCTACTGCCCTCCTACCTTCTCCCACTGTACCCTGTCTGCAGGAGACAACCATCTGGACTCTGTCTCTCTCATACCATAAATCCCTTCTTGTTCATTTTTTCCAGGAACATTTATCATCCAGTCCCCTCATCGACTGAATGTCCTTTTTAAATTAATAATTAGAGAACAAACAAAATGTGTACATAGCCTGCAATGTGTTCAGCTATTGTAGCTTTCTGATCCAAAGCATATGAAAATCAATGTGGACCCCTCCCTTGATGCTACAATCCTTATCCTTCCTATAAAATGAACTTTTTTTTTTACTTGTAATGCACTACTACAATCTATATAATAAATTAGATTATAATCCCCTCATGGGCAAGGACCTGTCTTTTTGATATGCCTGTGCATTGTTGATCTCACAGCACATATGCATCTTCGCACATTCTCACCTCCTGCCTGTATCCAGTGCACCAGGATATAAGAATGAAATGAGAATAAAAGTGGACAATATTTTTCTAATTATTAGCATGCAGATAAGCCCCTTTAATTAAGGAAATTATATACCCTGTAAAAAAAGAAAGCTTCTCTGTCAGACTGCAGTCTTGTAATGGCTTTGTGTTTGTGCAATTAGGACCAAATCTTGAAGCCACCGAAGCCAATAGTGGCCCTTAATGGGATTAATTCTTCATTTGTGGGGTGATGGGCTAGATGATCTAAGAGGTCTTTTGCGTCTTGCGCTTCTCCAGTCTCTCTCAGGGTAGATGACACATAATGGAGAAGACAGCTGTTTTTGAATAAACTGCATTAAGTGTCCACATATATTTCCTAATGCAGGTTAAAAAAACCCCCACCCCTGTCTCTCTACTAGTGTGCATGGCCCTCTTACAGAGCAGGTCTCTCCTGTGCTGCAGACAGTGTATGAGCTCGTCAATACCCTGCAGGTTTCTCGGGGGTATGTATCTCTGTATTTCCCGAGATCCTCTGGGAAAACTCCGCAGCTAACGCTAATCAAATTGAACCACTGTCAAGACTTCCTGCGAAGCTTCGAGGAAACATTTCTGAATATTAGAGGTACAGGAGAGGAGAGTTAAAGTTGGGGGAGGGAGGCAGGACAGTTTTAGAGCTTAAGTGGATTACATAGCTCCATAACCCAGTTATGGGTCCGTGGACTCGAGTGAGCTGTTTTTTCCCCTCCTCTGGCTGTCTGCCTGTCAGATAGTTCCCCTGACAGGCAGGCTTTATTAACCTCCCCCAGCTGGCTCTCTCAGCATTTCTTATTTTCCAGTGCTTGCATCCCCTAGCAGCTCATCTCAGCCCTTCTCATATCTCTAAGCTCCCCAGGGTCCTTCCTTTAGCTGCACCAGCTGTCAGCACCCGTTGAAGTCTCCTCACTAGCCCACTCTACGCGCATTTACCAAACCCACTGACTGGTCTCTGATCTCTGCCCATGCAAGCCCCAGGGAGCCAGCAAAGTGTGCATGGTTTAGCTCAGACCACAGGACCTACCTTTCAAAGGTAAACTGACTTACTTCTATTTTAAATAGCTAAGAGGGCTAGCTTAAAAACAGATGAGCGCTTGAGCATCAGTGTTTGCTGGTATGAAGGAGCAGCAAGTGCCTAGTGCATCTGGGTGCTCTAATATTTCCACACTCCGCAAAAAAGTTGTGTGATCATGAGTTAACTGTGAGTCTGGTTGTTGAGCCTGAGCCCTGAAATGTCCCCTCAAGACTGAGGTGTGAGCCTGACATCTGCTGGGGACAGCACCCTGCTACAGAAAATGCCAGGCCATCCTTCCTCAGGGATGGTCTCCCAGGAGGGATGGTGGCAGGGAAGTTGCTGCCTGAGGCACTCTGAATGGAATACATCCAGCCTGGAGGAGGCAACATAGACAAAGGACAGGGTGACCCAACCACAGCCTGATATGAGGTAAAGGCTGAAAACCAAATTTACACTGGAGGGCTTCAGTCTCCCAGGAGTGAGACAGAATTAAGACAGCAGCCAGACAGCCAACGAGTATACCCAGGGTTTACAACATCTGCATGGGTGTCCATGGCCACATGAGAGACAGAACTCTGTGCCTGCACTGACACCAAGCTGAAATCTGCTTTCCCTCTTTCCTTTTGAAGCATCCACCACTGTCACTATGTTTTTCCTTTGTTGACATAGTTGGTGGTTTGCCTGAGTCTTATTCAGCCCTCTGGGCTTGACAGCCAGAAATGCTGCAGATAGACTCCCAAAGTCACTGCTTGGTGTCCACCATCCATGCATCTCTGTGTCTCCTTTCTGTCCTAACCACAGCCTCCTTCTCTTCCCTCCCCTCCCTACCACTATGACATATCCGTATGGAACTTTAGTCCAGTCATACAGGAAAGGATGATATCCAGGGCTGACTGTAAGAAAGTCATGTGTGAGTGGCTCAAGGACATAAGGAGTGATGGAGAGTAGAAGAAAGTGCCCCTTGGTCTGATTAAATACTGATCTGATGCCTTAAAACTGTGCTGCTGTATTGGCTCTGGTTTGAGTGCCGTAAAGGAGGGTGGTGGTGGCTAGGCAGCATCCCTGGACATCTCTTTGTCAGTGAGGGCATCAGGTCTTCTGCTCTGACCAGATGCAGACAACCAGCCAGGGCCCAGTGCTACCCCGTGGTACTGCACAGGTTGCTGCTAGTGGAAGGTGCCCCTGCCCATGGCAGGGAGGCTGGAACTACATGATCCTAAAGTCCTTTCCAACCTAAACTATTCTATGGTGAGGGGCTGTGCTGCTTCTGGATTTGCATACAGTTCACCCAGTACCAGTATAGGCACTCTGGGTCATGATCTAGTGGGTATATTAAAAGGAGGGATACTAGGCAGTGTGTAGACAATATGCTAACTTGGAGGTTTGTTGATAGCAGGGCTATCAGCAGCACCTTTGGGCTCTCTGCCAACACCTAAATAATTGGAAGTGTTACTTTCTCCTAAAAGTAAACCTGGCCTTTGTGCTGTTTAGTCACAGCATTGTATTTTTTGCTGACAGACATGAGCAGATAAAACATATATTTTAAACCCTTGAGGAGAAAAAAGAAGTTGGCATTTCTCATGGCTTTATCAGGGTTCTTATGACAGTGTATGTTGCTTTTTTTTTCCAGAAATATTCATATTCTAGAGGAATATGACGAGTTGAGGACCTCAGAGGTTTCATTAGTATTTTTAGAGTGAGGTTTTAGAGCTTTAGATATGGAGGAACACTAAGGACATGATACCAGTTTAACCTAATGATTCAGAAACTATAAAGCAAATAATAATAAGCTAACACATCTATTTTTAAACTCATGATTTAAGCCACTGTCATGATTTTGATAGGGACTGACATGATTTTCCAGCATTGGGACTGGTAATAAAGCTTTTGTGTACTGATTTGAATGGAAAATCCTTTGAAAATCCTCCAGCTTGCTTGCCTTAGTCAATACTTAACAAGGACTCAGCCACAGCAGCGAAAAATATCCACCAGTCAGGACTTTTTTTTTGACTCTCTCTTTCTCTTCCCACATAGAAAAAAAATCTAACACCTAATAGTCATGATTCATTGTAGTCCTAGAGTCCAGTCTGAGAAACTTGTGTGCAAGGATCCCTGTACATGGGAATCCTGGAACTGACAACAGCCTCCCTGGAGTCTAAACACAGGGCAGGAGCATCCCTTTGTCAAAGGAGGTTTCCATAGGGCTGAGCATCAACTAAAGAGCTAAGAGGACAGACCTGAGTCTGGCTAGGGCTTGTGCTACAGTTATTCCATGTCCCTATAAAGTTGTCCTTTGACTGGGCAGGAGCTGAAGGTAAGATGAGTTTCAGAGATGCAGAGAGGGCCAAGCCATGGCACCAAGCCTCGGTGCAGCTCCTTCAGTCCCTGTGTGGGCACATGAAATTGCTTGTCTAGTGGCTGTGTCCGTGGAGGAGTGGGAGAATGCCAGCTGGTCCCTGTGGTATTTAACGTACATGGGATGAACCAGCTGGAAGCAGGAGAGATGAAGTGCCATGCCTACTGTCCCAGCCCACTGTGCCCTTGCACTCTGGATCCAGATACCAAACCTGGTGGGAGACAACTGCTTTTTTATACCCCTAGACACAACCCAATGTTTTCCAGCTCATCAAGAGGGTCTGGGATCAACTGAAAGAGCAGTAGGCACTGAGTAAGGCAGATCTGTCTCAGTGCTATTTTGAGGCACTTAGCTTTCTGGCCAGTGGGTATGCTGTTATTCCTCTAATACAAGACAACAAACACATGGGGAATATATATGAAAAAACAGGTGACTCATAAGTGAGAATAGCCTCATTCTGTCATTAGAGGACAGTAATTTGCCACCTATTTGTATCAATATTAAAAACATCTGCACAAAGCAGCACTGCCCCGTCACACGCTCTGGGCTGCACATGTGGCCACAGCTGCCTGCAGCAGGGGAGCAGGAGAGGGTCCACAGTCAGTCACTGTTTGACCCCAATTTCTTCTTTTTGTCTGAGGAGAGAAGAAGGGTGAATCCTGCTGCTTGGCCTTAAACCTGTCACCTGCTGCTTGGCCTTAAATCTATCATGAAGTAATTTGAGACTTTGAGTAGAACTTGGTCTTTTCTTCCTCATATTAAAATGGAAGAAGATGGTGTTTTATAGGTCTGTTACATCAGCAAGTATGCACTGATCTTTAAACAACGATGTGAATAGCCTTTTGTGCTACTACTGGACACAGAGCTGTCAGTTGAAAGATTACCTGAAATGAAATCTCAGACGAAAAGTGAATTGTGAATGGCCTTGATCAACTAAATAGGTGTGTTCACTCTGAGGACTAATGATAACACAGGCAACTGTTTGTATTGGGTTTGCATGGCAAAGCTTTGGTAGTGGAGGGCTACAGGCATAGCTTCTGTGAGAAGATGCTAGAAGCTTCCCTGTGTCCATTAGAACCCATGCCAGCAGCACCAAGATGGACCCACCACCAGTCAAAGCTGAGCTCATCATTGATAGCAGTAGTTCCTCTGGGATAACATATTCAAGAGTGGGGAAAAAACTGCTGTGCAACAGTATCCAGGAAAGAGGAGTGAGGATATGTGAGAGAAACAAGTCTGCAGACACCCAGGTCAGTAAATGAGAGGGGAGAGAAGGTGCTTCAGGTGCTGGAACAGAGATTTCCCTGCACCCCACGGCCATCCCGGGCAGACCAAATATTCATCTGCAGCCCACGATGGAGCAGGTGGATGCCCAAAGGACATTGTGACCCCATGGGAAACCCATGCTGAGGCAGGCTCCTGGCAGAGCCTGAGGCATCATGGAGACAGGAGCCAATGCTGGAACAGGTTTGCTGGCAGGACTTGTGATCCTGTGGGGGACCCAAAGCGGAGCAGGCTGTTCCTGAAGGACTGCACCCCCTGGAAGGGACCCATGCTGGAGCAGTTTGTGAAGAACTTCGACCTGTGGGAAGGACTCATGCTGGAGAAGTTCATGAAGGACTGTCTCCCACAGGAGAGACCTCACAGTAGGAGGCTGAGAGTGTCAGGAGTCCTCCCCCTGAGGAGGAAAGAGCAGCAAAGATAATGTGTGATGAACCGACTGCAACCCCCATTCCCGTCCCCCTGCACCACTGTGGAGAGAAGGGAGAGAAAATCTCATCATAAGGCTTTTTATTTTCTTGGGGTTTTGAGGCAGAGTTTTTGGTGTGGGTTTTTTAAAAACAAAACTAAAACCAAGTATCTCCACATATCTGGAATGCATCAGCCCTACTGCCAGTGGTGTGCACGCCATCTATTAATGAAAAAATGAATTAATTAATGTGAAAAAGCTGGATGGGGAAGGGCTGGAAACTCCTAATCCAAACCTAGAGCTCTGCCAGCATGACTATAGAAATAGAAGGGATGGCACAGTTCTCTGCTCACTCCCTGGTAGCAGGATGGCACTGCTGCTGGGGGCAAGAACAAGGTGTCACCTTTTCATCAGTACTCTTCTCTATTTCTCCCCATTTTGTAAGAGAAAAACAAATGTCTTTTTCAGAAAAAAAAGTTTATTAAAAATCAGAAAATAGAAAGAACCAGGAGCTAAACATCTTTTTTGAGACAGGAGAGTGGGGGCAAGCTTTACAATGGCATTTCTTTTCCAGAAGTAATCTCCCATTATTTCAGGGAAAAACAGTTGGCAACTTTCACTCAGCTTGGTTTGGCCCATGGCACTGAAGAAACATGGAGTCAAATGGTGTGGAAGATGGGAATCCCCTGGTGCCCTGGCTACCACGACCCCCACCTTGCTTCTTCCCATAGCCTGTTTTGAGGAAAGCAGGCTGCAGTCTTTCAAGGATGTTAAAGATCTGCTTCATATTTATTCCAGGTGCCAACTCTGAGTGCAAATGCTCCCTACTCACCCATTTTCAAAGTCCCAAGTGGAAGAGGAGTCTATCTGCTTGCAGGAGAGTGTTTGTTACTGATCTTTCCAACAAGTGCTCTGATCCACAGCAGCTATGGCTGTGCCAGTGCCCTGTTAATTTAGTTACCACAGCATGAATATATCTCAAAAGATACCTCACTCAAATTGCAACAGCTCCAGGCAAGAGGGCTACCAGCAGGGAGCTGCCTTACCACTCAGCTTGAAAGAGCTCAAAGGTAAAGGCAGGTTCAGTAGTGACAAACAGGGAGCAACAAGCATGTCATTCTGCCTCCTGTTTCTTGAAACATAATGTTTTCAGAAAAAAAAAAAAAAGGAAAGAAAAAAAAAGTGTCCTTCTAGTGGAGCAGGTTTATCTGAGCCTGTTAGGTGTCAGTGGTGTGCCATAGCCACTGGCAGGGTGATGCACCGAAACTCAGAGAGGTAGGATGATGCAAGGAGGAGTAAGAGGAAGGGGTGAAGAGTATCAGTGCTCTTTTCTGGTAACAGAAGAGAGAGATCATTGAACCTGCCAGAGCTGTCTAAACATGGGGAAAAAGTGACACAAGGGGTGCCAGGATCACAAATCCTGGTCCTATAAGAAGCAGTGTTCCACATCCCAGGCTGTGTTTGTCCTCCTGGCTCAAAACAGAATGAAAGATGACGTGGCACAGTCCCAGTTATTAGAGGGGTCATTAGACCTGCTGACACGCCTGGCTCCAACACATGTGGATTGGATGGTTTCTGAAGGATGCAGACTTTAAAAGCAGACTTTATCAATAGATGTTGTCCTGAACACAGGCCAGAGGGATGTGGGAACATGCAGGCACTCCTACCAGCCTAATGAATGGGTAGGAGACCCCATACATCTAGGCAGACCTTATCACATAAAACTATGCTTCCTCTGCCTTGTAGGTGATCTATTCCAAAATGGACATGTTTTCAAACAAGCACTCCTTGGTGTAAAGATGTCATGTGGGGGGGGGTTGTGTTTGTGTGGAGGGTAGGGCAGAGACTGAACGCTGAGAAAGAAAGGCACGTAGGCAAAGTCCAGGTACTTAGAGGTACTAACACCTTGCATGAACTAAAACCTGAGATTTTCATATATTTTCTATCAGAGCTGTGTTGCTGGCATCTCAGCAGGAGACTGGTGAGAGTCACTTTGTCCAGGGTTGGGAAAAGAACTACTCATAAACGTCTCGGGGATGCTTTCTTTCCACACCTGCAGACCAGAGTCTGTGACCTCTCACCCTGTGTCCCACAGGGAAATACGGTGGTGCTAAAAGCTCTGCATGCATTTCCAGAGTACCTCTACATGCTGCCTGTATGAGCCTGAACCGCCAGTCTGTGCAGCAGTGACACCCACCTTGCTGTGCAAGATGCAGAGCCATTCTCTGCACATACGTGTGTGTCTGACTGCACGGCACGGCACGCACGGAGGAGGTCTGCTCTGCCACACCATCAATCTGCTACGCCCTGGCCTCGGCAGCCCTTCTGAATGCAGGACCCAGGGCACCTGCCTTTAAACAGCACTGACACTGTGACCACAAAGACAGCGCCTGCTCCCTCTCCACGGAGGAGGAGAGAGAGAAAGGAGCAATTCCAGGCTCTGCAGTGAGTGTATGACTAGCGCACATATTGGTAATAGCACCATGCCGGGGTCTCGGTGTGATCTTCCTGTTGCTCATTTGCTGGCAAGCGTGAAATGCAAATCCCTCGGGGCTTCTGTCTCCGCTCAATATTCACAGGAGCATGAAGGCTCCCGCGCGGAGGGGAGGGTGAGAGCCGGCAGACAACAGGGAGCTTTGTCTCCTCCTTTGTCTGGAGTTTACGGGTTAAAAAATCTGCTTATCTGCGAGGCTTTGCAGGGAGGGTCAGCTCAACACCCTGACCCCTGCCTCTGCCTCATCTGGGGGTCTGGCGTGGGGCACGACACCAACACGTTCGAATTCGAGTGCAGAGGCCGTTGCACCAACGCTGTGGCTCCATCGAACCTGGTGATGGCGGGACGGGGAGCTCGGGCTGTAGGAGGGGTGTACCCCGAAGCGAGTGTGGCCCGGGGGGCTCAGAGCAGTTACCCCCGCCCGGGACCCGCAGGGCGATCGTTCCCACCCTGCCCCTTTCTTGTGGTGTGATGGTTCCAGTCCAAACCCAGTCAGCTCTCTGGAAATGGCAAGTGAGACACTTGTTGCCATGGTGATCCTTAATAGTTCTGACTCAGATGTAGCGTTGCTACGGCAACCGCATCCGCAGCCCTTGGGAGGCAATGCCGGCACGATTTTTCTCTCGTAGTGGAAAAGGGCTCCGAAGCCCCATTTTGCTCACTCCTTGCTGCAGTGCAGTGATGAAGCTTTTAGGCTGTTTTGTTATTCTCCTAATGAACGGCAATCCTGATCCTTCACCAGAGGATCTGCTGCTATTCTGCAGGCTAAAAGTGCTCCGGACCGCTTCACCATGGGCACAGTGTCTGCACCGTAAGGCGACCCCAGTCTCTCCCTTCCCGTGGCTCATCAGAAAAAAAAAATAGTAACCTTTCTTCCTAGGTATGAAAAGCTCCTTTCATCTTGGGAGCTGAAGATCTGTCTGGGAGGGGGGGTGGGGTGGGGTGTGGTAGTTTTGAGATGAAGAGCGGCAGTGGCTGTGAAAGGCAAGACAAAGGCAGAGCGTGTGTGATGGAGTGGGTGTGCCTGTGAGAAAAGGAGCGGATCTGTGTGCAGAGAGTGTGTCCGTGGGCATGGCTACGAATGTGAATGGGAAAGGAACTGCTAGGAGGGGAGATGCCAAGCAGAGCGTGGGTGTGCCTGCTCTGAGATGAGAGAGGGGACACTTATAGGCCCGTGCTTTTGTTTTCGAGAGCATGCCTGCACAGGCATGGTGGGGAACAGGTTCAAGTCATGCAGATCTGTGTGAAAACGCTCTTGCTCACATTCAGTCCGCTCTCCTGTTATCTGTACAAAGTCAGGCACCGATACACATAATGTTTGAAAGGCACCTGAGTCTCTAAGGGATGGATAACTGTAGGGTTGGGGTGTGTATGTTCAGTTTGCTCTTGCAAACCTGTCAGAAAAGATTTCTTCAGCACTAAATAATCCAGCAAAAATCATTTCATAGTATCCTTCTCAGACAGAGGCAGGTAAGAATGAGGAGGCATGTGAGTTCTACATGTCGGTATCCCTGGACCTACATCTCAGTCAACCCCTGTCCTGAGGGACCTGGGCATGGATCTCAAGGTAACTGCTCAGTGCTTTTCCTGAGTCAAATGTCTGACTGTTCAGTCAGGCCAGAGGAGTCACCAGAGAGATGTTTAAAGCTCCCCGGACTTCTCAGGGGTTTAATAAACTTTCTCTGTGGTTTTTCCAGCTTGTCAGAGAATCACACCAGGCTCTCTCCTACGTGACATCCTGGTTTTTCTAGATACCATCTTGCACTGGTAGGACATGGCTGGATGTCATGGAACAGGCCTTCAAAGAAACTGGGATGACTGAAGGATGGAAAAAATTACAAATTCATCATGAAGGTGGGAGATTACTACAAATAACAGTCTGAGAAGGGTCTGAGAAGGATTTAAAAGTGGTAGATGCAAAGGATAAAGGATATTGCTAAAGAAATCAGTCACATTCTACACTTGAAGTGTCCAGGATGACTCCTGTGTGTCTGGCTTAGGTGACAGAAGGACAGAAGCCTTATAGCAAGGGTAAGTTAGTAACACAAGTAATTGGGAAGATTTTGGCATGCAACCTGATGAATGTAAACCAACCTTAAAGAGGTGTTGGGGGACAAAGACACAAGAATGAAGATTCTGGAGAGGTCCGGGATGGGGAAAGATATCTCAGAGTTCCTGCACTGTACAGATGAAGGTCCCCTGCAGAATAAGTTAAAAGGGAAAAATAGGGCTGAATTAAGGTCTGAGCTATAAGGGCTCCAGAAGAGAGAGGCTCTCAGGAAATGAATGAACCTGTGGTATCTGCAAGGTTTCAAGGAGAGGAATCTTGGGACTTGGGAAACAGCCAGTGGAGAGTGAAAGCCAGATAGAGATGCTCCAAGAGCAAGTCTAAGGCTCTTGAGAGGTTAATACGGCTTATCCAAGGAATTTAGGGATATGGAGAGTTGTGAAGGTAATTGAAGAGACTTACTCAAAAGTAACTTTTAAATATGTACAATGACTTGCTTGGTATGCAGAGAGAAACTCATCCCTAGTGCAAATCTAATGAAATCAGTAGCTTTGGCTTTAGCTTAGTCTGTTAATTCCACATGGCGAAGGCAGAATGAGGGGAAGTGGCCCTTCTTCCCACCTCCTTAGAAGAAAGTGCCCATCATTGGGAAGGTGCTTGTGAGAGGCTGCAGCTGTGCCTGCACTGGGCCTGTGCAGTCTCACGTGAGCCTTTGTCCCATATGGTGCCAGAGCAGGGCTTGTGCCCTGTCACTGCACGTGTACCTGTTCAGAGGTGGGACCCTGTGTGGTAGCCTGCCTTCGTCTTGCAGCCATCCCCAAGGAACAAACTGGGTCTGGATTTGATTTCTTCACCCCATTGTGAACTCACAAATCCCTCCTTCCCAGTGCAATGGTGCTGGTTCTAGTAATCATGGTCTGTGTAGCATATTTTGACCATGACACCTGTTGGCATCAAAGTGAGAGGAGAACCACACCAGGGACAGCAAAGCCTATTGGATCTAAGACTAAATGAAGCATAGGACTAAATATTGCAATGTTTTTATCTCTACTTTTGGCACGATAAGTTACAGAATTTGCTGAATATGATTTCTTGCCTGAGGACTGTAATAAAACACAAAAATTGGACTGAATTACTGTTTGGTTTGGGGTATTGTTTGTTTTGGTCTTTTGTTGGGCTTTTTTTTTCTTCTTTTTTTTTTTGTTTTGTTTTGGTTTTGGGTGGGTTTTTGTGTGTGTGTGTGTGTGTGTTGGTTTTTTTTTTACACAAAACAAGGGAAACTGGAGAGGACAACCCAAGTAATTTGTTATTTATTTACCCAGACAGTATCTAACCTGCTAGTCTCTGCTTTCTTTGCTCACACCTAAAGAAAGTGATGAAGCCTCTATAAGGCAGTAAATATTTTCCTTCCTTGTTGGTCTTTGGGACAGCTCAGTCTCTCTCACAGAGCAGCAATTTTATTAAACAAGAATTAGTGTAAAGCACGGAAAAAAGAGAGAATTATTGTTAAGCCATTACTCTCAGGAATTCCAGCAATTACCAGGTACATCATGATTATTTCAAACAGAAAATCATGCCTCTGCATGGATAGGGTTTGGGGGCTGGCTGGGAAAGAAGGAAGAATAGGCCAAAGTACTGCAGCTGTCTTCTGTTTCTTGACCCTGAAAGAAATAAGTTGTTGTGCAGTTGTGTGGGTTCAGCCAGACTTGAGCTGCAGACCTTCTAGTGGGATTTGAAATCACCAGCTAGGAAAAATGGCTGATGCTAGTTGAGGCATGGGGTTTGGGAGGCAAGAGGAGGTTGTAGGGCAAGTAGGAATGGAAAAAGGGGTGCAAAGAAGAGAGGATGGTCTCATGGCTTGGATGCTAAATAGGGTCTTGGGACGATATCTACTTGCTCTTGTTGAAGAAGATTTTGTTTAACAGAACCCCTTTCTTCACAATAAACATCCCTTAGAGCAAATGTTAAAAAAAAAAGAACAAGAAGGCAGAAAACTTGATCCCTACTGTTCCACATACATTTGGAATCATACTGTAGTGAGGCGTCAAAGCACAAGAGCCATGAAAATGTTGTTATTTTTTTCTTCCTGTGCTTCTTAAGCAGTGATGTCCATGAGATTAGTGTTTACCTTGATTTAATGTCTCATCAGAAGCATGACTTCCCCGGCAGCCCTGCTGCAGTGCTACTAAATGAAGCATGCCCTGTTTTCTCAGATGGGACTTAAAACTCTATCCTTAGAGACCTGAGGGGTGGGAAAGAGGGATGGGGATAGAGTGATAGATATTGACCCACCTAGCATGTACGTTAAATTAAATAACCAGGCTTTATTTTTTAACCTATTTAGTGCAGTTACTGTTCTCTGCACAATTGATGTTTGTGTTTGCAGAGGTTACTGGGGTGGCAGCCACCACAGCATGAGCCTCCCTTGCTCTGTACCTTTCCCATGACTCATTCTATGGACGACCTTCATGTGTAAGGACAGACACTGTCTTAAGGAAATAGGAGAGAAAGGGAGAGAGAGAGAGAGTGAGCGAGAGAGAGAGAGAGCATTTTCTCTGCCAGTTAATTGAATCCAGGTCTTCCCTTCAAGTAACACTGGAAAAGCCTTATTGTCTTTTCACAGTGAGGAAACATTTGCTCATGAAGGAGCTGAACAGATGAAACCCTCCAAAGTCCCTTTGCTAAAGATGTCAAACTAAATTTGGATCTCATCTGCTCTTAAACCAGAACTGACCACGGTCTATGGGAGAACGTCACTGATTTTAGTGCTGCAGTAAGCAGCAATATGGCTCGGTGACTTATCCAACTTGATGACCAATTTTTCAGTGTATCCTACATTTTCCTTTCCCCTCTTCTCTTCAGCATATCTGCCCCATACTGAGTGTCTAAGAAATCCCACTCATTAAAAAAACCCTCCTTTGAGGGCCTGTTGTGACAACCCTTTGAACTTCTATGCTGGGAGAACACAATGCACAGGACACAGAATTACAGGCAGTTAAATTGCCTCATTAAGAGAATATTATTAGGTCCTATGTGGTCTTTTCCTATCAAACACTTTTGAATACTTTATCCAAGCCAGTTTTATGTCACAGGATCCCTGCCATTTCCCCTGAGAAATTTTTCTTTACTCTCTTCTCTTTGCATCTGTGTCCCCAGAAGGGCTGAATGTGAGGTGTGACGTGGAAAGGGTGCAGCATCAGAATAATTCCCTTGCCACAGCATGCCCAAGAAGGACTGTCTGGGGAGGACACTCTTCTTTCTGCACCAGAACATCTAGTGTCTGCACATCCCAGAAAACATCTTTGCCCTTGCAGCCAAAATTGCCATTTTTTTTATTTTTTTAAATCTCACAGAGGTGTGTGCCTCTGTTCCCCCCTGAGGTGTTGAGTTTGGTTTAGCACTGACCTACCAGCTAGGAACTGTAGGATCTTCCTAATTCCACTCCTTTGTCATTTCTACAGGGATTTACTCCACTGAGGTCTTTCAGACTGTAAATTTTCTGACCTGATGATTGCACATTTCTATTTCACAGCGTCCCAACCACATGGACCTTCTAAAGTGCTAACACTTTACACATATCCTGACATCTTCTCTCATTTCCTATTAATCTTTGGTCACAGTTCAGAATTGCCCCTGCATCCTGTGTGATGGTTTGCCTTTTAATGTTACTGTAACCTGTAAAGAGCAGCTTACCCCAAACCAGGAATCTGTGTGTGCTTGTGTGCTTCTGACTGCTTTCTAATTAGGAAGACCTTAATTTACAACCTCCCATGTTCCCTGCAGTGTGCCCTGCAATACTGTTTATCATTTGTCTGCCAGGATCTATGCTGGCTTGCCCTCACCAAGGGAGCTGTCTTCCGTGCTGGTAGGAAAGGTGCCTCAGCTGCTGATGCTGGGGTGGGAGATGGGGGATGTTTTACGCATGAGGTTACATGGGGTTTTCTTTTCCCCCTGTTTCTTACAGGACATTGAAGTGGTACTGCTGCTTCCCTCCAGGCAAAGAGCCATGGTAGATGCCTGGTCAGCTTGAAAAATGGTGCTTTTGTGCTGTATGCTGAAACACACACAGTAACTGATGGCCAGGATAAGAATCAGAGGCTCAGCCAGGGTAAATTGCCATGGCTTCAGTGGAGTCAGTAAAGCTAATCCATTTTCTTCCAGCTGAGATTCGGGGAGCATGGATTAACTCTACTGTCTGGAATCATCCTTGATTATAAATCCAGGCATAATGAAGGATGTGGCTCCACTGACCCCCTTGTTCTGCAACACCTCGAGCTTGTCCTCCTCACGGTGGGGCTCAGTGGCTCCTGTCCCCTGCCTTCCTGCAGTGCATAGGAGAACAACCTGGCTGCTCATTCGCAACGGGGATGAGGAATGCAAAGGGAAAGAACCCACTGTTCATGTGCTGAGATGCATGCCAAGGCAGCCTGAGTCCATGGAGACTCTCTGATTGATGTGACAGGGAGGGAGTGACAAGCCTGCTGATGCACTAATAGCATTCTACTCCAGCAGTTCTTGCCAAAAAAATAAAACACCTGTGACAAAAACTAAACCCGCTCATTTGCTCAGGGCATAGACACACAGGACCTGAGAGCAGCCACCTGATGTGAGTTATGAAGCCTTGCCTTTCTCCGGGAAGATGAGTGTGATAACACTTGACAGGTCAGGCTCAGGGTGCTCTGTGCTCTGGTGTAATACAGCATTGGCTTGGCCTGTCCCTGAAGGGCTGCCACCCTGTGACTTGTAATTCAGTCTTAACTGCAGGTCAGGAGATGAGGAGTAGGCATGTGAGCCTGCATATATATAAACATAACACAAAGTAATGGACTGGGGTTTTCCTCAGGAAATACTCATTTTCCTCATCACTTTTACCAAAAAAGCATTTTACTTGACCGGCAGAGGTCACACTGAATTTTGGTAGAAGACTGGTAGAAGCTGGAAGAAAGCTAGACCATTTGCTCAGCTGAAAGAGTAATATAAATGTGTAATCCCTAATTGCCTGTGAAATCCATCACCCTTTTCCACCAGCCCGCACCATCAGGGCTGTTGGTGTGAGAGGACAAGACCTTCTCTTTTCATACCTGCCTGCTGGATCATACACTTTCCTGTCATCACATTTTCTGGGTCCCTATAACTTTCCCTCATCATTCCTGTGGTTGAACATCTTTTCCTGAGTGGTGAGAGAGCAATACCTCTTTCCCCATATCTTTGGTAGAGTCTTATATCTATCTTCTGCAATCTTTTTGCCCCTGTTCCTGATTGTGATGGCAGAGGTCTTTGGGCAGCTGGATTTTGAAGGACATTGAAAAATCTATGGGGCTTTAAAAGCACAGCTTCTCTTTTGGCAGTTCATTTTTAGGCCAAGGTACTATTTCCCTGCCCTGGTTCACAATGTGATGGTGCAAGCACAAGAGCCAGCTGTGGGAAAGCAAGAATACTTAATGTTCCCATTGCTGCTGAGAACTTTGTCACCAGAGGGCCAAGTGACAAAAATGTATATTTTTCTCCTCCTCTGCATGTCGGTGCAAAGTGGGACAAACTCAGCCAGAAAGACCGGCAGTAGCCTAGTTCAGAGTACCTCAGTCTGGTGACTAAGTCCTTCTCTTTGGGACTGAAAACTCTGTCTCTACTGGAGGCTGATACTATGTCTGGGCCAAGAGGATGCTGTTGGGGAAGGAGGGTGGCTGGCTGCTCCTGCTGTAGCACTTCAGTGTATCCCAGCTTTCCTTCTGTCCCATTTAGGAAATGAACTTAGAAATAAGAACTTAAAGTGTACCACTCGTCTCCCTACTGATAAGACCTCTTTCCCCTTAGTCTCATCTCACATGAAATTATTTAGCAAATTCAGTTTGAATGTGCTGATAATTTTAGCATCCCAGAAAATAAATGATTCAGCAAAAACAGAGAATAAAATTCACCTGCTTCCTTGCTGTCACATTTTCTCTACTCAGCTGCTGATGTATCAGTAGCAAATTCTTCTTGTCTGTGACAAGATTAGACATAACACAAAAGCTGCCATCTGCCTTAGGAGGTTTTCTGCCTCATGAGGTAATTTTCGTTGGATTTTCCCTAATTCCACCAAAGTCAGAAGAGGGATTCTTGCTCTAGGGCTACAGATTAGTTTCTTGCTTATCAAGACACCCCCAAAATCTCTTACATGAACTTCCTATCAGTGGAAAACAAAATAGGGAGGTCTTTCTGTTGGAATACACATAATCAGTATATTTTTTTCCTTGAAAACAGGAATGGTAGACACTAGAGAAAATGATTCAGCTCTAATTGCTCCAGTGACCTTTCCTTTGTTGTCCACTGATTATTTCTTGTGTCCAGTCTGGCTTCAAACTCTGCAAGCAGTGGGGTTTCTGTCGCTTTTTCTGGACGTTGTTTCACTGCCTAGAAAATCCCACTCTCCCAGGTTACTCTGAAGTGGTATTTTCATTAATTTCATGTCAGTGCATTCTCCTATGACCATCTGCTTGCTGTCCTTTAATACTCTAAACCATTGCATTGCTTGTGTTTCCATCTTCAAGGCTTGTTTAAGCCTTTAATCCTCTCCTGAAATTATCACTTGATTAAATTATAGAGAATTACTTTCTTTTCAATTTTTTTCTCTCTTACTTCTTAACAGTTTTTGTTGTTCTTCAATGAGTTTCTCTTTAATGTTGTCAATCTCTCTCTGGCTTTCAACATCCAAAATATAATGCAATGTTCAAAATACAACACAATGTTTTCCATTTGTTCCTGAAAAATGTACAAGGAAATAATAATTCCCCCAGATTAAGAAAAAAGTCCACAAGCTCTGCCTTTTTTTCTACTTGGTCTCTGTACTTTGCCACCTCTTCCTCTTAACGTATGAACTATTTGTTCCATCCAGTAAGATTTGAAGATCCTTATGCATATTCTGTCAATGCCATACTGCCACAAAAAAAAAAAAAAAGAGCAGACATCAAATGTCATATCAGGCTGTAAAAAAGAGGTGTGTAACATCGGAGGCCATGGTCTGCTCTGTGGTGGAACAGCCTCACTGAAACACTGCAGCCGATGTTGTTTGCTGCATGTGAATAAAGACAGCCTATTTGGTGGGAAAGCAGAGAAAAGGAATGAAAAGGACCTGAGGTCTAGAAAAGACAACCCGTGAGGGAAGACAGAAGGATTTATTGTTGTTAGGGCTAAAGAAGGCAGGGTCTAGAGGGAAGCAGTAGGAAAAAAAGTCTTTTAATATATAGGAAATTGCTTTCCAGAGAAAGGAAATTAAACAGTCTTCTTTTCTACTGAGGGTATAAAAAGGAGTATTGAGCTTAAATTGCAGTAAAGGAGGCTTAAGCTAATCACTAGGACCTGTTTTTAAGCTAAGGAAAATGTATGTGAGGTCAGGAATAGATAGTCTAGGAATACTGCAGGAATTGTCAGCACCAGAGGTTTTTTTCAGAACAGTAGGACAATCATTAGGGCAAGACTGTACAAATACTGACCCTGCTCTGGGGCAGGGGGTGGACTTGATGAGCTGTTTTTCTTCTGTGGTCTTGAGAGCCAAAAGTGAGTACAAGCTGCTGACCTTTTTGCAGTACTCCCTCCTTTTAAGTAGGTGCTCTGTGTGTGTATGTGAGTATGTGTGGATGCTGCTGACGTTTGTGTGAGAGAAGCTAACAGATAACACCCACTGAATGTTGCCTTTTCCCCTTTTGCAACCAACAATTGCCTTATCCTGACTTTTATTTAACCTTAGGTTAACGGTACCGAAGTGATATCAGGGAGAACTAACTGAGCTCCACAGGCTAAGGTTTGTATCGCTTCTTCAGCACATCTGATCACTAGCTCCTTCCCACACCACACCTGAAATTAGGCTTAGAATTATTCCAGAACAGTAAGTACTGGATCCTGTTGGGCTGATATGTGAATAGAGATGGAGAGATATGTTCACTGCTCAGCCCTCAGCTCAGCCTACTCAACCTTGGAGCCAGCTAAAGCATTTGTGCCACACTTCTTGTTATTTACTAGTTCTTTTCTGGTAATATGCTTTCCTGGTACATCTCCCCCCAGGGTCTGAGTGAACATCCTTTTGCACAAATGAAGAGCATGTTGGAGCTGAAAGAAGACGCAGGACAAGGCAGATATCACAGGACAAGGCAGATATCTTTTGGGCCTTTAACTTGGAAGTATACGATGGAGTTTAATGTGCTTTACATTTGTAACCTCAAAGTATTTCACAGAGAGGGGCTGGCATCAGGATCCCTCATGGTAATGAGCTTGAGCCCTGGGACCCTGGGTCCCTCCAGGGATTTTGGGTAGGGTGTCAAAGGGGGTTAAAGAAGCAGGCGTCAATCCACAAGGATGGTCAAGAATTGCAGCAGTGAGAACCCAAATATCTTGACCCTACTCTTTCATAATGTCCACACCTCTTGGGCTTGGATTTGATTCAAAACTCAGATGAGGTCCTGTTTTTGGGATGAATGTGAGTGGTTTAGTGTCTTTCTGCACCTGCTGGGAGAGCTGTGCCCAGAAGTGAGCCAGGACCCTTTCTGTTCTCTCACTAATGACATGGAGAATTGTTACTTGCTGGTGAGAGAAGCAGGGGCAGTGAATTAAACTTATGGCTGAAACAGAGCCATTAAAAGGGTGTGGTTCTTTGAATATGTGGTTCACATGTGAAGATCTTTGCTGCAGACACTGTAGGTGCTATATGTTTGCTCTTATGGGCTTCAGAGGAGTCTGGACTAGTTTAGGGCAGGGAAACCTACTGAGGGTTATAAAGACATGAACAATGGCTCCTGAAACCCCGGTTGCAGTGTGCTAGAGGGAATTTTGGGGTTTTCTGGATATTCCAGATATATATTTGATATTTGGTCTCTGAAGAACAAGCACCCTCTAGTTTCTTCCCGTCACTGATGGACTAAAGGGTCCTGGCTAGATGGACCTCTGATGTAACCAAGGATAGCTGACCATAAGTTCTTATGTCAGCTTGATCTGTAATTGTTACATCAGAAATTCTGGCATGAATTGATGATTAGTGTAAAAGTTGACACTGTTTTGTTTATCTGGGTGAAAGCTTCAACTGTGATTGCTAAACAGGGACTGCTGCAAATCTGCTCCAAATATAAAATCCCACCTGTAAAATGTATTAAAATTCTGAGCCAGAACTCAGCTTGTCTTTGGTGATTTTCATTGTTTCAGCTATTACAGACAGCAGTTTATAAAAGGGGCCTTCACATGACATTGTAAATCCCACAGTGAACTATTGAAAGGGTAGGGGAAAAATATGTTAATCCATAGTAGTAAATTCAGGATCACACAACAAGCACATGCTTCCTTCTTGAGGCTGCCAGTTTTACATGTAGCTGCAAGTGACTCACTGTGAGCCATTTTGCACTCTGCATTGTTTCCTCCCTTGACTGATGGTGTTGTTAAAGACCTTTGCACTTGCTAGTGACAGTCAGGTGTGAACAGAATTGACAGAGGACTTGGGCTGTTCCTGACCTTCTTCTGAAGTGTGATGAGACAAAATGCAGCCAAAATACATCCTTTTTCATATCTATAGGGCAGTTTAGTCTGCTTTTGAACTCTACAGAGTGCCTTAAAGCACTATGCAAAAATCTCTAGGTCTCTTAAAATTTGAACCTGACACCTGAAAACTGACTTTGATAGCATATAAAGGAAATGCTCTGTAAATCCTGATGCTCCATATGAAGCTGTGAGCTGTAGAAAGCAGGTATGACTTGTCTTCATAGGAGGAATGTCTGCAGATTGGGATTTGCCTCTCTGGAAAGGGTGTTTTTATACACAGTTTTTTTATCTCAAGTAAATAGCTAGTGCCATGCTGTTTGTGACAAGCTGAGAATCTATATGTCCCCTTTGTGATCTCCTCAGCTATTCCCCTACAAGTCAAGGGTAGGGTGACAAAGGACTTGAGTTAGGCTGCTCCCATATAGCAGTTTTGCATCAGTAGGGACCATGCTGTGCAATAATGCTGCAGACTGATTGAGGCTTTTCTTTCTCTACTGCTTAAAATTTTTATCATTTTTTTTTTCATTTCTATTTGCTATTATTTTCCTTTTCCTTTGTATTTTATCCCCTATACTTTATAAACGCACATAGTCAAAGTTAGGTTAGGGCACAGATTTATGAAGTGTGATCCTAAGGCATGCTCCTGTAGACAAAGCCATTTTGCTGTTGGTCTTGCACACAGCACTTCTGGGAACTGAAGGAGCATGTGCATGCTTCTTGGCTGATCTGATTGTTTGCCGTTCTGCAGGAACACTGGAGAGCTGTAATAACCTGCATATTGTGCTGAAAGATCAAGGATCTCTCAGGGTGATGAGGGTTTCCAGAATGATTTTCTGTGCTGACCAAGGTCATGATATAGCCGAGGACATCTGATTACCAAATACCTTGTTTGTGGTGTGGCACCAGCTACCTTTAGGACTTTTTTTTTTTTTTTGGGAAGAATACATGAAATTCCCTGTCATAATTGAGGTGGCTGACTGAAAGGGGCATCTGCGCTTGCTTGTATGTGTTGTAGTCCAAAATCTTGCTCTCCTTGAATGCATAAGGCAGCACAGGTTCCCAAAACAGTTTTCAAATTCACAAGTCATTGACTTTAAAAATCAAAGATGTATGTAAGAAGTTCAAGATCAGAATGAAATGTGGATGTCTCAGTAGATCTGTTCTCTTTATCCTCTCAGTATTTCCACTCCCCTGAAACAGTAAGACCAAATAAAAAAAATATTTTGTCCATTTTTAACAATTTCTGCAGAAGATCTCAATGGATTTTAAAAATATGAATGGTATCTTCCAGGCTTCCTGTGACTTGTCATGGGCATGTCATGGATGGGGCACTGAGACACACTTTGCCCCATATCCTACAGCAAGTCAATGGGCAGACTGGTGTCTAGCAATGCTGCATAGCACTCTTCCACCTCTACAGCAATACACAATCTTTAGACAATGTCTTAGAACATTTACGTTTTTGTTCACTTTACCCCAACACTAAATATGAGCATTTTCTCCAACTTTCTGGAGGGAAAAATCCATTTCCAAGGGGATTTCTCTGCAAAGTATCAAAGTCAGATAGGTTTCTGAATGCACCAAATCTAAGCTGCTCTAAATGAGTCCTGGACCTGGGATCTGTCTTTCTGTTGCTTTTTAGTTTAAAGAGCAGGAACATGAAGCTTGGAAAAAAGATAAGCAGGAACATCTAATTCAGCTTCTTCACAGAATATGCAGCTATTTAATCTTGTTCTTGTGCTTTCCTATGGCAACTCAGGAACCATACTGCTTTCATAAGCACTTGCTTATATCTAACCAGCATTCACGTCCTACTAGGTAGAGAGCAAGTTTGATCTTCTAGACTGATAAGGAATGAGAGCTACTAGCAAGGTGGAGAAGAAGCCTCTTTCAAATCACTGTCTGAATCACTACCTCTTAGCAGTATCTAGAAATCTGTGATATCCTGCTGTGGTTTCCTGAACCCTACTAATCAAGATTTTTCATTACAATATTTGCTGTGGGGCAGAAGTGGAGATTCATGGGAGGAGACAGTGGTGCAATGGGTAAAGATCTGAGTTTTCAGCCAAGAAAGAGAGGAGCTGGACTCATGCTTTCTAAGGAAATGAGCAATAGTGAAGAGTATAGTTTGAAAATTGGGAAAATGTTCCCACAGGTGAGATCCCAGGGGCTGGAGAACAACCTTCTCAGGAAAGGGGTAGCAAGACAAGCCCTCAGGTTTGTTTCACAGCAGGCGAGCACTTCAGACAATAGGACATGTGCCCAGTGGAAAGTGGGAAGGAAATAGGCACTGCTGCATTACTTCTGCAGGCTTCTCTTGCCTAGCTATATTACCAGGAAACTCCAAGCTGCAGAGCATAAACAGTGGCAGTGGCAAACAGAAGTGACAAGACTGCTGGTATGTGCCTGTGCAAAAATGACATCTATTAAGTGACTGTGCCAGTCTAGGAAAAATGCTGCTAAATCCTATTCCGTGCTGTGGGTATAACCACTGCTATCTGTTGTTGAGATGCCTCCCAGAGTACAAATTTAATGAGGAGAGCTCATGCCTCTGAATGCCTTTGGATACAGATGCAGAACAAGTTATACCAGATAAAAGGTTTCCCAGATTAAAGTGTGATCTTCAGAGCGTGACAGCACAGAACCTTCCCATGGACCTGCTTCTACCCCACAGTCAAGTGAGATAGTTTATTTGAAAATGGGATAAGTGACTCCGCATGAAACATGGGGAAAGAATGTACACATGGGGCCATTACACCATAGTTGCTGATGCTCTCCTCAGGATCACACTCTAAGCTTATTCTGGGCTAACTTCTTGCATGTTGGTACTCACAGATACCAGGGGCAGGATAGTTCAGTGTGGGTGATTAGAAACATGTGGAAAAGGTACAGAAATGAAGGAAAAAATAGCGGCCTTACAAACCATGAAGTCATCTCTGAAGAGGGAGGACCAGGGAGTTATATGGGGACAGCACTGAGTGAAAACACTGTTGTCTTGGAAACTCAAAGGGAAAAATTAGCATACAGAAGAGTTTTATTTTTCAGACACGCTCTAAACACACAGACACACACACACATTACATAGATAGATACATAGATAGATAGTCATGCTCCTCTGCTTCTTTGCTGATGACTTTCTTACCCAAAGCCAGTCAATATAAGAATTGTTTGTCTGACTTTAAAAATGAGAATGAATCCCTATACTTTTTTTTTCAGTATAATGAGAACTGATCTTGTGTTAGCAATTCAGAGATACAGCTGTTATATATATGGAAGAATTAAAGAACATATACGGATGAATAAACAGCTCAGCTTTCTGTTGCACCACAGAAAAGAAAAGGAAGGAGACCTATCTTGGATTATGAAGAAGGAGATCTGTGGGCATAGCTTAAAGGCTCCCTCATGCATCACATTAGTATCTGGAATAGCCGAGATGACTCAATTCCCTCAGGTAGCTGGGATCACAGGGACAATGGGCATTAGTGATGGAGGAGGCTTGCAACCATAGCTATCCCTACAGAGTACTTTGTGGCTAGTGAAGGCATTTTCCATGTGCAGGAGGTGGAATAGCAGGAGGGACTTGCAGAAGACTCTCTTGCACCCATTTGCAATATAGCCCTTGCCAGTAGGGACAAGTAGCCTCCTGAGGCGGAGGGTGGTGACTGTGTGTGTATGTAGCTGAGCACGCACAGAGTGGGAGACATCACTCAACTTCTGTGGCTGAAGGCAGCTCAAGATCGGATACCTCCTGTTCTCCTCTTGCACAGCTGAAATGAGCTGCCATCAAGAAGTAGTAGTGGAGCATTTGGTCCCTCAGCTCAGATTGATAAGTCTCTAAACCAGCCTGCCACAGACAGGCAGTGGCAGTGCAAAGAGGGAGAGATACTGTCCAAGGGAGAAGCCTGCTATCTTTGTTGATTCTGTGGCTTACTGAACAGGTAGAAAAAATATGTTGGACTCTCCCTTCTGAGGAAAAATTCGTTTACCTTTGCCAGAATCTCAGAAATAGATTTTGTCATTTCCCTCCTGCCTTGTTGTGCACTAGTTTGGGAAGGCAGCCAGTAGCACGGACCCAGGCTCTGGCATATGCATGCACTCTAGCATGGGCAATGAACTCCTGTCAGCTAGATTTATTTTACTTCTCTCCATGCCACCTCTCTTTGCCCATGGTGATGCAATATCACAGCACCCACAACTAGCTCCTTTAATCCATAACTTGGATTTACTAACCCTGTTACTAACAGCCTGGAGTTTGCTCCTCCATCCTCAATGTGCCCACCTCTTCCAATATCAGCAAGGATACACACTGGGGTTTTAAGTCTGAATTAAGTCTTTTTGTATCCCACACTGCCCTGTGAGGGTCTGTACCTGCCTTGGTCTCTACCACACTTAATCTGTTAGGACCTGGAAACCCATGGTCTACAGTAACAGTCCACTGCAGCTCCAGCGCTTGGCATGCCACTCACCTGGAATCTCCTCTGGGGATCCACAGAAACCTCTTGTCTGTTTAGAGACACAGATTTTTTCAAAGTGAAGACCTTTTATGGCTTGCTGGTTGAAAGAACTTCCAGTGTTATGTCTCCTCCTACTCTCCAAGCTTCCGATTGTGGTTTATTTTCCTGAGTGGTCTGACCATGGGAGATGATGGACACAGACAGTATGAGACCAGGTAGCCTGCTATCGGAGGGGAATATGCAGCCCACTTGGAGTCTAATCTATCCTTAGAAAGTAACTTGGTGGACATGATACAGTTGACTGTAAGGAGCCCATACACTAGTGTCATGAGTGCTACAGTCCTTGTGGCTAAGCCTCCTGGGGCACCTCACACCAGGACATGTGAATGGAGGTTGTCCTGCTATTAATTTAGTACAGCAGCATCCAGATGCCCCTAAACCACTGCTGATATCTTTCTGACAGTCTCCTTATCTTGGGAGAAAGGCATTGATAAAAGCCACGTTAAAGAAGCCTGTCATCAGGCAGAACTATCTTGCCACTGTAAGTCAAAGCCACTGACTTGCCTGTGATGGTTTATGAGGGTGCATCAGCTGCCACAGGCACGACCTCAATAAGAAGTGTCTCTAGTAACACTTGGGGCATGATTAGTCCCTTCCAGGAAAGGATGACTAAATACATGTTCTATGGTTCATGTGGGGTGGTGTTGCCCTAAGGCATCCCATCAGTTAGGTAGCAGGGCTGACTCTCCAAACCACTGTTTCTTCACTCTATCTGCTGCTTTTGGAACAGCTTAAGGAGCAGCCCTTCAGTGTTCTCTGAAGTGTCAAGTGTATATAAATTAAGCAACAAATTTCATAGCCTACCTAACACCGCACTTGGTCCATGTTCCAGTGTAAAATTGGGACAGAGATATTTGCCCTATGGTACTAATTTGGCTTATGCTATCAAGTGCCTGGTTGCCTTCTGCCAGATTCATGTTAGCAAGCAGATCTTGCCACCTCTACCCTGGGAAGAGGGAGCTGCAGGGCAACAGCAGAGGAAAAACTCCAAGAGAAACCCAGAAGAAAGCAGAGCTGGGAGCTGACACATGATTTCTGCTCTGTGATGGGTTTACTGAGTTTTCTATGATGTACTTATGATAAAGTGAGTCAGAGTATTAATTCATACCCTGTGCTTTACCATGTATTGGCAAAGTGCTCAGCCCAGGCACTCTTGTGTAAGACTTGTGTTTGTTTGTCTGAGGATGGTTTCTTATGTGACCTCCCTTCTGCATGCATTAGGGGAAGAAGGGGCTCTTGCTTCAACTACAATAAGTCCCAACTCTACTCATCTTCACAGAGCATCCCTGGGGACTACAGCTGGTCAGGGTTCCTGGAAACATACTTTGCATCCCTCTTCACACGTGATGGTTAGAGCCTATGTTCCAGATGTGACCTTCGTGTAGGTGACAAAAGAAGGTCTCCTTTGTAAATCTAATGGCATCCATTATCCAGCCTGCATATTTCAAGAGTTCAGAGATGGATCTTCGTGCATCAAGAAACAAAGAGCTATGCTTTCTTCCTGTATATGCTTTTTTCTATTTTGTACCTTTTTATCCCCTACTTTTCATATCAAGGGCTATTCATCATAAAGACTACAAAATGAATCCTCACAGGAGATACAGAAATGTCTTGGCATCAACAGTTTAGTAATGGGTTAGACAGCCTTTTCATGTGGTGTTTGCCAATATGAATCCAGCTCCCACACCAGCAGGGACTGCAAATTTCTATCACGTGCTGACTGGCTGTCAGCCGATAGGAAATGAACTTAGTCCCAGTCCAGTTCCTACTTGATCAGTGCATGTCGGAAATACCATCACTGCTGGAAACTGTCTCCCTCTTTCACTGGCAAGGCTGGCAGAGAGGCTAGAAAGTGAAAGCTAGTCTCTCATCTCTGGGGATAAAATCTGAGACACATTAGCATCAGAAGCTGTACAGAAAAAGCTTATTCAAGCATTGCTCCTTGCTCAACCTGCTCTTTGCTGAGGCTTTTATTGTTAATATGAAACTTTTCACCAGCCTCTCATTTAACACAAGTGTAAAGCTATTCTCAGGAAGAAATAAAAAAATTGCAGGTGGTGTCTTTATTGTAAAGGCACTAAATGAGTAGTCTAGGCAGAGTTTTAACAGGTGACTGTGCTTTTATATGAGAGCTTGAAGATGTCCCAAATGCAACAGTTTTGCATTCTGAAGGTGTGCCAGGGAGAGGCAGAACTGCTCAGATGTCACAGCAAGGCCTGCTTGGGAATTCTCCAGCTGCATTGATTTGGCAACAAAAAACTGCCAGGTTGCTAAAATCTAAAACTTCTCAGTAGTTCAAATTCAGTTGGGAAGGTTTTCTTCCAGATTAATGATTGAATTCCTACCAAATGTAATTTTCTGTTTTGTCCTAAATGGAGGCCACTAGCCAAATGCCTTCTGGTGCTAGACACACCTTCATGTCAAAGAAATGCACACAGGGAGCTGCAGTGGAAAAGGAGAAAAAAGGGCCAGATCAGAGTGTTGATACCATGCCACCCCACTGGTGCAAAGACGATTTGCTTCTCCTCACACCTGCACCACTGCAACAGCCCTAAGACATCCAAATTCATCTTTCATCTGCCTTTTCTCATCACATCCCAGACTATAGGAACAGGTATGAAAGAGACATCCAAAGTTTCCACATTGTTTGAACTTTTGTGTTGGGAACTCTTCAAAACAAGACAGAACAAAACATGTCTCTGTGGAAGCATGGAGCATGTGTGCCAGTGCGTGCATGACTGTAGAAGAGTGTGTGTGCACCATCTGCCACTGGGATTCCATTCTGAACACTACGAACAGAGGATGCTCTCACCTGTGGTTTTGGAACATGCTCAGGGCTTTTCTTTTCCCCAAAGAATTTCTCACTGGTTTCATTGTTTTGACAACTGGAAATGACAGAAAAGGATTCATTTGCCACCAGTTTGAGATGGCATTTACGTAGCATAATGCTTCAGAGGACTGGTAAGCATCACCATGTCAATGCTATGGTTGAGGGGCCAAGCCACAAATTCCTGACTGTAGCCATCAGAGGTAGTAGCAGAACCAGGACCAGGATTCAGATATTGTGGTACCTTGTTCCACGTGCTAACTGCTCCAATGCTGCTTACTCATTGTGCTTACAGCCACGAATCCTGCTTTCATTGCTGCTTTCACATTCTTGTTGATCTGAGCTCTCCCTTTAGCTATGCCTTTCAAGTCTTAGAAGCTGTAATGAATATGTATCAACATTTCAAAGCCGTAGATCCTGTGGTGGAGAAACAGAAAGGGGACGGGAGAGACAGACACACATACAATCTAATTCATTTTTAAATGTCTGTAATTCATCCAACAGCATTATCAATAATTACTAGAAGAAAGCAGTAACTCACATCATGAAAAATCAGTGCTTTGACAAAAAGCTGGCAGCAGGCCTTACAGATATCTTGCACACGCAAAACCTTTCTGGAGCATGATAATCAGCTGGGGGCTGGGGTGAAAGGAGACCTTGCTGTCTGTTCACAGCTCTGGTGGCCTCACCAGGGAACCCTGCTGTTCTGTCATCACTGTGCCTGCGTCAGGCATCCTGCAGCTCCTGCAGACAAACTCGGTGGGTGTGTGCTAGATCTCGTCCCTGCAGGAGGTATGGGTCTTCAGAGGATATTTAAGGGAGCTGGATGCACTGTTATCTTAAGCATCCCTTGAAAAATCAAGCCTGAATGCTCACTGAGTATCCTCTGAATGCTCACTGAGTATCCTCTTGGGGTTTTACTACTGCTTCCTCTCAGCTGCAGCTATAGCTGTCCTGTGCTTATGGCAGGACAATAGGCATCTATGATTATCTTTGCTACAACATGTTTAAACTCATTCCTCTTAAAGCTGTGACTAGGAGATAAACGGTAGCCTGGAACATAGCAGTGAAAATAGATCCTGAACTGCTTTACAGTACCTTTACAGTACCTGTCAGCTACCTCCTACCTGCAGACCAGAACCCCCACCATAGACAAAACCAAGCACGATAAATGGGGGAAAGGGAGAGGGGCACTCAGAGAAGCAAGGCTGTTTGTATTAAGACTTGAATATTTTTCCACCTGAAGCCAATCCTAGCTACTCATTTTCTGGACATGAAGCTACGAGGGCTGTGGTATTTAGATCCATTCCCATCCACCCCATTTTCATGGGCTGCCAAGACCTTCTTCAAATGTATGACCCTGGTGGGGTTGGGGATAAGGTATGAGGATGCTGTGTCATCTTACAGACCTTTCTGTTTGTCTGTGGAGGAGATGAGTGATCCTTCTCCTCCTTCCTCCTACCATGCCATAACCCCTGAGATGCACCCCTGCCTTTCGGACAAGGGCAGCTGGGGGCTGTGGCCTCTGTTGCCAGTCAGGCTGATTTCTAGACTGCTTCTCCCTAGGCTTACCAGCACTATGGGAGCAGAGACACTGGCACAAGTACCATGGAGCATCCCTGCTGTTATTTCAGACCTCAGGTAGAAACACAGCTGGGACCACAACATCCTAAACCCAATGGTTAGACCTCCTGGGTCTCATCAGTCTGAGACTTGAGCCTCCTCCACTGCTAAGGCTGATCAAAATCTTATTGCAGCACAGAGAACCACAGCATTTGGGTAGCCCCTGGTACAGGCCTGTGTGCAGGGCTACAAGTGAGGAACATTTGGCAGTTTCAGGTAGTACAATGGCAGCTGCTGACTCTGTGGTGTGTGTCTCCTGAAACTGCCAAACACCTGTACTCTCCAGTTGGTATCTAGTTAATTAATGGATAAAATTCAAGAGATTAGCTTCCTGCACAAAGACCTATATGCTTTAAATTCTTCAGGTGCACCTGGCAATTTAACAGATATAGAGAAGGTCTGGAACCAACTGTCCCAGTGGCCTGAGAGAGCAAGGACAGCCCATGGCCCATAGACAGACAAATAGCTCTCAAAGGATGCTTAAAGGAGTTGGAATTCTTTTTTTTCTAGATACTACTGTTGAAGTCTTTATTTGAACCCTGCCAGTGTGTTAGAAGATGGACTTCTTATACACTTGGTACAATTTCTTATTTTTATATGCAGCTCATGATTTGATAAACACATTTTATTTAATTTCATAAAGTGAATGTTTGTAGCAGCCCTTGCTGTTTCCTATATAGTGTCTGCTGTTCTGTGCTATAAATGAGCCATGTTGCACTGGCCTGTAATGCAGGAGGCCATACACCATACAGACACTCAAAACAGGAACATTTCCTCATGGACAAATATCCATGTTTCCTACGGAGAACTGAATCAGGGCATATGCTGGGTTTTGGCTTTTTTTCCCTTTTAAATCAGGTCTAGTTTAGCACTTCAACAATTGATCAGCTCGTGTCACAGCCTGATGTAGGTTGTTGAGAGCACCTAACCCTGTGATGTCATCATTGTACTGGGTAACAGCAGATGACAACACCTGTGGGGCAAGTCTGTCTCCTAGGAGAGGGAACTGAAAGTGCCCAGTGCTTTACAAATGTGCAGCTGCTGGGACTGACTGGGCGTGAAGCGCTACCTGAATGCACTGGACAGGAAAATGGAAATCAAGTGTTTGTTATTCCATCCCTCCCTAAAGTTGTGGCACTAATGCCACAATAAAGGCAGTGAAATGCTGCGTGGAAATTGGTTAGATTTAGCACTCTCTAACTTTGTTATTACAGCACGGTGAGAAAGCCAGGCCAGAGCTGTGCTTTGTAAGTGAGTAATGATCTGAGCTATAGATTAGCCAGAAAATGAATCCTCAACTGGTATACAATGATACTGTCATTCCTAAATCCATTCCACACAGCAGTATATGTAAAGTTATAATACTGACTGCATAATCAGTGGGTGGTGTTGCTATTTTTTCCCTTAAGCATATGATGGACAAACAGCTTCTCCACTGTACATTTAAACCACTTCCATCATTTCTATTCATCTGTCCAGGATAAATTATATAGGAAAAGATGTGTAGGTGATAAAATTGCCCTCCATTTTTATCTGGGGGTTTTTGTTATTTATTTTTTTTTTAACTGACAAAGGAGAGACAACAGACGAGGTGTGTGTTGACACAGAGGTGGGTGGAAATCATAAATAACTTGTGTCTCCAGAAACAAACCCTAAAAGTCAGTTTGAATATTTGGGGAGTAGGGCTAGGGGCAGCCTGTGTGATAAGGTGTTGGCGTTCTTGTCTTCTTAAAGCTTTCTATCTAGCTCTGCGATCTCTCAGCTATTTTTTGTGGGTTTCTTAAAAAAAAAACCAAACCAAACAAAACAAAACTAAGATCCCATCACAGGGATTAGAGTTTCCATGGAGAGCTGTAGCCCTTGGCGCCTGTGGTAGGTTGTGGTGTGGCTGTAATGATAGCCCTAGCCTGGTCCCACCAGTCCGGAGACATTAGTATGTGCACAAATGTGCACATGGAGAAACACACACACTTCATCTTTAATGGGGTTTTAATTTTGACAACGTGGGAAGCGCCAGATAGCAACCCTGGAAGCAGAATTTGATTGATCACAGATCTAGTATGGGATTTGGGTGGCACCAACAAGGCGCTTGGTGCCCTTGCCAGTCTGACTGTGACGTCCCAGTCTCAAGAAAAAAACCTTTGAGGACCAACAGCACCAGTGGTTTTTCTGATGTGGAGGTTGACCGTTGAAACTAGAAAACCAGCCTCTTCAAAATTCCTGGTGTTTCTTGCCCTTCTCTGTCCTACTCTCCAAGGCTTCTGGCCAAACTCAGCCTGGAGCCGAAGGGTCAGCAGCTAAATGAAATTACAAGGCTTTTAGAGAACTCAACTGGCTGGGCAAAGGCCTGGCTCGAAGGAGAAGTGAAGCAATTGGGGCAGAGATCAAGGCACAGGGATCTCACATGGAGCTGGGAGCTGAGGGGTGGAAGGAGGGGAAAGGGGTGCTGAGATCAGATGAGCAGGAAGGAGGCGGAGATGGAGATGCAGAGATGGCAGGGAGAGGCGTTCATGCAGGAGCTGGGCAAGGGGATTGAGGCATCAGAGGGGTTCCACAGGAGGGGATCTACTCCTTGCTGTTCTAAAACCCTGGTTCATCACACAGGAATCAGGAGGAGCACAGGGCTCAGAGAAAACCACTGCCAAGTCAAATATTAGCAGGGCAGCCTTCTCCAGGCTTTGTAGCACATAGCTGCTAAAATACCGTCTGATTATATGCTTACCTATGATTTTATGTGCAAGGGGTCTGCCTTGTAGCCACCCAGGCACACCTTGCTGTCTGCGCTCTGGAAGCTGCGCAAGCTTCCCCGGCAGCGAGCGCTCAGGGCAGTCAGCAGCTGGATTCTGCTGCAGCGGCAGCAGTCCCTGCTCACAGGGGAAAGGCACTCAAGTGAGAGGAAGGCTTCCCTCGGTTACTGTGCCAGCTCTATAGCTCTAGCGTGTTTTAAAGCTAAGAAAAATACTTGAGATCTGGACATCAATTTCTGGTTTTTTTCACTCACACTGACTCACTCTTTGGAGGGAAGGAGCCCGTGTGAGCAGTCGGGGGCCCAGGATCTCTGCTGGGCTGGAGCAGCAGAAGCAAGGTGTTAAAGGGAGAGGGTTGCAGCCTCCTTCATACCAAGGCAGGGTGTCCAAAGCCAGAACCTGGAAACATGCTTGGAGAGGGAAGAAAAACATGATTTTACCTAGCCTAAGCTAGAATGGAAGTCTGTGAGACCAAGTGACTGGAACACATAAAAAACTAACTAATAACCAAAAGAGAAAGTCTGGGCTACGCTATGCTGTGCTATTCATTCCTTCTTTTCTCTGCACAGGATTTTCACAGCTGCCTGATTATTTAATTTATTAATTTTAGAAGATATATTTTCTATCCCCATAACACCTGTAGTCCACTGTCCTCCTGCATGCAGCCATACCTAGTTCCTGGTAGGAGGCAATGAGGGCTCTGGCAGAAGGGACTAAAGCTAATCCAAGATTTATTTCAATGCATAGAGGGGGCCATTATTTGCAGCACAACAGTACATAATTCTTTCAGTGTAGGTAGGCAAATATGCTTGGTGGCTGGAACAGCAGGAAAATTAAGACTTGATCTGTTTCTGTTTAAGGCAAATGAGATTTCAGTCACCGACTTCAGACAGAGGAGGATTGGGACCCAAGAACAGAGTCAGTTCATCAGTTTGTTGTTTGCCTACTGATCTCACGCCAATGTTGTCTGCATTGGTGCAGGGGAGCACAAGTGCCCAGTCATGGGCAGAGGGGGGAATAATTAGCAGCACTTATTAGAACTATGGTGATTATTCATTATGGCTGCTGTAGGCCACCCTGCTTCAACAGCATGGGCTCTAGTGTCAGAGGCAGGGGGAGGGGGAAGGAGAAGTAAATGGGGGCCTCCTTCATTCTAGTGTTCCAGTGGCCGTCTCTTTTCCAGAAGACGGATGTTGCGCTCTAAGTACCTCTCCAGAGAGCTAATGGCCGACATGGCATTATTACCAGCCTGCGATGAGCTCTATCTTTTTTTTTATGATAGTAATTTGTTACACTGGTTTGCCACATGCCCGCTGCTTCCTTGTTAATCCAATAATCTATATGAGAAAAGCAATTTGACATTCCTCCTTCCCATCTGCCACCCATCACCCAATCTATATCTTAACTATCAGTGATTTATTAATGGTGTCTGCATTAAGTACATCTCCGCTTCATTGGCGCCCTCGATTCCCTCTCTCCTAGAGACATTCTCTGGATACATTTAGAGAGCAGAGTCAGCACGAAGATGAAAAGCAACAATAAAAGCAACCAAGCCGGGGAATTTTAGGTGCTTTGCTCAAATACTCCATGTGTACAACAGCCTGAAACCCATTCAGCTGAGATTCAAGTGCACGCTCAGCTCTCCTGCTCCTTGCAAAAAAATAATGCACTAGGACAGTGCAAGACTTTATCCAGTTTATGTCTATAATCCCTTTGTCAGCATCAGCTTGCATCCAGTGGGCATTGGTGTTCAGTGGCTGTTAGAAGAGGCTTTTGATGGGGCTTAATCCACTGTTTGTTGGGCAATGCTTCATCAAGGGAAAACAACCAGATTCATGACCTGTGGAAATAATGAAGTATGGTGTCCAGTCTGGAAAGAGTGAGTTTGTTAGCCTTTCTGTCGGTGGCAGAATGAATAGCACAGTCTTTATGTGATCACCTGTTTTCATGACTCTTGTAAGAATAAGGTACCTTCAATATCTTCAGCAAAGTTGGTTTGAAATCAAGCAATGAGCTCAAAAGCTTGAAGGTGAAGGGCATTCAAGAGGCTAACACAGACACACACACAGACATAGACACACACACTCCTGTGTGCTTACAAAGGCCTTGTTTCCTTAGAAACCAAGCTAAAAATCTACTGGTGGTATTTCAGCCTGCTTGCCAGTATCAGTATGGAGCTCAGGGACTACTTGAGTCCTGCAAAATGAAATTCTCTTTTCCTTTCTAAGGAATTCTCTGCTTGAAATTAGATTTGGGAAGCATCGATTCTCACATAGCTCAAAACTTGTGCTACTCCACCCCCGTTGGTTGCAGGACTGGCATTCCTGGTCATTCCCCTTTCATTCTCAAAATTCAGCCAGTGTCCTTGCACATGCTGGCTGGGCACTGCAAACAGGTTTCATTGATTCAATTCCTCCCCATACAGCAATTTTTGCATATGACACTTACAGTACAGATCAGCATCTTGCTGGGTTTCCCTGTATGCAGAAACAGTGCTTAATGACTTTTAATTTAACTCACATGGGAATAGCAAAAAAGAATATTTGACTTTACATTGAAGTTCATTATGCACATCTTTCCTGCCATACTCCTGGGAATCTGAAGATGCAGAGTGCAGAAACCAGATCTAGAGTGCTGTATAATCTAACATGACCAGATTTGGTCATGTTAAAGTACCTGTTATACAGAAAGTTCACACTACAAGTTGGATACCACACATTTAGAAAGCATGGGTTGTGGACAGCATGGCAGATAATGTTTTTATTTCATTTTCACTACAACTCTTTTTAAAGGGTCTTCATTTATTTAGAATAGCCTAATAGAAGCTTTTCTGTAACTATTACTATTATTAAGTTTCAGAAAAAAGTCATTAAAGAAAAAAGTGCAGTGAGAGGGGCCAGATTCCCAGGGAACAGTGACAGTGTGGAAATTAGAGAGTTACATGAAAAACTGAAATGGATTTCATTGCTTTTTGAAGTCCAATGCAAAGAACGGGCAAACAGTGTCCACCTGCCCTAGACCTGCAGGGGCAGAAGATGATCTGTGCCAGGCGGAGGCAGTGCACTGTTGGTGCTGCCAGATTGCCTTCTGAGATAGCTGGCACTATCTGGGCAGTTCCCACCCAGCTTTTTTTCCTGGTACAGGAAGGAGAACTGGAAAAAGTTTGGATTCACTGGGGTCTGTGGTGACTGACTTGGTAGTCCTACAAAGCGGTTCTCACCTGACTTTGCAGTCTTGCTACATTGAGCAGTGTTTAGTTTACTCCTGAATTTTTGCCTCTTGGTGCTGGTGAGCTGTGGTTGAGATGCTGCTCTTCCCGCTGCTCAGCTCCCCAGCCATTTTCAGTGCCTCAGGATGCCAGTCTTAATATTGTTGAAGGCTCCCAAGGTGATTGTTTTTTCTGTTCCCTTTCCCTAAGGCTGAGATTTTCATTTGAGTTTTAGAGTATCAGTTAACCCACATTTATCAAATGTCAGTATCATTTGGACTAATAACTCTTTTAGGCATAATGAAAAATCTTGGAATAAACAGACTGGGAAGAATGCAGGTATGGAGTCATCATTAGGAACAGGGTGATCTGGTTTGGTCTTTCTTTCTTTCTTCTTTCTTTCTTTTTCTTTCTCTCTCTTTCTCTCTTCCTTTCCTAATGTTTTTGGTTAATAAACTGTTTCTCAACAATCATGAATTCAGCCTTGGCCATAAAATAATTACAACTAGATCTGCTGAATAGCCAAAAAGGGGTTTGGTTTGGTCTGTGTTTTTTTTTTTTAAGGAGTAGGAAGCTTAATTCCTAAACTGGAGGATGACGAGGAACAGCCCATGTTAACCCAGCTGTCTGCTCCAGGCACTCACTCACACCAATGGAGACACAGACCCTATCCCTGCCTCTGCCTCACCAGCTTGAAATTTTATTTCTAACTCAGATTTTCTGAGGTAAACCTCTTTTATTCCCTCCTGCTGGAGCTGTTCCACTTTCTATAACGTATTTAAATCCTTTTTGCATGGGGTTCATTAAGAGGTTGGTTACATGCATTTGCATGTGTAGTAAAAAGAGCAATGTGAAGATTGATCTTAACTACATGAGAACCTCCTTGATTGGAGCAGGTAGGCCTAAAATGGGGAAACTTGAATATTTCCCAGTCCTATCAGATGGAGAAAACTGGCCCCCTGTGCTTTGTGTTTTTTAACACTGCACTGCCAAATAAAGCAATGTCTGCCTCCAGTGTTTTATTCCCATAGTTTGTTTCTGTTAAACTTACTGAAAATGGAAAGGGAACATTTCCTTTTGAATTGAATGACATGTTTTCTTGGAGCCAAAATAAGGGGGGGAAAAAAAAGAGTTTGTTTATTTGTTTGTTGAATAATTTGGCAAGGAATGTCCCCCAAGCATTTGAATTTTGGCTCAGATCAGAACTACTACAATGTTTTGTCTTTTTTCTTTTCCGTGTTATCTGCCAAACAGCAACAATAGCTCCCTACGCAGGCCTCCTGGAAATGAGATGCAATGGCTCAGAGTACCAAATGACTGAGTAAGGGTGGGTGTGATTGCATGATAAGACAGTTTTGACCGTGCAGACCTAGGGGAGTGTACGTGGCACTTCAGCTGAAGAGAGTAAGGCTGAGGTGTGTGGAAAATAGTGTATGAGCAGACCTGCTTCTCTCCCTCCTCCTCCCCAGCGACATTGCTTGCAATCCCTCTGCACTCCCTTCCAGAAGCACAAAAGCACAAATATTTTGAGAACTGCACGATGCCAGCTTCTCCAGCTGACTTCCTCCACGTGAGAAGGACAAACACCCCCCAAAAAAAAAAAAAGGCAAGATTAATACTGGCAACCATTTTCATAAAGGGTCCTATAGGCAAAGATGGGAAGCACATCTTTGGCGTATGATATCGCAAAACTGTAAGAAGAATCTGTATATTTGCTCTGGGCATTACCTTAGGCTTCTTGTGTTTTAATAGCATAATCTTAAATCAAGTTAAGGCTAGAAGTAGAGCAGAGGTTAGAGAATACATGCAGGAAACTCTGGCTGAAGCTAGATCCTGATTTCACTACTACTCCAGATAACACCAGTTTGCTTGACCAATAACCATTACATGTTGGGGCTTTTGATAAACCAGTGTTCTGGGACCTGGGGTTTCCCAAGATTTTCCCTTTCCCAGAATAGCTCTTTAGCAAATAGACCAGAGGAACTATTTCAATCTTTATATCATTATCCATATCTACAGCCTTACATGAGGAAAAATTTAAAAGTCAGCATTTTGTATTGTAAAACTGCCTGATGTTCACTATGTCACAAGTTGCAGAAGGACAAGGTAGTGGATTATTTGCTCTGGCTGCTGTGTATAGACAGGATCATTTGGGGGTATTGTAGGGAGAAAAATTTCATCAGTGGCTGCAGAAGACAGAAGTGAAAGCTGGGAGTTATTTGGGGTGGAGGAAAAGAACAGAAGGAAGAAGGGTAATCTCTCATTTATAGTTTTGGAGATCTCTGCAAGTACTGTATTAGATATGAAGTTATTTCCCCATAATAATCTGTTTGTGGTGTGTTTTTTCTGCCAAGGAATATGATGCATGTAAAATTCTTACAATCAAATGTGAAATAGCAGTGCTGGAAAGATAATGGTTTGACAGCAGCCAAGCTGCCCCAGGCTGCCATCACCTTGCATATTACTCCATGAGGTGTCTGAAACTTTTTTCTGTGGAAGATTCAATGGAAGATATAATTACAATTTTATAATTAATATTTTCCTTTGTTCTTTCTTAAAAAAAAAAAAAAGAAGAAAAATCTCAAAAGGTATTTTTCCTGTTTATACTGAAAACATTTTTGTGTTTGATGAAAGATCTAGTTTTCTTTTTTTTTTTTTAAGAGTAAGCCTTTAGGGAAAAAATACAAAACCAAACTCTCGCAATTCATGTTGTAAAAGTGTTCCCAGAGAAAAATACAATTGCTTCTGACTAGCTTTGGTTATCATGTATTTTTTTATTAAAATCTCCATCTCTTTGCACTCCTTCTGCTTATTTGACAGTCTCTGCTTCTCTTTCTTATATTCGCTCGTCACCATTTCACAATCTCTCTTTGTACTCCACACTTCCTATTTTTAATTGGAATTTTATTCTTTCCGATTCCTTCACCTTTTCTGTATCACAACTCTTAGGTAGTGGATGATCCTAATAATATCTGATTTGGAGCTGAACTTTAGACCCACGGTATATCTGAGTTGTTTTGAGTTAGCTAAAAATTATTAGAAAGAAAAAGGGTAGACATGCGACATTGTTGAATATTTTTACCTGATTTGTATAAGTAGAAAGGAGATGCAACACTACCAGCTAAAATAGAGTTCACATTCTTTTCTCTACTAAGGACTAGAGTTTGTTATATGGGAGAATGCATCTATTTTTAATATACTTATATATATTTATATGTTTATAATGAATACTTTGCATACCACTTCTATTTTTCTGCCCAGAAATGTGTCAGTGAAACAACTTGAAAGATCATTGAATGTGAGAATAAAGGATGTGGTGAGGGATCTCTGAAGGTCTGTAGACCCACCTCCTGATCAAAGCAGGGCCAGACAGACCAGGTTTGCTCAGCACCTCATCCAGGAGAGTTGTATCTCCATGGACAGAGATTACACCGCTTCTCTTTGTGCCCCTGCAGTAACCTGTAGGGACAAAGCGGAAGCCAGCTTGGTTTGCAAATGGGGTCTGCACAGTAGGACTGAATCATAGAATGGCTTGGGTGGGAAAGATCCTTAAAGATCATCCAGTTCAAAGCCCCCTGCCATGGGCAGGGACACCTTCCCATAGCCTAGGCTGCTCAAAGACCCATCCAACCTGGACTTGAACACCTCCAGGATGGGACACTGGACATGAAGCTGCACTAAGCTAAGCCTTGGCCTCTTGTTTTGTGACATGTTCATACCCTCTCTGTCCCTCAGCTTGAAGCATATCAGAGAAGCAGTTCTGATTTTGGCCTCTCTACTGTGTAAGTGTCATTCAGGTTTAAATCAAACAGATGCAGCTCACATGATCCCATGCAACAGTTTTCAGAAAGAAAGGAGAAATAGAAATACTCCCATTGATCCTGTCAGATGGGCTTTGTACTAGAAGGTGGCATAAGTTAAAAAAAGTAAGGGAAAGCAGCTTTGGGGCTTTTGTTGCTTTTTGTAGGCCAAGAGAAAGGGCAGCACCCAGTAAGGGTAGATGGTTGGGATGGTGCTAGCATCAGACAACTATAGGCCTCTCACCATGTGAGTGCAAGTCCTTGTGCTGTTTTCCATTCAGGTGGTCACATGAAAATGAGGTCAGACTCTCATATCACACATTGAGACAGAGCTCTACAGCTCAACAGGCCTTCAGGGGATACATGCCCTACTGCCCAAAATGCAGTGTCTTTTGCTGCATGGGGCAGAAGATGGTGAGGCCAGGGATCTCACCCTGCAGGCAGACCCCAGCACTTGTGGACACCTACAGTGACTTCCATGGAGCCATGGGCACTCTATCTGGGGAAGGCTGACACAGATTTACCATATGGACATCTGTGACTTCTCCTTTACATCCAACTGAAACAACCTCAGCACACTGTGGAAAAAAATGGCCTTGTCAAAGTTCAGTAACGGAGGAGAGATTTATCAGTCCGGCCACCTTCTTCTCTTCTGATACAGTTTATATCTACTCTTTAGATCAGCGGAAATAACCAAATTATATATGTTGAAGATGATGAGGTCTAGAAGTGCATAAAACTTCTGAAATGAAACCTGAAAGGAGTGAAATTTTACTAGTTTCAGCTGTCGGTACAAGCTTAAAACTCAGGTAGGGCTCATTAGGAAGTTCATCTGACCTTTCTGACTGAACCCAAGGCTGATTTTATGTCTGATCCATAGAGAACATCTTTTTTCTATTTTTTCTTTTTTTTTTTCCGCCTACATAAAATCTCACTGAATATGACTGGAAGCTCCTAAGTTTGTTCAAATCCAAAGTTCAAAGGAAGTTCAAAGTACAGGAAGCATGTAGCCATGAAAATGGAAATGGTTGAGTTTTAAATCCATGAGATCAGAGCAGCTGGAATTTGCACTTTGCTGAAGCTATCTGAGCTAGAATGCTCTGAAAAGATGAGAGTTAAATCCTGGTGAATAGAGAAGAATGAAGGAGGCCCTGGTTTTGTCCTTGATCTTTAGCAAAGATATCTGTCTTTCCTAAGTTGTTTTGCAATAGAGATGAAACTTATCCAGCAAATATTTGGGTAGACACTGCTGTGCAATACACAAGTAAGTGCATACAAGAAGAGAAATAACATCTTGTCTTTTTGGCTTTTAAACAGAAGTATAGTAGGACTAGGAGAGGTCTGCTCCATGGATTTAGTTTACTCAGGACTCGTTATCTCAGTAGAAGTCTAAGCAATGCTGATTGCAATCTGCTGTATGAAGCTTCCAGTCTTACACCAAGGGATGATGAAGAAATCAAGACTCAGACTTGCTAAGCTCTGAAGATAAGAGCAGAATGTGATGCTGGTTGAAGACACACAGCACGAAGATACTGGGCAATAACAGGTTCCATCAGAATTTTTAAAAAAAGCGGGGGAATAAGGAGTGAGAAAGAAATGGAGGAATAGATGCAGGGAAGATTCAGTCCTAATGGCTGGAAAGATCCATCTGTATCATCTTGCCTGATGTCAATCCCAGCATCAGGCATGGAGCCACATCCAGCAACTGCCTTGCCTCATCCAGAGGCACATGGCTGAACAAAAGTGCATGATTTGGAAAGTCCTCATCATGTAGTATCACACAGGCTTGGATATGACAACCTGTAGCTCTAGCTCTGTCATCACAGACATGGAACAGGACTGTACTTTGAGCTAATGTGATACACTGTGTTAGATAACTGTGCCTTCTTGTGACTAGCGCTGTCTGAACTTCCGTAAGAAGGACAAATCAAAACTTTAGGAGGAGATCTTGCTTACCAATGCTTTTGTACATTTCGGTGCTTAAATCAGGGAGTTTAATCCACAAGTTTTTCAGGCCCTCTTCTGTCTGACTCAGTTACTCTCATCATAATGTAATTCATGCTAGCAATTAGGCAGCACTGCCCACAGCAATACCTCATCCTCTCGAGGGATTAGAGGCAAAGAGGAAGTCACCATGATCTCCCAGCACATTTCAGTATATATTTCTGTGTCTCTGCAGGTCTGCAGCCTCTTGCAGCATACAAAAATCATCAGTCTCTCATGCTTTGATATAATACACTGACTTTGTAACTGGAAAGCTTTGGGTGCTTTGAGGGTTGTAGAACAGAGATGTGGACACAAGTGAAAAAAAGTTGTTTACAGTATTCCTAGGGCAAAGGTTTTCTGACTTTCTGTAAGCTGCTGTTACTCCCAGTTTGAACCACATGTATGCCTACTAAATGGCATGGGCGTCAGCCATCCAGTGCTTGCTTATTCTTCTAGTTCTGGTAATTCAATTAGAGGTGTGCTCTTTCTTCTGCCCCAGGAGCAGAGCATTCACTCTGGAATGAGGAAGAATAATGTTGGCTCTTCTGCTACTTGTACCCTGCCTTCATTGCCTTCCTGCTGCTTCTGAAACCTCTGACCCTTTCAAAGGCAGCTCAGCAGCCTGCTCCATCTTTTATTGAATTGAATTGCAAATCTGGAGAGGCTGCAGTGGGAGCAAGCCATCCATTTCAATTCTATGTCCCTGTTGTCCCTCCCATGGGACCAGGGCAGACCCTGAGGAAATTCAGTCAGCATTTGTTGATTGAGCCCTCTGATGAGATTAACTTCTGCTTTAGTAAGAAGTCAGTCATATGGTCCCTGCTGTGTTTGGTCCAGCCAAGGCTCAGTCACAAGACAGAACAAAATTTCTGGAGCTCTTGGAGTGATTCATCCTTTCAGCAGCGTCATTGGAGAAGCAAACTTGCAAAGCTATGTTGCCCATTAGGAAAAATGAGGCAAGAGCAGGCAGCCATACCAAGACAACCAACCAACCTACCTACCTACCTATCCTATGACAAGAACACTTCTGACAGGAGCACCCTTTAGTAATTTGCTTTTCTGCTGAGGAACCATGGAAGATGGATGACAAACAGGAGGAGCACCATGACCTGTAGCACATGCTGCAGGGAATTATAGTGCCCTGATCTTAAGGAAACCAGAATGGACCACAGCCCTAGGGTCTGTATCTTTACTTGGAGTGACTAATTCTCAACCTGACTGCCAGAGGTAAGGGGTCAGAGGGAGAGGTCAGAGTGGGTCACAGATCAGTGGAGAGAATACAAATCAAAAAGAAACCCTTGGCCTTTCAGGTTAGTTTATATTAGCAGTTGTATCTATCTTTTTTTAGCTCCAGCCTTGCCTACCCTTTGGAGCAAATTGCTTTCCTCTGAGCACCTACAGAAGAGCAGGTCAGAAGATGGCAGCCACACTCACAAGGTTTATACCTGGCATCCCTCTGTGGTGACCCTGTGACAACAGGATTTCACTGCTGTGTCTCCCTGGAGCTGCTCTCACTGCCGTTGACTTCAACGACAAAGCTCCTAGCCTTTTTAAGCCATGTAAGACTTGCAATGAACTGCAACATGTCATTACAGTGGGTTGCTCAGGCAAAGCTCTGCTCTGTGGTGTGCTTTGTGGCACATCAGCCCTGGTGTGGTCTGCTCGGCACCCTACATTCATCTTGTATGAGCCACCAATGCCCCCTTCAGCACACTGGGGTTATAGTGCTACTTGAGAGCATTTCTTTTCACCACTACTGCTGTCCCAAGGGTGCTTGTTACCAACTGTCAAGGACTAGGTATGAAGAATACAGGGAAAAGAACTGACTTCCTCACTCTGTGTCTCAGCTTTGGTATGTATATGTGTGTTTATGTTTCTCTTTCTTTCAATGATGATAACAAATGAACCCACAATCCTGTTCCAAAATTAGGAGTTTTCTGAGATTGGAGTTTCTTTATGTTTGGAAGGTCTTTCTAAAGCAGAATACTTTCAGTTTGGGTTATTTCTGTGCCATGCTTGCAGCCCTAATAGCGGCTGTCATGAAAGCAATAGTTCAATTTTTCAGCAGACTTGGAGACTTTGGAATTAGATTTTATTCCAAAACTGAGAATCAAAAGGACCCTTCTGGCTATTTCTTGACAGAGTGTTTTTGTCTCCAGCTGACCAGTAGCTCAGTGGGACCGGCATGTCCTGATGGTATTGGATTGCCAGGTAAAGCAGAGTTTGACCCTGAGCTCACCCCTCCATGTGGGTGGCTGCTCCCTTGTCATGGCCCTCATGGCACACTCTGGCTGGAAGCTGAAGGAAGGCAATGTGCAGCCTTGCTTTTCTTTTCTTATTAATGTTTTTCTTCGGAGGAGGTGGTAGCTCTTTCTCCCCTTCCCTTCTTTCATGTGTGTTTCATTTGGGGGTTTCATAGATGCTGTTTGGTGTTTTCAAATCCCTCAGGCAAAGATGTCTGGCCCCGGGGGACAAAATTGTCACAGGGCTGCACATTTAGAGGCTTTGATAGGGACCAGAAGTTGCAGGGTTTGGCTTAGTAGGGGAATGTGTTCTAGCTGCAGAGAAGATAATTGGTTGTAAAAAACATATGGCACATCTCTGTGTGAGCAAGGCAGTTGCTACGTTGACAAACTCAGCCTTGCTGACAAAATGACTATGGAGCATTTTACTGTACAGTGTATTCTTTATCCTGTTGTACGTTTCCCTGTAACTACTATTAGAAGTTATCATCTTCAATATCCCTCTTGTCTCACATCTGGTGAGAAATAGTAAGGTCAATATCCCACAAGCCATCAATGTCTCAGCAAGCCCACTCTTTTTTCTTGTCCTGACAATAGCAAATAAATCTTTGAAGGCTTCCTTGAAATCCAAAAGAGAGAAATCTGTTCATATTCTGTATGTTGTTACTTAGAATATTCATAGGGTCATAGAAGAGTTTGGGTAGGAAGGGACCTTTAAAGGTCATCTAGTCCAACCCTCTTTCAATGTGCAGGGATATCTTTAACCATATCGGGTTGCTCAGAGCCTCATCCAACCTGACCTTAAATGTTTCTTAAATGTTTCTATGCAACCTGTTCCAGTGTTTCACCACTATTACCTGCTTTTGTTGTCGGAATGATCACTTCTACTTGAGCTGGATAAAACCCCAAACTAACCCAGGAAAAGGTGGCCTTGTGCCCAGGAATGTGATGGTTTCCATGGCAATAGATTAAGATGGGCTGTCTAGGGCCAAATCAGATCCCAGCAAGCTCCAAAGGAATTTGGGGCATTCATGCCCATTTCAGTCTGTGAGCACAACACCACAGTTTCTGAGTCCCTTTGATTAACTGTGAAATAAAAGTGGACTCTGCAGCTTCTTAGGGCTTTACATTCAACAGGTACTGCAGCAATGACTGACTCGGTCAATATTGCTGGAAAAAAAAGTAAACCATTGGTGAATTTACTGCTGAGGGTTGTGCTCTCACAGGTAAAGCAGAGTAGAACTAGTCCTTGAATCATAGGAACTCCCCTCTGTCTTTATAGTCTGGTCATGACTCTAGGCATGGGAATGCAGGAAAAGGAGTTATTTTTGGGATTATTTGGTCCCATATGCTTTGATACAGGCATTGAAAATCTTACTGTGTGTAGTTTTTTGTAGGAGACTTAACAGAAACTTGAAATAGAGTCATTGGGTTGGGAATGTCAGTCTGTTTGCTTTAGACATCTCTGCTTTGGACATCTGGAAATGGAAGTAGTTCCAATAATGGGCAGCCAACAACAAATGATCTGTGGGTTTTTTTAAGGATCTCTAACATTAGGAATTGCTTATTTGGTGATACTTTTAGCATGCTTGATGTAATCTATCTTCTTTTCTGACAGTAGGTTGTTGAGATGAGTGATTCTCTGCATAGGAAGAGAACTATTTTTTGAGAAGAAATCTGGTTCTAGTTTGACTACTTAGTCAGTATCTAAGCAGATATTTCTTTTCTGCAGAGCTTCAGCCAGAAAAAGGTAACAAATCTGCTGCAATCTCTGGCAGAAGTCTTTCTTACTCACGACTTTAATGAAAGTCTGAGTTTTACAATCCCTTCTTAGACAGGCTGCTTTGGTTGTTGTCCAGAAAGTAACTCCAAACTATGTATTAGCAGCTTGGGCTATTTTTGAACAAAACCATCTTTTTTATATTAATAATTTACGTGCCTAAAAATTTCCCTGTCATTCTTCCCCTCAGATTTGGATTTCTTTTATTAGCTCCCTGTTGAGGAGACTATGTTTTGATCTGGAGAGAGATTACAGTTACTCCTCGATGACAGTTGAGATAGGAATTATTTGGAACATCCCTGAATGTCTTACCAACAGTTGGATATATTTGGCTGAGTTGATGCTGAATGACATTTTCATTTCAGTGTAAGACAGCACACGTGGTGGTGTCCTGCTGTGTGGTAGCACGTAACAAAAAACCAGATACCTCAGCACTGGTAAGATTGCCTTGTCCATTTTTATGTTTTCAGCGTGGACAGTTGAAAGCAGTGAACAAGCAGTGAGCAATCTTTTCCAAACCCACCTTCCAAACTCCCAACAATTAGCAGATTCAAAATCCACAGATAAATTCAAAAGTCACAGATAAACTATAAAGTTCCATTGTTACCAGCAGAGAAACTATCAGAATCCTTTCTGAATGCATTTCTACCCTAGACCTGAACAACTTATTATAAGAAGATATAAATATATTTAAACTATATGAAAGAACTACTTCTACCTAACCCTGTCAGTTCTGATGATTCTTCATTGAAGAAAGGTGAAATAGCAACTAATTGTTCCTTAAGTATCCCTGGCTTGTAAGGTTTGTTGATAGTCATGTTGTTTTATCTTTAATTACTTCAGTCATAAGCCGTTATTTAGGCTTTTGGTTAACACTGTGCTATATTCATAGACTTGTTGATGTCCCAGTTTAACAGGGCCAGTATTTGTCTGCAAATTCACTCCTCAATGAAACAGTGTAAGTACTGAGCTCTAAAGATCTTAACTGGAAGGATCTTTCCTTGCCTCTTGCTATCAGTGCATCTCTGCACCTGTCTTTTCCATTTGCTTTCCTTTTTGAGAGGAAGCAGGAGGCTGTCTCATTTCCCTTAAGAGCCAAGCACCCCTGTCAGCCACCATTACTCATGGTGGCTGTGGCACACAGCTGCAATGGTGATGGAATCTCTCAGATCGACACCTATGCGTCTCATGGGATAGGAAGCCCACTTGAAGACCCCAGGAGGTAACATGAAATAGGAGCACAAGACATTTCATACTGTTATTCCTATAAGCCACTTCAAAGTAAAAAATAATGGCACTTAAAATTATTGTTTTATTGTCAACCAGATCATTTTAGTTCTGGCACAAAATAGTTTGGTTTGCAATAATCAATAAGGAAAACTCAAATTGTTTAATTGAAATTGTTGATTAAATGATTTTTCCATTTTTCTGTTTTGATTGAGATTTTCTATTAAAACACATGACAGTAAATTTCTGATGTTGCTAAGCTGAATCTCTAAGCAGGTGTTCCTACCTTCCTGTAGCAATTTCTTGTATATTGAATCAAAACTTTTGAGCAAACTTCTGTGATAATGTTTTTCTTTGCCCCTTTGCTCCACTGTACCCTTGTCCATCACAGCTGAAAAAAACCCACAGACTAACAGTTTCCAAAGCAGCCAAGTCTCCTGAGTCTAAGCTTTATTCAAGGCCAGCATGATTAGTGCCAGGTTTAAGCACAGTTAAAGCAGGCAGTTGCTGAGGGCAGCAGACTGCTGGTGGCAGCAAAGCAGTCACTGCTCCTCTGTCTTCTTTTCTGTGTCAGAGCCACAGAGGACCCGCCTGCTACTACCAGGCCTGTGGGCCAAGGTGTGTGAGCCAGCGGCTGTGCCTGGTTATGCCTCATCTCCCTGGGAGCAGGATCTGCTGCCCATCCTCCCCCCAATCCCCTGGCATCACTGGGCATCTCTGAGGGTGGCAGCTCTCCTGGCTTCAGTTCTGCCCTCTGCTTGTCACCCCCAGGTGGTGAGTGCCCATCCTTGCTGCTTCTCCATAAGGTGGCAAAGTTGAACTTCATTTACACCAACAAAGGACTTTGAACTAGCTCTGCAAAAGGTTTTGCCACACATTTACAAATAGACTTAGATTCTTCAGTCTCTCATAGTCTTTGGAAGATGTTACTACACAGGGAGTATTCCCACCACTGGGTTTTCTATAACTAAATGTAAGTCATTTAAATGGTTGTGAGGCATGACCTTGGTACCTTCAGAAATGTGTACATTTGTGAGTGTGTGTCTGTGGCTGGGGGAAGGAATATATATTTTACACATGCATTTGTGCACGAGCATGATTTTGACCAATGCTGTGCTTATTTAATCATGGCTGCTGGCAGTTTACATAGAAGGTTTAAAACACAGATGCTGAGTATATATTCTGTAGTGCATTGGTATAGGTCTCTGCAGGCAAAGGAGAAGAAGAGGCGAAGGGGTGACCTTACCACTCTTTACAACTACCTGAAAGGAGATTGTAGCCAAGTGGGGTCGGCATCTTCTCCCAGGCAACTGGCGACAGAATGAGAAGACACATTTTCACACTATGCCAGGAGAGGTTCAGGTTGGACATTAGGAGGAATTTCTTCACAGAAATGGTGATTAGACATTGGAATGGACTGCTCAGGGAGGTCGTAGAGTCACTGACACTGAAGGTGTTTAAAAGACTGGAAGTGGCGCTTAGTGCCATGGTCTAATTGACATGTGGTGTTCAGTCGTAGGTTGGACTTGATGACTGCAGAGGTCTTTTCCAACCTGATTGATTCTGTGATTCTGTGATTCTCTGATTCTGCAGCTGAGTTTTGCTCAGTTCAGAGCTCAGTTCATCTGGCTCCTGCAGTCTGTATTGCCTGCTCCCACCTAACAGAAGAATACCTCCAGTTCCTGACAGGGGCTGTAAGGCATTACATGCTAGATGAAGGGGTGCCCGCTGCAGTACCTCTGGTGCATTGCCTGGGCTGGACCTAATAAAGATGATGCTGGTATATGAGGCAGCTATAAAGTCTTCTGCAGATGAAGAGTCTCCCTGTTCCAAGAGACTCTTGAGGTGGACTTTTTAGCCAGAGTAATATTACTGCATGGTGGGCAGTGACTGCAGTAGGGGTGTGTGTAGTTCCATGACATGATCCCTGTTTGGTGTGGTGGCTGTGAGTGACAAGTGATGTTGCAGCTCAGCTCTCTGCACAAAAGATGCTCTCGCACTGCTGAGTTGCACTAGTGAAGATCCACGACTGTGGACATGGTGGGCAGAATGTGCATGGCGAGAAACATGGGCCAGCTTTTTATTTGTGTTGTTTTGTGGGGTGGGCCATATGTTGTGTGTGTGCTGACAGAGTGAGCATGGACATGGTGCCTGCAAGGCACTAATCAGAGCAGTGAGAGGATTACACGCTCAGTGTCGTTTGGGTGGCAGGCACTGTGCAGTGTGTTGAGCCTCCACAAAGGACAGTAGAAGGTCAAATGGAAATGCTGTCACTGTGGACACAGCACGAGCCAGAGCTGTATTTTTGCTTCAGTCCTTCATGTTTTCCCCCATGGCTCTTTCCCTTTCATCGTCCTCAGGGCAGGGAGATCTTCATTTCATCTGCAGAGTGACCTCCCCATCCCCTGCCTGCAGGGCTGGAAGGAGATTAGCACAGATGAGAAAACAGAAGAAACCTGCTGGATCCAATACAGAGAAGTCTGTGACAGGAGGAGTGAGCAGCAAGGTGTCTGAGCATGGCTGGGTTGTCTCTAAGGGACACTGACACAGGAGGGTTTCAGGCCCAGGTGCCACTGTTCCAGTGGGGAATTGCAAACACTTTAATTAGGAGCTAGCTTTAGCATTTCCCCACAGCAGCAGCAGAAGGGGAGACAAGAAGCCCCTGCAGAGGAGGAGGAAGCTGGTAACAAGGAGCAAAGAACACAAACTGGAATAGACTGTCTAAAGGAGGTATCCCTGTTGCATCCACAGATACCCCGCATCTGGAAATCTTATAAAAGGGCCTTGAAAAAATAGGAGCGGTTGCAATTAATGCAAAGAAAAGCTGGTGGGGAAAGATTTTCTTGTTCCAAATATCAAGAGTTCCCACCCGTGGATCATCGTGTGCTTATAGCATGGCTGCCTTTAGGCTATGAGGTCTGCTGTGGGCTATGTAGGATTACCTCACTCATCGTCCTCATTTGCAGTGCTGTGCCTGAGGATTTGCTCAAGGGCCACCCTGAGCCAGTATCCAGTTGAGGTGAAAAGTAGGGGGGTGAGGCAGCCAGCATATTATCAGCATATGCAAAGACAGCCTTGCAGTGGGGACTAGGACCATCCTTTCTGCAGACAGAGTTGGTTCTAGGCTTGCAGGATACAACAGTAGGTGTGGGGAGGAGAAATTGGATCATGCTGGGTAAGCAAGCAAAGAGGGATCTCTGGTAGAATGGGTAGGATATGACTAGCCTTCTCTCTGCAGGCAAATCTTGTCTTCCTATTACGGGATATAACTTGCATAGAAAAGGCTATTCCCTGGTGCCTAGACAATATATTAAGGGTTAATGCATTGCATGGTGGCAATAAATTTTGCTTGTATGACAGAGGAGTGGGCCGGAAATGTTTGCTGAGGAGAAGCTGCTGTCAGCATTGTGCTTTTATTAGTCTGTACATTTCTTCCTTCTCTCTAATGAAATGCCCACTGACATTTATGGTCTTGTCACCTGGTGAGAAAGCCATCGTCAGTGACACTTCTCCCATCACAGCGTGTCCCATTCTAGCACTTCAAAGTCATTGCTGCCTTCTTTTTCAATGGACAAACCTTTCCAGGATGGATTTTCTTGCCCTTTGAACTGGCAAAGATTACAGCCAGCAGAGCGGATCTCTAGGGCATTGCTGTCTGTGAACTGCACCTGCACTCTTCTAGGGACACTCGAGGAGCTTGTGTCATAGGCAGTGGCTATTTTGTTCCCTTACATGCTGTAGCCTGTTGTAAAGGTTCCCAACACACCCTGCTCTCCAGTGACTTCTACTCTCTCCTATCTTTGGCCTGGTTTTTCATCTTGATCCCACTTGCTCTTTTATGGGGAGGACAGGCCTCAAAGACAAGCTTTGTACTCCGACCAGATGGATAACAAAAACCCCCTCAATGTCTCAACAAGGAAAGGAAACAGTGTGACCTCAACTCTTATTAGCCATCAGAAACTCTACACTAGAGAGAGCCCTTGAAGGTATCCAAGATGTGAAAAAAGCTTATTAGTTTCCATGAGTTACAGGATTCAGATGGGTAGCAAACTGTGCTTCAATAGTAGTGGTGTTTATGGAGCTACTTGCTTTATTCCAAAGCAAGAGTTTTCAGATAAAATCAACCCATACTGCCTGTCAGTGAAGAGGTAAATATTTAGTCTTTGCTCAGTTGTCTTTGGTGTCTTTCATTCTCCTTTTTGTTTGTGGTTTGTTTTTTGTGTTTTTTTTTTGTTTGGTTGGTTTTGTTTGTTTTCTGTTGTTGTTGGTTTTTGTTGTTGTTTTTTGTTTTGTTTTTGTTTTTGTGTTTTTTTTTTTGTTTGGTTGTGGTTTTTGTTTTGTTTTGGGTTTTTTTTTGTTTGGTATGGTTTGGGTTTGGTTTTTTTTGTGTGTGTGTGGTTTGGTTCTTTAAAGTTTTCTTCAACATTGCTAAACCCCTTAGACTGGGCACCTACTTCCACAGCTGGGAGGGTGACATCACAGAAATCTTTCATGGTCTCTCTGAGGAACTCCCAGGTTGCTGGTAGGAGTGTATGAGCAAAGAAAAAGGCTTTATGCCAGTGCCATTCTCTACTGCATGTGCAGCCCTAACCATCAATTTTTTCACAAGCATGGGGGAAGGTGTTTGATTCTTAGGTCCAAATGTGCTTCCTAGGCAGCTGTTTCCTACCTCCTCAGAGGAGACACAGTGGGCTGGAAGGAAGGCTGGTTCTGCTCTTCAGGCTGCCAGCTGGACCTCCCTGGTATCGTGTTGACATCTAGAAAGTTCAACTCCTGTATGCTTTCTTCTGACAGTTTATTTCTGACTATGAAAATGAACAGGAAGAACAACTCCTAATCTGGAGGTGCACAGGTCTCACTACTTCACGGGGAATCTGAAATAAAAGTCTTTACTCCTTCAAATCACAGAATCACAGACTGGGTATGTTGGAAGGGACCACAGTGGGCCATCTGGTCCAACCTCCCTGCTCAAGCATGGTCATCCCAGAGCACATTGCACAGGGTTGTGACTGGATGGTTCTTGAATATCTCCAGTGAAGGAGACTACGGCTTCTCTGGGCAATCTGTTCCAGTGCATGGTCAGCTGCACAGTAAAGAAGTTCTTACTCTTATTCAGGTGGAACTTCCTGTGCCTCAGTTTCTACCCGCTGCCTCTTGTCCTATTGCTTGATATCACTGAGAAGGGTCTGGCTCCATTGTTTTGACACCCTCCTTTCAGTTACTTATAGACAATCAATGAGGTTCTCCCTCAGTTGTCTCTTCTTGAACAGGCCCAGCTCCCTCCGCCTTCCCTTGTAAGAGAGATGCTACAGTCTCTTAATCGGCTTTGTTGCCCTCTGCTGGGCCCACTCCATGTCTCTCTTCTATGGAGGAGCCCAGAACTGGATACAGCACTCCATATGAGCCCTCACTAGGGCTGAGCAGAGGGGCAGGATCACCTACTCTGACCTGCTGGCAATGCTCTTCCTAATGCACCCCATTGGCCTTCTTGGCCACAAGGGCACTGCTGCCTCATGGATGGCTTGTCCACCAGGATCCTCAGGTCCTTCTCCACAAAGCTGCTTTCCAGCAAGTCAGCCCTCAGCCTGTGCTGGTACACGGAGTTATTCCTCCCCAGATGCAGGACCCTGCTTTTTCTATTGTTGGATTTCAGAAGGTTCTTCTCTGCCCATCTCTCCAACCTGCTGAGGTCCTTCTGAAGGGCTGCACAGCCCTCTGGGGCATCAAACACTCCTCCCAGCTTTTTGTCATCACTGATCTTGCTCAGAAGGCATCTACCCCTTCACCCAAGTCATTGATGAATAACTTAAACAATACTCTTAAGGTAAACAATTTCACTCCCTGCATCAAAGGTGAGAAGTTTCCTATGAATTAAAAGGAAACAAGAAAGAGAGTTGCTTTTGCTTCATTTTGTTTCCGTTAATAACATTATAATAATTACACTTACGAAAAAAGAGCCTTTTATTGATTCTGGCAGATCAGCATATACGCTGTGGCTAAAACTGTTTGCTTAGAAAGGACTGTTCCTCATCACTATCCTGAATCTGGTTTCAACGGTAACATATTCACTCACATCTTCCTTAGGCCAGTAAAAAGGAGAATAATTTAATCATTCTTTCCAGTAACTCAGGCCTTTTCCTGTCTCTGAACCTTTGTCTTATAACAGCTGAACGATGTGTCACCATTATTTTTCTTCCAGTCTTTTCTGGAGATAACACTGGACCTCTTCCCTTTGACAACATCTTCTTTTCCTCTTCTTTCTCTCTTTTGTTATTTCATAACTAACTGTCTGGTCTAGACATAAAATCCTAGGAGACACATATTGTGGTTTATTTACTCTAAAGAATTTTTTCTTCTAGCTCTTCTGACAAATCCTTTACAAGTAAATACAAATTAATCTGTAAAATGGTGGTTTAAAAATAATGCAGTCAGAGTTTTCTCCAGGGTCAACAGCAGCAGAAACTTGTGAGATAGCACAATTAAAAAAGATTATTGAAAGACCATCCTTGAATGTTTGTTCCAGGGCTCTTTGAAGGACCTGAACAAAACTTGCTGCTAGTCCATCTGACATTAGGTGACAAGCAGGCAGTGCACTGCTGAATTTCTTTGAAGAATACTTGGAAGTTTCTCAGAACTGAGACAACAATGGACAGTTGCTGGCAGAGGCAATATTTTAAAACTCATCCTTTTTGAAGTTCAAGGCATAATTCCCATTGGCCAAAATGTTACCCATGGTATACAGTCAGGCCATAGGCAAAAAAAATACTCCCTATAACATCACTTCACAAAAGGGTTGTTTGGTTTTCTGTTTGGTTTGTTGTTGTTTGGTTTTTTTTTTTTTTTAATAAGTCTTTATAGTCAAATAATAGAAGCAGTGGTTCACATTTACAGGAGTAAGTAATTTCTTCATTCACAAACTTACAATTTAAGGGACAGAAGGGAATAATACACTATCAGCTAATCTGACACATACCATAGACATTTATCCAGCTATTTCAGTAATGAGTCCAATAACTTGTGTGTAGTTAAAATAATGTATCATCCAGTAAGGCATCTGATCTTGATCTGAGGATTTAAAAAATGTGACCAAGCCAGCCTATTATCGTACTTCATTCTTATATTTGTTAAAATAAGCCAGGTCTTGTTTCTTGCCTGAATTTGTCCGTGTCTAGCTAAAAATTATGAGTTGTTGGCTCATTTTTCTCTATCATACTAAAGACCCCATAAGCACTGGGTACTTCTCTTGGGGTGTTTACAAATCTTAAGTTAGGCACCCCTTGTTCTACTCTTTGATATGGTGAACAGACTGAGCTATCAATATGTTAGTCTCCTCTCTCCTGAGACTTGTGAGCTTCCCCCTGTCATGTTCTCTTCTTGGTCCAGTTTTCACCCCCTGGCTGTGTACAGAAACAGCCATACAATGCAGAGTCCTTATGCTTTGCTGATGCCATCTTTGGTGCCTGTGATTTCCCCATGGGGCCTCCCATCCTAATCAAAAGATGTACTCTCTGGAGTTGTTTAATTTTGGCTTGTGTTCACAGTTTTTTGGGGGAATTCCGTCATATAACTGAGCCCAGCAGTCCCTGTATGTTCACATTCCTTTATGTGAACAAGCTGCAACTTTTTCTGAGAAAAGGATTCTCCATAGCAGCAGGTTCTGGAAAGTTCATTCACTCAACTATAAATTTGAAGAGACTTATTTTTTAAAAATAACTCAAATCCCCAAACTTTGAAAACAGCAGTTGTCTCCATTTGAAAGAAAAGAGCATAAATAAGCCATCTATGAAACTGCAAAAGTATGGAAAGTTGAATAATGTTTCCAGGCATCAAGAAGCGAATCAGACATTTGGATTGGGCAAAGTGTGAAGTTCTGTGAGGGATGAGAAGCTTGTTAATTTTGTTCAGACCAAAATCGGTCCAAAAATACTTCCATCGTCTTATCCAGTATAAGAGGACATTCCCACAGTAGCCTTCCTCTGTATTGTAACTGAAGACGACTTGAGGTTGATCTTGGATTCTGGTCCATTTCAAGGATCTTTACATGCTTTAATCTGTCCAAATCTCTGAAACATGCTCCTCTTTGCAAGTCCTACTCTGCAATCTCCTTCTCCGTGTGAGTCTCCTCAAAGGAATTCCCGAGCAAGTTTTGTCTTCAGTTTTACCAATAAGTGATGCTCTTTGTGATCCCCTGTGGATCTGTGAAGCTCAGGGTAAGTATCTGCTAGAGAAATACAGGAGCAAAGGATATTGGGAAGAGGGCCAAGCAACTCAGATGCGATGCATTTGTTATTACGGGGCTGTAGGAAAAGCCCTCATTCCTTTACCCATCCCAATTTTCTTTTTCATTAGCCTCCTGACGCTAACCTCTGAATAACTTCTAAAGTAAACCGCCCATAAATATTGCACGAGTCTCCAATACTAAAAGCTGATAAAGTTTATAGCACTTATAAAATAAATAGAAGGAAATGCTTTTCAGTTTCCTATTTATAGGTCTCAAGAGGGATCTCAGGTATGATTTATCACTTCAATTTCAACTGTATTAGCCTCCCCCTATCACAAACACACAACTCTTTTCCTTGGTCATTCTTTTTTTCTCACACACAGCTGCTTCCTCTTTTCCCTGTAGACATGCTCACACCCACACAGCCATTTGCCCTCCACATCCTTTTCTAGCAGACAGGAGAGTGTTGAGTGCCATCAGTTTTCACCAGAGTCAGCAGGTGTTGAGGGTTCTCAGCATTTAGCGAAGGGCTCTCAACCACACATAATTCAAAGGAAAAACTACTTTTTTTAAGTGAATGTGGCACGTGGCCAAAGAAGGATTAAAAAAGAGGGAGGCAACATTTTGGACGTGGGTGGATCATTAAAGCACAGAGAGTATAGTTAACATAGGGTACATTTCTTTTTAGGGCTTTCCTATATGCTTTCCAAGTGTTAATGTTTCTACGTATGCATCATGCTAGTGCATTGCACTTGAGCAGATAAATGGACTGTGGCTAATAATACCCTTTTTCTTGGAGCAAATAAACATCACTTCTGTTTTAAAAAAGGGGAGGCACACTTCTGACCACATATCGTGTGTCTAAATTAGCATTTTATTTTGGTGCAAAGGTGCACTTCTGAAGTAAATCTCCTTGTCCCCATTTAGTTTATTTTCCCATTTAAATAGAAACTCTTGTTCAGAAATATAGCAGCTAACTGGCATTCAGCCCATGGATCCAGACTACAGCTAAACCAACTTAAACTCCCCCAAACACATAAATGTGGACATCAGATCTTCGGTGCCAGCTAGTTTGCTTTAGAGTTCCATTCCTGTTACAGTGCAACATTTGCTAATGTGTCAAGCCACAGTTCTACCACAGCATTTGACACCACCGCATCCTCACTGTGTTTTCCTGTCCTGGTTCTACATCAAAAAACAACTAAACAAAAATGTCTTTCATGACTGTGATTGAAATAAATATATTTATGTTTGAAATTCACACAGACTGTACTTTCAGGGTTTTCCTCCCCCAAGAGCTTCTATTGATTCTGGAACACGAAGAACAGCGAAAGAGAGATCACCAAAACCAGAAGCCCTTACACCTGAAGTCTAACTTGCTCCAAGAAAATAAGGGATATTGCTTATGTTAAGCTGCCCATCTCATCACAGGAGGGAAACTGCAGTTTAGATGACATGAACCTGCTTGCTAGAAGGCCCCATGTTGAATGGGGTAGGTGAGGGGAAGGTGTAATGGAAGAAAGGTTCGACACAGGAGAAAAAGGAAATGACAGTTGAAAGCATCTGCATGCAGTGAAAGGGGAATTCTTCAAAAGCAAATGCTTCTCTTACTAAAAAAAACCCAAAACTGATACGGGAGGAAGTGTACTCTGCAGACAGAATTTCTGCTCCTGGGTGTCAAGAAGTGGCGTTTCTCTTTGAAACTTGCAAAGCCCTTCTTACAATTTCTTCATATATCCTCTGATAACAGTCTCTGCACATGAAAGGCCACTGAGAAAAAGTTAATGTCAGTGAATTATGCTCAATTGTTTTGGCTTCAGTGCTGAGGCTGTGCCTCGCTGATCCTCCCCGTTACAAAATATTGTCTTGTCAGCACTGCTGTTCTTCAGGGCCTGCCCCCTTCCTTTCCAGTTCCCATTGCTCTAGATAAGACTTTGCTGTTCTTAGTGTTTGAGCCCTCACCTCTACCACATCTGATCAAACCATTACCCTTTTGTTATTCAGCCTGCTAGGTAACACAGGTAACATGCTGAGCCACTTGGATCCTCACAAGTCTATGGGACCAGATGGGATCCATCCTAGGGTGATGAGGGGGCTGGTGGAAGAGCTTGCCAAGCCACTCTCCATCATCTACCAACAGTCCTGGCTCACTGGGGAGGTCCCAGATGATTGGAAGTTGGCGAATGTCATACTGATGCACAAAAAGGGCTGCAAGGAGGACCGGGGAAACTACAGGCCTGTCAGCCTGACCTCAGTGCCTGGCAAGGTTATGCAGCAGATCATCCTAAGTGCAATCACACAGCAGCTACAGGATGGACAAGGGATCAGATCCAACCAGCACAGATTTAGGAAGGGCAGGTCCTGTCTGACCAACCTGATCTCCTTTTATGATCAGGTGACCCACCTGGTGCATGAGAGGAGGGCTGTGGATGTGATCTATCTGGACTTCAGCAAAGCCTTTGGCACCATACAGCATACTCCTGGAAAGGCTGGTAGCCCACGGCTTGGACAGGGGCTCTCTGTGCTGGGTTAGGAACTGGCTGGAGGGCTGGGCCCAGAGAGTGGTGGTGAATGGTGCTGCATCCAGCTGGCAACCAGTCACTAGTGGTGTCCCCCAGGGATCAGTGTTGGGCCCAGTTCTATTTAATATCTTTACTGATGATCTGGATGAGGGGATCGAGTGTACCATTATTAAATTTGCAGCTAACACCAAGTTGAGGGGGAGTGTAAATCTGCTGGAAGGCAAGAAGGCTCTTCAGAGGGACCTGGACAGGCTGGAGAGATGGTCTGATTCCAATGGGATGAGGTTCAACAAGGCCAAGTGCCGGGTCCTGCACTTTGGCCACAACAACCCCCTGCAGCACTACAGGCTGGGCACAGAGTGGCTGGAGAGCAGCCAGGCAGAAAGGGACCTGGGAGTTTGGATTGACAGGAAGCTGAACATGAGCCAGCAGTGTGCCCAGGTGGCCAAGAAGGCCAATGGCATCCTGGCCTGGATCAGGAACAGTGTAATGGTTTGGTTTTTAGGCCTTCCTTGGTAACCAGGTCGAAATCAAGGAAGTACTATGTGGTGAGGCCACACCTCGAGTGCTGTGTCCAGCTCTGGGCCCTTCAGTCCGGGAAAGATATTGAGGTGTTGGAGCAGGTCCAGAGAAGAGCAATGAGGCTGGTGAAGGGACTCAACCCCAAGTCCTATGAGGAGAGGCTGAGGGAGCTGGGGTTGTTTAGTCTGGAAAAAAATGAGGCTGAGGGGAGACCACATCACTCTCTACAACTACCTGAAAGGAGGTCATAGCCAGATGGGTGTCGGTCTCTTCTCTCAGGCAACCAGTAGTAGGACAAGAGGGCACGATCTTAAGCTGCACCAGGGGAGGTTTAGGTTGGATATTACGAAGAAATTTTTTATGGAGAGAGTAATCAGACATTGGAATGGGCTGCCCAGGGAGGTAGTGGATTCTCTGTCCCTGGAGGTTTTTAAGATGAGGCTGGATGTGGCACTTAGTGCCATGGTCTAGTAACCACGGCAGTGTTGGATTAAGGGTTGGACTTGATGATCTTGGAGATCTTTTCCAACCTGGTTGATTCTATGGTTCTGTGGTAAGCACCTCTTTCATCATTTACTGCTTTATACCCCACTGACCATGTATTGTCTCGTATTGACAGCAGCTACAGCTGCAGTTTTCTACCTGCTCAGGACAAAGACAACTAGTCAATTAATATCAACTCAATTCCTTTCCAGATCAAAGTTTACTCAATCTCCATGGTCACTGAGAACTACTTCTGCACACAAAAAGTAATATTCTGGTTTAGTCCATCTTTAATCATGTCTGACAAAATTGACCAGTTGGATAATATTTGGTTATATTCATTGCCTTCAGGAAATATCGAAACTGTAAGAAGAGAACTGTAAGTTCAGATGACTTACACTTCCACCATTTAAAACCCCCTGTTGTCAACTTGAGACTGTCAAGTACAAGGTTTGTTTCAGCCACCTAAAAATCAGGTATATATAGAAGTGTGAATTCAGACTCCCTCTGTAATCAGTGGGGAGACATAAGTGGCTACACATGACATTGCCTCCTCCATTAGGGACACCTCTTAGGATGACATGAATGCTGCCTAGGATAGGAAGCTCATTTGTCCATGTAGCCTGTATTGTTAATAAGATGAGAGGGGTCCTTCAGAGGGGTAATTCAAAGACAGATTTTGTGCTTTGTGGTGCAGGAAGAAGCTGGAGAATGTAGAGAAGGCCAGTTTGTAGTCACAGGTCTGGCATGCATCTAGTTCTCCATGCAAATGCTTTTCTTGCAAAAAGATAGTATTGGGAATTAGAAGGGTAGCGTCTTTTGGTTGTCATCCAGTGCCTGGTGAATAAGTTGCTTAGGATTTTCATAGCAATAAGGAGATTCCTGAGCTGTAGCTGCCCAGCAATTCTTCCTTCCCAACCTTCCTGACCACAGCTCATCCCCTGTCTTTGAAAGGCCTTTCTGCAGTGTATGTCTCCTACGGCAGCAAAGAGGTTAATGAACAAGCCACCCAATACAGTCTGCTTAGGATAACAACAGACTCAGGTGTTGAACTGCCTGTCAGATACCTCAAGGCCAAACGCAAATGAATATAGGAGCAAAGCAGAAGATGTCCCTGGTTGCTGAGGGAAATGAACAGGGCCTGGAGATGGCTGGGGGAAGCGGCCTGACAGCCAGCCATCAAAAGCCAGGTGGATTGATTAGTCTGCCAAGAAGCAGCTTGGTGAAAGCAATATGTAAAACGTAAATGTCAGGAAGCAACATGAGCTTTGGAGCTCTGTGAATAGCCTCTAAAGACCAAGCCTGACGTGCCAAAGAGCCTTTATTCACAGAGGTCGCTCCTCTTGCCTGTCACTGAGTAAGGAGGATGGACTGAGCTTTCCAAATCCAGAAAATGATATGTGTCTTATCAGAGCATTTTATTCTGTGCATCCTTAGGGTAACTCGTGCCTCTTGATGAGCATACCTCTGGTCACAGAGAGCTGCACGCATTACAGCCCACTAAGGGGTAAGAGCCCAGTCAAGGCCCTTTGGTCCTGCAGACAAGATTGGTAAAGATCACAACAAACAGAACTGACCTTCCTGAAGCCTGATGAATTGGGAACAAGAGACTAAGCACTAATGTAGGGCTTAAATCCTCCCTGGTTCCTCTCCTGGAAGAACAGGTTTTTGTGAGCTGAGTAATCTTCATTGCTCTTGCTCCTGGCCTCAGAATAGATAGGAACAGCAGCCCACCGAGCCCTGTACTTTCCTTACTGTGCCTCAGCACAGGACTGGCAGACCTTCTTTGCAGGAAGAACTGTCAGCATGGAGCTTCATGCTCCATTCAGCTGTGGGCCTCTCCATTGAGATTTCCAATGAGAGTAAATGTAACTAGCTCCAAAAGAGCTGTGGTTTTAGTGGTATGGGCACCTGTCCACTAAGAAGTGTGCTGAAACCTCTGACGCATTTCACAGGTTCCACCAGAGACCCATCAAACACTAATAACATTCAATCACTGCTAACCAAGGCTGATTTTGGACCAGATGCTTGGAAGTGAAATACTACCTATCCCACCACAAGCCCCTGCCATAAGTCAATTATACATTGCAATATTTGAAACCAATAAAACAGAGCTTTTTACTATATGTCATGGCTTTCTTTGGAAGGCATTGCAACCACAGTGGAGTTTGGAAACTTCACACATAGCTTATTTTTTTTCTTTAATGACTTTATACATATATATCTTGTTACCAACCTTTTTATACACATAATTTTATTTTTTTTTTAAATTGCAAAGAATATTTTGTTTCCTTGTTTCAGTTTGGCAATGAACTATATAATCTTGTTCCTTATTTAGATGCATTTGTTCGCTATTCAGACAGCATTACTACTGCCCACAATTAGAATCCACCATAATTCAAACACCATCACTTATCACACTCCAACCCACTCAATAGACAGTGTGGTAGCAGAGAGCTCGACACATCTTTTGAGAGAACCTAAAGCCGGAGTCTGAGCAGTGGTTTGATGCAGAGCTTCACCAGCTCTAATGGTGTCTAGTCACTTTGGTGGGCAGTCAAAGGCCACCAGATGCAAAGGTAAGCCACATCTCTTACATATGACCTATAAGCTAACAGGGATTTGTAGTGATTTGGCATAATCCAGACTTAGTTTCGCATGAGGACAAGCTGCTGCTGGTTTCAGCTGGCTCTGAAAGAGCCCCTTAGATGAACAAAGCAGATCTTGACTGGAGCTTAGGTAGCTCTGTATGGTGAATAACTTAATAACCCTGATGTTACCCAGAGAGAGGTCATCTGTCAGCACACCATTAACTCCAGGAAGAAGGAAAATTTCGACACATAAGAAAAAAACCCTTGTTGTTTAGTGTCAGTTGAATTTATCAAATGAGGTGCATCCACAAATTCAGTGCTGTAGTGGAAAAGAGCAACAGTCCCTAAAAGTGAAGGAAAGCAAAAATAAGAGTTGCAATTTTCTTATTAAAAGAGGAAACAGATGGAGAGAGAGGTGATAATTCAGTAGGAAACACTAAATTAAAAGAGAGATATCCTATTCCTGTCCCAGAGACACTAAAGAAAATAAAACAACCTAGAGAAGCTCTTCAGCAATTTTAAGAAAACCCAGTCCTAGAGGGACAGGGAATTGTTTCTTTGTGGCAAGATGGGGACCAATTCCCACTCCAGGCTCTTCTGTCTTGACTCTCTCACCTCCCTTCCCCCTCCGCTTTCCCGATCTGCAGCCTTGGCCTGCTATCCCTTTGCTGCTGCTCTCCCCTTATCCTTCGCTGTCTTTTTGACTTTTAGCAGTTCCCTAGCAACAGCTGTTTGCAGCTGAGAGGAAGAGCTCTGGACACTTTGCAGGCATAGCAGTGGGCAGGGCTCAGCCTTGGCTCATGGGTGATGGCTGACCTCAGAACTGGGGGAACATGGAGCAGCTCCAGGGCAACAATTTCTGCACTGATCTCTGGTTATGACCTGAGACAGTGGGGCAGCAACTAACTCTTAAGCCTCAGTTGTTCTTCTTGCTGCTTAACAACAGGTTACTCATTCTGCTTAATCTGAAACACTTATTTTCCCTTACCAAGCACTGGGCTTCACCCAGTGGAAAAGCCTGTCAGTGTGGAAATCCTATGGTAGGGACATAGGGACATAGGTATTCAGACATGGCACAAGTGTCCCAATTCCTCTTGTTAAAAATAAGAGCTCTGATTTTTATGTGTTGGATGTTGTCCTGACCACCCTGCTGTCCATCCCACCTTGCTGCTGGAGGCTGTTACCTCTGGAGCAGAATTAGGAAAGGTGTGCTCACAGCTCAGTGGCTGCACTTCACAGTGGCACGTGTTAGCCAGAGCCACATGGGCTACATGCAGGGACAGCCAAGGACTCAGGCTTGCATTCCCTTCCACTCACTCTGCTTCTGCAGCAGCAAGGCTCTGGCACAGGGGAGGATGGGCAGCTGAGGGCAGCAGCATCACTGCAGTAGAGCTACTGGAGCTCAGCTAAAAGAGTGCTAACTTATCATTATTATTGATGATGTTGTTACTATTATTGTTATCATTATTGTAGTCCCCTTCTAATTCGCCCTGAAGAAACCAAACCTGTGTTACTTCATACAGCAGCCATTCCCTCACCACCCACAAACTTCTCCTGTCAGAAGTGCTGAAGTTACTCTGGAAAATATGATGCAAGTTTTTAAGCCATTTGGTAGGACTTTTGAAAATTGGACTCCAAGTCATCACACTGCAATAATGAAGTTACTCCAGAATAGAGTAGTACACTAGCTAAATTTGTAAGGTGGGCACATACTTACATAAACCTATAACACCAACTGATCAAAGCATCTGAAAGACCCCACAGAATAGTTATTTCATTTTAAAACAGAAGATGAAAAAAGACAAGGTTTTCTCCATTATCCAACAAAACAAATGGCCAATGTTTTTTATCAGGCAGCCACTGATGTGTGAATTCTGTGACAGTGCCTTGATCATAGGTTTTTTCCTCCTGTTTATTCCAAGCTTCTTAACTATCATGTTGAATAAAGGTGCAGAACTGTCTTGCATGATGGAAATTATATGTCTGGATGTGTTGTGAATCTGACCTCATCTTCGGTCTTGTCTTTTTCCAGAGTGGTGTTTTGTCTGTGCCTTGCTCATCCCTGTATGGACATGGTCTTGGCAGCCCTGCCAGCTGGCACACCTTATGTATGAGACACATCAGTTACCCATTGTTTCACCCCACCTCCCACCACCTGGTGCAGTGTCCACATTTCCTGGCAATTCAGGAGGTTGTTCAGCACTCTTAGCAGTGTCCCCCTCTGGTACCCCACGTGTCTGCCAGCCAGCTGTGTCCGGGGCTGGGGATCCCACAGCAGGAGAGAGGATGCTGCCTCCACAGCTGCTACCAAGTATGTGACTTCTAATCCCCGCATGTGTCCCATATGCACATGTGTTGGGTAGGAGTAGACTTTCCTTGCCCACCCCATGTGACTTGGCATACTACAGCGACTTAAGAGTGCTGTAAGGTACAGAGTAGTGTTAAGGTGAAGCCTCGTAAAGGATAACTAGGTGCTTTTTCTCTCCTAGTCTAAAGAGGCCCAAACTGTACATTGCCCTTGCTGTCCTCTACATCAACAGCAAATCATCATTTGCACTTGTATCCCCTTCTCCTTGCTCTACCATTTTCACTTTCTGAGCTCTGTCCCTAAGCCTGCATCTCTATGACAGTAATCTCTGTTGTCTGGAGGAGCTGTTGTGCAGACTGGGATAGGATGTAAATGGATGGTAGATGGGATGGAAGAAGTACATGTGGGCAGAAGGCTGCTCAAGTAGAGAAAAGAGACAGTGGGGTATAGGGAAGGTAGCAAATTGGAAATGGAGCCCATATACTCCAGGGAGTAAGAAAGGAACAAGGGACATCAGGGAAAGAAGGAGCAAGAGAACTGGAGGAAAATTGACAGACTTGTCTGTCATCTCCTACTGATCTGAAAATCCCACTGCCATCCTCTCTTGCTCACACTTCCCATCACACTGATGCTGCCTAAAGTATCACTGATTCTTCCCACGCTCCCCCACTTTTCAGCCTTTGGAACTGCCTTCCTTGCCCTTTTCCACCTCTTGCAGAAAATCACTTTTCTTACCCAGAAAAGGCTGGCAAGCAAGAAAATTCTCTGAGGTTTAAAAACCTTGGTGTGCTGGGGTCGTGACCTGATGCCCGGGAATTTACCTCCTGGTCTTTTATTTCTTACACCGACCTCACAGGAGCTGAGCTGTGCCTGCTCTCACACCTCTGTGAGCTGCAAACAGCAACTCCTTCTTTGGTCCACAGCTGAGACCTCTCTACTGGGGTGAAAACATACCCGTGTCCTATGGCCACACATTTTTCCTTTTGTGTCCTTTCTGAACTTCCTATTTTTTTTCCCTGGTCCCTGCTCTTCTGTATATCTTAGCTACTTTCATTCTTGCATTTCCTTCTTTTTTTTTTTGGCAATATTCAGTTTTTGTCTTATCTCCAATCCTAAGCTTGTCTCTTTGTCAATCACCCAGGCTCAGCAGCAAAATAGTGAATTCGAAGTGCCCTCATTAGACTTGAAATGAGATTAGTTGTAGGGTACAGGAGTTTTCACTTCTCAGGTACTGTTTTAAGCTATCCATTGTCTCAGGGAACTGCTTTAGTTATAACGACTCATATTTGATAGCTTCTCTCCAAAACCAGAGGCAAGACTACTTTTGTTTCCAAAGAAATTCTGATATTCTTAGAACTTGAATATGCCATTTGGGCCACATAAACATATGTTGGCCAGATGTTTAATATCCCTGTTTCAATGTGTTTTGCTACAATAAAGGAATAATGAATGTTCCTGCAGGACAGCTTCATGTAGATGAGGATACAACAAATGCATTTTGATTTTCAAGTGTGTAAGAAGAGCAGAGAAAAACAAAAAACTGAATGAAATGTAAATTCTGTTCTAATTTTTCCTCTGTGAACTTCATATTTTATCCATAGATATGAGTATAACATGCATTATGAGTTGACCAACAATATACTGTAAAAACAAGGCAAGGCATAATGAATGCCACATATATAACTCCATATAATGGGTCTATGGAATCTGCCCCTCCTATCTATACTCAGTGGGTATCTTCAGCTGCTTTCCAGCAAGACTGAACTTGGTTAAGTAAATGACAATCTGGAGTGTTTAAGTGTTCCACCAATTGAATAGATGAGCATTAAAAAATACTGACACTACAACGGATCAAATTTTGCCGTAATTTATAGATCTTAAAATTCTCCAGGAGTTACTGGGGGTGTGTTGGTGTATCTGAAAGCAGCATTGAGTCTACGATTTATGGGATCAGTTTAGTACAGCGATAAGCCTATCAGAGATTAACACACACACACACAGTTTCTGCATTTTGTAAACTGCCATCAATCCCCAGTACTGCCACCAGAGAAGATAATATCTTCCTGTCTGCAATAAAATACACTCTTTCTAAATTTGGTACAAGAAATATTTATTCCTCGCACAGCTCAACCATATGAATAAAGAACTCAAAATGACTAGATCAAGTCCAACACAAATCTGTTGGTATGCAGCATATTTTATGTCATACAAAGTTCTCCAAGTTACATGTTCAAATATGATATGAGACAACATATTGGGAACTTGGAATATGAAATCCTGGTTCTGCTAAAATCGTGGTCTAGTCATATCACTGCTTCCAATAGAGTTTGTCTCCATGCAAGCCTCAGTTGTATCAGTGCTAGAATCATTTTGCAGAGCATGGACTACAGATGAAACTGGTGGGTGAACATTCGTGTGCTTGAAATGTATTGTGCAGCTATGGCTGGTCCCTAATGGTGTATTATCTTCTAACTACTTAGCTCCTTTGGCCCTCAGTAGCATTGAAAAATGCCAGAAGATGGACAGAGTGATATATAGTGATAACCACCACCAAAAGATGAGCTGGACAATAGTGCTTCTCACTAGAGGGGAAAAGTCACTCAGATGCGAAATCAAGAGCAATGAATAAAATAGCAAAAATAGCATTCTGAGGTAGGGTTTAAAATGAGCCTGAGACTGGACCACGGGTGATGTGGTCTGTGAGGTTTGTGGGGCATCACTTGGGAGTTAAGAGTTGTGAACTGTTTTTTCAGCAGTTCCAATGGGACCAACTTTTCCCCAGCTTGTGTTCCCTCTCTGTTCTGCTGTGCTTCTTCTATTTATCTTCTGGTTTTGGTATTTAATTCTTCTGAGGAGCAACTTCTCTCTCTTCTTATAAGGTATTGCAGTACACAGTATAATAAAAACCTGATTTCTACGACAAAAACCTACGACACAAAGATCATCTTACAAATTACATAAAGGATAAATAGGTGAAGATGGAAGTCCCATCTTTGGAATGAAATATAGGGATCTATTGTCATTAAAAGCTGATGTCACTAAAAGTCTCTTTAGAAAAAGCCTCTGTTTCCCAAAGGTGGGATTTCCCTGTGTGGAAGTGTGTAAACCCAGAAGACTCTAGTCTCATCCTGCATTATGTAAAATATATAAAATCAGCAACAGCAGATGCAACCATTCTGTGTAGTCTAGAGTCCTTTCTCTGATAATGTCCAGCAGTGGTGCTGTGGTAAGACTAAAGAGTAGGGCCAGCATATAGCAACCTCTGCCCTGTATACTCTTCCAGTCTCCAGCAAGTTTTGGCTTAAGAACCCCCTGTATAATACAGCAGCAGAGCTGCATCAGGTCGCTTCTGACGTTTATTTCTTCCAGGATTGTATTTCAATTACTTCTGAAACTCACAGGAACCTCCAGCATCTATAAAATCCTGCGAAAAGGTACTCCAGAGCTTAACTGTGCATTATGTAAAGGAGCTGTTTCTTTGTTCCACTTTGAACCTGCCACTTGCCTGCCTTGAACATGTGCTGTGTGATTCTGGCATGGTATTTCTGGCCTTTCCCCCAAGCTGAGGCGTAGGAAATCATGTTTGCAGACTCAGCAGTGTAAGGCAGCATACAACAGCACCAGAGAGCCACATAGGAGATGCTGTTATTTTCATACCACTCCTCTTGGGCTTTCAAGAACCAAAAGACTCCTAGTCTTCTGGTCAGCCTTATTGACTGGATCTGGCTTTCTGGGGTTTGTGGATGGATGTTCATGATAGCGAGCCTTCCTGGCAAAAGGAATGTCCTGGCTATCAAAAAGGAATTTGAAGAGAGTCTGTTTTCTTCCTTCCTCTGATTCACAGTCATGTTTCATTTCACCAGCTAAAAGCCCTGATGTGACACAGGAGGTTATTCAAGGCCATCCCATGGCAGTGCAGCTGAGTAAAAAGTATGGTTTACAACCTTACTAGCAGCTGAGCATGCTAAATACACAACTAACTTGCCAGCATGAAGAAGCCACGTGGCTCCACCAGCTTTTTCACTGTAAAAATGATGGAATACATTTTCCAAGCTGCACACAAAACTGTGCAGTACAGCCTCCTTCCTCCCTCTGCATCACTCTGCAATGGCTGTAAAGTAACACAATAAGCACCTTTATAGCCATGTTAAAGTTCCCCAATTTTCTGGTAAAGCTGTTGGTATAAAATCCCGACCCTTTACATGCTTTTTCAGACCCAAGTACTGTTTATTGACAAGTGCAAGCTCAGGTCTGCTGACACTGCTGCGGAGTTTAACAAGAGGAGCACACCGGGTTGTGCCCACCCATGCCCTCTCATGCTGCCAGCCCCAGGGTAGGCAGGTCCTCTGCAGTGACCACGACAAAACATCAGACAGCAGAAAAACTGGCAACAACTGTGCGCACATCTAGAGTTACACTCCTACTGGGTTTTGTTTACCTTCTCCTAAAATGATCTTTGTTCCCCTATGAGAGAAATTATGCCTCTTCTCTTCTTCCTCCTGAACATCACCAAAAGGGAGAAGCACGTGTGGTAGTAAAAAAGTGTCATTAAACTACACTTGAAGTTTTAGCTGTTCTGGAATATTTGGGAAAATGTGTGAACATAGAACTAATAAGGATGTTCTACAGGTTTCAAATATCACACACAGGATTGCTGCACAGAGAGGAAGTGAGAGAAAGAAGGTTGTATATTTGATGGCTGAAATACTGCCAGTCTCTCCCCGCCACAAAACATGTTCATGACGCTGCCTAGACATAAAGTTCAGTGTTTCATTTCATCTCAATAGAGATTTTATGACTAAGGTGTCGAGGATAAGAAAAGACCAATTTGTAGTTTTATTGATCAGACTAAAGGTCAGGGGCAGACGTGTAGGTCATGGTGCTTCCTCTGAACAGACACAGGACCAAGGGCCTACCTTCTGAAAGTGAGGAATGAGGCAGGGGAGGGGGAACTTACACTGATGAAACATGACAGCTGAGATGTCAATCATGACCAAATTGGACAGGCTCAGAGATGGGAGGCCTCAAAGCAACCACAACTTTGCCCCATGCCTGCACGCTCTGGCAGAGGAGCTTGTACTATGTTTGCTGAGGCTGTGATGTGGTATATGGGCAAACCCCAAGATGTGATTTAATATAATAAAAACATAATTCATGGTGACGAAGTTTATGAGATCGGGTTTCCCAGTCTTAGCTGAACCACATAAAGCATATACTGTCACCACAGGCATTTTGGCTGAAATGGTAGGGGCTTCTGCTGCATGGAGATAGCCTGGAAGGCATCTGTCACCATGCCCCTCTCTGGGCTGGCTGCAATAGCAGGATAACACAAAACTACACTGATTCATTGTCAGGAATTTAGTTTAGACTTAAAGTGCCATGAAGTGAAATGGTTTCCACAGCAATGTCAGTTTTTCTCCTCTACTTACATTAATTTTGTCCTCATTTGCCCCTGTGAATCACCACTGAAAGTGAGACTTGGTCTCTGTAGTATATTCTGCTCCAGGTCTCTCTGTGTTATATTTGCAGTGTAAAGCTGCTTATGGCTGAGACTCTGCTTGCTGTAAAAGACAGAAGATCCAGCATAGCTTTAATTAAAGATGGTTTAAGCTAACTTTTGTTCCCGCTGATTCTGAAGTATGCCAAGAAGTCATCTTCATGCCTCTGGAAGATCCCTTGATTGTTCTGCCTGCTTACCCTAAGACTAGCAATAGAAGGAGGTCTTCATACTTTCCTACCATTTATGATACATGCAGGCCAGGCAAAAATTAGTATAAGTGACTTAATTTAGATATTGGTTTTCCTGACCTTACTTCTTCAGATGTAGTCAGTACAAAGCAAAAAATGGGTTTTGTTTTATGGTAAATTCGATCTTTAGGTACAAAGGATTCCTAACTCACAACTGACAGGCTAACATAGCTAAGCTCTTTGAAGATGAAATAGAGAGCTAAAACTTACCCTTTTATTTCTCTTCTCTACATTCAGCTGAGGGCAAAGTAAGCCTGAAAATAGGCAATGTCCCTGAAGAAGGTATATCATTCCATGTACAAAACATCTCTTAAGAATCTGTCCCATCATCCAGGCTGTAAGATGGTTTGATTAATATCCCACTACTTTACTAAATTTGTAATGAAGGAAACAATACTGGTAATTTCTTGGTATCTGATCCAACCTTATGGCAGAGAAGGCAACTGTGTCTGTATACTGGTATCCTTTTGAGCCCTGTTTTCTCTGAATTTGGAATTAACTGAGAGCCAGTTGAAGGCCCTTGGAAGCAGAAGTTTAGGAATGGTGCATGTTACACATGAGGTATCTCAGGAAGTAAGATGGTCCAGCATACACATTTGCACAAACCACATGCTGAAGTAGAGAACAGGCCTACTTTTATTTGCATTTTCTTGAACTCATATTGGCTGAATTTTTCTGTGCCTGTACCATCTTCATCCTGATGGTTTTTGAGCTCCAGACAAAACCTGGTTTTATCACACACATGCCTTCCAGCAATCTAATTCCCCATCTTTCTTTTCATGCTGTCTTTCTTTCTTCTACCTGTTCATCAGCTGAGTAATGAAGTTCCATGGTAGGTTCTGGTGATCATAAGACATGAGTTCTAATGTCTTGAGGCAGAGAGTGGTGTAGTTAAGTTACACAGCTCGTTGCTATGCAGCTTGGTGGCTTCTAGATGCCTGCTGAGTTATCAGTCAATTGGAGCTTTCTCTGGCCACAGTGAATTCACGATTGTGGCAAGCTATAAGAGTCATAAAAATATGGATGTCCTGTCTAAGAGCTCATTCTAAAGAAAAAGATGCATCCATGTTATTAGACAAAATCTTATAATAGTTATCTATACCTCAAGTAGCGATCTTCATGCCTAGCAGACTTAAGAATCCAGTGTAACACTTAGCACATATCTCCCTCTGTTCTATATCTTTTCTCTGGACTGTGGAGCAAGAGAAAGGTCCTAACCTCACATAACAAGGATTGAATAGCCAAGGCTCTGTATTCAAATTATAGCCTCAATGCTCCATTACTGTGCATTTCTATCACCTTCAATACTCATATATTTGAATGTCTGGTAAACAGGGTATTCTAGTAAGGAAAAAGGAAAGATCATATTTACTTAGTATGATAAGAAAATAGAGAGCTGCCAGCAAATATACCCACATTTTGCAGCTGAGGGGGTTTGCATTTAACAGCCATGCCGATTAGACCAAATCAGATCTTGTAATTAGCTGACAGCATTGGGGGAGAGACATTCCCAGGGTGAAGCCAAATTGCAGCCGCAGTGTCTGTGCTGTGTCATATGGGGAAGTGACCCATCAGTGGGAAGATTTGGGAGGACAATATCAAAAAGGATCCTAGTCTGCAAAGAGTTCAGTCTATGGAGGAGGTAATAGGCAGAGATTGTTAGAGGGAAAATGCAGGGAGGGAAAGCTGGAAGCCCACAGGCATCAGTTTGATTTAGAAGAGCAGAGACAATACAGTAGCCTCATGTACGCAGGCAAAATCTTAATCTCAGAAGGATCTTATTGTGTGGAGAAACACTCCTTTTGATCTTTGATGTGTAAAGGCTGGTTAGGGACACAATGAAACATTACAGAGAAATTGGGCAGAAAGATTTCAGCAGCCATATAATCAAGGACAGGAGACAAAAGGATGAGATTTGGGAGGGTTTACGATGAGGGCACAAGATAGATTTGGGGCTACAACAAAAGAGAGTCAAGTCCAAAATTGGGACCCTACTTTGACCTTACAGGTAGAATAGGTGTAAAAAGTCTCTGAGAGCTGAAACTGGAGATAGCGTTTTGCTAGCCAGGAAGGTGTATTTGAGATAAGGGTGGTAAAAAAACCAGACATGATTCACTGTGGATAGTAAGACAGCAAAGCTGAATTTCCTATTTTGTTTCAGTCTACTTTCAGGACATCCTTTGGCATGTGTTTTTGACCACCAGGCCAACTCTCCGAGCTGGCATACAGATGAAAGCAAAGCCTGACCTTTTTCCCATGGGATCTGTTGTCACCTGTGCATTTTGCAAGGGCTTCTGGAGCCATTTCCACTCATGCTGCACAGTGCAGCTCTTCCCCAAGGAGCTGTGACCAAATGTGCCTGTGTGGGAACACATGGGAACAGTGCAAAGGGAGCTGCAGTCCAAAGAGGCGCAGGTGGGCTACTAGTGTAAACTAGTAGCTAGTGACAACTTTTGCCACAAAGAGGATGTGTTACGATCCCAAGTGAAATCAACTTCCATGTTTTGCTGTGCATCTCAGGGTAGGTCAACTGCACCTGACCAAAAAACAAACAAACAAACAAAACCCTGAACAGAACATGAGCCTGGGTAGAGGAGACACAAGGGTTGGTAATTACTGCTATGTGTTTGCTGGAGGAGCTGTGGTATAACATGTGACACTTCTGCGGAGTTTTTAATCTGAAGGTCTTCCTCTTGGATGTGAACAGAAAGGAAAACAAAGCCCTGAGCTCAGCTCCACATCCCACTTCAGGGCCAGCAGACTGCTCAGCCTGCCTCAGGTGCACCTACCTCACCTACACCTCTATTTTAGAATCATAGAATTAATTCTTTATGTCGGAAAAGACCTCTAAGATCATTGAGTCCAACCATTAACCCAGCACCACCATGTTCACCACATCCCCAAGTGCCACATCCACACATTTTTTGAACACTTCCGAGGACGGTGACTCAACCAGTTCCCTGCGCAGTTGCAATGTTCACAGTTCACAGTTCCAATGCCTGACCACCCTTTCAGTCAAGATTTTTTTCCAAATATCCAATCTAAACTTCCCCTGACACAGCTTAAATCTATGTCCTCTTGTCCTGTCACTGGAAGATGATTTACCTGGAAGAAGACACCAACCTCCACCTGTCTATAACATCCTTTCAGGTAGTTGTAGAGAGCAACAAGGTTCCCCCTGAGCTTCCTTTTCTCCAGGCTAAACAACTCCGGCTCTCTCAGCCACTCCTCATAGGACTTGTGCTCCAGATCCCTCACCAACTCCGTTGCCCTTCCCTGGTCATACTTCCTGCCCATACCTAGTCAGACCCTCAATGTCTTTCTTGTAGTGAGGGGCCCAGAACTGGACACAACACTCGGGGTGTGGCCTCACCGTGGCCGGTACAGGGGGATGGCCATTGCCCTAGTCCTGCTGGCCACCCTATTGCTGATCCAGGCCCGGATGCTCCGCACTGCAGCGGCGGGACACGCCGGGCTGCCCCCGCTCCCCGGGGAAGCAAACGGGCTCTCGGGGCCGGGCCACGGCCGCCTCTGCCACCGCCTTCTCCGGCGACACGGCGGCGATCGGGGCGCAGCCGGCAGCTGCTGCGGGCTGGTTTCCATGGAGACCGCGGGGGGAGGCCCTGGCGGAGGGGAGATGTCTGCGGGGACGCGCGGGGGGAGCGGCGGGCAGGATGATGCGGCGGGGAGCGGGAGGGGAAGGGAGGCAGGCGAAGGGCGGGGCGGCCGAACCCTTCGCTCGGGAGGGAGAGGCTTCCCCGCGGGCCCAGCGGGGCGGCAGCGGGGAGACCGGGGTCGCTGGGGTGGCTGCAGGACAGTGACAGGGTGTGCAGGGGAGGGAGAGGAGGATGAAGAGCACGTGGGGATGCTGCTGTGGCAGGCTGTCACTTCCATGGAGGCCTGGCCAGGTGACTGCTCTACAGAGCTCTGCGGCTGCATCCTCCGTGGAGATCTGCAGCAGGCTTAGGGAAGGCACAACCATCCTTCCCGTTAAATATTTAGCAGTTTAGCCCAGCCGCCTCCTCTGGTGGGAGCCCCGATGGTGCCCGTAGTCACGCTCCGGTGTTGGAACACAGGGTGCAGGCAGGTGCTCGGCGAGGATCAGAGCGTGGGGTAGTGGGCAAAGCCGCAGAGGGGCTGCAGAGGAAAAACAAACTGCCTGTGTGAGCACACGGGCTTGGGCTTCACAAAGGAAAGAGTTGCAGAGTTCAGGGTGGTGGTTACCGTGCAGCAAAGTGCTTGTCACCATGGTGACCGAGCAGTGCCGCATCTTCCTGGGAGTGGAAAGCACCAATCCTAGTGTTTTGCAGTGTGAGACCAGTGGGTTAAATGCAGCTAGTTTCACCTTTCGAAGGCAGGGGTGACAATCTTTGTGGGAACTGTATATATTCCATGATATGGATTGATTGGAATCAACCTGGTGCCAAGCCAGTGGCTATATGTATACAAGAAGGACACCATTAATATGTGCTGGTATCCATTGCAGGCAGTGTCTTCCAAAAAGAGATTTGCAAAAGTGAAGGCAGCAGCAGGGAGTGCAGCAGGGCAGGAGGGTGGAGGTGGCAAAGCTATTGTTTGTCTCGAACTTTGAAAAGTAAACAAAGTTTTGACTGAAGGTTAAAATATATTGGTGTCATTGAGTAGGGGACGGGATTCATCAAGTTTTAGCTAAGGTGTTCAAATTTCTGTCTTAGGTAGTTATAAATATATCACTGTATATTTACGTATAAATTTAACATAAATATGTTGAATGTTAAGCCCAAAAGGATCCAATGAAACTTTTTTGGTTGGTTGTTGGGGTTTTTTTCATCTGTTTATGAGGAATTGAAGTAACACTTCTAGCTATCCATCTTCAGGTATACCAAGAGCTTTCCTGGTATTTTGGGATTTGTTTGGGTTGTTTTTGGTTTTTGGTTGTTTGGTTGTTTGGTTGTTTGGGTTTTGTTTGTTTGTTTGTTTTTCTTTTTTTGTTGGTGTTTTTTAATTATTTTTTTTAATTTTATTTTACTAGTAGCATATCGTAATTTGATAAAAGTTATTACTGCTCCATACAAACTTTGATCCTTTTCAGGAAGTCCTAAGTATTCATTCCAGAAGAAAACTCTTTAAAACCCCTCATCACTGGTGGCTCCCATGAAGGGTGACAGCAAACTTCCCTGAGCCTCTGGAAAATTTCTCCATTCCTGCATGCCTGTCTAAGAAGATGGTAGCTCTAAACATGGTCTAAGAGACTTGCCATTCACTGGTTCTCATATATGGGAACTCAACCAGAGTGAGGGAAAACCAAAAAAGGAAAGAAATAGTGGATTCACCCTTAGCCAGGTCTCCTTAGGGTCACTGAGAATGAAGCTTGCTTAGGGAAATAGTGGCAGATTCCTGAAGCATTCAAGGAGGATTTTGTTGTAGGGGAGAGGAAATTTTGAGTTCAAGAACTGTTTGCACTCCAAAAGACAGTGCCCATTAGGGAGGTGAAAACAGCACTCATGGATGACTTATTCAAAATATGTTCAGATGGGTAAGGCAGTGTTGTTCTGTGAGTACTTGAGAATGCACCAGATGAGATGGTGTATCTGTGCATATCCATGCAGAGATGTGATCCCCGGAAGGAAATTAGCCATATTAGCATAGCGTGACATTGAGGTTAATATCCCCCATCTCTGAGTAGAATTTGTTGGGTCTTGAAGCACATGTAGCTATATTGTTTCTACCTCTATAGTTATTTGGGGCACAACTACCCATGACCAAAACCAGAAAAAGTAGGCAGGAGCTGCAAGAGGTACTGAAAAACCTCCAACCCCACTGTCAACTCTGCCAAAGCCTGGCTGTCAACTCCACTTAGAAAAGGGCTGAGTTGTGTACAACAACATTTATGGCTGGGGCTACTGGCCTCTCAGAAACATCCTTGTTTCCTCTATTCCCTTATTTTTGGAGTCTTGAGAGACTCCATTCCAGTTCCTTTCTGCCTTCTTTACCTTTCCAATCCTTTTTCTTTCTCTCTCCTCTTCTTGCACAGGAATACTGCAGTGGCAATCTCCACATCAAAACTGATTTTTTCCTACACTCCTGAGAATCCACCAGCCTCCTCTGCCACTACGTTGAGGGATCTCTGGTGTAGCCACATCCTTTGGAGACCATCCAGCTCAGATATGTTCCCTATAGATAACCTGACAGAAAGCCCTGCTCCCTGTCACCCTTCCTCCCTTGCCACGACACTGTAGGAATGGCAGCAGCATCAGAATTACCTGGCTGCTTTTCAGAGGAATGTGTCCCAGAGCAAAGTAAGGCAGTGGCCTCAACCACTCAGTATAATTAAACACAGCAGCATTTTTGTGTAGCCTGTGCCGTGGCAACCACAGCAGTTATTCTCATTCAGCTGGAAGGTTTGGAAGGCAGAGATGTGGTATTTCACAAAAGATCCTCCTTGCAGGCAGGGCCTTAAACCATTTCACTGAATGAAATACACTCGTGGAGAGAGGAGTGCCAGAGGAGGGAAAGGGGGATGGAGAAAAACACACTGCATAGAACCACACTATTTCTGGCTGTTGCTCAATAATAGCTCTTGAGGCAGCACCTGATATACTATTAGGGTGAGAAAGGCTTTTTATATGTAATGCTTTGGCACCTTGATAGCATCTCTGTTTTTTCTCTTGTTCTCTCTTGAGTTCCCCAGAGAGGCAATATATTGTCTTCCCTCTAGTTAAAGGGAGAGGGGGCTAATTGCATTGACAGGTCACTCTGTTTCTGTTGAAGGTGAAAGCAAAGGGCTAGCTAATTCATGCACACAGACAAGAGGATATAGCACTGTACTGTCAGCCATTCCAGGTGCTATCATTAAGGTGAGGTGAGGCAGCTTGGCACAGTGCATGTAGCACTTGCTGGAGCAAACATCTGGGTCAGGGTAGCAGAAGGAGTAATGCTGATAAAGAAAAACCAGTCAGAAATGAAGGGAAAATCAGAAAAAAAGACAAAGGGTCTGATTGTTTGGTTGCTATATATGACACTAAATTCTTCTGGCACCATTAATGGGAAGAAAAATTGTGTGGTCACGGTACTTTTGCATCCCAGCTATTCTTTACTCTAATACACCCATCATACAGGTCAGGTGGTAACATTGCCAAGGGTAGAGTAGCAAGCACAACTTGGGACATGCCAAAGGGACTGTGAGATCCCTTGCCACCCAGGATGGGCTTTAAATATTATGCTGGAGGTCCTGAGACACACAGACAGAACACAAGTCATGATCTGCTGAAGGGAGCGGCAGAATTGGAGAGCCTAAGGTTGGAACTCCTGCATTCAAGTTCAAACTTCTTCAGGACTTAAGGTTTGGATACTGCTGCCAATGAATGCAAAGGAAATTTGGCAAATGCCCTCAGCTAATGCAGGAGAATAATATCACCTGAGTCTAACATAGTACTTTTCATCAAAATATCTCATGTCTGTGTCATTACTGATAGTTTTTTATGTCTTAGGAGACAGAGATGTGGAGAAGGAAAGTGAAATTGTCCAAAATTGCTCTCTAAAGTGCCGGTAAAACAAATAGGAAACCTGCTGCCTTACACTGCCAAACTGAGTTTACTTGTCATGCACAAGGGAATGAAACATAAGGCTGCTGTCTTCCTCTCAGTCCTTCTGAGATAAAGCAGAGAACTCTCTCTCAGACTGTGGATACTAAAGTCTCCTGTGCCAGGATAGCAGATGACTGCGCTGTGTGTGTCCCATGCCCTATGAGGATCATTGTCCAGACACGTCTCACTTTGCAACTGGTCTGAAGTATTCTTTCCTCATGTGGGATGGCAAATGGTGGGGAGGTAACTAGATTGATCTCCCTTGTAGGCCTTTCCCTGGGACTTGGTACGCAGGTTCCAGATGGTACAAAGCCCCTGCTGCTCAGATCTGCACAAAATCCTGTGTCTTCCTCAACCTATTTCACAACAGATTTGGCTTACTCTCAGTCGGTTGCTATTTGTACAAATTAAGCTGAGCTGCCAGGAATGTTTGCAAACAGGGAAAAGCAAAGTGGGATGCACAAAGCAAGTCAAAATAGGTCTCAAATCTGGCAAAATGCCTTCAGGTGCTTATAACATTTGACTTACTCTAGCCCGTGTATTACACACCCACACACTCATTCATCCAGCTTTCTCTTGCCTTCACGCCCACACACGCTCACCCTTCACAAATTCATTCACCTTCTCTTCTCCCCCATCACTTTCTCTCCCAGACACGGTCATTCCCACACACAAATCTACCTCAGACACACTCTTTGTTCCCCACATACAGGCACACACACATTTTTGAGTGCTGAGTGCAGTGTCTGTAGGTGGTGTATATACATTCATGTAGCAGACGATGCTGTAACCTTATACCTATGCCGAGAAAAAGCCTTTGGGATTAGTGAGCTGAGAGCTCTGATTGCTCTCACTTTCATGCAAAATACTACTAATCCAGTTTATGGGGCTGGCTGTTTCCATCCTTCTCCGCCTTCATTTTCCACAGAACCTCCCTTTCTACTCACCTTCCTCTTTCTCCCCTTGCCTGTTTCTCCCTATGCTTTCCCTTTCCCACGTTACTGCCCAAGATCACAGTGTTTTAGAGAGCTTGGCCATCCCTGTATCTCTCCATGACCTAACACTGGTCCTGATTACCTCACTGAGAGAATGATCAGGGATGAGCAATGAGCCTGCCATGCAGTGTGGGGCACAGGGCAGGAAATCCTGCAAGGTGTGGTGAGATCAGAGGCAGAGACGGTAAGTGATGGGGAGGATCATGCTGCCATCCGAGCAGCACTGAGTCCGCCTGGCATTGAGCCTGCCTCTAATGGAATGTGACCCACCGCTGGGAATGAGCTCATCTGTAATCCACTTAATTGAGTTTTATGAGCAGGACTCTCACATCAGGGAGCCAGCCTGCCTTCTCCCTAGCACTCACCCTCCTTTGCTTGCTGCTTGGGGAAGAGAAGGGAAGTGGGGGGTGCATGCACTGCTCTACCAAGCTGATGATCATCTGGCTTCTGATTTTCTGCCTGTCCTGGGGAATGGGCAGGGTCTTGGACAAACATGCTCTTCAAGACACCCACTGCCATGGTGTAATGTTGTTTGTTTCTGCTTCAGGATGCTCAAAATTCCATGTGGCTATTGATAATGCTGTCAGGACTGAAGAACCTTAACTTTTCCCAGCTTTTTGGTCTCTATGCAAGTCCTGGGTACTCAAAAGAAAAGCGTTGATGTGCCTTATAGATCTCACATATGCATGAACCATCTTACCTGTGAGTCCAAGTAGCATGGGGACAGTCATTCTGATCTAACTCCTGCTTTCAGTGTGCAGTGATCTAAGTGCTGAAGCTGTCAGGATCCCATAAGAGCCTTTGTTTACACTGTAATGTCTTTGCCATCTTTAGCATTTGCATCATCATTTGTTTGTACTGTGTGAATTGGTCATATAAGAACCAGCAGACAGAGAAATCTGGCTGTTGTCTGCCAGGGGATTTGCAGGCTTGACTCTGTCTGGTGAAAGATGCAACCTTTTCTCTTGGTGAAGTAGAACAAGGGAATCAAGAGAAAGTGAGGGAGGGAACCTTCTCTCCAAGAGAGCATTAATCTCCTCGGAAGGGGCTTGACCCTCTGGCATGCAAAATTTGGGATGTATTCCCTCCAGTGCTGACATAAATGTCTACATTTGAAATAAGTTCTGGGTGCAACTACCACTGCTTTTCTATCACTTCTGCTCTACCTTGCAGGAGAAAACTTTGTCATAGTTTCAGATCAAATGTTGCACACACATTACAGAGCAGTAGCTCAGCAGTTCCACAAATCCGTAACTTTAAGGAAAGGTCATGGTATATGGAAAGGGAAGTGTCCTGGTGCATGAATACAAAGACCATAAAAGACCTGTTCAGGGAACATCAGTGTTGCCACTGTGCACTGAGTGATACTTCAGGTGTTTCTTAAAATCCCCAGACACCAGATTCATGGCAACACATGATAATAAAAAAATTCATTTTTCGAAATATGTGCTTGTAGTCTTCACAGCTGCAGACAAAACTGAAAAATTGGACCAGAGAACATCTGAGGATTCAAAACCCAAAGAGGAAATAAAAAGAATCCATATTATATGGTTTGATAGTTTGGGTTTTGTTTGTTTGTTTGGGTTTGGTTTGGTTTGGTTTTATGGTAATCTCACCATTTAAAACCAATTTTTTGGTTTTAAGCTAATCTCACACAGAGGTGCAATGACTTTCTATTGACATCCCATGCTGAGATGCTATAATGACTATTAAGGATGGTTCAGTGCAAGTGTACTACAGATGAAGTGCTTGTTTTCTTCCCTTCTGCTTTCTGAAATTTAGTATTCTGTAAATTATGAAATCATGGAATCATACAATAGTTTAAGTTGGAAGGGACCTTTAAAAGTCATCTAGTCCAACCTCCTGCAATGAGCAGGGACATCTTCAACTAGATCAGGCTACTCAGAGCCCCAAGAGTTCTTTCATGACCCAGCATCTCACTTTCACGTTTCCCTGCTGTCCCAATTCCATGTACACATGTGTGTGAGGAAAGGCTTTACTCATACAAAATGACTCTACTACTCCACTACTACCAATTCAACAGATAAATTTGTTGGAAATCAGATGGAAAGTGAAAGACTGGTATTCAGTTGGACAAACTTAGAGACTGTCTTGGAGGGAATGAAGATACTTTTTTTTTCATACCATTTACTTTTAAATCTGCAAACAGTCGTCCCTGTGTTATGTGAAGTCCCCAAATGGCCATGCAGTCTGGATAGAGGTAACACTGTTCCAGTGAATCCAATGCTGGAAATATCTTCTCCCAACTTGAATACATCCTTCTGCCATGTCCTTTCACTGTGAAGCTCCTGACATGTTTGATTCTATTTTATCCCTTGAGCAATACTTAGCTTCAAAAATGGCAGGAGACCCTTGGTATTGCCTCCGGCTCTCTCTGTTTGTAGGAACTGCACAAAACATATGGTACATGGAGAAAGGAAGAGCTGTTAAAAGGATGAAAGCTGTTTCAGTAAATTTGCTTGTTAGGAGCCAGTGGAGTATCTGCCATCGATGAAAGCAAAATATTTTAGGATATTTGTACTTTATGGTATGCATGTTTTTCAGAGAAGTTTGGTAAAAATAATTTTTTTTGAGAAATACACTATCCAGGAAATTTCTTCTGTCATGTCTTGGAGCAGTAGAAATGTCAAAGTTTCTACAAAGGTCTACACAGTGTTTCACTCCGCTACTGCTTCAATCCCAAAGAGAAGCTTGTGTGCGTCATGTCCTCCCTGTCCATGGCAGTTGGCCTAAGAAAAGACACTGACCCTCTCTACAGTATTTGCCTCTTGTTTAGATGTTCAGGCAATAGTGGGGGATATATTGTTTATCTAGGACAGAGACAATCTTGAAGTAGCCAAGATCAAAATAATTGCTACTCTTTCTTCCTCCTTCCCCCATTAAATATCCTTCCATGGCAATTGCCCAGATTTGCTGGTGAGGCTGAGCTACAGGCAGGAGACAGAGTGCTAACAGGGGCTGTGCTGTGCTGTGGAGGTCCATACCTCATCAGCTGTGGAAGGTCATGCGGCTCTCCACTCTCAGTAATAAATACACAGCTTGGCTCTCCAGCCTAGCCCTCCCCCACTGAGCTCTTCACATACATCTATAAAACACCCCCTCACATGTATGCCTATAAACAAGCAAACAAATCATGCCACCTAAAAAAACTAATTGAACAATTCCTCCTACAGCCTGGGAAGGAAAAGAAGAAAAAAGGATGTTGTTTTTTTTTCTATTTCTTAAACACTGAAGAGCTACTTAACTACTATTGCGACAGAAAGGTAGATAACTAGGTTGATTACACAGTAAGAAAAGTAGAGGAAACTGGAAGAGAGAGAGAGAGAGAGGAAGAAGTTTTGTCTTGTGTCTCTGCCAGCTTGATTAGTGGCTTTCTCCTGAATCCTCAATGGAATGGCCTCTGTGGGTCAATCTCATTAGAGATAAAAATGGAAGAGCTGCAGGAGTCCATACTGAGCTTTACCTAGAAAGTTTGACAGCAGGGCCACTGTTCAGGCTTGGAGGAACAACAGCAAGGTCAGAAGGCCACTGAGGTGGAGATGGCTGTGATAACAGCACCACTGACCAAGTGACCTGTGGAAAACCATTTGTTCAGCAGGACACCAAAACACAGGTTTGTTCCTAACGACAAACCAGTAGCCAAGACACCATGACAAATAGATGCTGAGCAGATAATTTTCCAGACAAGCTGACTAGCCCACAGGTGACATTTCCCTACAGGTCCCCAGAGAGTTACTGAAATCTATCGAAGGTGATTCTAAGAAATAAATCTGTTCACAATCAGCAAGTAAGGTTTTAAGGTCAGCAGCCCTCATGGGGCTGTGTGAGGCCTACAGAATTTTCTCAGGCAGGAAAGGCATCTAAATAGCATTCAAAATGATCAGGATCCCTAGTGTCAGGGTATTTAATGTCAGGAAGAAGTTGTCAGGAAGGAGGAAAAAAGTCTGTGGTTCCTGAGGGCAGCTGAACTAGTCTCCCAGTCTGTTTTCTAGGGAATATTCTCCTTGCAACAGATGACCATGTGGCTATTAGAAATAGCAGAAAAGGGGTCGGGAAACCCATGTGCTGCAATAGACTTGCAACTGCACTGGGTTTCTCACTGTAGAAAGGGGCTTGGTGATGGTTTCCTACCTCAGGGGTAGCGTGAGATTGGGTCCTGCTTGTGAAATGCTCTTTTATCTAGTGCAACACAGTGTGCCAGTGCTATGAACAGCCTCACAGATGAAATTGTGGATACTTGGTGTCTGTTCCAAGGGGCAAAAGGGGAAACTGCACATGAGGGTATGTGGTGCATGGGAGAAGTTTGCAGTGTATCTTTTCCCACTCTATCAATTCTGTGGAGAGAAAGAGGCTGGCATTAACATTCACTGTATGGATTTTGCAAGGTCTGTGGTGATATGTGCTATGTGCTTCCTGCAGTAGATTAGAGTCAATTTCTATATTGTCAAAAGTGGCTAGAAATAGTCTATTTTGCCATGTGCTTTGCTTTAGTTGTTTTTGTGGGAGCAGAAAGCTGCGCTGGCATGGTCAAGGAAATCACTGCTTCAGAATTCCAGTGGGATTATAACATAACAAGGGCCAAAATACTGCTGGGCATGGGAGTTTCCTGCAACCTCTTCAGTGCTGCTGACAATGCACCTGTGCTGTCTATAGTGTCATAGCCACACTTCCACCGCAAACCTTCAGATATACTCCTAAAATGGGATCTACTGTCTATTCTAATCTTTGCCTATGTACCTCTACACTGTGATCCCTGGCTAGTCCTGGCTCAGCAGTCTTTCTGTTGGGAGCTGTGTGGCCCTTGGCTGATACAGGTAAGCAGACAGTGTTCTCAAAGCAAGGTGTCCTTAATCAGAGCAGTGTCGTAGGCTATAAAAGGAAAAACTTTCTTTTACTTCCTTCTGGTAGTAGGACAGCTGCTTTTGCTTTTCCAGTCCCTCAGTGGATCAAGGTTTTTTTGTGTTTGCACTCCACAAAGGTATTTACTTTCCTGTGTGTCTCAGGAGGTGCTCTTAAGCCATATTGATGCTTTGGCCCAAATTTTTAGGCAAAATTCCCCTTATAACGTAGAAGTAGTATTTTTCCAGGGATTATAACAAGTTACTCTCTATTAGTGACCCTAGATGTGTTTAGTCAAGAGTGCTTATTTAGAGCTAAGACAATACCTCTGAAGCTGGCTTACTGGTATTTTAAAAATACCCAACAACATACAACCTTTTCCTCTTCAGTTTTTCTTCAAAACTTGCTCTAAGGAGGTAGTAAAAATCCTTGTAGCTCAACATGGCCCAGCAAAAATGTTCCCCTTTAGCTACTCTTTGATATCACTGATCAGCTCTGGGTCCTTCACTGCATTTTCATTTTAATATTTGTTTCTGTTATGAGGCAGTTTGGAGGAATCAAGCAAGGATATGAAATTCTCTTTTGAAGAGGTTCCCCCAAAATTATCAGCCAGTTACTCTGGTTCTGAATCAATGGCATGCAAGAGAAGTGCTCTGTGTTGCATCCTCTAATTCTTACTGTTAGCACTCTCCATTGTGCAAAGAAGCTCGCAGAGGCAGACATTCATTTAATATTCCCATTAGAACAATCCTGCTAATACAAGTGATTTAAGCACAGACTTTTGTTGTAGAAATAATAGCTTAAGTGGAGGTGGAACCTCCTCTATACATCTTTCTTTTTTTCTTTAGAAATTTCAGGGCCTACTGCATATTATATGTCACAGGAAATATCAGTGTAACTGCATATTGTAATTTGCTTGCAGCACGTATTGTGGAACGTATCAGTGAAGTGTTTGACAATATAGCAATACAGAAGTAATCTTTTTTGTAATCTAGCAGACATTTTTTTATCAAGCTGTTTAAGTGTCTTACTATTTGTTGGTGGTGTAATATCATAACAAGAAGCACTGTGTAACTAATGCTGCATCCAAAGTGAAAACATTCTTATAATGTCTTCTCCCTTGTAAAACAAAGTCTTGCCAGAAAAGGCCTCTTTACCTAAGAGACAGGCATTTGTGTGATCAAGGACTTCCCTCTACATCCTCCCATCTCTGCAATCATTTGTGTAGTTGTGAATGATGGAGTCTACAAATGAAAATGTCAGGCACAAAATGTTTATGCAATTTTGAAAATAATATAGTTACTATAGTTGAATCTCAGAGAGATAAGATTACACTGGATGTGTCTGTTTATGTGTCTGTGTGTATGAAAGAAAGTGAGAGATTACATTGTGTTAGAAAAAAGGAATGACTGTGTATTAGAGAGAGATAAAATTGTGTTTTCAGGGCCTCTGTGTTAGAAAGATTTCATTGTGCAGGTGTGTGTGCAGCTGTCCTTATGCTAAAGGGAAGGTTTGTTTGTGTGTGTTTAGAGGACAAGATGACAGTGTATATGCATTGTAGGCATGCAGTGTGTTATAGTATATATGCATGTGTATGTATGCATATGAACAGGAAAGCCTATACCGTGTATATTAAATATAAGAAAGCAATTCTGTGTGTCCTCAGAGAGAAAGTAAGTCACAGTGTATGTCTATTTCACAAAGCTATGAAAATAACACAGCATGTATGTTTTATGTATGTTTGTATGTATTTTAGATAATTTGTAAATTCTGTTTCAATTTTGTTTACAAAATAAGCCACTGTCAGTGTTTTAGAAGCATTTTCCCGAAATTTTGGAATTTCCTAGAGTATTTTATACTTTTTAACTCAAAGCACATTTAAAAATTCTTACTCAAACATTTGTTGAAGAGGTAAAGCTATACATAGGGAAATGTGAATTATAAAATTCCTCCTGAAAAAAGACTTAGATGGAATAAGTGTTCAGTTCATTGATGAACAGCACTTGGAACAAACAAAAAAAAATCAAAAATTATCAGAACTGTATTTTGCCCAAAGCAAATTATATTCACGCTTGATGGGTATTTCATGATAAATTCGTTCAAACCAGTAAGTTACCTAAAAACATCTTTCCTTCCAGGAAACATGAACATTTACTGTGGTGATTCAGAAGCTGTAAGTTGTGATATATACATGCATTTTTAAAAAGAATGCATTATATCCTTTTTCATGAGTAATTTGTGAATCTAAACTACCTTCTAAAAGCACTCCTTTTTTTTTAATACATAAAGTAGTCATGTGTATGGTGTATTTATCTCCGTTGAGAAAAGGTAACATTTTGGATATGCTAGAGAAAAAGTATGACTGAGACATATGATTGGGCATTCAGATATTTCTTTTTACGTGCTGAAGAGAGAAAATAAACTTCTAGTGTCTTCTCCTTGGCTTGGACTGCCCTTGCATCTCTGCCACCCTACATCCTACCCAAAGTTACTTCTCAGTGCCAACACCAACTGTCTTTACAGCTCTGCTGGGGGGCGATGGCCCCTTGAGATGTGCCCACACTGTGCTCTGCTTCTGTGGATGAGGGCTGAGTCTGCCAGGCAGTGTGGCACTGGAGCACAAATTAGAGGCCACTTACTATGGCCTGCAGCTTAGTCATTTTAACTATTGTCACCTTACTCAGGAACAAAGTTGAAGTGGACCACAAATAACTGCTTAAAATCTGACCTTGGCTTCATCATTTAGGTTGCTTGTGTTCCTGCGGTTCTATATTGCTGCATACATATAGGAAGTGGTCTCCCTCTCCTCTCCTGCTTATAATCCCTGAAGTGACTGGATACTCCAAGCTACTTCATACAGTAAGCAGGGGAGAACTGGATGGTCAGAACTTGCTTCTGTTAATCTGAATGCAGCATCTGCACGTAGGCTGGTGTTCTCTACAACTGTGATTCATATGCCCATCACTTCCATGTCATGGCAACTTTAGGAAAAGCTGTTGCACTGCCAGGACTGTCACTGCACAGGTTTGTAGAGAAGCACTTGGCATCTTCCTTCACACCTGCTTCTAGCAAGGGGAAGAAAATCTGCCTCAAAGTGGGTAGAGGCTATTGAGGCCTGCAAAGGCATGTGCAAGGGGCAAGAAGAAGTTGGTAGAGGGCACAAAGGGATATTCATGTTTGGTCAGCGATGGTTCTTGTCTACCTGGGGTGAAGTCCAAACCTTACAGCCTTTTACTATCTATAGCCATAAATCCATGGGCTGAATTCCATAGGTATTCAGCCTTGATAAACTTCTTTGGCGTTAACTGGGATTTCTCAGTGTCATTCTGTAAGACCCTCGTTGCAATTCAGTAATAGTTAACTTCTAGTAAGTTTTCTTTCTTTGTCTACAGCAATCTCACTTCTGGTTGCAAGCTTCATGACAGGCTTGAGGCGTGAACAAGGGTGAGACTGTGAATAGTGAAGAGAAGAAAGTGAAGACAGAGCTCTTTCATCTGTTTCAGCACTAGCCCAAATGCAAGCCATACCGGTAGCCATTCAGGATAGCCATTGAACAACTGGGCTGCTTTGTGCTGTCAGATGATGAAACTTTCCCTATCTCTCATGCCCAAGTAAGATGATATGCAAGCATCTACTCAAACAGTTAATCTTCTCTGTGCTAATTCCCCAAGAGACCCAGGGTGTCTAATTTGGGACCATGCTTGTTTCAGTGGTCATGCAATGTGTCTCTGCTATGCTTGGACAACACCTGTACATCTTGTCTTGGTGGCCATGTCTCTCTGCACAGTAACACCCAAGACATACTCCACCTTGTACTCTCATACACTTTGTAGCAGGTGCATTTGCTGGTTCTCTGGAGCGCTCTTGTGTTTATGTGCACTGCTAGGCTTGCCACCTCTCAGCACCTTCTTGTGATTCTTCTTACATTTGCTCCTTTTCTGCAAAGCCACAGCTCCTAGAGTCAAGTGGTTGCATGAAAATGTTGGCTGTCATTTAAAAAGAGATGCAGATTTGTAGCTTTTCTGGTTCTGGAGAAAGCTTGTAGTGCTATAATGGATAAAAGAAACAACATTAGAAGACATACTCTTTTATGTTTAATTGCTTGATTTCTAAGTCAATTTACTCATTTTTTGGAGCATACACAGCTCCGTTTTTTAATTACTCAGGGTGGATTTAGATACCCATTTGTATGCACACGTACCTTCTCAGCTGCATATATAAAAATACACATGTATTTTGGTGTGGATATACATGTGTACTCCCACACCTGCCAGTTGCACATATTGCCTTCTCACAGAACCCTTCTCTCCCACTCTGCCTTTCTTCCACACATTTCCCTTTCTGCAACTTCTGTCCACCACCTTTCTCTGAGTTATGGAATCTCCACTGTTGCTTGTACTGACTAACCTTCTCCCCCACTCTCCCTCCCTCCTCTCCTTCACTCCAGGAAAGCTCTTTCTGATTCTTTTTTCACTGATGTCTGGCATTTGTACCTCTGTAGACAGAGAATGGCAGGAAGACAGTGACGTGAGCAGACAGAATAACCGGGGAATAAAAAGGAGTTGGTTGAGAATCTGTAATTAGAAGCCCAATTTCCATTTCCTTCTGAAGCACTTTAGAATCCCTTTCAGGGATTTCTTAACTGTCTCAAAATTGAATGTCATTGAGATTTTTTCTTTTTTTTTTTTTTTTTTAATTTTTTTATTTTATTTTGCATCCTCTTGTTTCCTTGGCAACAAGTTGGTGATGCAGGAGCTAGAAATGTGCTGTGTCTCCGTGGAGATGTTGGCGTGGGTGTGCCATGGTGACATCCACGATGGACGCACAGCTCTACCAATCCTACCCCACCCCCCTGCAATAAGCACAATAGGTCCAACCTCAGAGGTGATGCTTTTATTTTTAGCTTCATAGGTGTTTATCTGCTCTCTTTTCATGACAATGTGTCCAGATGTCTCATTAGTTACATCAGCACAAACTGACTGACTTGAGAAGGGCTTTTAGGGCCAAATCTTTAGTTTTGTATTCAGGAACTTCTTAACTCAGAAGAAATTACACTTCTATCTTGGATTGCACCCATTGGAATGACTTGATTCTTTCCTTATCTTAGTGAAGAAAGAGTTACCAGTCATTAACGAATAGTACTGTGAATCAGAACTCCCATATTTCATTTTGTTCTAAATGAAGTTGTTTCTCTCTTTCAGACATCAAGGGTTGCTCATTTGGAACGCAAAGAAGCTCCTATCACTCTTGGCCTGGGGCATGCAAGATTAAATTTTATTGAAATGTTTAGCTAGGAGGTTCCAAGGCAACATACTTGTATATTCTCATAAGACAAAACTGTCTCCTCCAAAGAGTCTGTTGCTCAAATTGCTTAGCCCTCCTCTGGGTCTGCCCAACAGCACACAGGTCACCTATAAAACTGTTCATAAAACAATAGTATGTAAGTTTGGAAGACATCTGAGACTCCCTCTTGTCCAGCACACAATATCTTTACAATATTTTATTACTGTGCATACAGTGTATTCAACCTTCTTAATCTTATTTTGCATTCATCAATGTTCTGGCTTCAAGCCAGGACCCAAACTCTCCTTTGACGTATCTCCTGATACATACAATAGCAGAGTAAGGACTATCCTCAGTTTCATCAAATATACGGAGGTTCTGCTGCTTTTTTTTCTGTTTGTCTTCTAGGAGTCACTATGACATCACACAGAAACTGTGATGTCAACAAGAAACCCTCTGGGTAGGCTTTTGAGAGGTTGCTATGGAATTTCTTACTGCCAAATGACTGTAACTTCATCCCAATGGGATTTGCAATAGGGCTCATCCATGCAGCAATAAAGCCAAGTATCAAATTCTTCTTGCCAGAAAGACCAATTAAAGGATTAAATGTGAAAAGCTGAAACCCATAACATCCATGATGACAGGGTTTTCTTTTCCTTTTTAGACTGTAATCATCTTTGCTGTGTATTGTTCTGGGGTCAGCATCCTTGGGGATACAGTGGTAGAGCAGTTGATGGAAAGAAGCTGGAGAGGGATACAAAAGTGAACCCAGTCAAGGCAAGATAAGCTTCTCTTCCAGCCATGCTGGCAGATTTCTTATGCCTTCTTTCCTACATTTCTTAAGTGATTCAAGCACAGACTGAGTTTATTCAGCTTCCAAGATGGCAAGGTGCTTCTTCAAAAGGTGTTTTATTGTGTGAAGCCAGAGGAAACATGAGGAACAATCAGGCACCAGAGGAACATTAAGAAGATGTGTCACTGACACAGTATGTCAATGAGAAGTGAATCCAGATTCTGTTTTTAAGGACATTATGTTCCAAGGCACGCACATAAACCTGACTAAAATGCCTTGCTTGTTGGATCTGAATCTAGAGTTTAGTCCCGGCTACCACTGAAATCCAGGTCGGATTTTTCTTTTTATTTGCACTTGTGTTAACAGATGAAAGGAGCTGACACATCTGTCTAGCGCCAGCATTGTATCTAATGTTGTCTAAAGGAGCTCTCCTGCCTCAAGGAACTAGCAGCCCATAGGTGTGATCTGATAAGATGCAGAACACCATATGAGAGATGCTTCCACTAACTTTGGTGGGGAAAACGGCTGCACGTTTGGCTGCATGTTTGCTGGGAATGGAAGTGACACAGCCACACAGCAGTGCCCACAGTCTAAAACCTATTATGTGATGAATTACCTGGAATCAGCAGTAAAGGTAAGAAGTTGGAAGAGGGACTGTGTGTAAACCATGTGACTAAAACTAAATAGAGAGGAAGCTGAGACCAAAAACTTAGGCAAAACTGTTCTATGGGACTTTTTCATTCTTTTTTAAAATTTTTTTCCCTAAATGGACTAAGGGAAAGTATCTGCTCTCTGCAGAAAATTTTAATTAAAACATTGCTGTGTTTATGTTTCCAGCCCAATAACTATTATTGATTTTGCAGGAAGAATAAAATTTTTCCCTAAAGAAAAAAAAATCTTCCTCCCCCTCTCCCAATTCTGGAGCTGTGGGAATGAACTCTACACTTAAAAGGAGCACTGCAAGGAAGATCCTGCCGACTCAGATTCTTCTCCATTTTGAGTAGTTACAGGGAAATCCCAGAGCAGTTTTGCTAATACTGAGCAGCAATAAATTTCCTCATATTTGAAAAGAGGGTATAGCATGAAATATAGTTCAGTCCAGATTCTTCCGGCACCTCCTTCTGCTGCCTCCTTGTTGCACTTTTTAGCACCCCTTAGTCTTAGGTGCTGTGTGCACAGAACACATGAGAGACCTCACCCTGTCTCTTGCCTGCAGGAGATCAGACAAGCATGCACCAAGTATGTGATTGCTTTTGATTTTTCTTTCCTTCCCCTTCTTCCCCTGACTGAGGTTCAGCAGCTTCTGCAATATGACAAGTTCCTGTCAGCTGTCAGGGTAGTAAAAAAACTCTTTATCTTGTCTCTACAGCCCTGAACGAGCGGGCTGGCAATAGGTGCACTGCAGCCAGGCAGCCACTCCTGCCATATGCTCTTTCAACCTCACTGCATGCTAACACAGCAATCTGTAGCCTGGCAGATTTGCTGTTTTTCCTTGCAAGACCTACAAAAGGAGGCAACCCTGGTTCCTATCTCCTTCTATTTCAGTATCTTATTATGCTGGATTACAACCTTATTTCTTTTACCTTCTTCCTCCAGCGTTGGGTGAGAGTCAGAGCCAGACTACCAGTCCAATGCCAGAGAATGAAAATCCTACTAATTCTGTTAAACTAGAATTGGCTGAAAAAAATGGCCTTGGGGCACACATCATAAATTGAGCTGAAACCATGCATCATGCAGTTGGAGGGAAAAAAACCCCTATCTTCCTTTAGGGAGAGAGGACTTTACGTGTTCACACTTCAAGCTTGCCAACTAATCCTTCTTATTTCACAAGGCTAATTTCAAAATAACATTTATATGGCATGGTTTGCTGGGGAGGGCACTGATGAATCAGTTAGCTGCCCTTTATAATAAGAACAACTGCTTCCTAAACTGCTCTTTTCTACTGCCTTGTCTACCAGTCATCTCTGTGCCACATGCTCCTTATTCAAAGGGCACCTGTTGAATAACCATGAAGCTAAGTTACTAAGCAGGGACAATAAATAAGGTGAAGCACAAGTATATAGTACAGTTTAAGCCACTATATTTCCGTGTCCTTGCTGTAGGGACATGGGGATCCTGCTGAATGACTGTGCTGATGCTTGAATGAGGAATGATAAGCCTGTAATTTACTTGCATGGCTGTGCGACTGCTTCCTGCTGAGTAGGAAAGCCTGGAAGAGTGTTGTTAGTCCTAACACTGCTGTAGCTCAAAGCAGTTCTTTGGCACCACAGGCATCACACAGATCATTGGCTAAACAAGCCCTACACTACAGCATTTGGTTAAATATTGCTGCCCAACAACAGTTGGGAAGTCCAGAAATTGCAGAAGGGAATATGTTTCCACCCAGCTGCTGTAGGAGTAGCTTCTGAATGGTCTGAAATACTGTATTCATTGATTTGGAAACATCTCCCTGGAGCAAGTTATGTTAAAAGTGCACTACATTAACAAAGAAAACTATCCAATACACTGGTGATTCTGCGGGCTCAGAATGTCAGTCTATTGCTGTCCCTGTCCACGAGGAGACTTCAACTCACTATCTCATCCCACCCATGTTTGACAACGAGGCAGTAGTCACAAAGATAGTTCAGTCTCCACATCATCTCTGGGTAGAGGGCAGAGAAAGATTCAAATTAGTGATGAAGGGTCAGGGAAACTCAACTATTACTTGGTCTGTTTGGCAGCTTGAGAATGACCATCCTTGGGTAGAGCAACAGTCCATCTAGTCCACTCTCTTTATTCAAGACCCTAAACTAGGGACAGAGAGAAGCAATAAAAAAAACCAGCAAAGGTAACCTTCCAGCCTGTAACAGTCTGTAGCTCCAATACCTTCTGAAGAAGAAAATACCTGACAAATGATCTTAAAAAACTTAATTCTAAAAGAACCATGACAAGTTTCCTCCCTTATGGCTAGGCAAAAAGCTGTTAGGGGCTACAGGAGTCAAATGATGAGGGGACCATGTAGGTTCAAGGACAATGGCTATGTCAGGGAGAGTTTATGGTATATAGTATAGTAAAGAGGAAATTTTAAGAGCATGGGGTAGATTTGGGGATACTGCTTACCACAGGAGCATGGAACAGGAGTTTTGCCTCATATGACTTCAGAAGGATCAGATGTAAATATTTCAAAAAGCATCTTCATCACATGCAGTAATATTAATTACCTTAAGTACAGATATGTTTGTCAGTGACTAATAAAAAGGATGAACTATGATGTATTTCAAAGAGACTTAAATAAAGATGGGTGAGGGGGGTTTTTTCTTCTTTAGGAATGTGTTAATTGAGAAACTGAAGTAAATTTATCAAGGTCCCAAAGGATGTTAGAAGCAGTAAATATATCACTGCAGTGAAAAGCAGATATGAAACTATTTGAAATTTAAAAAGAAATGAGTGATTGCTTTCTAAACACTGACGAAAATGCATATAGCTTTTAAATAATATGAACTCTGGGCTAAGTCTTAAAAAAAATAGATAATGCTGCTGCCAGAGCATAAGTGTACATACATTGAGAAAGAGTTGTTTGTTGATCAGTTTTATACATCTTTCTGTTAAAGAATTGTTTCCCGAAATACCTGAAAGTGTCCATTTGTTTCAGGACATAATGCTGACTTACTTTAAGCTTTACTTAAGTGTAATTGAACACCAAGATCAGAAGAAAGCAGCAGAATCTATTAGGTCCTTGACTGGGGCGACTGAGGAGGGAAGAAAATGTGCTCAAAGTCAAGGATAGTATAAATGAATCAGGTTCATTAGGATGTTATAAAGAAATTTGAAAAGCTGAAAGCAAGTGGTTCTGCATCTAAATTTGAAAACCACCTGCAAACCAATGTTTATCAAGGCATCTTTTAGACAATCTGAGGACTCCTGGCTTTGATCCTTCTATGTATTTAACTCCTAGGAAGAAGGAGTAAGGATCTTAGAAAGACAGAATTCACAGCAGATCCAATCACTTACTGGTGAATCAAAACAAACAAAACAGAAAACCAAAATGAAAGCAAACAAAAAACCCACAACAAAACAAATTAGAATGCTTGGATAGATTTTACAGAAACACATGACTGCACTCGATATAATGAAAGAATTTTAAATCTTTAGTAAAGTTATTAAGCTAGGCCAATTTGGCTTCTGTGGGTCAAAAATCAGAGTGTGACTACCAAGTAGAATTTCTGTCCACTTAATAACATTGAAGGAGAGGGCAGAAAGATTTACCATCTCTTATGCTTTTTAATAATATCTTTGTAGGAACTGTTGTGAAATTCTCAGTATTAGGTGAAATGACATGTCCAGCACAAACAGCTTTGATATGTAGATTACTTCACTGCTACAGGAAAGACAGAAAGTATTGTGCAATAGAATGTTGAAGGAAGTAATAGTAAGATAGGACTGAAGATCAGTTTTAAGACAATGAAAGTAAAACAAATATTTCCTAAATTTTTTCTGTGAAGAGAAATAGGGCTTTACTCTAATGTTGAACATGACTTAATTTTTCAAACTACAGACCCATCCTTTAATTTTCCTGGAATGTGACACCAGTGTACTTACACAGAAGGAACTTGTAGATATCCTGGGAAATAATGAGACAAATTTCGAGCCAGTGAGGTTGGACTGTGTGTGAAGAAGATCTAATAAGGGCCTGCAGGAGTTTGATGAGGTGGTATAAAGGGAGATGCACCAAAGTGCCATTTTCCGTGGGCACAGTGTGATCAAAATTAAGTCAGACATGGTAGCTCAGCATCCCATGAGGGACCATTTTGACTTCTTGGATGACTAAACATACAAAGGAGGCAGTATTCACCAAAGATCTAAGAATTAATAACCTTCTCTGGGTTCCAAGCAACAATACTAAATGAGCTGTGTGTTTCAGCAACTTTTCTCTGCCTGTTGGGCTCAGTTTTAGCCTATTAATTCCCAGTAGTTGCAGGAAATGCTGAAAGACCTTGAGGGTGTCACAGTGCCCCAAGCCATGGCTTGGTAACTAGTGAGCATAATGCAAAAATGATAATGACCATGCTGCTCTGTGTGCCCTGTTAATGACTAATAGCTAAGCAGGGGAGGGCCTGGTCTGTGCCATGGAGATTATCTGACAGTGTCAGATTGTTACCTCTTTGTGCTTGGTGTCGCCTGAGGACTCAATGTTTTATTTTTTTGTATTTATTTTTCTTTTTAGGTTTTAGCCTTGAGGAGGAAATTAATGACATATAAAGTTTTAGGCAGAACTCGGGACTGTTCTTAAACAGAATCATAGAATCATAGAATGGTTTGGGTTGGAAGGGACCTTAAAGATCATCTTATTCCAACCCCCCTGCCATGGTCAGGGACTCCTTCCATTAGACCAGGTTGCTCAAAGCCCCGTCCAACCCGACCTTGAATGCTTCCAGGAGTGGGGCACCCATCACTTCTTTGGGCAACCTGTTCCAGTGCCTCACCACCCTCACAGTGAAGAATTTCTTCCTAGTATCCCATCCAAACCTATCCTCTTTCAGTTTGAAGCCATTCCCCCTTGTCCTGTCACTACCATGCCCTTGTAGATAGTCTCCAGTTTTCTTGTAGGCTCCCTTCAGGTACTGGAAGGCCACAGTTAGATCAGTCTGAAGCCTTCTCTTCTCCAGGCTGAACAACCCCCCTTCTCTTAGCCTTTCCTCATAGGAGAGGTGCTCCAGCCCTCCAACCATCTTGGTGGCCCTCCTCTGGACTTGTACCAATAGGTCAGTGTACTTCCTGTCTTGAGGATCCCAGAGCTGACACAGTACTCCAGGTGGGAGCTCATGACAGTGGACAAGGGGGGCAAAATCACTTCTCTCAATCTGTTGGCCACTCTGCTTTTGATGCAGCCCAAGCAATGCCAGTCTTATTTTGTAACTGTGACTAACTTTGAGAAAGCTGGACAAATTTGCTTTTCTGTCTTTACAAAGACTTATTTTCATTTTAGGAAGTACCCAAGGAAGTAACATGCAAAAGACTATGCTGAGAAAACACAGATCCCTGACTTGAAAAGAACTCTAAAATGAGGAAGCTCAGAATTACAGTTCCTGAAGCAAATGAAATTGTATTCTCTTGTATCTATTCTTAACAATAGAACCTTTCAATATGTGATGATATGATACAGATAAGATTGTCAAACTCTCCATCATTTACTACAGAACACTGTTCATATTTGAGCTTAGCTTTCATAACAAACAGAGAATGAACTTCTTTTTCCTCCTCTCTGGATGAATAAATTAGAGTAACAAGGAAGAATTACCCTTCTCATTTTATAGCATAAGATATTAAAATAAATTTTAACTTGACCTGGCTGAGATGAACGCACATGAGAAGACCATCAAGATCAGCACACTTGTCTTCCCTGATGTAGGAAGTAAATGAATGCCTTTTAACTCCTTTCTCCCTCAAGCTGAAGGAGACCTTTCCACCTCCATGGAGCAACGTCTGCTGTGGCATTACCAGAGCAGGCATAAAGCTCCCTGTGTTCTTGACTGTAGGTTATCACCTCCCTTGCTGCTTCCCACTGCTTTCCTCAGGCTAAGAAACTCTCTCTCTGGCCTCTACTTGTGTCAGGTTGTACCTCATCTATTGGGCAGAGGAGACTGGCAGCTGTAGGCAACTACACCAGGAGGATGGGACAAGCTGAGTGAATTGTTCATGCAGGTTGTAGGGCAAAGAAAGGGGTGCAGCAGACAGGAAACAAGACTGGCTTTCTTAGCATGTCAGAATGCCAGTTGTGCATGGTATATGGCACTCTGTTGTATAAAGCATCTGTCAGGTAGTAAGGAGAACTGTGTAACAGCCTGGAGAGATTAGCCTGCCCCTCTCCAGAAAGTTTCTCTTTCTCCTTGCCACCAGAATTGCTTGGGAAGATTTACACAGAAAATTTACCATTATGCTTGGAGTAGCTTCTAAACCTCCAGAAAAACACAGTCCGGAAATACAGCTCTGTATCCTGTAGAGCTGAGCTAAAATAGGGCCTTCTGCTGTAATGCAGTTTCCATGCACGGGACAGAAGATTTGGATTCCTGCCTGCAGCCCTGGACTCTTAATAAAATTCCATCTGTGTTTCCTGCCCTCTGGGGTGAATTCCTTTGGCTAACAGTGGAGTCTTGGAAAAGAAATAATAATATGATAATAGGGCACTATTGAGAAGTTTGGGCATGGGGTGGCTCTGACAACGTAGAACCCTTGTAATGCACATACACAAAACACAGCTCTGATGCTGCTGGATGACACTCTATCCAAATCTTAACTATGAATTTCCATTCTCCACTATTGATTGTTTTATGGGCCAAATGGAGCAATTTTTAGCATTTAGGAGTGTTGTAGTCCCAAACTGCAATTCATATAGGTTTGATCCTGGATTGGATCAAAATCACTATAGGTCTATCTCCCACTTCTAGCAGATTTCTAATTAAAGGAAATGAAAAAAATTTTGGCCATGGTGAGACTGAAGTACAGACCCATTATCTGTCAAAGCCCTGTGCTCTGCATTTTGGAGTGGGGAGCTCTTCTACTTTAATCAGATGCAATGAATTGTGTGTTAAAGATCTCACTGCAAGAGAACAACCTCTGCATATGTTACATCTGCCTGACAGACTGCAGGATATGGACTTTTCTCTTTCCTCTCAGGGGGTATCTTGTGGCAAATCTAAATGAAGCCATGGCAAGGAAAGTGGGTTATTTGAACTTTAAAGGCAAGTGGATGTTTACAGTTGCTGCCCATATAATTCAGGTAGGTCTTTGCTGTTCTAACTCCCCAAGTACAGCTCTGGGTAAGTGAAGAGGTCCTGTCAGCTTACTCCATCACTTATCACTTCTCCTATACAAGTACTTCCTACGTCCTTTAATTGTCTGTGTAGTTTGTGGAGTTTGCTGCTGTGATCCTGATTAGTACATGGCTTGGTCACCATGTGCCTGTGAGTAAAGCATGGCTATGGTTAGAAATTTTTAATGTCCTTTCCTGAAAGGCTAAAGGCTAGGACAGATTTGGCCTCTTGGATGCTCTTCACCCCTGGTAACTTCACCCCACAGCTGACAATGAAGTGCCGAGTAAGGGCATAGGAAGGTCTTTAGCTTTTTTTGCTCTCATCCATTTCCTTTCTGGGGCCAGGGTACTCCATGTACCTTCCCATATGCAGTTTGGTTCAGCTCAACTCAGTTGCTTTACTGGAGAGAAGAAAGAGTCTGATCAGCTGAGGGGACAGGACAGGAAGAGGATGAACCTATCCCTGCCCACCCACCTTCCCAGTGCTGAAGCAGCCGCATCATCATCCTCACCCTGGAATGAATGAGGAGCATTGTGGGCAGGTGCAAAGCAGGGCCAGGTGGTCCAAAGAAAGCTCAGAAAATTGTGACTCACAGAGTAATACTGTCATGTCATCATATTGGTATCACTGGGCAGCTCCCATATTCAGCACTGCAGTGTCGGGAATGGCAATATATCACTGAAGAAGCTAGGAGGGGAGTAAAACAGCACTGAAGACGGACTGTCCTTCTCCAATCATGTGTGTATTTAGTGGGTAATGTTTTTCTCCATCCCAGTCCCATCACATCCCGCAGCATGGAACAGCATAGACATCCCCACGTGTCACTGTAAGGTGTAAGCCTAGATGCTGACAGCAGCTTGTCATGGCACTGCAGGACTTGCAATATAGAATGGAGCCATGCTGAGAAGCAGGGTGAACTGGCCCACACTGAGCTCCTGGTTGACCCTGATTCTCATTCAAAACTTCCTTTGCTAAGCCTGTGCTACAGCGGAAGGGACTGCTGTGTATACCCAACAGCACATATTGAATGGTCCCTGGAGAATAAAAAAGGGGCTTCCTGGGTCATCCTCTCTAATATTTGGGTTGGCTTGTAAAGTATCACATTTTCCCATGGCAGACTATAACTACACTGAGGATAATAGCTGGTAGGTCGACTCCTCTCTGTGATGACATTATTTTTTTTGACAGACAAACAGATCAGATTTCATTTTACTGAATAGTTGCAGTCTTCAGCACTAAGCTGTACTGGGATTTAACTGTTATGTTTGCATTTTTGATGATTCTGAAGCTCAACAATAATGAACATTGACCTGGGGGTTGTACAGACCATTCTTTGTGCATGCTAAAATTCTGTCTATCCTTGCTCCCATGTAGATATTCCAGTTTGTATATGCCACACAATTTACAGAAAACACACTTTTGCTAAGGATGGTGAAAACAGGGAAATTATTGAGGCCATTTCTTATTATGTTTGCTATTGTAAAGTCAGGTGTCTTCAGTGCTGTGAGCACAGCTGAGCAGGCATAGAAAGAAAAATGGAAATCACAGGGAACAAATACAGAGCACCTGTGCATATCTCTTTGACTAGCATGATGGCAACAGGTGCTAATGTCACGTGTGCTCAGTATTGTGCAGGATGAGCAACCAAGCAATCATTAAAGACACGGAATGAATTAGAGCATTCCTGGACTGGAACTTCCTAAAGCCTTTGCTGCAAGAGTAAGTGGCATTGTGGCTCTTGAAAATCATGTGTTTAAAACCTCTTATTTCAGTCTGTGGCATACAGACAGTCTTAGGTCAAAACAAACTAGGCTCTTCTTTTCTATTATTAATAATTCAGGATTAACTGAAATCCAAGGTAAATTGTCATAAGTGATCCTTATACTGAAAAATGGATACTCCTCCCAGAAGATTCATGACTATGCCTAAATCATTTATAAAAGAAGTTTATTTGTAGTGTTGCACTGCACTGTTTTGTGTCATTAAGACATAGATAACTGAAAGTGAGGCCAAATGATACCAGAGTCACAAAGCTACTGAGGAGACTGAAAATGAAAGTTGTCCAACAGTGGGATTTTCAGGAATGTCTATTCAAATGAGGATACCAAAAAATCCTTATAAAATTGGCTTTTTTCCTTTTCAGCATGAAAGTTGGCTAACAAAAGGCAAGGCTACCACTATATGTGGAAGATATGAATAGAGAGAAAACCCAGTCTATCTCCCAATGAAAGCAAGTCGCTCACTTCAGAGCTGTTTTTACTGGAGCTTTAAATATCCCTAGTAACGGGACTTTCACAGTACTTCTCTCAGAGACGCCTCTTCAGTTTAGCATGCTTACCATTGGGACAGCTCTTATAGGCAAACTATACTCTTCTTCTTGGTCCCATTTAGCTTTTTCTGGCCAGGGAATCAACCTGATTACAGTCCCAGGAGCAGGTTGAAACTAAGTGGTTTTTCAAACCAAAACTGCATCTGAGCTGTTGCTATTGAACCTAAATTAGTAGCTGGGCTGAAGATGCTTTTTGTTTCAGCTTGTAAGGACCTTGAGCTGCTGGGGTAACCTTGCAGCAGAACTGAACAGGCTTAAAAAGCACTGGTTTATGTCTCTCACTCCACCCACCCTATGTTGTAACAACCACTAATACATCTTATTACTTTGAAATTATGTGGACCTTTTAAATCAAAGACATGGCTTTGAATTAAAGGAGTCGTCTTAATAATTACTTTATACAAAACATTCCCTCCTTCACAGTGAAGCAACGTGCAGCCTACACCAAACAGTGGGCTACATATCACTCCAAATTATTCCCTTCATGAGGCATATAGCTTTTGAAAATATCACAATTCTCCACCTCCTTAGCTGTCATTCAATCAGTTCTCACAGATGAAGCTTTTAAAATCTGTGGTCATTGTTCACCCCCTCCTTCCAGCCCCCTTCACTAGTTAGTCCCCCATTCATGTTATTCTTTGGAACTGCTCTTGCTTTTAGTTGTGTAGATTCAAAAGCCAAGGTCAAAGGGGCCTTTCAGGGCATGTCTACACTGCATGATGCAGTGTTATCCCGAAACTCTGAAGGAGTGCTGAATGGCAGTGCAGTGGAGAGACAAAAGTGTCATTTGGATGAAAGCATCCCATCTTGACTTGGTGACTTAAAGAAATGGAGATTCACCTGCTCTTCATCCCTTGAATTTTGCTTCAGATTTTCGTAAATTCCGTGGATGGAGTTTGTGCCTTTAATTTCTTCCATTCTCTTTGGCCTTTTCATTGCTATGGACTTGTCCTTTTTTTGTTCCATGTTACAAGATAATTTACCTTGCAGGTTGAAGTGAAAACAGCCAAAATGGCAGGGCAAGGGATGCTGGGATATGATTCTCAGAACCATATAATTTGCTGAAAAATTTAAAGTTCAACTTTATATACTTAAAGGGTCCTGATTTGAAAGACGGGGATGTTAGGAGCTCACATGCCCTGAAAATTCGGGTTTTGGCTTATGGCTCTTCTGCATAAGAAGATTAATTCCGAGGAAATGCAGATGTGACTCTAGAGTGGACTGGCCACTCATCACTAAGTCTATATGTATGGGGAACCTATTAAGGGCTTGATTATGTGCCAAAAGTGGTTTGCAATAAGCTAGAGCATACAGTGCTCGTAGGGCTGGGCATGAAGAGAGGTGGCTCTGCCTTTGGCACTGACTTAAGGTGATGAACAACTGCCCTGAGTGAGCACAGGAAGGTGGCTTGATTCTCACTTACTGCACAAGCGCAGCTCTTCTGCTCTTCTGCTGCCAGCCTGCTCCCCCTCTGGGTGGGTGTCTGGGAAAGATGGGGGATGGGACGGCTTTCCTCGGCAAGGCTCTCTACCACGGGGAAGTTCCCTAAAAAGGCCTTGTCAGTGGGAAGAAAATAAGCTTTGAAAACACTTCTGAAGAGTGATTTGTCTGACCTAGTTTAGACTCCTGCTTTAGGATGATCTGAATTACACCCTGAAAGTTCTTCATTGTCACCAAAGGAAGACCAGGGTGAAGCTCTCAGATGCATGGTTGACCAGAGGAGTCACATCTCCCAAGGGAATGGGGAGCAGCCCTGTGGGTTAGCAGGTGCCCACAAGGTCATGTCACACTATTTCTTCATCTTGGAGATGAGCCCCCAGCAACTCCTGGGGCCAGGGCAGAGGCTCCTAAGTCCCATAGACATAATTCAAAATCCCATTGCACTGCTCCTCAGTGCCTTGGCATGGTGTTGCCAGCAGTGATGTATGTTACAGAGATCCCTTCCTCAAATTTGATGTCCACTGCTTTCTACTGCTCCACTTCTTACCTAACTTCTTTTATGATTTTATATTTTGCCTTCTTTTTCTCTGCATGCATTTTCTGAAACTGAATCTGATTTTTGTTACTTAATCCTTTGGTCTACTTCTGTGTCAGCTGGTGCTTGCAACTCTTCCCAGTTATGTATCTTCTCTGAATGTCATTACCATATGATTATTTTCCTTTTCTAACCTGTAAAACCAGGTCTAGCACTGATACCTTCTTGACCCCAAAAGGCACTTCTCTTAAACTACATACAGATGAAGGTAGCTAGCCAGATTTTCTTTGAAATGCTGTTTGGTTTTCTTAAAATAAATGGTGTGCTGGGAACTGCAATGATATCATAGCAACTGAATATGATTATGTGGGAGTCTGTACTGAGGGGTATTCCAGAAAGTATATCTATATACGTATATGTTTATTTGTATAAAAGTGCACGTGTGCATGAATATTTGTGTTAATAATGTATTTAGATGCAATTAAAGAGCAAAGACCTTAAAAATAACCTAAGACAATTTTTTTTGTCTCTTTTACAGGCAGTTTTACAATAAAAATAAATTAGAAGTAACTCCATGGTGTGGCAGAGAAGTTGATGTAGTGACATTAGTGCTAAAAAAGAGAACATCTGACTGTGCCTCCCAGACTCAGTAAATGAAATAAGCTAAATTTGAATTTTGATAGATGAAATCCTAAAAATCCATCAGTCTTTTTATATTTTTAACATGCTCGACGTTGTTATACTTTGGTTTAACTGTTGTCTGGAATATTTTTTCACAGTGACGGATATATCTGTCCAGCTCATGTGTATTCCGAGAAAACACAGTGTTATAACTTTCAGGACGCGTGCCTGAGAGTGCATGTGCACATTAATGTTCGCTCAGGCTCATGCATCGCCATGATCTTCTGTGAATGCAAACCCATACGCTTCTCTTCCCACACGTGCAGGGGGGGTGGCTGCGTGTGTGAACGCGCACATCTTCCTCGGAATAGTTTACAGCAATTTGCAGGCAGAGATCAATAGACGTAGAAATTACTTCGACACTGAAATTAATTGAGATCTACACAGAAGGGGAAGGGATGATTTCTATAGGTTTGGAAGCTATTCTGTAAAAAAAAAAAAAAAAAAAAAGAAAAAAGTATTGCGGGAGTATCATTTTTCTGTGCCTGTGGAACATCGGTGGGATGGACTGAAGGAACGAGGGGGAAAGTTGTCCTGTTCGGTGCTGCAGGACATCCCCACACAGGGTTTATGCCTGTGTATAGGAAGAAGGCAGCACGTGCATATATATTTTCCAGTGTGCTGGGGAGAGGGATTTTTAACAGCCATTTTAACATATTTTCCAATTCCCATTTAGCTTGCAGCTCCCACCTATGGTACGTCACCTGTGCATGGCATATACCGCCTGCCATGGCAATACCCCCCTTCCCTATTCTCCCCTCTGTGCCCACCCCACCCCACGCTTTCTTCATGCATAAATCCCACTCCTGGCCCTGGCTGGGGGCTTTGGCTGCTCCGGTGGGAGTAGGGCTGGGGGCTCCCCACCCGCCCGGTCCTCCTCCTCACCCGGTGCCTCCCAGACACACCCCAGCCCTCCCGCAGCCCGCAGTGTCCCCTCTCCCCTGTCGCCTCTGTACAGTGGGAAAGTCGTTGGGTAATTGGGTCCAGATTGAAGATTTTAATTATTCATGAGGCTGGCAAGGGACTTGGGGGGGGGGGTGGTGGCTGCCGGAGTGGGGTGGGGTGGGAGGGACGAGTCAGGGAGAGCTGGTGAAACAATTTTGGGAAGGGTAGGGAGGGAGGCAGGGAGAGGCAGCGTGTGCATGTGTGATGAAGCAATAGCTGTGGACCTTACAGTTGCTGCTAACTGCCCTGGTGTGTGTGTGCGGGCGTGTGCTCGTGTGCGTGTATGTGTGTGTGAGCGAGAGAGAGAGGGAGAGAGAGAGGGAGGGAGGGAGGGAGGGAGCGGAGAGGGTGGGGGGGAGAGATAAGAGAGAGAAGAGGAAAAGGAGAGAGGAGAAGGAAGGAAGAAGAAGGAAGGAAGGGGACAATACGATCATGCTGTGCTGTATGAGAAGAACAAAACAGGTAGAGCTGAAGATTTTTATATTTCCTTCTGTTAAGAAATCTCCCAGGCTGTTGGGTGTCCGTGGGGTGCGTGTCTGCCTGAGTGTGTGAGGGGCTGGGGTAGCGGCTGGGGAAGGGGGGAGGAAATTTCAGCTGCTTTCAGCAGACGTCTCTTTTGCAATTCTTTAGCATCTTGCGACTGAAGGTTCTTTTCACACCCTGCAACGTGACTGTTTTGCCTTTCCGGGGCTGGTGATGTGGGGAAGGGGGGTGGCCTACATCCACATTTGGGGAGCTACCAGAATCTCCCCTCAATTCTTCTTATTATTTTTTAATAGGGGGCAGTTATATTGCCTAGGATTTTCTGTCTGTGGTTCTGAGGGTGTGGATTGGGGGGTGGGGGTGCGGCTGGCAGGAAACGTGATGAGATCTGGCTCTACCTTGGAGATAAAGGAAGCAATTCTTCATCTTATGCCAAAAAAGAACGGATGCCCAGCGAGCCTTGATCCCTGGTCAGAATGCTCTCTATTGCTCCTGGCTCTGATGAATGAGAGATGCTTTATGTGCCTGTGCCGTGAGGTGGCTCGGAGGACAGGTGTATTAATTTTTTTTTGTTAAAACAATCTGAGCAAGAATTAACCTGAAGGAGTTTGTGGTGGCTTTTTTTGGTTTGTTTGGTTTTTTTTTTAAGCCTATGCTATAGTGAAAAATCCAATTAATTAATAACAAAAGCATTAGCCTGAGGAGTGGGAGACTCACCCTCTTTGCAATACCCTTCATAGTACAACCAGTTAGACAACTGTGCACCAGCTGGTAAAGAGACAGAGGACCACGCCTCTGTTAGCTCCGAACTCGGGTGGGATAAGAGAAGCTCGCAGTGTGAACCTGTTGGAAACCAGTTCCTTTTCTTTACTGGTACCGCCTGGCTTTTGCTATAAAGGAATTGGGATGATGAGAAGGTTTGGGTGGTGGCTAGTTTTCAGTGGCAACATATTTATGTGCAAAATGATAATGAAATTGAAAAAAAAAAGCTACTTAGATAATTTTCCCCTCGTCCTTTCCCTTTTTATTTTGTGTGAAAGCCAAAACCTGCTCCTGATTAAGAGAGCCTACTTAACTGAACCTCTTGGACTTTCTTGGGAGGATGCTGGATTTATGCAGTTGGAACTTTGAGTCAGGAACTGGCCCTAGATATCTTTGTAAGGCGTTTTTGAAACTTCCACAAATTACAGATTTGTAGATAGTGACAAGGAGCTTTGGTCCTCGTTCTGAGGACAAAACTCAGTCTTAGGCACAGCACCCTACTGGTTACTTTCCTTAAATATGCATACATTTCTATGTGTTTTACAATGTAGCACTGCAGTATTCTGGAGCAATAGCCTAATATGCTGGTGTGAGTAACTACAGTTGCTGTGGAACAGAGCAGTGTTGAAAGAAAATTCAGGTTGAAGTATATTTCTGAATGGAGATGGAGAAGGAGAAAATTTGTAAAATAATGGGGAGGGGCAAGTGGTTGGGATAGAAAGAGACCCTGCGTCACCCTGTATTTTTCCTCATGCAGGTTTTTCAAATGCTTTGCAATTAATGATATGCTCACTAAAATCTGGAGGGAGGTAGTGAAGGCTTGGGGGGGGAACACGTTGCAGCCAGCCAGCAGAGCACGTTCTGCTGGCAAATATGGGATGAAAAGAGCGGAGGAGGAGAAGGAAGGCAGACAGGGAGGCAAAGTGACAGAGCAGTGGGCAGAGGTGCACAGCAAATTTTAAAATAAAGTCGGTAGCTCTGGGATTCTTTGGAGTCAGAAAAGAGCTGTTGGGGGAGAGGGATAATTTTGCCCATACCATCACGGGTTGGGCATTAAAGCTCCTAAATTATGTTCCGATGTGTCTGTTCTTTATATCTGTGTGGGTTTGCCCCTGTCGTTTTGTATTCAGTCACATTTAGAAATGCATGGCATGCAGGTATCTTGATCACACACAGTCCTCTCTTCCCACTCCGTACATTAATCCACCGCATGGTACACACCCCTCTGCGCGTGCATGTGCAGCACAATCTCCACTCTCCGACCGCCTGCATCTGTACTACACACACACTCACAGGCACACCGTGCACTCGCACATGCTTTCTGGATCCTTATGCAGCCATACAACCTGAATGTGCCTGCCTGTGCATATTCAGTGGATATTCCTGGGCTCAGAGCCCAGTTGCTGCTCCTGTACCTGAATACACACCACAATTGCCAAACTGGCAATATAGCAGTTCGCCCAGGAAAGCTGATGATACACCAGAGGAAGCTTTAATTTGGAGAAGAAAAAGACCTTTCAGCTTGTGCTCTTCCTCTGTCCCCACCCAGACCTTTCACAGAGAGAAAGATATGGAATGGGTTCTTCAGCAGAGGCAGGAGTTTCCTTCCCAAAATAAAAACAGCTCTCCTCAAATTATTTTCCAGGGGAAGCCCATGCTGTCCCGCCTTTCTGGCAGCTAAAGAGCAAAATGTTGAAATTACAGGCTTGGGCGTGGAAGAAATCTCTTCACATTTGTGTCTAGGTGTGCCTGTGTGTGTCTATCCTCCCACCCCTCAGAGACAAATATGTTCACACACTCATACCTTGCAGATATTCTTTCTTGTGGGTGCGATGCCAGTGTGAAGAGCGAAGTATCTGACTGACTGTGCCCACCCATGAGAGATGTAGATAGCTCGGTGTTGTCATTTCTGCCTACAGTTGACTGCAGCTCTGAATGTGAGCTCACAAAATATTCAGCTGAAAGGTAGCACAACCGAGAGCAATATCTGAAAAGCTGAACTTAACCCTTCCTGCCAGCAAGAGATGCAGGCAGTAACATGCAGAGCTGGGTAGTGAGATAGGTGGCTAGAAATGCAAGTGTTGCATGCACCGCATACTAGAACAGATGGACATTATGGGGGTATGTGCTCAGTATTGGATTGCATGAGTGATTAAACAATAACCCGCAAGCAGGTTTCCCACTTGTGGGTGAGATGAGTCTCATTCATCACCAGCCATATACGACGGCTTCCCTCCCATTCGGTCCCTCTCCTCCTCACCCCAGCGCTGGAGAGCCAGCGGCTGCAAAGGTTTAGACCTGCCACACCCATCAAATCAAAGGAGAGAGAGGGGAAAAAAGGCAGTCTGCATTTCTTTCCCCTTCCACACGAGCAGCATGAATAAACAGGGCTGTACCTCTAAAAATGCAGTTTAATGCAATTGGAGAAGGCAAAAGCATTAGGGAACTGTTCTAGCAATTACAGCCAGGCGGTGAGGTGTCTTATCGTTCCAGGAACTGCAGAGGTGTATGAGGAAGAGGAAATGGAGAAAAAGAGAGGGAGGAAGATGCATGCAGAGTTAAGCTTTCTTGCCTCAGGATGTTAAAATGTCTCAGGTCTCATTTAGGATAACTTAATTATGCCACACAATACAGATGCTTCAAAACTTGCAAGGCGTGGTCTTACCTTTAAACACCAACACGGAGAGAGGGAAAGGGGTATTTTAAAGGAAAGATGTCCATCCATGCCCCTCCTCCCTCCACTTGCCAGCGTGGTGTAAACCACCACAGACCAGTGATTTCAGGGCAGAGGCACTTCATCTGCACCTGGGGAGAGCCTAGTCACTGCCCCTGCATTTCTGAGAGACACTGAGTGGTTTCTGTGCTTCTTCCAGTAAACAATTGCTGCATGGAAGTTTAATTACTCTAGGTCTCTACTATTTCTCTTCCTGGGGCAATACCTCTGGGATTTCTACCGAGAAGGGTGTCTCCAGAGAAACACCCCTCCCATCACCCTGCCCTCCTCCACTGCCTTTGCTGACTATTAGAGACATTGATTTCTCCTAGATAGTGTAATGTAACTGTTCTTAATGGCACAGGCAAGCCCTCTCCTAGGGAACTAATTGCAGGCAGATTTTCCAGGGGGAGAGGGACAGTGGTAATGCTTAGTGGGAAAGAAACCTGTCTGTTGATCCAAATTGTCTATCACCACTTGCTCCCAAAAGAAAGTCCCAGTAAAAACAGTCAGGCAGTACCCACTAGTATGCAGAGGTATCCCTTCTGAGAGGGCTGAACTGAATCTTCTGTCTGGATGTGCCAGGCTGGGTACACATATGCAGCCCAAGGAACTGGCAAGTATTGTCTGAGGACTTTTCCTGGGCCAATGCTGAGCCTGTCTGGATTATCTCAAAGCTGTTTCTGCCTCAGGATATGAAAATGAGCTGTAGCTCCAGATGCTGTCCATGCCATGCTGAGAGGGTGGGCACCACTTGGGGACGAGTGATGTGAGGGATTCCTCCTACAGTCATGTTGCTTTGACTGACTAGAAGGAGAAAGTGCAAAGAATTTTCACCTGAAGTCCACTCTCGCTAGCTGTCATGGATTCTGTGACGACATCCCAGGATCTAGTAGCCACTCTGAATGGACATTATATTTCCCTCTCCCCATTTCCTAGAGAGCAGGAATTCCCCACTGCTGACAGCTGCCAGGTTGCAAGACCTTCTTGTGCTACTGGGAAGGTGAACTGGGCCCATTGCCCATGGCAAGATGAGAGCATACTGATGGTCTTGCATGATGCAAATCAAGGATGTGTATACCTGTTTGGGCTCCCTGGCCTCATTGCTGTGAGGCGTGTGCTCCTCATAATGGCTTTTGTCTGCTCCATGTGCTGTCCATGGCAGAGGACATGGGGCATAAGTGGGTTCTGCCTAATCTTTACCGAGCAGGCATGTATATACTGAGGGATTGAGATATTAACAAGTAAAACAGCAGATGCATCCTGAAGATTGCTTCTACTTTTGGATGAGATAATATGAAGCAAAAGCTTCATACCTCTGCGTGGCTGCAGCTGTTGGTGCATCACTGGCTACTGTTTGCTCAGTCCATGCACTTCTGGCCCGCACATCCTTCCTTCTGCACAACTCTCCTGTTGTCCCCTCTTCCTGTACATAAATGACTTGTGTCTGTTTTGTTGCCTTAGGCTTCCTCCCTATGCAGGGAGGGCTTTATTTGGATTTTAGAATGAACAATAGCTCTGATGACAGTATCAGGCTAAAGACACCTGAGAATGAGAAATCTTTAGATGGTAGCTCTGTCTTGATGCCTTTTGGAAGTCACTGTGTGATTCCCCTGTTTGCTGTAAGTCTGAACAAGTCTCAGGGATAGATTTGGCAGCAATCTGTACCTGTCTGCATCTAAGTTCTGAAGTCTCAGTGTTCAGCTGTAAGGAAACAACCACACACAGAGGAGTGTCAGGCTGGCAAGAAGAGGCTGGTCATCCAGAAAGGCATGGTGGAAGGTACACATACATTGTTGGTAGAAATACCAGAGTATCTTGCTCTGGGAGTATCAGAGCAGGTATTCAGATGAAATACCTTTAATATCTGAAGTCCAAAATCAAAGTCTGGAATCCATCCACATTCATTTAATCTATAATTCCAAGATCCTCCTGAGCACACCAGGAGGTTACATGTAACCTCAGAGCTCTGATGGCCTCATGTGGAGAAGGTGTTTATATTTCCTTAGGACTCTCTCTATCACCTGCTGAGTGTGTGTGTAAAACTCGATGGCTTTTCATGGTTGCAAGCACCAGAGGCCAGTATACAGGAATTGGTTTAGGGAGAGCTGGTTTCTCTTCCTAGCAGTGCCATTAACCTGCTTTCTAGCTTGATCTAAGCATAGATTCTCTGACTGTAATGGCCGTCTCTGCAAGATGCTTCTTTAATTTGGAAACTAAATAATTAGTGGGTGAGAAAAAAGAAAGGATTCAGAAGCCTTCAGGTGAGAGGTGCTTTAGACAGGCAAATCACTGCTTTATCCATCCTCAGTCACTCCTGCAGTGCTGGGATGTTTATTAGCCCCTTCAGTTCCTTTAACACAAACCATTGATTTTTTTCCCAGACCCAGGCTTTATTACTATGGACCAGAGCCTGAGAGTAGATCTTTAACTTCATTCTGTGCCTGCTATTCACCAGTGTACTAGCTCCTCCCCCACCACCATAATGATCCAACCTTCAATATGTGCATGGGGTGGAGGAGTAATGTAACAAAACTAGTGATTTGGTTTTAATATAACAAAAGGAATTTATATGTTTGGAGTTACACTGATCCTGCTGTCTCCACTGTTATTCATTCTGTCTCCTCTCCCCATCTGTTCTGCTCCTTGCCTTCCCCCTGCTCCCTTGACCATGCAGTCCTCCTGCTGCTCTTGCTCTCCTCCGACTGGGTACCAGCCCTCCATTACACTGTGCTTCTTGGGGACTCCTGCTGGCAGCATCAGCCACTGCCACCCGGGTCTTATTCCCTTCATCCCTCCTGGCATTGGCATCAGAAGGGAAGCTGGGTTCATTCTTTGTGCTTCCAGTTGCTTTTGCAGATTTCCCAGTTCTTCTCCACTTGGGCAGCAACTGCAGCTGCTACAAATGAGCATCCATAGAAAGTGGTGTGTCTTCACCTGTCAGCTTGCTGTTAGCATAGGTAAAAGGTTGCCCAGCTGCTGGGGAGGGGTATGGCTGCAATAGGAGCAGTGCATGCAGTGCAAACTACTATCACTATTCCTGTTTTCTTGATGGTTCATACTTCTTCCAGGCTTGTCTCTTGGCTACTAATGCCACTGTTGGGTGGCAGGCTGTGCTCCAGTTGTCTTGTTGGCCCAAGACAGGATGTCTTGAACCTGCCTTCCTCGCACCAGGATCAGTTGATTTTGATGTCTCAAAAGGGAAGCCAGGATGTACTTATATTGTTTTAAATTATGACCAATAAATGTCAGTCCCGTTCATTACTCATCTTACATCTGAAGTTTCTTGAATTAATTCCAGCCATAATGACAGTATATCTCTATTTATAGAAAGCTGGGACATCTCACAATATTTAAGCACCCTCTCTAGAGGATAAACCTTTCTGTAAGCGATGGTAATTTGTAAGCTAAAAAGCTCCAGAAGAACCACTCACTTGGTTTGAATAACCCTAAAATTTAGGGGTGCAGTGGAGTGTGTTTACATCTGAACCTAGCTCTGAAGCTACTTTTATTCCACTCTTCTCATAATTTCCTAGGAGTGATACTGTGCTCTCAGGAACTTCAGGGGTTTTTTTTATGAATTGGGATGATTTCTAATAATTGGTGATGTCCAGAATAATTTACTGTTTCGATTACTCTTACAATTGTTAGGACTATTATCAATTTTCATGCAGTTCATCAGACTATTGAATGGCGTCTAATCCATTTATTTTATTAATAGCATCCAATGACCTTATAAATCTGCAATGTTAAGTACTCAAGGGTGTGTAGGTTGGGCAGCATGTTACTATGCTTTGCTCTTTTGCACCTGATGCCAGTCATTTATATTAATTCAAATTGAAACTAGCAGGATGTAAACCACGATGATTTTGAATTGACCATTGTTCTTCTTGTATCATTCCATCTTCTGTTTGCCCACAGCTTTAGGAGTAAAGCATTCTGTGGTGGATTTATAAATAATCTAACAAAAAAATCATCTAGGTTTGGAAGGGAAGACATAAAGAAACAAGTGATAGTTGCTGATTTGCTGACAGTAAAATCTTGCAGCCATTTAGTTCCATATAAGAGTGAAATCCACTGCTGGAAATCACCTGCTGAGCAAATGCAGGGAGGGCATCACCTGCTTGGTGTGCCTGAGAAGCATAATGCAGATAGGAGGCAGTACTGGAAAGATGGGGAACTGAGGCAAAGGGGCTTTTAGAAACTGGGCCAAAAGTTTACCCTCAGCAGGGAGACTTCATTGTGTTCCTTAGAATTGGGGGCACCTTTCTAAGGGTCAAGATTTTAATTCTTAGCTTGTTATGTTGGAGTAGTAAGACTGGCAGCTTGCAGCAACCTGGATTGCACAGGCTGAGATGATTCTGTCAGAATGGAGACTTTGCCTGACTAAAGATGAAAAACAGTTGTTTTAACCCTTCCTGCTCTTTGCATTTTCCGTGGAAGACATAGAAGAATTTCAAGCCCTATATAGAGTTTTGAAGACTGACAACCACAACAGAAAATTGATGTCTGTTAAAAGTGCAGTCAAAAGCATGTTATGGATGCAACCAGTCCCACCTAAAGCACAGCACTGGCAAATGCTCTTTCCCTTGTATCCTAAATTCCAGTCAGAATATCAGTTAGAAGAGATTAAATCCTAAGGAAATGACAAATGGACTAAGGAAAAAAATCTCCCCTCAAAATAACTTCAGTTCTTCTTCCATGAAGAACTGAAGCTGATTGAAATCTCCATGAAGCATCAGAAGTTGGATAACTTCCAGAGGATAGTTAGCAAAGTTAATATATGAAACAGTACCTGAAAGCTCCCTCTTATATGGTGAAACTAGATATGCTGCAGCAAAAAGAACCATCCATTAGGATACCAGTGTACAAGACTCTGTAGAACACAAAAGAATTGACAAATTTGTGAAAAATTATCCCTAGTGGCTCATAGGAACTTTTAGTAAATCTTCCTTCCTTATGTACTTTGCTTTTTTCCTTTGAGTGGGATGATTCCACAATTCAGGAAGAGATGCCATAAGATAATGTCTTATCTTATGGAATTTCATTACTTTTTAATCAGTGTGTGGCTGTCAAGAGGAGTCTGAAACATATCACAGTGTTTTACCATTGTTCTGAACTGAGAAATAAGCGATTGTTGTAAGTTGAACTACCTTCTTTTAGAGGTGTCCATCATAAGCTGTAGGACTTTAGAGCTTCCTTCATTTCTGACTGTGGAGGTGCCTAAAGGCCTAAGATAATTACACTTACAACTGTAAAGCCCCCATAACATTAAAAGGCTGCTTACTGGCATGCCTAGATGGTCCTTAATTTTATAAACCATAATCAGCTCAATACACGGACAAATAAAATATTAATTGGCCCAGAGCAAGAGAGTGAAAGAATATCATCCTGACTCTCTACCTTAGTGTTTATGATATTCATGGAGACAAGGGAAGAGCTTTGGTTGAAGCTTAACATCATGCATTGTCAATAAAGCCAAAGACTTTTATGCCCATTTTCCATATCTCCGGTAACATGATCAGCTGCAAGTTGATGGCTATAACAGTTATTGGAGCCACAAAGGAAGAAGATCAGGATCTATGAAAAGGGCACAACAAGTCAGGATGTACTGATGTAAGATGGTTCTTTCAAATCATCCTAGCTTATTTACAAAGCTGATGGAAGCGATCTCTGAACCATGAGCTTTGAGTGCTTTGAAGACACATGAGGGCTGGATGAGGTGTCAGAAGGCTGAAAATGAGCAGAAGATAAGCAATTTGAGTTCATTCCTGGAGAAAAAATGGTGGAAATAATCAAATAAAGGAGATTATTAGAAGCCAGCACAGATCTGTCAAGAATAGATCATGTCAAACTAATTTAGCTTTCTTCTATAACAAGCCTTGTGGATACAGAGGAAGTAGTTGTCATACCTTGTCATTTGTAAGGATTTTGACATTATCTCACAGGCTTTTATCATAAATGAAGCAAAGAAACGTGTTCCAAAGGAAAACATTACAGCAGGGATGCAGAACTGGTGTAGGTAATCCTACTCAACGAGCAGTTCTCACTGATTTCCTGTCGAAACGGAAGACTCTATTGAGCAGGTTGCCACAAGCTTGAGCTGTGGCCTGTTAGTGCTTCACATTTTCATTAAATACATTGTACTTTATATTATAATTTTATTATTGATGACTGTCTAGAGGAAGTGTTTTATAAAATCTGCAGATGGCATAAGCCAGGTATGGGATGGTGGAAATTGCTGTAATTCAAGACAAGCTTGCTAAACCAGAGAGCTGGTTTGAACAGCATCAGAGTGAATGTAAAGTGCTCTCCATGGGAATGATTATTAAATTGCAGCCAGCTGTCTGTGGGATACCACAAGTCAGCTAGGCTGTCCTTCAGGAGGGGAGACAGGGTCTCTAGAGGACCAAAAGTTCAGTGGTAGTCTAGAACAGCATTCTATTGCCAGGAAGGGAAACACCATCTTACCAGGTTGTGCAAATGGGATTACAGACTGTAAGGCACATCTAATAAGCCTTCAGCTTTGATGTGCACATTTAAAACTCAGCTAAAATGTCCTGCCTTAGTCTCTTACTGCACTCTGAGAAAGTGTGTTCCAGTGAGAGAGTGTGCAGACTGGGGTAGTGACAATTGCTTGAGGTCAAGGGAAAGACACTTTGTGAGGAAAGACTGAAATAATTAGGGCTGTTTAACCTGAAGGGAATAAGGCTGAGAGAGGTTCAGATGCTAGTCTGAAGAGTGCAAGAAAATAGGAATAATCTCTTCTTGCTTTTCATGATGCATAAAACCAGGAGTAGTGGTCTTTCATGGTATGTTGGAGTGACTCAGACTAGACTTTAGGATGAATCCAAAAGAACTGTGATGCACTGGAATATATTGAGAAAACTATGGTAGCTCCAATCACTGAAAGGCTGTATGAGGCACCTCTGGACCAGAAGATGGACTAAATGGTCCCTTGTGCTCTTTCAACACTATTTCATTTGATTAGTATCAAATAGTCACTGAAGCAGTAATTGGACCCAACCTGTCTTCTTGCAGAAGAGTGCTTAACCAATAGGCTAAAAGCAATGTTTACTTTTGTGTGCTCCATCTCTGGCCTCATGCTTATTTAATTCTTCCATGGAAAAAACCTAAGAGCTTAAGCAGGAATAGATGGGAGTAGCTTGCTCCAAACAGTCTTTTGTAGAAGGAAGGTAAGACTTGAGATTTTTTCAGGTACAGTAGAGAATTGAATCAACATCTCCTGTAATTTAGGGGAACTAGTCTGTCCACTGAGATACTGAATAAATACCTATCTACTGCATGTTGTCACAGAGGAACTATAGTTGTCCCTTTCAGGGCAGGGATTCAGGACTTGGAATCCAAACTAAAAGATATGCCCCCTATAATTGGAGCAAGATGCCTAAACCCAGACAGTTTAGATGTCAGTCTGTCTTCAGCATTTGTTTTAGGCAGGTTCAAAATGCATTTACTTGGTGTATTATGGTACTGAGTTGCCTAGTTTTACCCATATTTTCTAGTTCAGTCTATGTTTCTTGTTAAGTCTGTGGTTTCTACAAGACATCTCACCTTCTTCCTAGACTTAGCTTTAACGTCCATCTTCTGAACCCAGACATCTGCTGAACTCCATGCTGAGGCTCCCTTTTCATCATCTTCATGAGAGAATTATTACAAGGGATTTATCAGTTGGTGGCTTCTTCTACTTGCCTGACATGAATTGTCTTAAAGCATTTGTGTGGCAGTCACTCAGAAATTCCCAACCGGAGTGCTGTACTCCTACTAGCAGTCACCTTCAGTGCTTAATCCCCTCTGCTGCCATTATGATATGTCCTAGCAGTTGCTGGGAATACAGAATAAAACATACTGAGATATAATATTCACCTTCACTGGATGTATGCCCATGCCACAGAAGAGCTATTGCTGCATGAGAATATAGAAGAACTAAAGCTGATCTGTGGTATCTTCCATTATCACGTGCTGAGCCCACACAACACTCAGGAAGATATCCTTTGGTTATTCCCAAGCCTTTTTGAAACACAAGAGGGGGAACAAGACACCCTGCCTATATTCGGGATTACCCAACTTCTGGGAGATGAGATAAATTGTAGAAGTCAAAGGCAGTCTTTTCAACTACATCAGATTTTGCTGAGCTTTTCCCTGTTTGGACAAGAATTTTCTTAGTAGGGGTCTTCTTCAAATAGACACTGTGGTTTTTTAATTTGTTATTTGTCTGTATCTGTTGAGATTAGAGGAATAAAGCTTTGAAAGCACAAAGGGTTTTGCAACCATTTAGTAGGCAACAGTTGTGCCTTTATAACACAAAAAAGGACAATGTTATAATTTCAAATGATGAAATTTCCTATTTCCTTCCTTTTTAGTTTACATTTTTAAAATAGATTAAACACCTTTGTTAAGCATACATTTAGTTTTCAAAGTCAAACACTTAGAATAGAGAGAATTAATTAAAAGGGTTGCCTGTCCATCTTTAATTTCTCTTCTCTCGTGAATAGACATAAAAATGTGATTCTTAATTATAAGATCAAATACTGTTGGGTTTTTGGTTTTGTTTTTTTTTTTTTTAGTAGGATCCCATTCAGTTCACAGAATGGAATACACTTAGGAACTGAATGAGGTTTTGCCATAAACGAAGCTGTTTTCTATAGGTCTCCTGTTTCATTTACTGCCAGGGTTACCTATTGAATTGGTCAGGGGGCTGTTCAAAAACAGAAGAATGGTCTCATATTTTGGTAATTGAATACTGCCCCGAAGAATTAGGCTTTTTCCTGCCTTTTGTCACAAGTTCCTATGTGATATGAAAAGGCCATATAAATGAGGTTTTCCATGGGTGGCCCCTAATTGGTGTGTTCTCATTTTCTGGGTTCTCAGTTTGAGCCACCTGAGGTTTGACTTGCAGAAGTGCAGAGCCAGTATTGTATGAGGGTCTGCTGTCAGCACGCACAGACCTGGGGAAATACTAACCCAAGGCATCACAAATTAGGGACCCAAAATTAGTGGGTGCTCTGGCCAATTTGACCTTAGCCTCTTTGTGTCTGATTTTAGTGTCTGTAAAATAGAGATAACAACCCCGCCTACCTCCCTGGAAGAACATCCATTAAGGCTTATGAAGCACTGAGATATTATGGCAAAATAGCACCACTGAAAAAGACCATGAGGAAATCAGTATTCTGCATTCAGTGATGGGTTTGAAGGATGTGTGGGAAATAAGGCTCTTGCTATGCTTGAAATTAGGATAACAGGAAAATACTGAATCGTTACCCACTCAGTGAGCTCTGTCTGTCCTTTGTAATAGCTGGGGTGGGGGAGACTTTCAAGAAAAAACAGTTAGGACAAAGACTATTAAAAGGCACGTGCTCGAGGCAGTCAAAGTGATGTTTCAGAGATAGTCTCCATTTTACATTTTCTGCTTTCACCTTTAACATATGTCCAAAAAGATGCTTGTAAGACAGTCTTTTTATGTAATACATGAGTCACACTACTTTTTACTTGTGCCTGTGCATGATGGGTTGCGAAATAATTGGGAAAAAATGGGCCAAATGTGTTATCACTGAAACTAGTACTACACTTTTCACTGATGTAGGAAGATGTCAGCTTGAATCCTTAACAAATCAAGCGTGGAATACTCTTGTTATTACTTCACTTGAATGTGAGGAAACTGAGACACAGAAGAAAGTGGAATAATCTGCTGAAGTCATTCTGCCTGTTTTCTCTATATAAAACCAATCGCTTTTAAACTAGTATTCATATGCCTTGCATGAATTAATCTAGAAATAACATAAAAAGAATGGGTTTGTTCCTCTCTTCTTTCCCTCCCTTCTCCTTACCTGGAAGAAATAGTTTGAAAAACTTGATAGTTTGAAAGCATTTGTTTGCTTTATTTGCCAGTTGTTTTATATTTGTGTCTGTGGGGTGGGACATGTATCTGCCTAAAGGACTCCATGGGAGGATCTCCTAAGGAAGGGCTGACATGGAAATTTGAGAAAGCAGGTGGGTCTGTGGTGTCACAGGTGCTGTATCCTGAGCTTGTGCTGTTCTCGTGAAGTTCAGATTCTTGGTTGCTGCCCTGGAGAATCTTCTGGTGGGGAGGTTGTGCTCGCAACAGATCTGTCTGGGTCATAAGCTCCACACCAGGATGGGCTTAAAAAATAGATCAGGGCCTTCAAACCCGGCTTAACAGGGAGCCTGAGGGGAGGCAAAAACCTCGGTGGTACAGTGTCATACACTTTTATTGATGAAAGCCTGCCTGGGGTTTCTCCATAGTCTGAATATGCTGTTGCTTTTGTGGAGGCCGTGAATATCCATATTTCCTCTCTTAGATCTCTGATGTGTAAGATGGGACACAATTTTCTGGCCCGGCACAGATCAGGAATTTTTCCCGCTGTGGCTACATATGCTGGCTGATGATGAAATGATATGTTGCCTCTTAAGCCTGTGTGTCCATGAATTATCTCCAGAAGGAAGTTTACCTCTCCCAAGGGTGCACAAAACAGCCTGACTTGCTGAAGGGAGGGTTTTTCTTAGCAGAGATTAAAATGGAAGTACAAAAATCCCAGTACAGAAATTCATATGTCTTGGGGAAAAAATAATAAGCAATTCTCTGGCCCTCTGTAAGCATGGAAGAAGAGTTGTGCCTGTGTCTGTTGTCCTGAGATGTGCCAGGATGGCATGACCATGACACTGTAAACACATCAAATTTAGCTACTAGTTATGGTTTGAAGCCTATGCCCCATAAGCATAATCTGTCTCCTATTTTGAGGACCTTCTGCTGAGATTGCCCTCTGTGGCAGCTTAAGAGACCTTATTCTTGCTCCTCTGGAGTTAAACCTCTGGCTGACTGGACTGAATCAGAATTGATAGTCAAGGCAGAGTGAGCTGAAGATATATATCATGGAGGTGGTATAGGTGGCCAAAAGAGAAGGTCCTATTGGCAGGTGTGGAGGAAGGACACTATCCCTCTGCCAGTTAAGAATGGAAGTGGAGAGGCTGTCAGTGTAGGCAAGAAAGAGACCTTGTTGCCAAGTGAATGTGTGGTTGTCTCTGTGGGCCAAACCTGATGCATGTTTGCCAAGAAGCAGTGGAAATGTAGGTCTTGCGTTAGCATTTGTGAGATGGTGGAGGTTTCATAGTCCCTACTACTGAGAAATCAGATGGGGTTTCAGCATAACCCTGCGGCCATCCTTGCTTCTGGCTTGGCCACAGAAGAAGTGAGCAGGGAGGCAGAAAAGGTACTGGACTAGGTCAGGAGATAGTTTTGTTGGAAGTGTCTGTGATCATGTGGCTTCACTGGCTTCTTCTCCCTATAAGAAGAAGAAGCACTGACCACAGCAGATAATGCTGCAACTTGTAAGCATCCACTCCAGAACTGAAGGGGCCTTCCCAGGCTAAGGTCAGCCTTCCCATCTCACAAAGGGCAGTGAGGGGGCACACTGGCAGGGCTTGCTTACTTCTTTCTCTTCTGTGGTTCTGACCTATCCCTGAAGAGGGGAAAATGTGTTCCTTGTTGAGCTGTCTCCTTATATCCATTCAGTTCCATCTTTCACATATGATTCATGCCTCTCAGCTTCACACAGTACGGTACGATTGGTGCTGATATCCCCAACCTGTAATTTTTCAACTTCTCTCTTGGTTACTTGCCTCTAAGCTCTTCTGCTGTCTGGTGCAGCAGACAACAGAGTATGCTGAGTACCTCTGAGAAGTACCATACAGGGCGATTCTGCTGTTTGGAAATCCATTTCCAAAAACTGAGCAGCACAGAAATGCCTGGAGAAGCTAATCGGAATTGGAGATAGACATACTTTTTAAAAAACACAAGTTTCAAGTACTTTGGTGTAAACAGGAGGTCAGTTTGCTGCCAGTGGCAGTGAAATAGTGCTCAGTTACACAGAGCACAGGAAAGAGCTGAACAGGATTTCTGCCATTACTTTGCTCCACTTTTATCAACACCCTGTGCCTCTACCCTGCAGCACCCCTGCTATTCCAGCTCTGATGTTCCCGGGTAGCCATGGAGTTGCTGAAAACTAGGCAAGGGTATAACTGATCTTTTGAGCAAAGTAATTCTCTGTTCAGGAGCTTTTTTGTACATATTAAATGATTAAATCTTTAGGGGCCTATTCCCTGATGCAGCAGTTGTGCACTCATTAAATTGCCAGATAAGACGTATTTTCTATTAATTTTTTTTTTTTGCTAAGAAAAAAGTTTCATCTTCTACTGATAATCCTGCCTCACCTAAATCAAGGATGGCCAACTTGGGGCTTTTAAGCCAGAGGCAGATAGATACTCAGTGACTGAAATATGGCTCCCACAATGGTATCACAGAATCACAGAATCATTTACACTGCAAAAGACCACCAAGATCATCAAGACCAACCTTTGACCAACCACCACCTTGTCAACTAAACCACAGCACTAAGTGCCATGTCCAGTCATTTCTTGAACACCTCCATGGATGGTGACTCCACCACCTCTCTGGATAGCCTGTTCCCATGCATGACAACCCCTTCTGTGAAGAAATTCCTCCCCATCTCAAACCTGAACCTTCCCTGGTGCAGCTTGAGGCTATGGAGATACATTGTATTGCTTCCAGCACACTGCTGATGTTAGGACTGCTTTTTTATCAGTATCTCCATGTGGGAAGAAACTCTCAGGGGCTTCTGAGGCCAACAGCTTCCTCCAAGCTCTGAGACTCAGCTGGACACCTGGTCTCACCCCACCCCACACTGGATGGGCACCCCGGGTTTGCTGTTTTCTGCCTGGGAGTTGTTTGTTGAAAAATCCCTCATCTCACCTGAGGTACTAAGTAGGGATTTGACATCTCCCGGACATTGGAAGTTGTTTTATTTGTTTTCTTTTTTCTTTTTTTTTTTTTCTTTTGTAAGATGCATATGAAGCCAAGAGGTTTGAGCTCCTGTGATTTAGTTAATTACATTTTAGAAAGTGAAATCTGGTAAAAGTTGAATTATCCCACATTACTAAGAGTGAAAATAGATTTAGGCCTCAGCTGCAACATGAGCTTATATATGTGTGATAAAGACTATGGAGAAACTCTGTTAGAAGAAAGTTATTAAGAATGCTAAATCAAGTATAAAGAGAATTATCCAACACTGGGAATGTAGTTGCCCATGCAACTTCAGTTTTGTCTCCTCCTGTGAATGCATTTCAGTACACTTCTAATAACAGTAATACATCTTATTTTTCTTTTCAGGGATTCCTACTCACATTCAGGTCACAGAATACACAGTGCTCACTTAATGAGCAGTTATTCAATATTTTGTTTTCTCATAATAAGTCAGCGTGTGACCCCACAACTCTACTTAATAGTATTGAAACTCTGCTCTGGAATCAGAAATACTAATTTTCTCTTGGGCTGTCTTGTGATTCTGAGCACATCCCTAATATTACTTAATAAATCTTTGCAACACCCATATGAGACAACTGAGTATTTTCACTCTGTTTTTGCAGATGGACAACTGAGGCACAAAGAGTTTGGTCAGCAGGGATCCCTAGCTTTATGTCCTGAATTTCAGAAACAGAGGACCTGACTTTTATAAGTGGGTTGTTGTTCTTTTTCAATTGCACATATCTGAAGACATCTCCCATTGCTGTCAGCTGCAGCTCTGAGTGCTCAGCACTGCTCCAAATCAGATTCAAGGTGTCTGAAGTCAGATACTCAGAGATGCAGAACTTGTCACTAGGAATCAACCCACCAAAAGTACGGGCAGAATAACAGAGGAATTCAGCAGCAAAGGTGGGGCAGTGCTGTAGGGCAACCAACAGATGGCTAACCCTGAGGTCCTCTGTTCTCTTTTGCCAAGTCTCTGCCTCCTGCATTTTAACTTTCCAACTTCCAACTGCAAAAACTAGGACCAAGATTTTAGTGTAATCTCTTTATACCCCTGAGTTTCCTAAGCTTCAAATATCCAGATTTCCTACTAATGCTTTAAGTCTTCTGTAAGCTACTTTGTTTTACTTTGCAATCTTGCAACAGATATTTACGAGCCTTGTTCCAAACAGTGGCAGGGTGGTATTAGGAAATTTACAGAACTGTCCTAAGAAGTAAGATTTATATAGGCAGTAGCCTAGCAGGATTTTCAGAGAGCCTTGGTGCCTAATTCGCACTGGTTTCAACAGGATTAAGGCAAGTAGGCATTTGTCAAGATCCCACCATTCATTCCTTAAAACCTAGCCCTTCAATTCTTCTTTCAATCAACTTTATATAGAACCACTAGAGCTAAAGCATAGGAATGTACACTAAAATGTTAATAATTCATAGTAAAGTTCTGTGAGAGTACAATCTGTAAAGCAGGCATCTTGGGGGAATGTGTTATATTTTCTTCAGGCTTCAAAATAATTGCTTCTGCAACCAAAACAATATACATGTGGAAACTTTTTTCTCTGCTTTGCACTGGGATCAAAATTTTAGTTACCTGAAAGCCTCAATAGGTGCAATTCTACATGGGTATTCCCAGATAATACTATGGATCATGCAGATGTCAAAACCTTAGTGTCCTCTTTGAGGGAGTACAGAAAGTGTTTGTACATTCGTAACTCAGTCTTCCTGGAAGGGATAAAATGACTCTTGTTGAATTTAATCTGTTTGAAAATATTCTCTATCTAGGGTTCATTTCTGATTTAATTTCGGTAGGGTTTAGTGAATTCATTATGCAAACTCACTTCAGGCAGTGAATTTCTCGCAAATTACTCACTTACTCCACTATGTTTATAAATATATGTGTGTGTGAATGTTTGTGACATGCAGTTTGTGACAGTTGTACAATATGATTTCCTCTCTCTGACTGAGAAGGAAGCAAAAGAAAGAATTAGTAAAAAAATAAAAAGAAATAAACCATCACACTCCTGGGAAAATTTCAAATAGATAATCATTCACTATGATGGAATTTGCATGATTTGTGTCTATTTTCATGACTGAGGAACCAGTTCATCTGAGAAGTAGAGTGTAATTAATTACATAATGTGGCCACATAAGGTAGACATTTTGCACACCATAATCTTTGTGTCGTTTGGGCAAACCTACGATTTACTTGACTCCAATGATGTGTCTTATGAAGGACTTAGTATTTTTAATGTTACTGGCTTAATAAATTGGACTGGCAAGAGCCAGCCTTGTCCTGACGCTTCCTGAAGAAGCAGGAATTATGTCTTCTTACCAAGAAATGGCGCTATATTTTTTGTGGTGCTAGAAGAAAGCAAGCTGGCTCCTGTAGTATCTGAATTGTTTTTCCTCCATAAACCTGTGTGCTCCCTGTGCCCTTTCTTATGTTCAGCACACTCCTGTTGTCTTGTCTCCCGTTGCTTGTTCTGTCGCTTTCTCTCCCGCACCACAAGGGAGATCTCTCCCAAAGATGGAGAAATAGTAATGGTTGTCAACATTATAAATCCTTATGCATTTGGTTCTTCTTACATCAGGCACCTCTTCCTTCATCCTGAAGCTCACCATTAGGACAATGGAAACTCTTGGAGAACCTCTGGAGAGTGTTTGACATTCTTCCACTTCATCTTACCTGTCCTAGCTGCTCCAACTTCTTGACATCCTCAGAAAACTCCTAAATATGCTGAATAGCATTTGGAGGACGCTGCGGGAAATGGAGCAATCAGACTCAGGGCAGTGTTTAAAAATCTGTGTGGATTGCTAACTATCTATAGGACACTTGGCCATTCATAAGTTTCTCTAAGCTTTTTTTTTTTCCTTTTCTTTTTTTTTTTTTTCCTCCCCTGAGCACTTAGCTATTTGCAGCTCCACCTATTTTCATGGCTGCAGCTTTTCCTACTGCCTTTGGGAGTCTGATCCACACATTGATTTATTTTTAGCTGTATTGCTAATTACTATTTTAGTAAGTACAGTGTTTCATTACATTATTCATTAAAGCTGGAGAGACATTTTAGTAATTTCTCAGTAGAACAAATGTAAATTCAGTAACCAAAGTAAGATCTCTGAGTAGGGCTTAAGAGGACTAGGAAGAGTGATCTGACAAAGAGGGATGGTATGACAGGTGAGAGCTATTGATATATGAAGGAGTGTTACTAAAAAAGCAGAAACAAGCTGATCTTGGCACAGATAAGATGCAGGGGGCTGGCCAAAACTCTAGGAGGAATTCTTTGGTTTATCAAAGGAATAAACTGCCAGAGAAACCCAGAGAATCATCTTTGGGGGAAATGTCCAAAGACTGGTAAAAAACACTCTTGCACTGTGGGTTAAAGACGAACAAAAGCAGCCCTGCTGCACTGTACAGGGTGGGCCTAGAGGACCCTGGAGATTTCCAGTTATTCCTCTTCAGTGTGTGACAAAGCTGCACAATGTGAATTCCTCTTACTAACAGAAGAGAAAACACTGCCCATTTTCTGGTGTTAGATAATCTGTGAAAACTTCCCAGTACTTTCTGTCTGGCTTTGCATAGGATCCTGAGGGAAGAAGATTCCTCTTCCAGAAACTCATAAGTCCTTCTCAAGATGAAAACTCTATTTTCGTATCACACCTGCAGCAAATCAGAAAAAAAAGTGGAGGGAGCTCTGCACACCTTGCCTGCCCAGCCTTGTCCTTATCAGGGGATCCTTTTTCCCTTGACTTCTCTGCCAGGGGGCTGCTGAGTAAATCCCCCACAGGTAGGTCTCCAGGGGTGCCTGGATGTACAGTACAGTCCTGCTACAGATGCACAAGACACAGAGTCATCTAAACTGTGTGCCTGGGGAAAACACATCACAATGTGCAGTGCTTTGAGGATAATGACATGCTTCCTGATTGAGGAATGGAAAAAAGACAGAAAACTTTAGGACCAAGATGTTTAAAGCTTATTGAAACCTTTTTTTAATAACAACTTTAAGATGGAAATCCCAAGGAGTGAAAAAATTGAAAGAAAAAACCAGCTGTCCTGCAGCAGGAAGATTAGGAGAAGATCCGGGTGACTATTTAAATGTGGCTGTGATATACTAGCCCTTTTAAGTGGCGGATCCAAACACTTGTGGCAGTTTTTCCCTAACACAGCTATTCAACATGTTCCCTTTGGCTGGGGGTCTTTATAGAACTAACTTAACAGGGTCCACAAAGAGCCTTTTGCAGCATGCACTGCAGTCTTGCCTCTCCCCTCTCTCTCTTTTTCTGTAGGGTTGAATACAGTAAAGGAGCAAAGTAGGAAACAAAATGGCTCAAAGCCACATGTGCATTTCCCATAGCTCAGTGCCAGTCTCTAGAATAAGTGATTAAGCCCTGGGGCTACTGGGTCTGTGTCCAGCTGCCTGTGGCCCCAAAGGATCTTTCCAATCAAAACCATGCCTGTATTCTGGTGACAACACTACCTGAAAGATGGGAGAGGGGTATGGCACAACATCATGTCTTTGACACTGCCACTCAGGAGTTACAGCTGCAATCACAGGCCTGATTCATCAGTTTTACAGACTGTGGAAAGCACTGAGGTTACAGAAACTGGGCACGTTCTCAGGCACTCAAGCCCAGGTTCTTGGGTAAAAGAAACTGTCATACAGGTCCCCTCTGGAGACCTTTCAGGTTCCAGCAGACATATAGCCTGTCTTTGAGGATGTTCTCATACTGCACTGACAGGAGGAAATAGATAAGAATACAGCTTAAGTATTGCACAATGCTTTAGTTAGCTACACAGCATGCATTTGAGGCTCTTTCAATGCTATAAATACAAATTCAATTAGGTTCATAGTCCTTCTGGAACTTAACAATGTATCCTCTTGCAAGTCGTGTGGAGCATCAGACCATAGAGGTTTTGTAAAATACATCTCTAGTAAAATGTCATTGAAATCAATGAAATTATGCTCCATTTTCATTATCTGACATTGCATTTGGCATTGGACTTCCAATAAGATCTAAGTACAACTGTTTGTTGACATCCATATCTTACCCACTGCTTGTGAGGAATTCATGACGTGCTGTCATTAGTCTATCAGCCACCTTGTAGAAGGTCTGTGGAGCAAACATCAGCACCGATGGTACCACTGAAGTAAAGGTGGGTGGAGAGAATATCCAGGACAAGACAGAGGAAAAAGTACATTTGGATGCATGAGGGCAGTCTCTGGGTCAGCTAAGCCCAGATGGGCATGAAGATCTGCAACACAAATCAATAAACTGAGTTTCTATGAAGATCAGAACCAGCACTCAACACCCTAATTCTCTGCCTCCAGCAGCAAGGCTGACTCCCTGTCCTAGTGAAACTGGGCCTGATGGTAGCAGGGTCAGGAAATCCCATGGAGCAATAAGCAGAGCCAGTAGAGCCAATCCTGGCTGGTAAGGAGAGGCCATACATACCACTGAGACCTGTTGAATCCATCAGAACCAGAAGCTGAGAAGAAGCCAGCTGTCCCAGTGAGGAGATAAGAGTCTATACCAATAGGTAGAAGCCTGTGCTATGGATTCCTGCTCTTTGCAGAAACAAGATCCTGGTACACACAGAGTTCAGCTGCAGTGGGGATGTGGGATTGGTCTATCTGGAACAAAAGCTGAACAGGTTATGAGAGAGGATATCTTAGGTGGAGCTGTTTTAGAGCCAGTTTATCAAATTCCATAAACCTGCAATATTGTTTACCTGGGTTTTGCTGGGGGCAGCTCTGATAATTTGAAAGATTGTGTGGTGCTACTTGGGGAATGGGGGAGCTGTTGGCTAAAGGTGGTTGTATGGGTTTAGGCTCTCTTTCAGGAGATTAGAAAAACAAAAGACAAAGTTCTTACCAGGAGGTTAACAGAACAGTAAGAAAGGCAGTACTTACTTTACTGGCCTTGCCAGATCCCAGTCAAGAATCCTGGTTGATACCTTCTTCAGTTCACCTTGTAATTTCAGGTGGGATATACACCCCAGTCCCTCCTCAAGTTTAACTGCTATATGTCACAGAGGGCATGCCCTGTGTTCCCATGGAGGGAATGGGGTTGGAGCAGGATGCAAGCTGCTGCTTCTTGTGCAAGTGATTCTGGAGACCCTGCATAAGCCTGGACTCTGGGGAGTCTCAGCAGCTGTCTGGCCTAGATCTCAGGGAAGAAAGTCAGCAGTAAATTAGCCTCTGTCCCTTGCCTGCAGATAGATCAAAAGCAAATGTGTCCAGCTCTCATGAGAGCAAACACTCTGAGCCACCAGACGTTAATACCAATTCCCTGAAAATTTTTGTGGAGTCCAAAACTAAGCAAGCAAGGCAAAAAAAAAAAAAAAAAAAAAAAGAGAGTGAGAGAGAAAAGGTGGGGAGGGAGAAAGATTGATAATTCTGGGTTTAATTACCTGCTCATGGTCAGCAGACTATGAGATTCAGAGTCTGAATGTACTACTTCAATATAATCCACATAGCAGCAACCTTCCTTTTCCAAACTGACCCAGACCAACCACATAGTTCGAGCTTAAATAAAATTTCTCTTCAGTCCAGTGACATCCAAGGTTGCATTTCTGTCTAAGCATATCTGCATCAGAAATCACATATTTGAATAGAGTCTTCTAATCAAAGCATAGTTCAAAGGAAATTTTTCACCTGTTCCTTTTGCTTAATTCCTTCAATGCAAGCTATATTGGGAGTAGATTTATGCTGTTAGCTTGGATACCTTCCTGCTTCCTTTCTAGGCTTTGATCCCTTTATCTGAATGCCTGCTGTCTGGCTCCTTCTGGAGTGACACACGTATTTCCCTCCAAAATGGAGACTGGCACAACTGACAGTACAGTTTGCACCAGGATCCAAGCTCAAGTAAGAGCACAGATGTTGATTGTGCCAAACACCCAAGATCTTCAACACAGTCCACAAAGACCTTGTGCTCTCAGTGCCCTCATACCCCAGAATATGCACACACCCTGTAGCAGCGTCAAGGTAGTAGATGACACCACGGTGAACCACCAGCTTGACAGAAACAGAGTGACAAACAGAATGGAGAGTTGCAAAGTGGGTGAGGGGAGTATAATGAATTTATTGAGAAAGCACACTGGAAATATCTAAATAGGTGTAGCTTAGATTATGTTCTCTTCTCAAGTCTCTGTACATGAGCGAATAACATCCATCCATCCATCTGCCTGACCATCATTATCTTATCCCATAAAATATAGGGGAAATTTCCAATACGTGAGAGGATCATGCAGAGAAAAGGGTGGAAACTCCACTGTTGGAGGATTTGAAACTGGAGAGCTGAAATCCTGCTAGTTATACCCTGGGGAACAATCCTGCATAGGACTTCAGAGGGATGAATTAACCTTTTCTTTCTCAAGGGTGTTTTAACCACCATCACTATAGTCATCCTGGGAAAAAAAGGAACTCTGTTTGTTTCCTCACCTTGCAGACAGGTTGTGCTGACAGGTGCCATCCTCTAGCCAGGTGTCTTCACACCATTTAACTGGGTTAAAAAAAGCTGTTCTGTGTGTTAAATTGCTTCCTCACTTCACAAGGCGTGAAAACCTTTTCTCTCTCTCACGTGTCCATGCTTCACTCCTTCTGGGGAGACAGCTGGTCTTTTTTATGCTCCTTAAATGCTGTCTCTGAGACAAATCAGGTCATGTAGAGCCAGGCCCACAAAAGACACTGAGGTGACTCAATCCTGTCAAATCAATGGGAGTCAGGCGCCTAAACTTCTTTGTAAGTCTGGGCCCAAGTGACTTTGAATAACATCAGTATGAACATACATTGTGCTCTAGTCAGGAATAGAGCGTGGGCTGAGATGCACCTTAACCCCACAAATAGCACAGGTGATTAGTCGATTCAATGCTAGTTCACCTAAGTAACTGAAGGAAAGATTTCCACACGTACCTTAGCGTAGGTGTTGTGAGAAAGGAATGACTTTGGGCCCCTATATCTTTGCATATGGAGAACACAGCTTGTTTGTTTGTTTGTTTTCTTAATAGTTGGATATCATATTTCCCTTGGGTTGTGAAGCGAATTACTGATAACTGTCAGTGGTCCAATGGATGTCCAACCTCTGGCCAGTATTGATGCTTTCTCTGGTAAAAGATATGTAAGTCCTACATCTGGACTTGTAGCACACAGGTTTCAGAATACTGGGAGATAGCAATGTGTATCGAAGGGCTCTGGGATTCAGTGTCACGTTCAAGAGGAGTTCCTAACTAATGACAGAAAAGAGCAGGATACCAGGGTGCTGGCTGATGGTATAGCAGCCTGATCCTAGGATGAACATTAAGGAAGTTGATACATGCTGTGCATTGGAGGGCAGAGAAACACCAGGTAAAGGAGAGCTATAGAGAGGGGCAGAGGAGGCCATATAATATTCAAGGACCTTTTAATGGAACAGCAAATTCTTTTTTGGTCTCTCCCTCCCAGCATTCAAAATATAAAACTATATGTTCATTTTTCCAAGGCCAGGCAATGAGGTACACCATGAGAGACAAGTGGAAAAATGTCAATCAAGGACCAAAGCACTCAGTCCCCTCCTTTCTTTGCCTATATGTGGCTGCAAACCACATGGAACATCTGGAAAACACCTAGTTTCTCCATTTCTCCTTTCCTGAAATACCAGCATGTGAGACATTTAAAAGGATCTGGACATTATAGTAACACTTTCTTAATTGTTTGCCATAATCTGACCCCCCTGTAAGCTGTGAGTTTGGAGACAAAAGGTGAAAAGGTGGCCAGAGATTACAAATCTTCTTGTGGTCATGGCTCCAGGAAATTTCTACATTTCTGGTACCTAAAAACTAACCTCTGCCCTACCTGTGTCTTAAACATTAATTTCTTATCTCCCACTCTCTCAGCTATGTGATAGCAAGGAAAATCTCACTTACAGGAACAGTCTGCCTGGGAAGGGATGTCCTAGAAACCTGGAGGTGTGGCAGACAAGCAGATGGAGATGGTGAGAGGATCATCCCTCTAGGACTAGAAAAATGCTGTGGGCTGTGTAGATTGAGACATAAAAGCCTAACAGTGTGTTTCATAAAAGCAAAGCTTTGCACAGTGTCTTCAGTGGGTATGTGAAGATGGTCCAAATAAAAAAATGGACATTTGACCATGTGTGTCTTTTTATATATCCATTTAGCTCTGTATCCACTAACCTCAGTGATTTCCAGTCCTTCTGCCATTATAGGATCTATGATTTATTTCACATTAAGTGAAACAGAGGACATTTGTTTTGTGTAAAATGGTAGTACATTGCATGTACTCTTACAATATCATGAATATGTCAATATTAAGTATTAGTATGAGTTTACTTTACATATAAGTGTGTAAATGAAGGGGGGATGTGATGGAATACTAATATGTGAAACCTATCCTTGCCAGACCTGGTTCCTATCTGGGAACTCTAGATTCCATACAAACACTAGTAATAATAGTCACTTTATTCTAGCCCCAATTCTACAACCGAGATGTCATATACACATGGATGATAGATAAGACAGACAGATACCTTATTTTCCACTGACATGCTTTTGAATTCATCCTTGCAGGGCTGACTCACCCTTTTAGCCTTCCAAGGAAGACAAATTGCTTTCCAGGAGCTTCGCTGTATACAGGTTATTTTTGAGCGCTTCCTTAATTAAGGTTTATCTGCTGTGCACGTAATCCACAGATAAAAAGCCCTTGGTTTTTCTTTTGTGTGAGCAGAAGTTTTCCCCCGAACGACCTGTTTCTCACCCAACCCATTGTTATACAACATGACACACATACTGTATGGATACCCTGTCCTACCCCAGAAGTAGCTGCAGGCCAGTAGCCTGAAAAAAAGTCATTTTTCATGACTGGGATGCTTTCCTGTGGAAGGACTGAATAGAAATGGGATTCCTGAGGACCCAGTTGGCACAAATGATTAGCACATTTCTTTCATCCGTGATCTTGAACTCCACCTCTGCCCTAGTCTCATGTTTCTTATTTTTGTGTCTGAAATTATGCCGAAAGCACCCTGTTGGAAATACATTTTGCAGTTGCAAAACTTGGGATCTGGCAAGGACTCAAACAGATGTAATCTGAACTGGAATAAGAGGACAATGATGTAATTGGAATAGCAGAGGAGCCTTTTAACTCTGTTGTGCTTTAGGTGCAGGTGAGAAGTTTTAGTCTGACCTCTCTTGGTAGAAGTGCTCCCCCTTTGCCTGCCAGGTCAAGGGCTGGCTGGCAGGTCACAGCTCTCTTGTAAGCGCTGCTCCCTTGCTGCCCCCATGGCCTCCTGCTAGCAGTGGGAAGGAGATAAGCCTTCACAGGGCTACATAGCCCAGGTCACAGGATAACTCTTCTGAAGTCATAGACATGCAGCAGACCAGAATTCCCAATAGCTGTCCTTGGTTGGTGCAAGAGGTATGTGGGACCTTAAAGCAACAAGGCCAGTGGCAAGAGAGATCTCCCTTCAAGTGGTGAGAGACATCTCCCTTCAGTCAATGGTTTTCATCTTTGTCTAGGGATTAACAATTTTGTCATATTCTCTCATGGTTTTGCAGGAATTAGGCATGGAGACTGGAACTTCAGGGTCTTGTAGTTATATCTAAATTGTCTTTCCAGCCTCCCAATATTGCGTGCTGCTTGAGACTAGCCACAGTCCTTAGGGAGAGACAGTCAAAGCTAGCACATCTAAGTGTTATACAGTGCTATAAAGGAGTACCTACTCTATCTTCACGTTGCTGTGGCTACGGTGTAGTGCCAGGATACTCAAGATCTCCTTAAACTAGCTAGTTCAGGTATTAGGTTAGGTTGCCACAGCAACACAGGACTTACTGCAATCTGCAAACTTGTCTAAGGAACAAGATGGATGAGCCTTTGTGAGCTCTGCAGTTGGATAGTTTAAAGGTACTTCCAATTTGTTTCCAACTCCCTTGTGCTGAAGTAGTCCGAAAAGTTTACCCCATATGCTAAATAACACAGTGTCAAGTTAGCTATGCAAGAAAAAATATGAATACATGAATGGTTACAGCATGCTAGGGTCTGCATTGTCTTTGCACATAACCTTCACCTGCTTTCTGACAAGCTGAGACAAACATGAAAGATGACTTTCCATACAGTGTCACTGAATGCACTTTGGGAAGGGTAGACATAATGCTCAGATGGGCCCCTGTGGTTGGTGCAACAACCATTTTGCCCCTGGGCATGGTCAGGAGCACGAGAACTCCTTGTGCAGAATGCGGCATATTGATCTGTTACCTATTCATTCACAGGCTTACACCCACTGCAGAAGCACCTGGTCTCACTCTCAGACTTCCTGCTGTGTACAGACCCTCTGCATCTGTGGGGCAGCTCTTTTCCTTGATGATTTGAGACTGCTCACTCCCTGGCCACCCTACCCACTCCAGGAATGATGGGCACCAGTGGGGTGGGGGATCCTGTGCTCACTGGGGACCCAGGGGAGGTAGTGAGTACCACGTCTGGCATGCCAGTGGACAGCTGTTTGGTTCACTGGCACAGCTTTGCTCACAGGTGTGTGCCTGACCCTACCTTGTGCTGTGGAAATGACCTTTTCCATTCTGTTTCCCAGGGGTTGTTGCCAGTGTGGCCAGTCCTCTCCCCCGCTCTCCACAGATATGAGGTTTGCAGTGGTGTATGTGAATGTTGCAGTGGCTTCTTCTCCCTTCTTCCTGCCTCACATTTATTTAATGTACTTATAGGCCGTCCTCTCTCTCTGCTCTTCTGCTCCGGAGCCTTTCCCCAGATGGCACATCTTAGTTGCAGTGGCCAAGGCAGTGGTTCCCTCTTCCCATCCAGAGTAAACCTTCTATCTTTCTCAGCCAGCTTGTTTTCTTTGTTTTCTTACTTGAACCAGTGTTGGAAAACAGGTGCAGACAGCAAACAGGCCAGTGGCTCTGCTTCCAAGTAGGTCTTTTGAATGCTTCCCAATGGGAATATTAATAGAACAGTGTCCTTTTATCAATATGCAGCTGAGATGTTACTTGCCCAAGGGCTGCTAAATTATTGGGGTGAAGAATGGTATGTCCTGTAGATTCAGTGGAGGTTTATAAGCTGAGCATTATCTCTCTGCAGCAGACCAGCATAAGGCATAGGCTCTGTTTTGGTCCCATTTAAAACTCTAATGCATGAATTAAGTCTAAAAAACATGGGGGATGCCTGTTCTTTGTTACAAGGCTGAATTTCACCCAATAGTCATAGAAATAATAATAGTCTGCTGAAATTGGAAAGACTGATATTAATCTGCCTATTAATCCTTCAGTGAAACCATGAGCGGAGAGCAAAGGCAAAGTGCTTGGAGTGCTTGCAGGCAGGGTGTTTATGAGGAGTATATCCTGTGAATATCTGTGTGTGTCTGACAGCACATAACTGCAGTGGGGAGGGCAGCAATACTGTTCTCTGTTGGCAATCCTGAGCCAAAAAGCTATAAAAGACAAAGCACTTGGTGTCATTAGAGTCACACACCTGTGAAACAAGGTGTCATTAAAAAGAAACACAGAAGGCAAAGGTGGATTTGAAAGGACTGTGAAAATCCCCCTTGGGAGAGTGTTCTGAAAATGATTAGGGGAAGAAATTGGTGTATTTCAAAATGGATGGGAAAACAAATCATGGGAATAGAGACAACCCATCTGGTGCAAGCATTGCCACACAACCAAGATGCTCTCAGCATTGCTGACGGAGATGATGAGGTGCTTTAAATTCCTTTTACAAACCTCTGGCTGGAGGTTTGGCTGGAGACCTAAGTCTGTCCAGCCTTAGCATGAAATCAGAGCCACCTGGCTCCAAACCCATACTAAATGGAAAGGCTCCTTTGAAACTTGTCACAGGTTAGCAGGAGGGGAAGGTGGGACATTCCCAATAAAATCAGTGATACATCTGGAGAAATCTTATCTCCCTTTTTCTCCTCTGCCCTCCTCCCTTGTTCTTCTTCAAAGGTTGAAAAAAATGAGGACGGAGACCAAAAGATCGAGCAAGATGGCATCAAACCAGAAGATAAAGCTCATAAGGCAGCCACCAAAATCCAGGCCAGCTTCCGCGGACACATAACAAGGAAAAAGCTCAAGGGGGAGAAGAAGGGAGATGCCCCAGCATCTGAGACTGATGCTGCTGACAAGAAGGAGGAAGGCCCTGCTGGTGGAGCAGCTGAGAACAAAGAAAGCGAGGCTCCCACTGCCACAGAAGCAGCCGCCGCTGACAGTGCCCAGCTGGAGGAGGGCAGCAAAGACAGCAGCGCGCCAGCAGAGGAGAAAAAAGGGGATGGAGCCGCTGACACGGCCTCAGAGCAGCCAGCCCCACAGGCTGCCACTCCTGCTGCATCCTCAGAGGAAAAGCCCACTGCTGCCACTGCCCCTGAAAGGGAAAGTGCCACTAAAGCTTCCACTGATAACTCGCCGTCCTTGAAGGCTGACGAAGCCCAAGACAAAGAGGAGCCTAAACAAGCCGACGTGCCTGCTGCTGACACCACTGCCACCACCACCCCTGCTGCAGAGGATGCTACTGCCAAGGCAACAGCGCAACCCCAAATGGAGACAGTGGAGAGCAGCCAAACCGAAGAGAAGACAGGTGAGTGAATGCCTCGTTGGGGAATGGGCCTCTTCAGAAATGGATACCTCCCTTGGTCTACTGGGGATGCAAAGTTGGCCAGCAAGAGCTGGTGCAGGGATTAGGCTGAGAGTTAACAAGGGAATTCCCTTGCTGGGTTTTAGGGGTGGTGGGAGATTAATTTTCTTGCTTAACACCCTCTTCCTTGCTTCCTGTCAGCTTTTAGAAATATTGCACCGCCTGTCAAAGTTCCTGTTCCTTTAGATAGAGGTGCCATCCAGGCCTTTTTTTCATGGTGGCAGGAGAGTGTCAGCCAGCTGGGAGACTTGGAGGAACTGGAGAGAGCTCCCCAAGCTCTGCATATGCTAAAAATAGTGATGAGCTCAGATGGCTCCAGTGGGGCAGCAAAACAACCCGAGCTGATACCAGCTCACTGGAGGCTTCTAACTTGAGCTGAAAATCTCACAAGACCACATCTCTCTCATACTGCAGGAGGCCATTTAGCCTTGCTGGTGGAATGGTCAAGAAGGAGTCAAAAGAGTCTTTCTTCCATCTGCTTGTGAATGGGTGATATTCTTAATAGAACCACCTTCTAGTCATTAACATCATTTTATCAGCAGTGCTTATGGTTTCATCCACATCAATCCCTCGAACCTCTCTGCTCGGAGAGGCCCATGACAGCCATGCTTGCATGAAGCTTTTAGACGTGTCAGCCGGTTCAGACTCATATAGTAAGAGGATCAGGTGGGGAAAGGGAAGTAAAGGCCCTGACAGCTCAGTGAGTGAGGACAGAAGAGAGGGTTGAATGCCAAGAGTCACTCTAGGAGGTGTTTTCAACTCTTTCCCCTTAGAAGGGGTGAAAAGTTTCAAGAGGCAAAAGTGGGCATTTTTGACAGAGGTATATTGTTTACAAACCATAAAGAAGAGTTTGTTTTGAATTGTAATACTGAGTTGGGCAGAAACTGAATCAAAGAACTGAGAATATTTTTCTTTCTTGTTCTTTGCTTTCCTTATTTTGTCAAAGAAAAATAACATAAACAACAAAAAAAATGGTTAGATTGGGTAGACACCACATGAAAATCAGTTAAGAGGCACTGCCAAGCAAAACTGACCTCCACATCAATGAAACACAGTTGTACAGGGAATTCTGCATTCATTAGCTTTTTGGGGGAAAATGTAGCATAGCATCTTGATATTCATAAACATCCTGATGTAAATTTTAGAACGCCTCAGCATCCAGTCTTGTACTTATTGATGTTTCTCCATAATTTCATTTGGTCCACTACTTCTCCTCCACACATTAGAACTCCCACTCTCTAATTAGACTTTCAAGCTTCATAGCTAACCCAGGGCTTCCGACTACTGTATTCCTGCTCAACAAAGTGGAGACATAGGAAAGAACAGATATCCAAAAGGACAGATTAAGTACTGGGAGAGGAACTCATGCAGAACATTTATGATTTAAGGTATGGGCAAGGGGAGCAGCCTTCAAGAATGTGAGTCTAAACTGATTATACACAACTACAAAGAGTTGTTGGTTTTACCTCTGCTCATTTATAAGTTCCTAGAAATAAGCCTTGAAATGCATTGTCCCTGTTGGCTTTTTGGTCTCCAGGTCTCCAGCTCTTTGTTCTTACTTTGTGTGATAAGTTGAGTGGAAACATAAATGTCATGTCATTTGTGAAATATAATTTGGAATGCTGCATGCTGTACTTGTGTTGGTTTTATACTTGCCAAAGGTATAAACATCAATGGCAAAACCAGAACAGAGTGAATCAGTGTTTTGGGGTCCTCTGTACAGAGGATAATGAATGTTAATTACCTTTTATTTAAGGCTTAGGGTTGCCTTATTCCTAAACAGGAATGATTCTACTTTGAGTTAACATTCCATTTTTACTCAGATTAATCTGCTCTAACGGATAGAAGTAGGAAAATTATAGTAACAGGCTACTTCATTTGCTTAATTTTACCTGTTTTGAGTTGCCACTCATCAAAGAATGGTTTATTTCTATGCAGTGTTCTGAATAATTTACAGATATCTTCCCCATGCTCTTGTTGGCTTTAACATCATTTGAAGTGGTCAACCATTCATGGCCACATTATTTGAAGTGGCCATTTAAATGTATGATTTAATATGCATTTGCATATGATACTATTACTTATGTAAATATCTATCCAGCAGAATAAGTTGGAAAATCTACAATCAAATATATATTTAAAAATGAGTTTTCAGTGGTTGAGTGTTAAAGACCAGTATCTGCATCTATTTATACTTATTCAGTATGCATGCAGTAATACTCAAGCTTAGCAATGTTTGCAGAAAGCAAACAGGAAAGGTATGTGGCCAGAGTCAAGCTGATAGCCTCTTTAAAATGTTAATGAATATAGATTTTTTTCCTGAATTCCTATTCCAGTATGATATCAGCCTTCCAGTCACAAACCCGAACAGCTGGCTAAGTGTCCCCAGAGTCATTCAGGAAAGAAATGCAAAAAGATTAGATAGTCTTCTTGTCCATCTCCCTGAGGATGCAGGGCTGTGCTCTGCAATACACTCTACAGCACAGTGTTCACAATAGTAAGAAGCTGCTACTTCCTTAAAGAATATTCCTCTAAAGAGCATCATCACATTACAAAAGTACCACAGACAGGAAATATTTCCTTACAGAAAGTCTGTGTTTTCTTTTTTACTATCTTCATCCTGTTACTCTCTCTCATCTCTTTAAACCTCTCTGTTTCTCTCTTGGTGCTTACTCTTTCCATAGACTTAAAGACATTTGCCGTGTCTTGACCTTTCTCCCAGACATCCCCCAGCAAATGCAGCACTGGTAGTTGCTGGCATGGCTGTGATGGTCATTCATGAAAGAGGGAGGGGGCTACCAAACTTCTGCCACTCCAGCACTCCTGCAGCCCGGGGACAGATCCTCTTTCAGCTTCATCAGTCCCCTTGGCTTTCAAAGGTCATCTCTTATCATTTCTGTGATCGAAGGCTGGCACAGTAGTATGCAGTGTCAGGCTGCCAAAAATAAATCAAATTGGCTCCTAGCCAATGTCATCAGTTGGCTGGTTGCCACGGCATGTTTGGCTGCTACTACCGTGAGGTGTGCCGACCGTGCTACTTCTGTGCAGCGACGTTCACCTGCCTTGAATTTTACTACAGTGGCTGTATTGTGTTATCTGTGAATACCTTCCCCCTTGCTCATGTGCAAGCATGAGCAAAAGGCAAGGGCATTTAATTTATATCCAGAAGAAATTTTGCCTTTGCCTAAGGGCTGGATGAAAAAAAAAGAGGAAGCAGGGAGAGGTATAACTAGCCTGATAAAGACAAGCACAGTTTTAAATGCTTAATATTTAATGTTTCTGAAATGGGGGAGAGATGGAGTGGTTCCTTGTACCAGCGAGTAGTTCCCTTGACAGGGTTCATCTCTCCTTGTTATTCAGTTCCACGTACTCTATCTGTTGGTAATGGCTTAGGAAATGGCTTGAAGCAACTGTCCTGTATCCAGTATTAGTTGGTCTGGAACCACAGGCATTTCCAGTTGTATGGTAGGGCAGTTTCTAAGCAATCCTCAATGTACCAAAAAGTATATGGAAAAAACAGATGAATTCCAAACTGGGTAAGGCATGAAAAGAGTGAGTGGGCTTTGTTCAGTGGCAATGAAGGATTGATGCAAGAAGGACAATCTCTTAAACCTCTTCACAGTTTTTGTTGGATGAATAGCATGGCAAAAAGTTGTCTTCTCATCTGAGCTTCCTTGTCTTAAGTTTATAGGTTTTCTTGTTATGATCCAACCTTTGCCTCTTTGTGTTGGTATTATGCTTAGAGAGGCTTGCTTATATCTCTCAATCTACTCAACAGGATAAAATTCAAATGTGGTAGGGAGGAATTTATACATTGCATATGGATGAGGAAGTGAGACTTATTTTAATTGTTTCATTGGCTTAAATCCAGAGAGTCTCCATCAAAGTTACCAGAAAGAGTCTATGTTAGTGCAGCTTTGAAGTGAGATCAGCATCCAGCATAGCAGACTGTGGGAGAAGATGGGCTACTATGTACTTTACAGGGAGGAGAGGAGGTGAATGTCACACAATGTTCAATTCTCTTTGTACTTTCACAAGTTTTCGAGTTTCACCTCCAAATTTGGCTGGCTCTTACATCAAAAGCACTCTCATTTTGTCAGGTAAGAATACAACAAAGCCCAGGAACGTGAAAGAGTAAATTGTGCCTAAGGAAATAAAAGGATCTTCTTTTGTTGGGAAATGAAGAAGAATGCTTTTTCCTGGTTGATGAAATAGCTTTACAGTGGAGAAGCTTCACAGCTGAAATGAAAATCAGCCAGGTGACAATTGCTTTGCATATAAGCGGACCAGCAGTTCCCCCCGGGGTCCTGTATCCTGCAAGCAAGGAGCATTGGGAGGCACAATCTTCACTTCATTTCCTCAGAGGAAACAAGTCCCTATGGATCCTTTTTCATGGTTTAGAATTGAATCAGTTCTTTGTTTTCAGTTCAGTCACCATATTGATGAAAGGACAATACTTGCTGCACTTAGGGAGCACTGGCTGCATAAAGACACTGTCTATTGTCTTGTAGCAGCTAGAAGGTACAGCCTAAGCAAGAGGATTGCAGTTGTATGACTTGAAATTTCAGTCTTGGCCCATGGGTAGCTGGCATGAGGCAGAACAACCTCTCTGACATTCCTGTTTCATGGAAGCTTATCTCTGCTGCTGCACCTGGCAGCCAAGGAAAGCAATGCAAATACAGTAGTCTTCCCATGACTGCCCCAGAGGGAACAAATCTAAGCAAGGATGCCAGCATTTTCTTGTCTGCAGTACTACTCCAGGAACAAAGTAGGAATATAATTACAATTTAGATTACTTGACACATGCTGGAGTATGAAGTGTATGTCTAGTCCTCAGTTGCTCTGAAATTTTTAATCTTTGCATTGTGTCTACATGGGTATAAACATTGTGTAGGTATTTCACAATCAGGTTTGCATTGGTGCAAATAGCCATGTGAGGGGCAGGGGCAGAAAAGTGGACTGTCACAATTTTCCTACACTCAGCATGCTACAGGTGCAGGATTTCCTCCTCTGTTGCAGTGAAATACTGCCTCTTGTCCCATGTGTGCCTCAGGTCTGCTGCTTCCTAACGAGATGCAACTTGCCCCATATAGGTGGGAACTGTACTAGTGGGCTAGTGGTGAAGCAGTACTTGACCTCTTTTAATAAAATCTTAGGCGACACTAAGCATATTTACTGATTAAAAGGTGTGGGCTGACTCTGGATAAGGCCTCTTGAGGAAAGAAGGTTAACCACTCTTTTGTACCAAAGAGGTAACAGTTCTTTTAGAGCCTCAGTAAGAAACGCATGGACACTCAGGGCTGGTTTACTGGGTTATTTTGAGAAGGGTGCAAATTACAGAAAGGGTGACAGCAGTCTTTCATCCCTTATGATGCTGGGAACTGCAGCTGTTGCAGTATCAGACAAGGCCCTCCTCATTGATCATGGCATGCTGCACAGAGTTCCTGTTCATGGAGAGGGTTGACCAGCCTCACTATTTTTCGCATTTTTTATGGTATTCTTCCAACAGAACAAAGATATCAGCCTTGAGCCTATACAAATCTGAACTTTCTAGATGATATATCAGGGTTTGCACTCTTACACGTCTTCATAGGGAGGAGCTCCTATGAGCCATACATACAGATGATATTGTTTAGGGCAGTGCATACTAATGTCATGGTATGTGCTCATGTTATATGGTAGTCACTCATGCTAACATGTGGCTCTCTACAGCCGAGACCAATGGTTAAACTCCACCTAGATTTTGCTCAAAATCACTTTCTCATTACAAGGTTTTTCACGGAGGCTCACTGCATCTGCAGTCAGTTCATCTTCAGAAAATGCTCTGAAATCTCTACATGGGAGGAATGCTTTCTACCATAAATGACAACTAAAATTTCTCCTGAGAAAGGTTCAAATAGCAGACCAGCGAATAGTCTATACAGACAATGAAATTTAGGTGGTGACTGTTTGCTGTATCTGCCAGAAGTGCTCTGCACTACTGCCAGTGTCATCTCTTTACACTAGGATCAAGTAGGCTGAACTTTTCAGATAGATATAAGCTTGCAGAGTATCAGCTGGGATTTACAGCTCCAAGGAGCAGAACTTTAAAGTAACAGTACCGACTGTAGTACAGATGGCTGCCAAGTGCAGAGGAAAAGGATTTGGAAAGTTCACCAGGTCGGCACAATCAGATTGGTTAAACATTCCTCAAGAGCTGTGTAATACGTGCATTAATACTGGATTATCAATGCCAGTGCAGTGATCACTTCCAATCTCCATGGAAATTCCATGAACTCTGTCAAGGTGAAGTTGTACTCACAAGGATCCTTGCAAATAACTGGTAGAGAAACATACAAGTTGCCAAGCCAGGTCAGACCTAACATCCATTTATTGTACTTCTCACAGTAGCTAGCAAGAAATACTGCTATGGGCAGATCTGGGGTAAACTGCCTCTCTACTACTAGGGCTCATCACTGTCCTCTACTGTCTAGGATTTGGTTTAACAGGTAAAGCATGATGTGTTCTTCTCTCTTTTGATGCTAATATAACTGCAGCGTTATATCATGTATATATATATATACATATATATATAGAGTATCTGATTGACTAAGTGTCAGCAGCTTCCCCAAGTCCAACCAACTGTACAATGCCCATAAAGTTCTGTGATAAATTGGCCACCACTGCCTTAAATATCTTTCTGTACTTGTGCCACGTCACAGAAAGAGCAAAAGCTTCTGATAGCCCTACTTTATGTAATTGATTATTGTATATAGCATCATATAATATGCATTTATGCACAGAGGGCATGGTACCATATCTCTTGCCATTCATCTCTTTCATGGAGAAAACAAAAGCAGTGCTTTCAATTGCTTTTTTATATGAAATTACTCCCATGCTTTTTAGGATCTTTGTTGCTTTTCTCTGCACTCCCTTTAAATCTGTGAATCTCCTTTATGAGATGGAGTGACAGATACTGTTCACACTAGTCCAGAAAAGGCTGTACTTCTATACACTTATTTCCAGGAAAGCAATATTTCTTTCTTTTTCCTTGTCATCCCATTTGTTATGCACAGCAACATCTTTGCCTTTTGAAGACAGCTACCCAGTGAGCACTGATGACTGCAGTGACTTGGGAGTTCTCCTCTTTGTAAAGACACTGCTGAAATATTTTATTCAACCATATGATGATCTGTGAGACTGGGGAGTGGCCAAGAGAGCTAAGGAAAATGTAAGCAGTGGCAGAAGGCTTACAAGTCAAGCCATGGGCATCAGCTCTGTGGAATAGTTTCCACCTCAAGTTCTGGACCTCCAATAGACCTGTGAAAGACCATATTACAGCTGAATTTGAACAGGTCTCTAGACATAAGTTATTCTCAACAGTACACTCATGCTGCAAGCTTGACTTAAAGAAGGGCTTCCTTATTCCCTAGCTTTCCTATCTGTTTGTGTTAAATGTCTTTCAGGCAGAAAATAGAGGAGACACTTTAAAATAAGGTGTGTGGGAAACCCAAATGATGGAGAGTACTATTATCATGTGCTTAGCTGTTCTCTGAAGGAGAGTCCAGTCTGGTTTTGTGGGTTACCAGAATTGCGGCTTTCTTCCTAGTTCTGTATTCCCTGCTAAAGGCTCCTTTTACGTATCCTTTAGCTCTAATGGCCTGTACCATGTAAAGAGCCTTAGCTGTATCATCACCAAATGTGAATGTGATCTGTGGAAATGTTTCCTTTTTCTTTCTGTGTCCTTAGTTACATCAGTGTCAGCATGGGACACTGGAACAGAACGGAAGATCTCAGCTGAGGTCCTGGCAGTCAGGAGTCCCTGTTGGACACCTGCCCTTTGCAGGGCTGAGAGTAGTCAGGAAAAGAACTATGGAAAGCTGGACAGTGTCCAGAGATGTAAAGGAAAATGTTCTTCCCCTAATGACCGGAAAAGTGAGACTCAATGCTTCATGCAAATAAGTCTTAGATAAAGGTCATAAGGTCCCAATTATCCACTGTTCAAAGAACCACACACTTTCTAGTTGTACCTTGAGGCAACAGCAAATGAGTCCTCTTTTCATTATGAAAGAAAGCAGAAGGTGGAAGACACTATTCAGCCTCTCCATCTTCCTTCAGCAAAACACTGTAATTGGGAATGCTATTAAAGATAACCGGATATTACCTGTAACCTACAGGGGTTAATGAAGAAGAAAATCTCTCTGACATTTGGACAATGCTAAAGTGGTGCAGTGCTACAGAACCATAGCTGACAATGCATTGCATGTACCGGGAAGGGGATAGGAGAGCAGCAGCAAGAGCTGTGACCTTTATGAAGAGGATTTCCCAGACTTTGACAAAGCTGTCTTAGCAGCTGTGAAGAAATATTTCAAGGACCTTGATAACCATTTGACTTGATAACCATTTGAAGAGATGGAATAAGGTAGAAGTAATTTAAAGTTGGGGTGATGGCAAGTACTTTTAAAAAGTACTTTTTAACTGGAGGCATGCGTTGATTTGGAAATGACAAAAGCCTCTAAGAGGGAGGTGTGAATGAAAGCTTGTGTAGACTAGTTCCGTAACTAAGGCCCATAACTAGGTCTATAACTCCATAATTTGTAGTTTTCAAATGATTATAGGACTCCATTCCCTTACTGGTTGTGGGCTTAGAAATGAAAGTATGTGTATTCCAGCTTAGACATCCTGTGTTACCTACTCTACTTATGTAAGGCTAGGATTTCACCTGTGATTTCAGCATCGGTGTCATAAGTAATTCAGGGTAATCTTCAGTCATCAGTGCTGAAACAAGGGATATGCCAAAGGAGACCAAGCTCTGGGATGGAGCCTGCCCCACTGCACTTCAGAAAGATGTGTGAGTTGAAGGAGTCTGTGGTCTTATTCTTAGATCTGCTCACAAATGGTCTCACATATGTTTCTTCCCCTGGAAGGGACTCAGTGCAATATTGTTATGTTGGTCTTCTGCTTTCCCTTGTTGTCAGAAGAGATGAAAATCCCCCACATCAGAGGGTTGCTGTGAGTTTACCTTCAGTAAGGCTGCTGTAATTTATAGGAGCAGCAATTCTGTCCGGCCCTTTGTCTGCATTCTCAGTCCGTTACTCAATTGGTACGCCAGAGATCCAGATGGTGGAAGAAAGTAACTTCTTTATTGCCAAACACTGAGCAGGGAGTGTCACCTAGATCTTGCAACTCTGTGCCACACCTGCTCAATCCTGCATCTGTCCCATGGAAGAGCTCCTGTGTTTAGCATGGTCATTCAGGGTGCTGCAGGTTTGCAAGAAGTGAGACTGGTGGGTGTTTGGAAGATGCCTCAGTAGTGCAAGCAGTTTCGGCGCATGCCTTTAAGCTTATCTTTGGGGTTGAAGGTGTGTTGCCACAAAGCCATCCCAACACTACCACCATGGCTTCGTTGGGAAGACTTACCAGTGTGGCCAAACATGGTGCCAGGCACAGGGACTGAACTTGACATGGCACAACCTCTCCCAGACACACCGGAGGCTCACCAGGAAGGCAGGGGGAAGATATGCACAGCACTGCTGCTGAGCAGCAGACTTTGGTCTCAAGAGACACTAACCCAGCACTGTTCACTGCACTCAACAAAGAGACAGAAAGTGAGAAAGAAAACATGTCTTTTTCCCTCAAGGTAGAAAACGTTCTTCATGGCTGAAGACAAATGACTATTAGAAAGATGAAGTCACTGATTTTTACATCAGAGAAGGAGAAAATTCCAGACACTCCTAACTAATGTAGCATACAACTACTTCTTATCCTCATTTCCAGAAAAACATATACACATGGTTCTCCCAAACAGAGGAGTAAAGTCTTGTTGCAGTTCAAATCACAACCACACAGGGCTTCTGAGTCTGTTGGACTGGAATTTTTTTGTGAAACTCTTTTTTTCATTAAAGAACCCTTTAATTTTTCAAATGTAAACATAATATACCAGTACCAGGAATTATGGGATTTGTAGATTAAAGCAGTAAGAGCAACCTTTACGTGCTTTTAAAGTAGCTAGCATGTCAGGGTTGGGTACTCCCTCAATGGGACAGAAGACAAGGTGGGGCCATGCCTTATGCTAGGAAGCTAAAATCCATTGGGCTGCTGGACAAAGTTTCCACTGATCCCTCCTGCTGGAGCTATTCCACTTTGTATAAATTATTTATTATTTGCTGGAGCCAGGACGTGGAGTTTGGTCTCCCCTATTCCAGATGAGTGCATTCACCACTACTCTACAGAGTCCATGTTTTCCTCTGGCCCAATGAATATTTAATGACTTATGGAAGTGGAACAGCTCCATCAGGAGAGGAAGAGTAAGAGAGACATGTTCATTCATGTGGATATCTCACAACATCGCTCTGTGACCAGCAGGCAAGACCCAAGCCAAGGACCTTGGCAGCAAATAAAATCAGCTGGAGGACCAGGGGAGACAATATGAGCACGAAACACTGGGGTGCCACTTCCTTCGTCTCAGTGCCATTTCAGAGCAATTTCAGAGCAGCTCAGGCCTGGTGAGTTCATGTATCGTACAAGGCCCTCTTCTTGTGACTGCAATTGTCAAAATGATGGTGCCCAAGCCTAAAGTATGGGCTGTTCCACCTGGGCCAAAAACTTAGAAACTCTGCAAGTGGGACCTGTGGTAACTCACAGTCTCTGTGGACCTGTGCAGAGCTAAGCTTCATGGCAGGCTTTGGCTAAACAGTGAGATAGTGAAGGAGCAGCTGCTGCTTGGCCCTACAGCTGAGCCAGGGCTACCTTGGCTGGAAGTGTTAGCAAGGGACAGCCAAAGCAGTGCTGAAATGCCTTTCGATGAGGGAGAGAAGCTGTGTTTTTGTCGAGTAGCTCAGCAAAGGGCCATCTTAGCCGCCTGGATACTTTTTCTGCCATAGAGGGCAGTACTGAGGAGCTTCAACTTTGCTGTTGACAATCCAGACACACCTGCTGCTCCGCAGAGGTGATGCAAGCTGGCCATGGCACAGCTGGCTCTGCTTGGGGCATTGGGCTGCCTCTCTGTGCCCCTAGGAGGTCTCTCCAGCATTTGCAGCTGTCCCACTGAATGCTCTCGTGTCAAGGCCGAATTCATTAACCGCCTGATTGAGTTGTTATTGTGAAAAGCCAATTAAACCAAGATGGCTACTGTGGGACAGTCACATTGGTTCGCTTGGTGCAGCACTAAGAGAATTCAAAGACTGGGAAGTCCCTCTCAAACTGGGAGAAATGGCTCTAAAAACCAGTTTAAAAATAAAAAAGGGGCAAATAAAAACCCCAACGAAAACCCCCAAGAACCAACAAAAAACAAAAAACCAAACCAAAACAAAAAAACCACTACCAGACCACCAAACTTGCCAGATTTGAATTAAAATCAGAATTAGTGATGCTAGCTGCTGCCACCTTCACAGGGAAGAGTGGTCCTGGCAATAAGAGCACTCATGAACAGTTTTGCAGGTAGCTCCTTGCTTCCCTCATGCTGTGCAGCTTGGCTCTCTGAAAATGACCAGTGCCTGGCTCAGGGCTGCTCTACACTTCCTTTCCCCTAGAGGTGACCACTTACCGAGCAAGCATCACCACACAGCCCAACCTCCCATCTGAAGTCAAACTGTGACTTTTTACCTCCCAACCCTTAAGCTTTCTCATGGGTACCCCAAGGGATGAGGCTACAAACTGAGGAGGATCTGGCCTTTGCAGGATGATCTGGTGAAAGTGTCCACCTGCCCATCCAGTTTTGCAGGGCAGGTGCTGTGACCCCTAATCTTTCTGTCTGTGGAGGGCTGTGATTAAACAGTCCCCGACAGGGGATTTCTAGAAGATAGGAGGCTTGTTCTGCACCAGTAATGCCACTTTGTGTTGTCTTGAAGTGGGGATTTCCCCACAAGTGCTCTTAGTTCAAAATGCCTCTCCATGTGTCTGGGCTCTCAAATCTCCTCCTGTTGAAATGAAAAGCAAAGGCTCCCAGGAGCTTCATTGGGTACAGCATGAAGCCTGAACTGCCTTCTAGAAAGCGGTGTCAGTGTTTCAGTGCCCATTCTGCATAAAACACATTTGAGATTCTAAGGGTGTGCACACCAGCTGTGCTTTTGAGAAATATTAGTAATATCTTTGATGCAAAGAGCTGGTGTTGTTGATGTTGCAACTGCTGTAGACAGTTATCAAGAAGATGGCTGTGGAAGGACGGACAACAGGCACTTAATTAATTTCAGAATCCAATTTACAGAGCCTTGGTGTATGATGATGGACAGAAACAAACTAATGATCTCTAAATGAAATTTCTCCTTCATTTAAACACAAAATGAGAGGATGGCAAAGGGAAGAAAAAGAGACATTTTATGTCCTCTCCTTGATTGTAATTCCCTGCCTTCAGCTAGATCAATATCATTTCTGCTGGAGATGGAGTCTGCCTCTGGTTTCCATGGCAATGTGGTTGTTGGAGGCTTGCAGGCTCCATGAATCCCCAATTTATCAGTCTTCTAGGCCTTAATAATGGAGACCGGCAGTCAGGCAGCTTATGAATGGCACATGTCTTTTGGGCTGGGGGAAGGGAGGTGGGAGCGTGGTTTGTAGTAGGGGCTGCAGCAATTTGTTTTCCTGCCACCGGCAGCTGAAGGGGGAGGAGTACAAGGGGAGGAGCAGTGCATTAATTCTGGATGCACTGAAGGAATTTCTAGACCATTTTGCTGCAATTATGGAAGATTTCCTCCTGTAGTTTCTTTTCTCTGGACAGCTTTGCCGGGGAAGGGGAGGAGAGCAGCCTCACAGCTGGTCCTGAGTAAGGAGGTGGGAGCTGTAGGTGGAGAACCCAAAGGCTCTATCACTCTGCATGTTTCCTTCCTCTTCTTAACCCTCTTTATTTCAGGATCAGCAGTGCGTGAATGCCAGCAGTCTGCCACAGCTTCAGGTTCATTTTTATCCCCCTACTGATCCTACCACAATTGCCAGGCTGATCAGCAGAGCTGTAAGATGGGCAGACCTCTGAGGACCTGATCTGTCTGTCAGACTTCTGTCACTTGCTGGGCTATTCTCTGTGCATCTGCTAGGCCTCTCCAAATCCAAACCTGCATCCCCAAATGCTGTGACTTTCCTCCCCTGAATTAATTACTTTTCTAGGAATGTCCTGGTTGTAGAACAATCGCTATCAGTCACTTCAATAAGGTTCAATTGGCCTGTATCTACTCAGGGTATTTTCATTTCTTCTTATCTTTCCTCTGATTTTCCCTCTATAATCTCAGAGGGTAGTCACTCTGAAGAGGCTAAAGAATAAATGAGTGTGTCTTACAAAGACTTTGTTCTTCTGTCCCTTCACATGCTCTCTATTTCTCAACCATCATCCAGAACTTAACCCAGCAAGGGAGAAAAGATGGGTGACTCAAAATAATGCAGTTGCATGAGATGGGGACATCCTGTTTTCCAACACATATGCCAAGAGCAGCTGTCAACTGTTATATTCCACAGCTGGAAGCAAGTTAAAACCTCTATTCAAGCTGTTTGAATCACAAGGTATTTAAGGAATTCAAAAGAGCACCCTTTCTGGTCTCCAGGACCTGTGTGAAATCAACATGGGCAGGGCAGGGGAGGAGAAGAGTAAAGAATATCTTATGGGTGATTTCTTCTTAGGTTTTCCGCAGGTGAAGTAATGAATGCTTTTCTTCTGCCTGCCTTCCTGTGATGGCTCGGGGAGTATTGCTGAGATTGCTGCACCTCCAGTTTTGGATTGAAATTAGGACTTCATGGAATTTCATAAACAACAGGCCCAAGGCATCACACCTCTGAAAGTGTGGCTGAGTGCAGAATGGCTGGTTGAGGTGCTGGAATGAAAAGCCAAGGTGACTCAGCCTCCTGGGTACATCACTGGCTTTTGTGTGACCATAGCCCAGTTCTTCATACTTTGCTTATTCTAAAATGCAAATAAAAGCCTTTTCTTTCTTCACTGGGGTGCCACAAGGATAAAATACCCCCATGATTGTGAGTTAGGCTATTGTTGAGGTGATGAACTCCATATAAATACTTACATTGCTGGCTGCCTGTAACATTCTGGGAAGGTTACAAGGGAGACAGCTCTTGATGTTCACGAAGGTGTGGGTTCATCCTAAATGTATGATCTGGATATTATATACTGTTATATCTTATAGGTCTGATACAAACTTGATATTGTATCTAAAAAGACTAGTACACTACCTTGCTGGAAAGTCAAGGAGTGGATAATGAAGAACTGTGATCCGAGTGTCTGCAGAGGCATCTTTGATTCTGGGTCACCTTTTGCAGGAGATGGAGGGGCTGGTAGCTTGGAATTGCTCCTGGAGGGAGCCTTTCTGGTTCATCAAGGCAGCTGAGCAACTGATTGTGCATCAGATCAACTCTGACTCCAGCTGATGGCTGGGGACACGCTGCACAAGTCACTTCCCATTTCTCCCCTTCAAGGTCCCTGGCTGTGAAGACCATGGAACATTGGTAGGAGTCTGCTGAGGTCACAGCACCTTTCTGCATGGTAGGAAGCCACTCAATACCAGTGTAAAACATCTGCCTCCAAGGCACTCTCATCTCCAAAGAGCTCTTTTACCTTGCCTTTGGCCACTGTACTACGCAGCCTTGCACTTGCCCACCACTTTCTGGTGCAATAAAGCATCCCCACAGAAGCATTGTGACAATTCACACTATTGGCCAGGTGGGAGTACCCTGTCCTCCCCGGAGCTGCCTTTGCTTGTAGCTGTCAGAGTGACTGAGAGTGGCATTGTTAAAGAAGATCTCACTGTCTGAAAACCAAACCACTCTGGTAGACTTGTTCCAACCCTAGCTAGATTGAAATTGCCAAGTTATAGGTACAGTACACGGGAAGTTTGGGACAAAAGTGCTGGTAATAGGCAGCAATAATTGAATAGTCAGAGGTATGACTGTCATTTTTCTCAGCCTCCAGGCCTGGCTGCATCCATGAATGTGGGAAGGAAATGGCAGTGGACGAAGGAAGAAGAGCCACTTCTTTCCCATTCTCCAGGGAGGAAAAATATTTGCAAATGTAGCTGTAACAGAGTTAACACCTCAAATTCACAAGGAACACCCTCCCTTTTCTCTCCCCACCCTCTTCCTCCATCTCTCCCATTTCTCTGGAGACCTCACTGCTCCCTCCTGTCAGCCAGAGTTGGGGAGTTTCCGTGGCAACCCGGCAGCTGGTGTCTAGACACTGTGAAAGATGCTTTGCATTGGAGCTGTGAGCCTGACTCCCCTCAGCACCCCTTCCCCACTGCTGCGCACCCTGAGTATCTCTCCCACCACTCCTTCCCTTTCCATCTACTATGCACATGGATGCCAATGCAGGGCTGGATTTCCACGGTGGTGCTAGAGGAAGAAAGGCACGAGGTGGGATGAGAGGGCGAGGAAATCCCTAAGCCACTGTCTCTTCAGCCTGACAAAGCGCAAAGGCATTTGGGGCGACAGAACTGGGGCTGGCTGTCCTCTGAGGATTCAGCAGGATCAGAAAAGGAGGCAGCTGTCCAAGCTTGGACTGAAGTTATCAGCCATGGGACTTGCAGAAGTTGTTTATTTTTCTCTCTGATGGAGCAACTGAGCCATTCATACATGGTTCTGAAACAAAGATGAGGTGGTCTAGGAATAGGAGGCTCAAGCTACCGCGTATTGTGGCCATATTAACTGTTTTGGTTTAACCTTAACAGTCTGCTTTGCCTGCTTCTTTCCCTGGACCTCCTGCCTGCTACTTGCACTGGGGACATTCCTCCCCATCACGCTGTTGCAGGGTTTGCCAAGGGTATGCAGATCTATCTCCCACGTGCCATGTGCCCACCAGGACCCCCAGGCCTCACAGGAACCAGGTGGTACCCTGGGTCTGTCTGTAGCAAGTGAGGTCTGGGAGAAGTCAATCCCCTGGACCAGACACAGTCACTTACCTGAAACATCCAATTTCTTAATTTCTCAGTGTTTTACTGGGGCAGTGTAAGTCTGCCAGTTTTCAGAAGCAGTGAGTGGGGAGGGCGTAGGATTTTAGCACTGCATATGACGCATCGTAGGGCTGACTGCAATGGGCTAACATGGATCAGGAAGAGAATTGTGTAAGCAACAGCTCTGAACCTGAAGTGTGTCTTGTTTCAGCAGTCTCAGACCTACCATCGTCTGCCTGGAATAGGCTTCTGGCTGGCTAGAAGGACAGATGGATTGGGACAGATGAATCAAGCTGTGAAGCCTGGATCCAAATCTGGATCCAAATGTCATTAAAACTAGGAGAGGCTTAGGTCAGGGATTTTAAATGGAGCCTTCCAGTGCTCCTTACCCTCCAAAAAAAAAAAGTCTCTAAACAGAGTCATCTCTGGGGCAGATGAGATCTCCTTAAAACAGGGCAGGAAGACCCAGATTAGTATTTGGAAGCAAAGTGAAGACCGGATGAGGAACAGATTTTCAGATCCATCTCTGCCTAAGCTGTAGTTGGCAAAGGACAGAGAAAGGAGGGAGCATGAAAAATGCTAGAGAAAGAGCAGTGTCTGCATAGATCTGGGCAGTACTTTAGCATGAATGCACAAGAGAGTTCTAGCTGCACAATCAATATCAGCAATAATTATGCAAACAGAGAGAGAGAGCAGCAAAAGCAAAATCCCTGCATCTGTATTAGAATCCCAGAGTGTTGTGCAATTTCTCTTCTCTTGGCGTTGGCTGTGGTAATTTAAAGATCTGCAGTGGAACAGAGACAAAAAGGAAAACAAAACCCAAGCCACCAGCCACAAAAGAAATGATCATCAGAGAGCTTGCTGCTACTATGGTCATAAGCTGATGACTGCTCTGATTTAATTAATCTTGGCGAGTCAGACAGGAGCTGGGCAGGTCCCAAGAGACAGTGTTTTACCCGGAAATCCACTCAACCTAATTTCACTAATGTAGGGCAGTGGAGGGACTTGGAGGGGAGCCTGCACACTCAGCCATTAGAGCACAGCGTAGGCAAAGGCAGCTGGAAGTACCACCATCCAGCAAAACTGCTGCTTGCGTGCCTGCTTCAGCTTTACAGCAACCAGAGCTGCATATGTTCCAGGCGTTTGCTCCCCAGCAGGGCTCACAGACATGACTCTCACCCTTTCCAGGAAATAAATGGAGTGCTGAGGAGCAGGAACTCTCTAAGACCCTATTTCAGCAAGGATCCATAGTTCATTCCATATTGCTACTCTTCCATGGGTAAGGCTGTTCCCTAGCAGGTGCCACCTGGAGCTGTAGGTATGAAGCATCTCTCTGACACAGACCCCACAGCCAGGAAGCAAACACATATCAGCCTGTCCCACCATGCTGTTTTATCCCTTAAACAATTCTGCAGTCACAGCTTAAGGTTTATCTGAGGCTGCCCAAAATGTTTCTCAACTTGGCTGATCCATCCAGTGTGCTAGGTGGAAGTGAGATTGGTGGCAGCTCAGCTCACAGATGCTTGCCTCTTTGGCAAAATTATCCCATGCTATAGGATGATTTGGACTGCAGCGTAGCTTTCCAAAGACTGAAAAAACCAAACTAAAATCTCAAAATTGTGTCAACGGGGATGGGACCACAGGACTGGAATAACCAGTAACAGTGCAAGTAATGACTGGTGTGCATTTAGACAACTGTAAGGGTGACGATTGCGAGCACAAACTAGGTGGGGTTTGTTGATGGTTTGGGTTTTGGGGTTTTTTTAGCTTTTTGACCTAACCATTCTTGCTTTATCCTTCAGGACTGAATTTCTTTTTGACCCCTCCTCAGGCTTGTTTTGCTTTATATTACAGCTCTGCCTCCCCTCCTGTTCTGTTTCATCCATGCGTGCACATCTTGAGTTCTCATTTTGTGAGTTTTGCTCCCTTTTGCTCTGTGGCTGGAATGCTCTAGGACAAATGTGGATGTCTCCACCTTCACTTGTTACAGATGTAGATGTTCCCAGGCTGCAACTCCTCTTGTCCTAAAGTAGGTATCTAAACAGGACAGGTTAATAGAGTCCTAGAAATGTGATGTTTATTTCCACTAATTAGAAGGGAAGGAGAGAGTAAGAAGATCAACTAGAGATGTCTCTGTGTACATCTGCAGTTAGGTGAGATGTCTATCCCCTTTGACCTCAATTTTCTCACTTCATGGTCTCATCATGAGCATATTGATGCTGCCCAAATCCAGACTCACCTGAAGAAAGAACTGACTGCTGTTTTGTCCCCTGCTTATTTTGTCTCTTGCGAGGACACGGGGGACTCTGATCTTGCAGAAGGAGATCTCACAATGTTCAGAAGGGAGGCAGTTTAGATAGGTGGAAGTTTGGCTTCCCAGGATGAAATGCTTTTGTTTCTCTAGCAGGGGACAGCTTGAATTCTCATCTGCTTTTTTTTGTCAACAAAGTGCAAAGTGAATGTACAACACCAAGGCTGTGCAGTTCTGTCTGTATAATGGCATCTGTCCACTACAAACCCACAGGTGCAGCAGCCTAGAGTTCAAAAAACTGGATGATAAAGACTAGTATTGGATAAAAAGCAAAGTAAATAATATTCTCTCTGATGTATAGAATCCCCAGGATAGCTATCTACTAATCTCCCCAGGGATACCTTGCCCTCCTTTGCTGGGACACTGAAAACTAGGCTGGAGAAAACCCCAGAGAACAACACTACAGAAATTGCCTGCATCAAACAAACTGGTGAGTCAGATAAACTGTCTCACTGCTTGTTGTGAATCAAAAACTGCTATTAACTTGGCCTGATGTCAGTGGGTTTGTGATGCATTGCTCCCATTGCACAGAGCGAATCCTCTTCTTACTGACGTGGTTTAGCAGTGCCACAGCTTGAAATTTATTTTTTTTTTTGTGCTGAATTCTTTATTCTTCATGATATTGCTTCTTGCTAAATTTCATTACTATATAATAACACCAGGTTACTTCTTTCCCCCCATCCCAGAAATCAATGAAATGCTGCTAAAACTGCTAGGAAATAAGACATAGCTTAGCATGGTACAGTAGTACATAGAGTATTTTCCCTTATTGCTTCAACACCATGCAAGAAAAAAGAGGGATAGCGATTCACTGAATTTTGTATGATAAGTCCTATTCAAAAAGCTAGACTTATACTTGTGATATCCACAGTCCATCATTTGGTTTGTATGATTCCTCTCTCTTGACTTGAATATGTGGTGAAGTGACTTTAAATTGTTCCTGCTGCTCCATGGCCTCAGAGTCAGTCCAGGCTCTTTCATCCACAGCAGAAATCAGTGCAGTTTCTGGGCTGCTTCAGCAGAGTGTCATCTGCCTGCTGCTGTCTGCTCCCCAAAGAAGAGTAATGGAGACAGTGAGGCACCTTTGTGCAGTTCCTCTGCCAGCCAGGGATCTCTAGGCGCCACGGGCACTCCCTGGAAATCAGATTTGCCACTGTGGTGAGTTAACAGGGAACAAAACATGGCAGGAAACTGTGTTTAAACCTGCCTGCTTATTAAGCAAGAACAGCACGGAAACACTGTGATGTACCCCACAGCACCGAGGTTGCCAGCTCCCCCACTTTGAATGTGACCAGATTTCCTGCCCATCCCTCCAGGACAACTGTCAAGAGCTTACTAGTGTAGGAGCAGGACCACACTTTCAGCTGCTGATGCAACAGGGGCATCTGTGTGGCTTAGTGGTTCGTATGTCTTGGCCAAGGCACTCGGCAGCACAGCAGGTGTGCAGGACACCCCAGTGTCTGTCTGTCCCTGTGCTTGCTGCGTTACGGGCCCGTCTATTGTGCTGTGCTAAAGGAGGCTGTGGGACTGCTGGCTAAAACCTGTGCATATTTTCAGTAGGAAGATACAAAAAGTTTTAAACACAATGACATACAGTGTCAGGGCTTGTGTTCCTGAAGCCACATTACCTATTCTTTGATGCTCTTTTGCTTATCTTGCACATGTTGAAAAAAAACAGAAATTCTACTTTACTAGGATCTGTCTGTCAGGGCTTTATAAGAAACTAGGCTTTGCTGCTGGCTAACAATAGTCTTTTGGCTCAAATTTAAGGGTAGATTGGTTGTGCATTGGGACTCTACTCTTAACTTCATAATTCAACGTCTCCTCTATGAATGTCTTGGAGAAGAGCAGGATTAAAAGGACTCCCCTCCCTCCCAGGGATCAAGTCATTCAGGAAAATTAACAAAATTAAAAATTAACCCAAGCTGGCCTGCTTTGCCTTACAGTGATACTTGCATCCCATTTTAATCAGTAGCCTATTTTGTCTTTGATCTGTTGTGGTAGCTGTACCAGATGCAGATGGAGTCCCTGAATAGGATTTTGTTTAGCTGTTCAGTATCAAGGGAAGGAAAGTCCACAGATGTTTTTGCTGACAGAGGTTTTGCAGGTGCAGTGGTTCAGGCCATTGGGATGTTCCCACAGAATTTTTTACCTTTTGGAAAATCAGCAGTCATAGTTTACTAAGATAAAAATTATATGAAGGTACAGAAGTAGTCTTTAATGAAGATGATTCAGGGTGGGAAGTTACACACATCTCAGAGGTGATTCATAAGGAAGTGGTGCCTAGGAACATATTGAAAAGCTAGGCTAAGAGCAGAGGGGGAGTGGGAAGCAGAAATGCACCTACTGCTAGTATTGGAAGCAAATACAAGTCTGCCATCTGATGGCATCAAATGGACCAGGCCAATATGCACGAATGGTGTCAGTAAGGAAAGTTTCACATCCCAATTAGCATTCTTGCTGAAGCTAAACATGAGTATGAGGATGCTAATCCTCACAAACTAAACACTGGCAAGTGCACATCTGTATTGTTAATCTGGCAGCACAGACCATGCTGTGATTTTTGCATACGCCAACTAGCTTTGCCCCAGACAGGTCCCAGACACAGCCACCCCATTCTGGAGGATAAGAGAGTTTTGCATTATGGACATAAGCTGTGTGGTGCCAGCTGGCCTCCGGGCCGGGGAGCAGTCCCTGGCCCATTTCATTTGCTGGTACTTTGTAATCTGATAGCTCATCAGAGAAGCCAGGAACTATCCAGGGACCCCACAGTCCTCTCTGAATTACCACTGGAGATACAGTGATGCTACAGAGGTATGTCGAGTGCCATCAATTCAGGTTTGTGTCATACCAATGACATGTGGTCTGTCCCACACCACCCAACCCATCAGCACTGATTTCTTTTCCCTGTTCTTTATGCCAAGTGTGGAGTGATGCTGTCTGCTTGACCTCTCCATGGGCTGTGTGTATGTGTGTGTGGGAGGGGGAGTCAGTGAGAAATGGGGAGAAATGGTGATGCAGCAGACCAGCCACTCCAGTGCACTAAGACCCTTGTGCTTTATTCTGCCTTACAGCCCTGCAGCCCTGGGTCAACCATCACTTTGTCCTGTAAAAGCAATCCACACAGTGCACGGACTGTTTCTCAAAGAGGCCAGAGAACACTTTAGTGTACCCTGATCTGAACATAGTGAGAGCTGGTCAGTAGAAACTCAGGGGTAATTAAATCTCTCATGCTGCAGTGAAGGAGACGGTGTCTCAGGCTAAATGAACCCAGCAGTGAAATCACTCCAGCTTGAGGGGCACTCCTTTTGTTTGCCTTGTTCCTCTCAGCTGCCTCTGCCTTCCCCTGGGTTCTGATCCTCTGTCTAGTTCTTTGTGGGATTGTTCCTAGCATTAGTTTTAACTTCTTACGTGAATGGTGTGCCAGAACAAGGTGTCTGATTGACAGGCAGCTCAGCCTCCAGTTACACTCACTGCTTCCCCCCAGGGCAGCTTTGCTTTTGAAAGGAGAGCTCAGAAAAGTGGAGAGATGTGGCAACCTCCTGGATGAAGGCTCCAATTCTTGAAGGCTAGAGACATTTCTCTAGATCCTCGTTCAGTGTGACAGAAGTCCGAGTTACAGGTTACTAAATTTTTCCCTCTGGCTCTTGCAGGCTTCAAGTGTTTATAAGAGTTTATTCTTTGTGACCTCTTTAAGTCTTGGCTGTAATTAAGGGACAACAATTCAGCAGTAGTTGGTGCAGTTAGTGGGTTCCATAAAAAGGTGTGTGATCCAGTCGGTAAGCCAAGAGCCTAATAAGTGCATCTGATGACATGAACAGTGGTTACCTGGCACATCAGCAGCAAGCAAGGCAGCTCCTTCCAGTTGCACATGCTTTTTGGCTGAAGGTGTTTTGTGAGAGCTACACACTTGCCTGCTGTGCTGGACCCTGGTATGTTCTTTCTGTGCTGCAGAAATGCCAGGGACTTTGAGACCTGGGTCACTTTGGGGAGAGAGAAGTCTGAAGCCATGCAGTCCATTATGCAGTGGCTGTGTGCACATGCAGGATGTTCTAGATCATGGCTGACTAACCCTGGACCATCTCTTTCCCCACTAGATGCTGTAGAAGAAACCAAACCTACTGAAAGTGCCCAGCAGGAAGAGGTGAAAGAAGAAGAGAGCAAGGCGGACCAAGAAAATGCCTGAACATTAAGAAATGACTCCCCATTGCCCCTCCCTCCCTCCCCCTATCCTCTATCCTTCCTTCCCACCCCAATCTTGATCTCCCCCCTTCCTGCTCACATCTGTGAGCCTGTCTGTCCCTCTCCCACTCCCACTTAAACCCTTTTTCTCTCTGTGTGGCAAACATTTAAAGAAAAAAAAAAAGCAGGAAAAATCCCAGTCAAACAGTGTGGCTTAAACATTTCTTTGTTTCTTGGTGTTGTTATGGCGAGTTTTTGGTAATGATGATCCAATCATTTTGGGAAAATTCTTGCACTGTATCAGAGTTCTTTGACCTGGCGCGTGCGTGTGTCTGTCTGCCCACTGCGAGCGCGCTCTCTCTCTCTCTCTCCTCTCCCTCTCCTCTCTCTCTCTTCTCCAAGTGTGTGTGTGTGCAATGTTACGTTCATCCGAGGAGTCCAGACTTACTGAGTGAGTTAAAACAAAAGAGGGAAAATAATTCTTTTCTTCCTTTTTCAATGTGATGGAATGAACGAAAGAAAAAAAAAAAACAAAGACCCAACACTACAAACAAATGAAGGAAAAAGAATACTAAACCCCAGTTTGTTTTCAGAACTAAAACAACAACAACTAAAAAATGTGCCAATTAGCATAATGCTTGGCTCCAGGCTCCTTTTTCAAACTGAAAATAATTCTAATAAATGAGAATAATGATCATTAATACCACCGTGTCGCATTTCTATGCTGCTGTACATCCTGCTGACCTGTGGTCTCTGGTTGGCCACTTCTTGCGTGGTCCAGCTGTGCTTCTTGGCCACCAGTCAGTGACTGACTGCTCTCCCTGGCACTGCTGAGGGGATTTTTAAGGGGAGCAGGCTTGGATTTTGAGCGAGATGTTAGCACTGACTAACATAAATAACGAAAGTCGCAAAATCAGTTTTTAGGAAAGAACATGATAAGTGGCTCTCTAGGAGACCTCTAGGCCCTGATTTGGAAAACTGTGGTGACCTTGGAGAGATGAGCCTGCAAAGGGACCTGCTTTGATCCATGCTGAAGGTCTGACCCCTGCCAAGGGGTGCACCAAGGGCCATGAGGGAACAGGGTCCTGGGGCCTGAGCTTCCCCCGGCAGCAGGATAATGGTCACCCCTTTGGGCTAGAGTTGGAAAAGTCACTGCATAGCATAGTGTGGCCTTCCAAAAGTGTTCTATTTGGCAAAATAAATTGGGCCAATGCATTGAATAAATAGGCACATGGGCAGGATGAGGTCTGGTGGTGTAAGAGCCAGTCAACAGCACTTTGAGAAATACCTATTCCTGCTCCCTGGTGAACTCCAGGATGGTTCACTCAGCTCTAGCAAAGAAGTTTTTAGCTGTCATTTATGGCCAGGGCAGAGCACCGCGTCCTAAATCTCCACCACTGCTTTCCACAGGGTGTGTGATCTTCCCTGGTGCATGTCTGCCTGTCCCAGTGGAGGACTGACAGATGCCAAACCGTAAGCCTGCGCAACCATCTGGGTCTGCTGCTCTGTTTATGAGCTGTGAGAGTGAACAGTTAAAATATATTTAGTAATAACTGGACTTTAATAAAAGCCCACTTATTGGCTGTTATTGCTCTGTCACTGCCCTGATTATGATCATGTACTTTCCCACCAGCTCTTGCATGATTTCCTGGCTGCATTGGCAGTCACAGCCAGCAAACCCTGCAGTGTTACTCTGTGATGCTGCAGGGCCATGATTAAATTGCCCTCACAGCAGTAACACCAAAAAGATGATTATGCTGACAGCTCCAATATCCCTTGGTGGCTGATGCCTCTTGGAGTGGCAGCTCCATGGCTTTCAGAGGGGGCTGGCTGGCCCTCCCTGCCCTACTCGTTTGTTCTCCTCCATCTCTTTTTTGGAAACAGGGAGAAAAGATGAACAGAGTCTCCTCAGAAATGATCGCTTTGAACGTAGCCTGCTCACTGCAAGTGCCATCAAAACACGTCAGGATTCATTTAGATGTGCTTCCTGGCATTGTGTAGAAATAAGAGAGAGAGAGAGAGACTGGGAATATTTTTTAAAAGAGAGGGAAAGAGAGAGTGGGAGAGAGATTGGACAGAGAGTTTTAAAAACAGGGATTAGAGAGAGGAGGGGGGGGAAGATTTCTGAGTGGATAGATGGATGATAGGGAGAGAGAGGGGAGTATAGCTAGAGAAAGAAAGATTAGAGTGAAAAAGATGAGAGAGAGACAGGAAGAAATTAGATAATATGGAGCAATAGATGATTGATAGAGATAGTGAAACGTAGCTAGCTAAAGTAGATTAGACAGACTAAATAAGTAGAAAGATGGGCTGACTGACAGATAGGTATTGTGTCATACTTCATAAATGATATATATGCTAATATTCCCATGTCATGATGGGTGGTAAACCCTGAGACACCTTCCAGCCTGACCTCAATTCAGCAAATGTAGCGCAGACATCAGGCATTGCTTGGACCGTATGTCAGGTCTCACCACCCCGCCCGTTTTCTGCTGCAACAGCAGCAGGGGTGTGGATGGTGTCTGGGGAGGGAGAGGGCTCTGACGGACACGGGGGGCTGAGGCATAGGGAGGAGAGGTGTAGAGTATGTTTGCTGTTCGTAGCACACAAGGTGCCCAGCCCAGCTCAGACATTGCAGAAACCCCGTGTCTCTAGCACTGAGTTGAGAGAACTGAGGTTCAGCTCTCAGGATTTGTGGGAGAGGTGTTTGGGAGGAGGCAGGAAGGAGAGAGCACAGTTTTTGTTTGGCCTTATTTCCTGTCATGACCATTTACAACAGTTTTCTTAAGGACTGTCTTGCCTGTTTCCTCAAAGACCATGTGGTCTCCCTGCTCTTCTGACTTCGGATGCCAAATTTTTCATTTTGCCTCCAGTTTGCTATTACTATTTTTAACTTTATAAGGAAATGAAAACTGCCTCTCATGTCTTCCTGGACATAGGCCTTCCTCCCTCCTCAAAAAATTAAAAAACTTTCTCTCCCCAGGGATGTTTATCTTTGTATTTCGCATGTTGCCTCCCCCTTGGCCGATGGTTGGGGCATCGCGCGTGTTTTGTCACCGTTCGTAAGAACATACTTTGCCATGTTGCTTAGAGAACAAAGGGTTGGGTTTTGTGTTTTGGTTTTTCCCCTCCCACAAAGAAAATGGGGTATGTGGTTACCAACTGCAAACCGAAATAATTTAAATAATAATTCCTCTCCCTTGGTTCCAGTCTAAAATTTCTAGCTGTAACCAAGCACCCCCTATCTTTCTTATTGTACCGTGTCCTGATCCTGCCAGAGAGTCAGGGCAAAGAGAGCGTGAGAGAGAACACAGAGACAAACCCTGCCTTGAGCAGGCAGTGGTTTAATGTGTAATACACAAGATTTGTATAGGAAGCTGGGCTGTCTTCAGGGTACAGGAAGAGAGCAGAGAAAAGCATTTGGATTTCCTTGAGTTGCCTCCTCAGTCAGATTTTCAAAGGCTAAAAGGAAACAGCATGAAAGATGTAGCATGGGATGGAAACTGGAAAGAGAACAAGGGTATTTGAGGAACAATTTTTCTAGCAAAATATCAAACGAGCTGAGAGCAGCAGAAGAGGCAGGAGGTCCCAGAAGTAAAGAGTGGAGCAAAGAGTAATCAGCAGAGTAGTTGAAGCTTTTCTACTAGTCCTGATGTGACAACCAACAGTAATTCCCCAGGGAATATATATCTCATTCTCTCTCCCTGAAGAGAATATAACTTTGCCTGGAGGTGTCTGTGGTTGTTATTTTATGTATGGAAAGGGAAGGGCATGTCAGAGTGACTCACACTGGGAATATTGTACCTGACCTCACCGTGCAGTGCTGTGGAAATTCAGGGTCCAAGAGGGGCTTTTTCCATGCCTCTGTAGTAAGACACGCTAGTGACCCACAGCTATACTGAATGCTCGTACCAGCTGTAGGCCAGCTCTTGACATTTCACTACATTTCACTAGACTAAGCCTTGGAAAAGTGAAAAAAAATTTCAACATAACCCCCACCTCCCATCAATGCAGTAGATCGTTCGCATGGATTTGGTCTGCTTTGCAATGCTTGTGGCATCCTGACTATCTGCACTGATAGCATATAAAACCCCACAACCCTTGCAGTAGTTGCATCAGCCAAGGAGCTTCCCAATGAGCCACATTCCAAAGGGAGGGGAAGGGCATTCTGCTAAGATCCCTTCAGACCCAGTGTTTTCCAACCCTAAACCCTAATGCAGCCCCATGAGAGGCCTTAGCTAGAAGTAACTCACCTGTGGTGACCACATAAACACCGTAGCTTGGGAAATGTGTTACTCTAGGTGAAAGAAATGGCCATGACTGAAAGAGAGGGATTTAGAAAAAAAAGGAAAGAAGAAAAAAAGGAAGAGGGAGTTCATAGCAAACTCCCCATGAGAGTTATTTCTTTTTTCTTGTGGTCTCCAAACAGCAAACTAGCACTTGAGACTTTTTGTCTGGTGTTTGTCATAGATGTTTTCGGAAGGAAATGGAGTGGCTGTGGTTTGCAGAGGTGGAGGGAAGGGTTTGAATGAATGTTTTTGTGGTCCCTCTTGGCTAAGAAGTCCGCTCGGTGGTCACCTGCAGCTCAGCGATGCCAGAAGTGGTGTTGGGGGTCCTCTTCCAGGCCTGTGCTCAGATTCCCTGCTTTTCCGCATTGCCACATTAGCACTTTCACTGGATATTTAGAGCACCTCAGGACTGGTTCTCCTCTCGCTCACACCGGGGTAACTCAGGAGTCGCTCCACTGGAACCAGTGGTGTTAATCTGGTGTGAAAATAGTGCGAGAGGAGGATTCAACTCCTCGGGGGGTAATTTCCAGGTCCCCGAGGGGGAAAAAAAATCAATGGGAGTTACATGTCTAACTGCCACTTGTGCCTGTGAAAGTCTGCCCCTTATCTACCTATATGTATATAGGGTACAGTTTTCAGAATAACCTAAGTGACATGGGCACTTGAGAGCACACATTTCACTGGCTTTCAAAGAGATGCAAGTTCCTAAGGCCCAGATGCTGAAGGATGTCCAAACTCCTCTCTGCAGTGCATTTGGGGGTCTCAGGCCTGAAATTCTCCAGTCATTTCCCAAAGTGGAGCTGAAGATCATGAGTCATTTAGGTGGTTCTGAAAGCGCTACCCTCTATCCATTTTTCAGGGTGTTGATCTCAGGTCATGTGCGAGCCTGCATTCTTACCTACAATGCTTTATTACTACATTCCTCTGTTGAGCAATATTTGAAAGAAGAGGTGAAGGTTGAGATTTGCAGAACAGGCTAGTGACCCCAGTGGCTCACGTCTGGAGTGCCCAACTTGAGAGACACCTCACTGGGGTCCAAGCCACAGGTCCCCTGTATGCTCTGAACATCAAGATTCATGTATTACACACCCAGAACCACTGGCCACTTCCAAAAAAATAAATCCCAGCCTGAGACCTAGACTACTCTCACAAAAGAAAATCCCAGGTGAACCGTTCACTCAATAGCTTGGTTTTTCTGCTCATGCCTGTTCCCAATGAATAAAACACATCCCTGTGCATCACCTAAGCCCTATTTTGAGGAGTTACACTGGCATACAGCTGAAGTAACACAGTAGTAAATCGGGGCCTGAAGAAGGTGGCTACAGCCTAGAGAATATCAAGAACTGTGACGTGTCTGGAAGCTAATAAGAGCAGAACTTGACGATTAGAGCGGCCCATTTCCGATGCTCTTGTGTGAGGATCTGGAAAGAGTCTCTCACTCATTGTACTTGTGCATTATGAATGTGTCCATCTGCAGAGATCTAATGTACACATATGTCCTGAATATTGTCCTAAGGTTGCAAGCTTCAAAAATGAGCAGAAAACATTCCCGAGAAGTGAGAATAATACAGATGTCTGTATTTGAAAAATTGGTTCAAATAAAGTCTCTCACTTATAGATATGTGTAGTTGTGTGCAATTATTTGCTCCTGGAACAGAAATTTCTCCCTTGTGTAGGATTTCAGTGCTTTTACAAAAAAATCTCATTCCGGTCTCCCTTGACCTTCTCAGTCAAGTCCTACTACTGTGGAAAGAAATGCCTTCTACTTATCCTGTCTGGGTGAAAAGCTATGTTAAAATGAAATGGTGAGGTAAAAGGCCTGGTATGTTTTTACTCCGCTCAATATCCATTGAGGTAGAGGATATAGGCCTGATGGAAGTTGTGGTCTCCTGTGCAAATTTCTGAGTATTTATATAAAATGACACAGATATCCCCACAGAGGCTCTTGACCCCAGAAAGACTGGCCTATAGCTGGCTGGGTAGTGCCTAAAAACCAGGCTGAACTGAGAAAAGCTTTTCTTTGGCACCACGGAGCTGCAAAATGTCCACAACCATATCTGGGCCTGGGATGTTCCAACTCAGGGAATTTACTTGGGTGTAGAAATGGGAATGTGGGTCACTATCCAGTAATGTTTAAGAAAAAATGAGTAGAAAATGGAATAATTTATTTTTTATTTTATTTTTAGACAACTTCAAAATCACAGAATTGTTAGGGTTGGAAGTGACCTCTGGGGATCATCTAGTCCACCCTGCCTGCCAAGGCAGGGTCAACTGTAGCAGCTGACACAGGATCTCGTCCAGGAGGGTTTTGAATGTCTCCAGACAGGGAGACTCCACGACCTCCCTGGGCTCTCTGTTCCAGTGCTCTGCCACTCTCAATGTAAAGAAGTGAGGCAACCTTGTGCAAGCGTACGTAAAGGTATCAAATTCCTCATCGCATTTAAATCTTCAGTAGTTGACTGGGAAACTCCAGAAATTTTTTATATAGAAGTATATATTTCAACACCTAAGAAGTCCCACCAAGTTATTTTCCTCAGTATCAGCTTTGTGCCAAGTGCAATGAAATATGAACAGAGCAGCAATTGCTTCCCAAGCTGTGCTATGCTGCTGACTTAATGCTGTGCTGTATCTGTCAGCAACTCAAGAGCAGAGCTGAAATCAAGCATTTTGATCACATCCATTCATCCCAGGAAGCTTTGCAGCCACTATTTAGAAATCACTTGCAACTCATCTCTGAAATACAGCAGCTGGCTTAGCAAGGGCATAGGAAAATTCATGATGAGGCTCCAAGGAACTGCCTGGGAAACAGAGCAGACCTCAGCACCTCACATGGGTTCTGGACAAAGTGCCAATTTACAAATGACACAATTAGATGTCTGTATTCTTGCATGTAATCATCAGTTGCCTCATGGCTTCTCCAAAAAAGGCGTGGATTCCATCTTGTGTGCAAACAAATATTTAACATTCAAAATCAAGTGGTTTCAATTAGCCTCATCACTAGATTGCAGAGCTCAACCCTGGCAGATTGACTTTGCTTCTGTGGGGCAAAACATCTGTAAAGGGGCAGTCAAGGACCTCTCTCCAAGTAAATGGTTGTCTTGAGGTAGCAAGGCTGTCTTGCACTCTGTTATCTGCTACACAGAGGAGAGGCAGGGCAAGAGGCTGAACAGTTGTCCCATGGGACGTGTGTCAGCTGAAACACTCAACCTAATGTAAATCTCCACCAGAGACTTTCTAACCAGGCACACAAAGCTCATTTTGCATGATTTCCAGTGTCACACTCTTGCCACTGTGAGATAGAAATAAACTTTCTGCTTGAACTGTAGAAAATGACACATGACTCACCTTGCGTGTTCAACCCCCCCAGTTGCCTCTCTGCCAAGGTGAACTCCCTTCAGATATCTTCCCACATTCATGGACCACACCGACAGCCTTTCCCCAGCTTATGAGATATGTGCAAGCAACATGTTTCCTGTTCCTGTAGTGATCCCCTGTCATAGGAGAGAGACTGGGCTGGGGAACACTTCCTCTCCTTGGGGAAACTGCAACAGAAATTTCTGGTTTTTGAGAATGCCAACAGCTTCATGGCAAACTTGCCACCTTCACTGCTCTACTGAGGTCACAGGCAAAAGACCAGTGTTTCTCAGTCACTCAAATTTCTAAGTCTGCTCTCCTTTACCCAGCAGGGAACATGAAGCACTCTGTTACATTTACAATCTCCTAATCTGCCACACTTTGCCCTGTTTTACCATTGAATGCGGAACTGGCATCCAGTCTGACAGAAAATGCTCCCTTGTTGAAGATGATCAAAAAAAGCCAAAAGAGAATTTATGCACTTCGGTGCCTAAGATCACTTTTTTTAATTAAAAATGAAACAATTTTTCTCCATGTAGGGCCATTTTTCTATATTAAAGAGGAAATAATTTTCATCTAGCTTTGCATGGAATGGTGAACATGAACAATAAGAGAGACAAGGAAGTAACAGCCCAGTTCTCTCAGAGGAACACCACTGACTCTGTAGCTGAGAGGCAGGGTTTGCAGAGATGTGGTAGCTTGTACAAGACAGTGCCATAGCTGCAGAAACAGGCTTGGGGTACTTGAGCCTCTGCAAATGCACCAGCCTACAACACAATGTACAAGCTGGGTACAGGGAAAAAGGCACTGCTTAATTTAATTATGGTAGTTGATTAAGCAAGTTATGAGTAAAATGTAATTATCACTTCAGGAGCAGTGGGTGGATGCTAAGCCAAGAGAAAGACAAGGTTCATTTCTGTGGTGCAAGAGAGGAGTGGTACAGGTCATTGCTGGCTGGATAATAAGGAAGGGTTAATTGGGGTGAACTGAAAACTGTTGGTGAGGTCTCTCTCTGCTTTTTTTTGTCTTGAGACAGTCATGTTCTGAAGGGTTTTGTGGCCATCCTCAGGACCCTGACCCAGAGAGGGTAAAACAGTTTCTCTCACTGGAGGAGAGGTCTAATGGAGAGGGTTCTGTATTCCCCCTCTACACTGGGTTTGTCTATTCTTGGCCATTTAGTCAGCCTGCAGCTTAAGTTTCAATGAGCCTCAGTCAATCCCTGTCTGTGCAGCAGCTCATTTCTAAGTGTGGAGATGATTTCACTGTGGATGCTGTGGGGCAAAGTCTTCTTCATTGTGTTTGCCCACGGCCTCAGCCTTTCCTTCTTGGGTCTCTTTCATTTTGAGGCAGACCTGAGCAATTTAGGAAAAGCACAGTGAAAGCTAAGAAACTGCCACATTTAGTGGTGGTCTAAGGGGGTGCTGGTGTCTAACAGGGGAGACACTGGTGCCTTTGGATATGGAGGACTGATGTTCCTGGAAACCATGGAGAAGACATCTATGAGGAGCAGCCCTGTGAGTGATGACAGGTCACCTTCTCTAAAAGTCACTTAAAGACCAAAAGTCAGTTCCTGGTTAAATGCCAGCACCCAGCAAAGGGGTAGAGCAGTTTCTGTGTGCTGGCACTTTGGCTTCCTTGACCTCACCATTTCCCAGGGGCAAAGAGAGAGGAGACCTACACAGTTGTGGACTGTCTCCCTCGGGCTCCTCTCTGGGCACGACAGCCAAGCCTGGTGCCAGACACCCCATATGGCATGTCTGGGAGTTGGGGCTGGAAGAACAGAGTGCAATGCAAGGTGAGTGGTCTTGAAAAACCTCGCATGCTGACTGGTCTCTAGGAAAAAGTCAAACACGCCAAGGGCATCACCAACCCATCTCACATCCACGGGAAGGGTTCAGCTCGCTAGCTCCCATGTAGCACCAGTGCCTGGACTGTGGCAGAATGCTGGTGGCTGGGAAGGGCTGGCTCTGCCTGCCCATGGCAGGACAGCCATGCTGCTGGACTGTTGGCATGTTCTGCATCCCAGCTCCGTGCTGGTGGAGAGACCATTAATAAGACTTTCCAGCCTGTCACTTCCATGCTGAATCCTTTGAAAGCTGCACTCCTCTGGGCCCATTAGAGGGAGGAACTGTCTCTGTTGAAACATATGGGGCTGTCAGGCTCTGTCTGTTGCTCTGAAAGCTGCCGCCACTCTGGCTGTTAGCTGACGGGGGTGGGTAGCAGCCGTCTTGAGGAGGCTGTGATGAGGATGGGGGCTTGGTAAGGGGCTGGGGAAAGATGGCAGGTGAGCTGGGAGGGAAGCTGGTAAACAGTGTGCTGGTAGTGTACTGGTAGCTGATGGGTTGCTGTAGGACGCTGGGATGCTGGTCAGCTCAAAGGGAATCTGGCATGTTATGGGCTTGATAGGGGGAAGAGGACAACTGGAGTAAGCTGAGTGATGAATATCAGGTAGGCATGTAGGGGTAGGCTGAGGTAGCAGGAGATATGGCTGACAGCAGAGTTGTTTGGGCTTGTCTGGGGAAGGAGAGTATGGCAGCAGTGCTGGGTGACTCAATGGGGACACTGGAAAAGGGAGACTTTGGAAAGCATCATGCAGTCACATGGTGCTGGAGTTTCTTATTTACCAGCACACCCGCCCCTCAGCTCCATTTGTAGAGACTGAAGAGGATTTAATGGAGTCACTTGACTTTTTGCTCTGAAATATTCATAGGTTTTAGCAGTCCATTTCATGCTCACCTCCTTCTCCATTAGCGAGCATCGAAGAGGGACTGGGTGGAAAGTAGGCTGCTGTGGTGCTGGGGAGACAGATAAAGGGACCTGTGTCTCTGACCAGGGACCACTGGGAAGCAACCCGCCCCTGGGCTGCTCCCTGTCCCTCTCAGTAGGTCTGCAAAATGACTTTGAAATGAGCCCTGGGCAGCATGCACAAGGTGGTGATTAATACAGTGGGAAAGGAAGGAAACCAATTAAGTAGACAGTGCTGTGTGGAGCTGCTGCCCCCAACCCTGTCACACAGATAAACCTTTGTCTGTCTCCCTGCCCATCTTCATAATTTGCAAGGCCAGGAGCTCTGTAAGAATTGCACAGGCTGACAAAAATGCCTGGAGGCAATTAGTTTCCTCTTTGCCTTGGCACTAATGCTGTACTAGGATACAGGGAAAGTCCAGAGCTTCAGTGAGACAGTACAGAAGCATGTTGGATTTTGGATGCCCTGTCTGCAGTACTTGATACAGCAAGGATTCGGCTGGGAAGTGTGAAGGAAGGGTGTAATAAATAGTGCCATTTCACTCTGCTGTATGAAATGTCCAAGAAGATCAGGGCAGGCGGGATATCGGAACATTTTCCAAACCTGTTGGATTCCTGTTAAATCAGACCTCTAATAGTCTAACTAACTGATATGGCCCCACCAAAGTCTAGAACGAAATAAGATTCTAGTGAAAGTTGTCCCTGCCCAGAGCAGGGGAGTTGGAACTAGACAATCTTTAAAATCTCTTCCATCCCAAGCCATTCTATGATTCAGTGATTTTGGAGGTGGAGAGAAATACAAGTGTCTCTGCTCTAGAGTCAAACCTTTTGTGTGTCTGTGTAGCAGTCACATGCCTAAAGCTTGTAGTTGAAAGTCCTGAATAAATTTTTATCAAAGACTCCATGGACAAGAGTAAGGCCTGGATAATGCCCGATGAGAACAGTCTAGTCTTCCACCAGTGATAGATATCACAGTAAAAAGTACAAGAGATCACAGAATCACAGAATATGCCAAGTTGGAAGGGATCCACAATGATCATGAAGTCCAATTCCTGGCCCTGCACAGGGCCAATCCCCAAGAATCATACTACGTGCCTGAGAGTATAATCCAAACACTTCTTGAACTCTGTCAGGCTTGGTGCTGTGACCACTTCCCTGGGGATCCTGTTCCAGTGCCGAACCACCCTCTGAGTGAAGAACCTCTTTCTAATCTCTGGATTTTGAATAATAATTCACCTTCTGGGCATGAGTTTCTCAACAAGGGGCTCTCAAGTTCACTTGGCTTCTCTCTGCATTGTTACTGTGATGAACAAGAAGAGTAAAATCTTCATGCTAGTGAGTTGTTCATTCTGGATGACAGAAACTGAAAGCAGGATTAGGAGTGTACAAATTGCTGTGGTTCCTCCCTGCTGGATTAAAACCCAAAGCAAAGTCACAGATGCAACAGCACCTATTTATTCTTACTCTCAAAACACTTATCAGGCTGCTTCCCCTTCCCTCCCATGCACACAAACACACACACACACACACACACACACACATGTGCTCACGTGTGTCCTGGGAATTAGATGTTTATGCAAGTATTTACAGGATGTTCCACATCTCTCTGAAATGATAATCAGCATGCCCAGAATCAGCTTAATTACTAAGCATTCATCATACGCCCACAGGATCTTTCTCAGCAGCTCCATGCAGCATCTCTATGAATGAGTCTGCATGTTTTTCCTCCACTGCCAAACATGGCTCACGATCAAGAGCTTGAGCCCTTACATCTGAGCTGCTGCGTTGTCTGGTTATTTATTTATTTCCAGGAAGGAAGAGACAAGTTTGTAAAGCAGCAGCAGTACATGAGCAGACACAGAGAGTGTCTCAGGGTGAGACTTGGCTGCCTCTGACTTTTTGCAGCACTCCATGCAGGATAGAGAAATGAATGATCCTAGATTTAAACAAGCCAGATCAGAGGTTTAAACATAGTCTGGTAATTAACTCTCTGTGTAGAAAAGGCACAAATCAAGAATCTAAGGACCAAGAAGTGTGAAACTATGAAGTTTCACATGGGTTGCACCCTGGCACACCCAGGTGCTTAGCAGATGGACACTTCCTGGTTTAGCTGAGGCAGTCAGAGAACTCACTGCTGAGGAAAGGAAAGAAAAGAAAGCACTTTCTGAGGAGGCAAAGTGCGTTGCTTGTAAGAAAGAGCACCATTCATAGCTGAACACAACTTTTCTGAAGGATCTTCTGGACTGAGACTGTGCACATCTGCAAAGATCATGGTCATGTTTTCACTTTCAGTCAGCAGACTTTATATCAGCCCCACAGCAAACAATCCCTTATGTAACCTCTCAGATGATTTCACAGAAGTGCAAGCACACATGGAAGAAAGATTCGGGCTTCCCCTCATCATTCTGTAGTTACCATCTGTTAGCATGACAAGGTCTGGACTCTTCAACTGTAGTTGACTTCCTTTCCTTACTGCTTTTTTGTGGAGCCTGGGGACCCCAGAACTCAGAACCAGGGGTTGGCAGAACCTGTCTCTACTGTGTTTGCCATCACATGCCAAGAAATGTCCATTTAAAATACAGATCCTGGTGTCAAATATGCCCTGAAACAGAGACATAATCAAACAAGCATTTTGATCTGAAACAGTGGGGAAGATCCCAAATACAGGTTCACTTCTCCATCTAGGCATTTTTACACAAAGGAGGTGTGAACCTTCTTCTGTGTTCATACAGGAAAATTCTAAAATGGCCAGAAAACATTTTGCCAAATCCTCCACATGCCAATTTATTAGCTAAGACCCTTTTTATAAACAGATTTTGTTCACACAGGTACTTGGTTGTTGATTGCCATCGCAAGTAAATAAGGTGCTCCATGAGCATTTGGGTTCCCAAGTAGCTGGTCAGCTCTAGCTATTCAAGTTTGTTGTTAGCAATGCCAAGACTTAAAGACTGTCTTACATTGCTGGTGAAGCCTCTAGACCTCAGAAATCTGCCATCCTTATCATCACAGCATTTCTATCACACTGCACTCAGGAACTGTCAGTACTCTTATCAGTATTATCCTCACAACCCCTGGAGCACCATGCAAAGGATGATTATGACAACACAGGGCTGTGAAGGCTTAGACCCTCCAGACATTTTGCAATATCTACCTCCTGATTGGGCAGCAGGACTTTGATGCTTGCCCAGGGGCACAGGAAGAGGCTGTGGCAGAGCACACAACTGAGCTCCTCTCAGGATTTCGGGCAGATCAGATCAGTAACTACTCTGCTCCGAAGTATTTATTCTGCAGGGAATGGGATGGGAATATAACATACCTTTAAGCCTTGCTAAAAACACATGCCATGAAGACAGCTGTCTTCTCAGGCTAAAATTGTCTCCAGGGATGATCTCTGGGGAATGCCTGTGTAAGCAAAACACCCATCAGGGAAAAGGCTTCTTGGGGCCCTCTCTGTAGGTGAATGCTCTGCTAAGTGAAATGCCTTGGGAGAGCACGTACCCGCTCGACGTGCTACTGCCTCTGTCTTTCCCCAAATAGTGCATCCCGTGCTTGTGGCACTGAATACACTTGTTGTAGTCACAGAAAAGTCTGCACATGTATGTTAAGAATTTCTTTTAGTTCATCTATATTAAGCTTGTGAAACCAAATTTTAAACTAGAAACACCTTTTTAGCTCACTCAGCTGCTCTGTGCCAGCTGAGCTGTGCACAGAGCCATGGCACTGCACGTGAGCACAGTCAGTCACCCCTTACACTTCTGTTAATATCCAGGTTTAAATGCTACTGTCATTCAACCGGCAGTACAGTGATGGTCACCTGCACTGGGCAGCCTTTGTCATATGGTGACTAAGTAGCTGGTGCAATAGGAAAAGAAAATGAGGATTTTAGGAGGTCTTGACATAAGGAAGGCAAAGCACTACTGAATAAGTGACTGGGGGTGGACAGCAGCAACCCATAGCACTGCAGGTTTTGGAGATGGGGCAGCCAGAGAACCTTGCAGCCTGCATGGCAGCCATGGCAAAGCATCCCTGTGCTGCTCAAAACTGATCATCCCTGCTTTCTGATGCTGCTGAGGTTGCTGGAGGAGAAAATTAGATTTGCCTTTTGTTCAGCCAGCCTCACGGAAAGCCTTGCTCAGTGGCTGGATGAAAAGCAGAACCTGCTCATGGTGCATGCACTTGGGTGTTGGCTCAGTTGAGAGGGACCCCGAGAGCTGTACCTTCTCCTTTCACAGCTGGCTCTGTGCCTCATGCTGGGGTAGAGATGCTGCATCCCCACCACAGAGACATCAACCTCCCTCAACAACTATCTCTGCTGCCCTACTTGTGATGCAGAAAGCCATAAATGATGGCAGAGATCCTTGGGACCTGTGCTTTGCTAAACATGGCTCAAGACCCATGATGCATGTGTGTGCTTCCTTAGGTGACTGCAGATGCCTCCCAGATATGCCCTGCCCTTGTCCCATTTTCATCCCACCAGGGAATACCATGGCACATCCTGACAACAGGCAGCTAAAGAAGGGGGCAGAGTGCCCTCCTTTCCTCACACTAACCATACTGTATTCTGGCTGGTCATCTCAAAGGCAGCTCCTGTAACATTTTCTCTCTGAAAGGCAGTGATGCTGGAGCAGCATTCACATTTATGTTCCCATAAAATATTTTTTCCATAAAACACTTTTTTCATAAACGGTGGGACAGATTGGAATCTGACAAGTTCAGCTGTCGCTGGATGAAGGGAAGAGCAGAAGTGACAGGAAATTTTTAGGAGAACTATATTAAACTCTGTGTAGGATTTTGATTTAGTAGTAACAGTAACATGAAATTTGAGCTGATATTCCATTATCCTGTTTGCAGTGCACTCTAATAGCATCTCCATTCATGAAACAGTTCAGCTCCTGTCCTTTAGTGTTGATCTATTTGTTTTGCTCTAGAGCAGGTTCCAAACACATTGAATTTGCCTTCCTGCATACTTATGTGTATAGGAAAGAGACAACACCTTTCCAGGCTGCCAGCCTTATATTTGCGTGTTGGATCCTGAAAATGGATCCTCCCAACAGTATGTTATTTCATATGGGTGACCCTCTGCAAAAGTCTTTGTGAACACTTGGTCAGATGTATTTCTTCTCCCATCTTCTGGAGTAGTGGAGTGCAATGTGAGCAGATAGGCAACCGAAAAGAGAGAAAATACAAAAAACTGGGCTAGGAAAGGGCGGGGGCTGAGGAGGGAAACTCATTTTCTATTTCCATCTGACCAGGTCCCAGTGACCCATTACAAGTGCGTGACTTGCCTGGTTTTGCAGAAATCACGGTATGAAGTCTCACTGGAAGGTTGCAATGCCTCTCCCACTAAGCCTGTCTCTAACTGGAAATCTTTTGTTCCTTTTGGCTCTGCACTCGCAGAGTCAGGCTGTACAGCCAGCACCCAGGCAACTGTGGAGCATCTACCAGTGCACAAGCATAGGTGCCATGTTCTCCTTGACTGTATTCCTGAAATTTTCATCCCTTCTTGTTGGAATTTACAATAATGGGTCTCACTCTTTACTGATATTTTCTTAGGACGTCTGCAAGGTGAATGCAAAGTGCTATCAAATCCCAAGGGTATAATTTTCCCCCTACTTTCTGATGGCATTATAGATAAATCACGCTTTACAGTGAGTTCAGCCCGATTTGCCTCCCTTCCCTACTCCTTTCCTATCAGATACTGAAATGCCTCAACCTCCTTCCCTTGTCTCCCAGCTCTTGCAAGACGTGCAGCTTCTTGCAGACAGCCTTTTTCTACACCACTGTTGAGTTACTAAGCAGCGAGATAAAAGGTTCTCACCTTCATAAATAATCAATGTGGGCCAAATGGCTTGTGCTTGCTCAACAAACTCATGCATAAGAAACAGAAATGGAAGAGACAAACACTAACCCTGCCAGGAAATTAACTACCTAACACCAATAAAGATGGAAAAGAGATTTGAATAACAGAGAAGCAAGAGAATAAGAGGAGAAAACAGGAGAGTTGAGCATCCATCAAACACTTCTTTCATCTGTCCATGAAGTGTCTGGAGACTGGTTTTGATTTAGCTAATTTGCTCATTACAAGGAATTTAGTAGAGCAGCCTGGTACCTGCCAGCACGCTGCAGCTCCTAAGTGAGACTCAGCCACTGCCAATGCCTCTGACAGGTTTGCCCACGGTCATTTGCTGGCATTGGAGGGATGCAGATGTGCAACCAGCATCAGAGGGACCAGTGAGCCTAGCATCAGGGGTCCTGTTGCAAACACAGGGTGTGCACAGAACACTCACAGCCCAGGCTGTCTTTCTTGGGGGCTGCTGAACAAAGGGCAGCTCAGCTAAATGGGCTGTCCCGCAAAATAAATTTCTAGGGTAAGACTGCCATTATGGAACAGCATGACTTCAAGCCTCCAGAGCAGATGCCACATATTATACCTGTCCTTTGCCTCTGTGGCATCTGTCAAACACAGAGTCCCACCACTATATGACACGGGTGAATCCCTTCTGTTTGATAGATTCTATGTCTGATAACTCTGCCATGGGAGAGGAGCTCACTAGCAGACACACTGGTGTTGGCATATCAATGCTGATTTTCACCACGTGGGTATCTGGCCCTTAAAGAAGGTGTCTGTGCATAGAACCAAAATTGCACAGTAATCACAGTAGTCTTTTCAGATGACAGAGCTGTTGTTGAGCATAAATAGTGTCATTTTGCTGTTTCTCTTGGGATTATCCACAGACAATTGTAATGAGCACAGATGTCAACCTCCCCCCCCAGTCGTGCCTGATTCATCACCGAGTAACCTCTCGCACCAAGGTGGTGCAATCCTTTTAAAGTGAAGCTTAATCCAGTGCAATGAGTCAGGTCTGGCACAGTTAGCTCAAGAAGTGTCAATAAGGACTTCAGGCAGGTACTAGTCTACCTCTGGTATGAATCCCTACTGTTTGTAAGCATTGGACAGAAACTGCTGCCAAAATGAGAGTCCCAGGCTGTAGACTTCATACTCCCTAAATTACTGCATTGCTTTGACTGCCTGCATGCACAGCATGACAGCTCAGGCCTGGCTGTCAAGCTTTGTTCCTCAGTCACAGGTGACCCTGAAGTAGGCACGAGGTACAGAAGGATGCACAGAGCAGTGAACAGGTTCTCTCCCCATGACATGCATCTTTTCCCACCCTAACTTACATCTCTTCGGGCAAGAGGGTACAAGACTAAAAAACAATCACATGTCACAGACATTGTGGAGAACACAGTGGCATTGCCAGTGTTTTGGAGATAACAGAATTCAGCAATTCATTAATTTAAATTTCCCAACCGAGGAAGGGGAATATTCCCTCTGGTGTACAAGCAAAATCCATAGTACACAGCCTCTCTCCTCATGTCCCAGTCCAAAACCTCACCTTAGCTTTGATCAGGTCATCCCAGTTTCTCAGATTGCTGCATGAAGCTTAGGATAACATCACGTTTTGGCCTCCAGAGTAGTGATGAGTTCCTACTCCTGTTCACCTTCGACACAGTAAAAAACTGTTGCAGATATGAATTAAAAAACATGAGAGTAAGGACAGCATTAAAGCAAATTCACCCTCTTGCTCTGAATAAATGTTTTCTCAGCTCTAGCATTTATATGAGAGGAAGGAGGATCACTAAAGGGCATGAAGGGATTGCTCCGAGAGTACAGACAGTGAGCAAGGGAGTGTGCAAGAGCACTGGATTCCTTGGAAAGTAAAATTTCATGCAATGGAGTCAATTTCCTGAGCTTCTCACTGCAATTTTGTCTCATTCAGTGCCTCTTGAAATGAGTTTCCATTTGTCTGTCTGCTGCTAATTTTCCCTCATTTGTCACATGGTAGCCATTGTTAGAGGCACAAAGTGCCTCCAGTGCCTTTTTTTTCCTTTCTTCAGTCACTCTCCTTAGTACCTCTTGGTTTGTTAACTCTGCTATCACTCAGCAGCAATCAGCTGCTGTTAGTCTGATCTGGCTGCCTCAGGATGCCTCATCCCTCTGCTGCCCAAGGACATATCTCTGCCTGGGGTAGTTCTCTGGGGCAGGGGCCAGGGAGGTGCTTTAGAGCAAATGAAAACCGTTCACTGCAACTTCCCAGAGATGTTTGATATCTTTATTACCATTTCAATTAGCTAATGAGGGTAACAAAAGCAGAGAAGGAAGACTTTGGACAGCATTGAAAATGCCCCCTGAACTTGTGGTCCTCGCCCTCATGCTGATTCCAGGTTTGCTTGGAGTCAGGAGCTGGCTCTCAGCTGCCAGCTCCTTAAGAGGTGCTCAGCCAGCTGCACAAGTCCCTATGTCTTCTCCACAGCCCTCTGGTCCCCAAGCACACCAAGAAGTGTGTTTCCCTAGAGAGATGCCCCACTTAATCATCCTCAAATAAACAGCAGCCCAAGGCCTCGCTTGCTCACCCATCCCTCCTGCAGCCAATTGCTGCCAGATCCCTTGGCAGTAAAAGGCCTGACTGGGCTCCAGTATATGATCTGTCCCTGTAACAGAGCAAAGAACAGCTTATGTTGATGGGTACCAGGGCCATGTCAGCTGGAACCCCATCCTGCAGTGTGGGAGGCTTGCCCTGATGCCTGTCAGCAGCTCTACTGTGCCAACAGCTGCCCCAGAAAAACCTTGCAGAAGAGCACCGCACCACTAACAGGAAGAGCAGGTTGCTCCAAGAGCATGGCACCGTGTTCATCCTCACCAGGTGCTGTGGGTGGAAACAGCAGCACTGCTCCTGGCTCCGCCTCAGCTGCAGTGAGAGAGGCTACATGCCATCCTGAGGTACCAGGGGTGCAGCTGGGGCTGGCACTAGGAGCTGCTTCCAGCAATGAACCTCTGCACACCTTTGCTTCTGTGCCACGGAGAAGAGTTTTGATCAGTGGCAGGGGGCTGTGCTGAAGGTACGCAGGGTTCTGCGGTGGAAGGAAGATCTTGGGTTGGGTGAGGTATCAGTCACAGAAGGATGTGGTGAGCCCACTCTGTCCTTCACTAGACAGACAACCAACACACAAGCACTGGTTCTGGGAAGGAAGGGTGTCTTGGCTCTGTTATGCAAGGTGGGATGAGTGGCAAGGAGTACCTCTGCAGACTCTTTGGTGCAAGATCCTTGCTTTCTGTGCTGCAGTATCTACTGGCCTGAAAGCAAAATAACTTCTCTCATAATAACATGCATCTTTGGGTCCTGGCTCTGCCACTTGTCTGCAGTGGGAATTAGACCCTTTTTCCCCATGAAAATTTCAATGCTAGACAAAGTGCATGGCTTCAGTGCTGGAAGGGAACATAGAAATATCAGGGCAAAAATATAATGGGACTCAATTCAGGTGTCTAGAGGAAACAAGCCTGTAGAAATATCAGAGCTATATGTGATCATGTAGGGTGGAATGCAGGGCCAGGACTGGAAGACAGATGCACTGTGAGGGACTGAAATTCTGCTGGATTCCTGCACTTGTGTCAAGTGTGTCTTGTGCATCCCCACTGACCCTCTGTGTGTGTGGCACTCTCAAGGGGCTCAGATTCTGCAGTGATTTCTCCATCTGGGAGGACCAGGTTGCAAACTGGGTTGCAAGCTAAAAAAACAGCCTTAGAGGCTGGGCTCCAAGAGATGGAAAATCCAGATCCATATGTTGAGCTTTCAGAAGAAGATGGGACCGTCCACTTCTGCCAATGACTTCCACAAACTCTCCCATTTTTAGTACTGCAGCCTGTAACCACAGGTGTCAGGGACTGCAGCCTTCAAGTCAGCCCAGGCAGAAAGCTGGATAAAAAAATTAGCACCCAAGGATGGGGCAGCAGCAGATCAATGCAAAGTGTGATTTCCAAACCAAGCCTAAAGTCTTGCTGCCCTCCAGGTCTGTAACAATTTTGGAGTAGCTTTCATCTGGCAGAGTAGTGTTATTCCTGGTCAGTGTTTTTCATTATTTGTAATAATTTAAAAGACCTAAAATCAGATTTATCACCAAAGTTATTGGAATGTATGACAACTCTCTTATGCATTTCAATTAGCACCTTCCTCTCTGTGATAATGGTTCAAACATTTGTTCCTCTAAGTTCCTGGTCATTGCACCATTTTTAAGCTAAACTGGAAAGGCAGCACTTGTGAAAAGAAAGCAGTAAATATTCTACAAACCATACACTATTAAAGTATTAATCACCAGAAAACATTGTATAAGACTCATATTCTCCAACATGTTTTCAAGTTTTTACAGACACCACACCTGCCATGTGGACAGAATTCATAACACAGATGACAAACCAGTAACAAGGTGTTAGACACAGGCATTTCTTTGGAAACCATTGCAATTTCTGGCTGTCGGACATATCCCATGTCACAAACACTGAAAAATGCCCCCAGTGCTTTTGGGTTGCTTGGGATTGTGTTTTATGATGAGTTGTGACATTTCCATCCTGATTTATATTTGCTTGACCAACCTGGTCTCCTTTTATGAGCAGGTGACCTGCCTAGTGGATGAGGGAAAGGCTGTGGATGTTGTCTACCTGGAATTCAGTTAAGCCTTCAGTACTGTCTCCCACAGCATTTTCCTGGAAAAGCTGGCAGCTCATGGGCTGGACAGGTGCAGTCTTTGCTGGGGTAAAAACTGGCTGGTTGGCTGGGCCTGGAGAGTGGTGGTGAATGTGCCACATCCAGTTGGTGGCCGGTCACTAGTGGGGTTCCCCAAGGCTCAGTACTGGGCCCAGTTTTGTTTAATATCTTTATCAACGATCTGGAAGAGAGGATTGAGTGCACCCTCAGAAAGTTTGCAGATGGCAGTAAGGGTGGAAGTGTTGATCTGCTGGAGGGTAGGAAGGCTCTGCAGAGGGACAAGCTGGATTGATGTGCTAAGGCCAACAGTACTAGGTTCAGTAAGGCAAAGTGCTGAGTCCTGCACTTAGGTTGCAACAACCCCATGTAGTGGTACAGGCCTGGTGAAGAGTGGCTGGAAAGTTGCCTGGCAGAAAAGGACCTGAAGGTGCTGGATCACAGCAGCTGAACACAAGCCAGAGTGTGTCCAGGTGGCCAAGAAGTTCAATGGATCATTAATAGTGGGGCCAGCAGGACTAGGGCAGTGGTTGTCTGTACTTGGCACTGATGAGGCTGCACCTTGAATCCTGTGTTCAATTCTGGGCCTCTCACTGCGAGAAGGACATTAAGGTGTTGGAGTGAGTCCAGAGAAGGGCAATGAAGTTGGTGAAGGATCTAGAGGGTAAGTCATCTAAGTCATCCAAGGAGCAGCTGAGGGAGCTGGGGTTACTTAGCCTGGAATAAAGGAGGCTCGGGGGAGACCTTATCACCCACTACAACTACTGGAAAGGAGGTTGTAGCCAAGTGGGAGTTGGTCTCTTCTCTCAGGCAAATAGTGCAAGAGGATACAGCCTCAAGCTATGGAAGGGGAGATTCAGGTTGGATATCAGGAAGAATTTTTTCATTGAAAGGGTGGTTAAGCATTGGAATGGGCTGCCCTTGGAGATGGTGAAGTCACCATCCTGGAAGTGTTCAAGAATCGACTGCATGTGGCACTTAGTGCTATGGTTTAATTGACGTGGTTGGACTTGATGGTCTTGGAGGTCTTTTCCAACCTTAACGATTTTGTACTTCTGTGATAACCCAGCCTGAAATGTCAGATTTTGCAAACTTTTATGAAAAAAAATTCCTTATTACACATCCCACGTATCAAAATAAGGTGTGTCTAAGACAAATATGCTGCCTTGTGTTTCCAGCTGCTGGTGGGCATAAGTAACAAGTCCTGTCAACCTTAATAGTGCCAACAAGTGCACAGCTGTGGCAAATCTGATCTGGTTTTATCCATCAGAGTTTCTCTCTCTAAACCCAGCTCTTTGCCCATTCTGAAAATGCCTGCTTTGGATAGAAAGTCTATGCTGAATTGCAAGATATTTTTATGGACACATATTTTCCTCTAGCCTTTGAGCACTGTAACCCCTAAAGAATATCCAATTGCAATTTAGTTGTGTTTGAACATAGTTCTCCAGTGAGAAAAGATGAAGAACACAGTCCTCAGAACATCTCATCGCTTTCCTTACTCTTCTGGAAGTTCTGAGGTATGGTAAGTGCTAAGAATTTAGATCCTCATTTACTGGTAGGTCTGCATTAGTGCTAATAATTTCCTATGTACCATTTTCAGTAAGAAGGGGGTACATCTAATAACTGCTGTTACAGACACAAAAAGCTCTTCAGGGTAGTAAAAGCAGGAATTAATGTTAATGAGTCTGCTGTTAGCAAGCAGTACTATTGGTGTTATGCTCACGCCTCACCAAATGCAAAGCTTCGATTTGTTAAGCAGATGCCAGTGTTAACAGCCAAATTCCCTTCCCATGGATAAGTTAGTGTTAGTTAAATGTACCATTAAAAATAACCATTTAAAATGTTAATGAAAAGAGAGGTTGTGCTTGACAGGGTTTATCCCGTCTTCTTTTTAGCCTCAGCTTTGAGGTGGTGGAGGTGAAAAGGCAAGGACAGCTTTTCCAGGTGTGTTCAGAGCAGACATCGAGGTGGAGCTCTGGCAGTGCTTGGTGTCGTTCATGTACAGCATCACAAACCTGGTCTGTTTCCACCTCAGCAATCAGCCAACAAAGCTCAGTACGGACTTTAATATCCATACACACAGTGATACTCCCCCTCCCTGGGACTCCCCCCAGCAGCTCTGCCAGTGTTTCTCCATGCTCTGCTCCCTGACTCTCCCAGCACCATGGAAAAGAATGATGGTGATGGAGGAGGGTTTATAATCCATCACTTCTCTTCCGTCTCAAATAGCAAAGGTGTGGTAGGGGCTAGTCACGTTCATATTCACCATCCTGCTTGCCCCTAGTGCTCAATGATAGATCAGGTTTTATCTAATTTCATGCAATTTAAGAGACAAGTCTGTACTCTACTGAAAACAAGGCTTTCATTGTCCTGTGTCTTATGTTCTAGAAACAAAATTAGATAAAACTTTTCATAGACCATACCCCTCTTTTGTATGTAGGTCTCGAGTCTTTACCCCAGTGAAATAGGCAACAGTGGAGAAGGTGGAAGGAGACACAGAGGCAGTGAAGGTACCACACAGGTGCTGGGCAGAGCAGACCCAGAAATAAGGAGACCTGGTTTCTCATGCTCCAGCAGTGTGCAAGGACAAGACCACCTCCCTCACAGAGCTGCATGCAGGCTCTCCTGCTGCCCAAGCTGAGCTCAGCCACGTGCAGCCTTGTGCTGCTGCTCTGGTGTTGGGTGCAGACACATGCTGCCCTGTTACCTGCTGGGCTCCACCCTTGGGCTGCCCCAGCCCTGTCACACTGCTGCCCTGTGCCACCTGTGGTTCTCCCACTGGGACAAGGACAGTGATGCCAGGCTGTGACAGCCAGATGGCACTTACATTCTGGAGAGACACCACCATTGGAGTTATCTGGCTGTAGAAGACCTGGGTTCTCCAACCCTCACATTTTAAAAGCCCAGGTGCTCCTTTCAACAGGTTTTCTGGATCCCAGTTCTTGGTTTCTCCATCCCCTTGGCTGTGTTTCCTTGAAAACTTGCCTGGGTTACTCTGCTGCCCCTTCCTTCCCACTCCCTTTCTTCTAACCTATTCCCTTCATGCCTGCTTGTGCCCATGGTACTAGACTTCTGCCCTTCTTCCCCTTGTCCTGGCTGCCCTCATTTCAAGCCCCAGGCCCTCTCCAGTCCCGTCTCCCCACTCCCTCTTTGATATAAAATCTTGCCTCTCCAGTTCTGTGTCCTGCTGTTTTCTTGGCCAGTTATTTCCCCCCTCCTTCCCCACTGGCCTCCTCCTCTGTCTCCACCACCTCTGCCATCATGCTCTGTATTTTGGTGCTCCTGTCCTGTGCTTGCTTATGTAGCTCAGCCTCAGCCCATCCCTTCCACCAGCTTCCTTGTTCTTCCCCTCTTGAGACTGCAACCCTGATCCCAGCCTCTATCTGCACATACACATACAATCATGCTATTTAATTAAAAAAAAAAATTTTTTTTGCAGGAGCCAAAGGCAAGTGCTGACTTCAGGGCTGGGCACTGCAGTTTTCACCCATGGCTTCTCCCCTCCACTCCCCTCCCTTACCTCCCCTTCCCTCCCCCACCCTGGCAGCCCCAAATCACACCTATTCACAGCCAGCCTGCTCCCTTCACCCCCAGACACTGCACTGCAGGGGCCAGTCTGCTGGGGGTGACCCAGGACCCTCAGTCCCAAGGCACTGGCCCCTGCCTCTCTTGCAGCCCTGTACCACCTTGCCCCTCCAAGAAAAGTGAAGGAAGGGACAGCCTGGCCCACATTCCCCAGGTAGGCTGGGAAATCATCACTAGAGATGATCAGAGAGGAGGAAAGCCAGAATATGCAGGGAAGGGAGGGGAAATCAGGAAACAGTACCTCCTTTTCACGTTTATTTAATTTTTGTATTTTTTTGTATTTTTTTTTAAGATCACAGAAGAGCAGAGCATTCATACATGTAAAGAAACAGAAACGAGATAACAGAAGTTAAATACATTGAGAAAAGAAAAATAAAAAGCTTCTTTTTTTTTTCCATCGCTGGGTTTTGTTCATTCATTTGTTGGGTTGTTTAGTTTTTTTGATCGGTTCTTTTACACACACACTTGCGCTTTTAAAATTTTCTTTCACAGAGCTAGTTTCAAAAACAAACCAATGGCAAAAAATTAAATGGCCATTTTCTCGTTTCATTAAAGAGAAGTTCAGCTCATGTCTACAGTGCTGGGGAAAAATATATATAAAGATATAGATATATATATATATTTATATGTATATAACACTGTTAATGAGGAGAGTTCTAACCACCCCACCGTGTAGCAAGAAGAAGGGACTGGCCTTCATTCTCAAGGTCTAGAGGATGAATCTTGGCTCCAGCTGGGAAAGCTGAATGACTGTGGGAGGTGATGGTGGCACTGAGGAGGCAGGTTCCCGCTCTTTGCCTCCTCCTCCCTTTCCAGGCACACACAGGTGCTCCTATATGCACAGGCACAGGCACACACACACACACTTTCTCCTGGTTTCCTCAGGAGGTCACCAGTAGCTGTGTGGGTTACAGACAGAGCCAGGCCAGGAGCAAGTGGATGAGTGCCTGTCTGGCCGTGTGTGTGATGGAGAGTGTGGGAAAGGAGAGCATCTGTACGGTAGCCGTGAGGACTACTGCAGCATGTGCGCGGTGGAGCTCGCGGGGGTGTGCGTACGCGCCTGTGCGTGGCCGAATGGGGAGCAAATGTCATAATTTTGGAGGACAGCCCTGCCTGGGAGGTGCTCCCCTCCCTGCTTGGTTCCTAGGTAGCCTTTGCTCCTTGTCTCCATCCATGGTCCTACGTTATGTACAGAAACATCCACATGCCTTTTCTCAGGACACGGCTGGAGCCACTGTGGTGTCACACTGCATCACTCGTGAGGCCCATTGCAGCACAGTGAGCATGCCCTGCGAGGCCAGGAGGGAGCTTCTGATGCACTGTGAGCATAGGAAGAGAAGGAAGGGCCCACCCTACCTGGGAGTGGCCCTTCTGGGATGCAGTGTCTGTCCCTTCCTCAGCCATGCTACCCAAGGAGCCCTGCTGCTTATGCAGCCCTATCACCTGCACTGCAGTCATGTCCTCCTGACTGTCACTGCCCCTTCCTCCTCTGCTGCCTGGGCACTTCTACAAGGCTTGCAGGGCAGTCTGAGTTGCTGTGGCACCAGTTAACCTGAGCCTGCAGCAAATGAAGGACGCTTTGCTTCCCACCTGCCTGGGCTAATCAGATCTGCTCCTCTTTCCCAAGCCCTGCCTTGGTAGGTCTCCTTCCTCATACACATCAACCCAAGCCACAGAAGTACAGAGGACCATACCAACATATCCTAACCAAGATGAGTTCTGCTTTCCTGTTATGGTGAGTGAACCAACAACCAAACACCATATATTGCCCTAATGGGAGCCAACCATCAAGCAAAATTTTGGGGGCCTGTGGGAGTTTCCCAATTATCATTCTAGCATGTTACAAGAAGGAAAAGTGAAAGAGGTTTTAATGGTGTGACACAGCTTCTTAGTCAGCAGGAGTCATGCAGTCAAAAAAAACCATCTTCTGGGCATCGCACTGGAAATGAAGCCACTCTAAGATTAGTGTTGAGAGGCCATGGTCTCCTCACTGGTGAACCTGAGAGTTCTGTGCATGGACAACGGACAGCACTCATCCCTACCCTTTTTCACTGGCACCACATCTTGGAAATTACCATCCAGTTTCTCCATCACTTCTCTGCCTGAAGTTTTCCTCTTCCCATAGAACAGTTTGCTCCCGGCATCCCTAAATCAAGAAGTTCTGTGTACTTGAGTCAGAGAAGCAGTAAGATTGTGCACCATCAGGAGAGAGAGAGAGAGAGAGAGAGAGAGAGAGAACTGCTCACTCCTCTAGCACCACCTCTGTCGGACTGTCTTGGTCAGCCATCCTCTGTGTCACTTGCTATGTCACATCAAGCACCATCAGCATTTGGGCTGCAGGTCAGTGTGCTTGGAGGAGAGGAAGCAGAGGTGTGAGAGGGGTTGGGAGGAGAAGAGCTTTTTCCCTGTGCCTGCAGATTCCCTCATCAGGAAAGGGTGAAGCGATGAAACACTGCACAAAGATTGAGCTGAAACATCACCTGGTGGTGGGGCTGTGAAGGACTCTAGCATAACTCCTCTGACTTCCCAGATCTTCTTCCCCAAAAGCTCTTGTATCATTGGGACTCACTGCTGCTCCCCCAAATTCCTTCCAGATGTGTAGCTACCACTCAGTCTGGAGCCCATGCGGCTATTGACGGTGACTTTGTCCATGCTGTGTGCTTGGACTTTCAAAATGGGGTTGCTTAGACAGGTGGCCTGGGGGCATGGTCTGGATGCACCTGGAGCTAAGAAGAGCTGGTGGGGTTTGGATATACTTTGACCAAAAGTGGGGCAAGCAGCACTACACGAGAGATCTGCCCAAGTGGTGAACAGTCAGTGGCGTGAGAAAGATGTGCGGACAAACACTAACTCTTGACACAATGCATGTCACCAATGAAATCTTCATGAATGGCACGTTAACATGCACTCGGTGCTAGCATGGGGCGACACAACTTCACTGGAGAAGAAAGCAGTGGGGAGAGGAGGGGGGTGCATCACTGAGCAACATGCCCCCAAGCTACGGGGCTGCAGACAAACAAAAATGAACACAACTGCCAAGATACAGGTGTCGGCTGGAGCATCCCATGTTGCCCTTCCCAGCCGTTCAGAGACAGGCGTTTGCTTCGTTTTCCATCTGACCAGGCACACGCTCCAAGCAACATGCTACAATCATGCATGGAGTTCATGTGGCTTGGGGTGGCTGCATTTCCCCTGTCCAGTTCCTTTCAGAAAGACTTGCCTTCACCCCTCCTCTCAGTCATCCGAAAAGGGTTAGAAATCTGCTAGCAAGTATGGGGCCATATATTAAATCTAAGTTTTTGTTCCTCTGCTTGGACATTACCAGACATCTCATTTAGTTCTTGTAATATTTACAAACAAGTTGAAGAAATACAATTTTTTCTTTTTTTTTTTCATTTTGTTCATTTCTCTTTTTATAACACTAAATGTTAAATCTCCATCAATCAAACACAATTACACTGACAAGCTCAAGGAACTGGTGTCCCATTCCAAACTCCCATCTTTCCTGGTCCTCAACCAGCTGAGAGGCAGCAGGAAGTAAGAGCCCAGCTTTTTGGGAGGGAATGGGAAAGATAGCAACATGAAAGCGGAGAATAGATGAAAAGCAGAAACAATTTCAGAGAAAAGGGACTGAGACATGAGAAAAACCTTTGCAACATCTCTGTCAGAGGGTGGAGTGGAGAAAGGGATTGGGAAAAAAGCATTTGACCTTGCCTGTGTTTCCTGCATTCATCTAGCCTCACCACTTGACATATGCTTTGAGCAATCACTGCCCAAGTTCAGGAGAAATTAGGGGATGTTTACAGCATCCTGTGATGCACACTGCAGCTCACAGGATTAGATTCTAGGAGTAAATCAAGCTCCAGCCTACCGACGACACTCCCACCCCTACTAAGAACAGACATTGCCAGGAGCGGGGTTCCCAGCACTGCTGCAGACAACAGGCATACTTGTTATTGGTGGCTTGTCTCAGACAGGTCTGCAAATAATTGATTTTAACCCTATTTCACGGCCATGCAACAGAGGCAAAGATCTGCCAAGGGCCTGCATGAAAGACCAGATCCCTCACACACAGCACCGGGGCTGTGTCCATTTCCCCCAGCTAACAGGCAGGTGGCTTCAAAAAATGGATGTCCTTCTTTTAATGATATATTTCCCTTTAACCATAAGCCTCTGTGCCTTGACATCTAAAAAATATCCCCTCAAAACTCCTTCAAACCAAAACAGGTGTGAGACAATGAAGTATCAGGACTTCTGACCACCACCACACCATAGGGCTCTGATGTGTGTGATCCCAGTGCCTAGGAGTGATCCCACAGTGACAAAAACACATGCAGAAGACAACGCATGGGACAGACGCTACAACACCAACCAGGCTGACATCAAAGAACCTAAAGTGGGCCTACCCAGCCTTTAGGAACAGCCTGTGACAGCAGGACACAGTAGGCTGCCCACCTTTCACACCAAGCCTGCAACAATAAATCCAGGCATAGGTACAGCCCCAAGAATGAGCAATGTGGTGTTTTCCCTTGTGTCAGTGTGCTCGAAAGGGTGCAGTTCCCAGATCTGGCTTCTAGAAACAGCATCAGCTCGTGGTTGTACCAGGGGAAAGAGAAGCCCTGTGGCAGCAGGAAATCTGGATATGTTACTAAGACACCGAATTACACGACGCTCCTTAAGGGTAGGTACAAGGACTGGGATGTCTGAATGCTCTGAAGGATACAGGGCATTTTCTCCCTGGGCCGCCACAGGCACACCAGTCTCCAAAGGAGATGCCCAAGTCCCACCAATGACTGCCCTATCTTGGAAGAGGGGAGCCATCCGTGGATGCCTTGAGTGGATTTCAAGCACCAGTTGCCCGGCTTTCCCCTCTTGCACCAAAGCACAAACACCTCCAGGTATGGCTTTGGGGCCTGGAGGAGCATAATTTACCACCATGCAATCCCACAGTAGCTCTGTAGCAACTCTTGTAACGCCCAAGACACAGCCTCTTGTGTCTTCAATAAATTTCCTCGCTCATTCTGGCTGCCTGTGAGGAGCCCTTGACTGCCTGCTTAATTGCGTGCCTGCTGCTGCCTGAAACAGCTGAGCTCAGCAGCGAGGGGGCAGGGTCAGCAGTGCCGCAGTGCAAGGCGAAAGCAGCAGGCTGAGCAGCAGGGAGAAGCCTTATCAGACTGTGCCCCACTCAAGCAAAGATGGGGACAGGCTTGCAGGCAGCAATTTCCCACTTTCCTTCCTGGCAGGGGACCACCCGGTGGGTATCCTCTCCAGCACACTGGAGAGCGGCAAGGCCAAGCAATTTTCCCCTTGCTTTCAAGAGCGTGTGAGCGTGACTGCCTGACGTGCTGCTACTGTGCCAACTTGCAGGGCAAAGACAGAAAAGCAAGCTGGCTTGTGCTTGGAAGCTCAGTGGTGCTGAGCTGTACTGTCATGGGATGGTCACTCGACTTGTGTGGGCTAACTCAAGTTCTTCCTGCACATCTCTCTCCCCAGAAAAGCAAGTGGCTACCTGATAAACACTGTGTTTCATCATCTTTGCTGCTGGTGGATACTAGGGCTTGTGACTGGCCAGGAGACACAGGAGTCTTCTCCCCACTGCCCCTGCCCACACACATGCACTGCAGCCAATGGAGAGTATGACTGTTGTCTTGCCCTCTCCCCCTGCATCAGACCTTGTGCTGGGTGGCAACTTCCAGCCACCACTCAGCATTTTCTCAGCCCTGTTTCTAACAGCCTGTTCTCTCCTTCTCCTCACTTGGGAGCCACAAAGCATCTCCTGTTGGCACTTCTGCATGTGGTTCTGCCATGGGAAGTGTGATGGCAAGCAACAGCACTCTCCAGCAAGACCAGCACCCTTGAGATGAGAAAAGAGAAGAGAAAGGGGAATTGTGCTGCCCACTTCTTTGCTGAACCACTTTAAGCTCCTTCTTTATAAGCCCAGGATTTTGGACCTGAGATTTGTTTTACTTCTTCTATTCACAGGTCTTGGACATTTTCTGACCCAATTTGTTTCAAATGTGGAATTTGCAGTGAGTTTTGTAGTAGCAATGGTGTACAGCACACAAACATGCACACGCACACTCACCCTCTCACACAGCCTACATTTCCTTTTATACCAGGGAGGACAGTAAGAATGAAAACAACAAAACAACAAAAAAGAGTATTGGCTCTATTTTTGCATGACTACCAAAATGGTTAGGAATGACCAGATTGCTGTTTTCATGTTGAGGCATTGCTTCTATGCACACACTATACCTAAAAGGAATGGCTGCTTGGTGATGTCCAAGGTCTCATCACTCACATCCCACCAGCTCAGCCTCCCATTCCCAGGAGGAATGGGTGGTTGCACTCTTCAGTCCATAGTGCTGTAGGCCAGTCCTGGTTTCTTCTGCTCGTTTGGACAATTGCACATGAGTGCACACCCCCATGCATGTGTGCGAGCACTCATGCATAGCAGGGGCTGCTATGCTGGTACTTAGAGGCTGAGAGCCAGACAGGTTGCAGGTGGGAGAGAAAAAAAGGGTAGACAAGGGTGCAGACTGACTCTTGCAAGCAAGGTGGCCAGAAGTTAAAAAGCCAGTGAGGATGCTGGAGAGAGGACACCACTGGAATCTGTGTTGCAACTGCCCCTCTCTCCTCACCCCTCTTCTCTGCCTGAGTGATCTCTCTGCATCTTGTCTCACACTTACAAGGCAGGACATTATCTACAGCAGGATGAGCATATGTACACATGGACTGTTCATTTTGCATGCTTAGAGAGAGGAAGAGAAAGAGAGAAAGAGTGAAGACGGAGCGAGAGCCACACATGCACGCACGCACGCACACAGGCATACACAGGAGAAAGAGAAAGACACCTGGTTGAATTGAGGGGGGAGAGGAAGAGGATTTAAAAAAAAAAAAGAAAAGTAGGCTTTCAGTAGAGTTGACACAGCTTTAGTTTAGGCCAGCAAGGGTGATGTTGCATGAAGGAAGGGACAGGAAAAAAGGTGTTTAGCAAGGGCTGGGTGCACATGAGCGCAGGGTGAAGTGAAGAGAGGAAGAGTTCTTCACAGGACACCAGTGTGCAGAGAGCTTCAGGTGACTTGCTCTGGTTTGTGGCTTTTTTTTTTTTCTTTGTTTTCAAAAGTATGAACTGGCTGAGCATTAGCTCACAAAAATGACCCAGGGCATCCAAAAAGTTAAATGGCTATAGACACCGAAGCAAAGACCTCTTTCTGCAAAAGAAAGAAAGAGGAGGAAGGAAGGAAGGAAGGTGAGGAAGTATGGAAAAGAGGAAGGAGGAGAGAAAAGAAAAGGGATCTTCTGTTTGATTGGCTTTATGGGTTTTGTTGGATTGTTTACATTGCAGCATCCTCCGGCGACGCGATCCTTGCTGGTGCCCCATTCTCTCCCTCGGTTCGTGTTGCCTCCTAGACAGTCAGTGACTTGACAGCCGGCTTTTCAGGTTTTGGATTAAATGTTGCTGAGTCTTCTTTGCTGTAATTTTTCCTCTCCCCCCTCTTCGCTCCTGAACACACAAAAGTTGTGAAAGAAACAGTCGTCTCTCTCTCTCCCCCCCCCTTTTTTCTCTCTCCCCTCTCTTCGCTCTGTCTCCTGTATAACGCATTTTGTTTTGTGTGTTGTTGTCGTTGTCGTGTTGTTTTTTTAATTATTATTAATATTATTATTTTTAATTCTGATTTGTATTAACATTTGCTGAGTAGGCAGAGCAGGGACGCTGCCAGCAGCCACAGTGGGACGGCCAAACTCATGGAGCCGTTGTCTACTCTCCCTGTGCCGGGTCCTGCAGGGAGTGAGAAGGGAGAGAAAAGAAGACAAGATTACACATGGCTGGGTAAGATAGGGATAACACAGGAACACAACACTTCACTCCCGGGCTGGGGCTGCAGGGCACAGCCGCCTTCCCACTTCAGTGAGCTCCCTCCAGCCCAGGTGCAGGCTGCTGCCTGGCAGCTGCTCAGCATGCTCCTTCCCTCTGTCCAACACTCCAGTGGCATGTGGTTTTCCCTAAACAACACTCAGGCTGGAGCAAGCAGGAAGGCTCAATCCCGGCCGCTAACCACATCCCATCCTTTGCTGTGCCTCCAGCTGGGAACTACTGGCCTTCCAACATGAGAACACGGTTCACACCTTTGCAGACACAGCCCCTAGTCACCAGCTCCACAGCTGCCCGCTCTGCCACCTTCCCAGTGGTGGCCCTGAGGTGCCAGGACTTATAATTGTGTGCAGTGGCCAGTGCCTGTCTGCAGCGAGACACCAGCTCCGCAGGAGCTGATTCATCACAGCGGTCTGATCAATAAAACATGGGGCCAACACGCGGACGTCTCCCCTCCCTCATACAGGCTGCACTGCAATTAAGTGTTTCTGAATCGGAGAGAAGGCAGGCTTCGCTACTGTGTTTATGGCCCTGTGACGTGACACCTATGGGGTGAGGGTGCAGGGTATGCCAGGGAGGTTGATTTTTCACAAGGGTGCATCCACAGGCTCTGTCAGAGCAGGCAGGGAGGAGCATGCTGCTGCAGCAACAAATAATGCAGCCTCACTCCAGGAATATTAAGCGCTAACACTCCTGACATCTCCTCATTCATCCACTCATTTATGAGTCCCTTTTTCTGGATGGCTTTAGCGGCAGTGATACTGTTTTAAATTCACCCTGCAACACCAGTCTCTGGCAGTCTTTTCTTTATAATAGGCAGGGAGATGTACGTGGCTGTGGTTCTGTAAATGCATGCCCACCATGCATATGTGCACATATGGCTACACATATATGTACTTTTTTTTATATGTATATGTACACATGCACGCACACACATGTATATGTACATGCCTGTGTACATGTACACATATACATATAAGTGTATACAAACACACATATGTGTGTATGTGCAGTGTTTTACACAGAAGAGGTGCAGGAAAATGCTGAAGTGTGGAGATGGAGATGAGTTCTTGTGTTGGAACTGATTGTGCTGTAGAAGACAGAAGTCATGCTTACTACCATGAGAAGCAAATTCTGATATCTAAGGGGTGCCAGAAAAAAAAAAAAGGCCCTGTTGAGGAGAGCCCTGTGAGACCAAAGTGCAACTTCCCCTCTCACAACCTGCAGAGTTTATCAGGCGAAGACCCTCACTCTACTGTGTGGTGCACGGGTGCCACAGGCATGCTCAGCAGCACGGTCACTATTAAACTTGAGCTGGTGACTGAAAGGCAGCAAATCGAAGAAGGATATCTTCAGAGCCTCTGAAATTCTTCAGCACTTTCATTTGTCTGATTTCTTCCTAATGTAGGCTGTTACTTACTAGATTAGCTGTTTGTGCCCCAATTCTATTCTTTCATTATTAAGAAAGTATGTGCTGGACTGTGTGGAAAATTTATATTCTGTCTATGGCTTCTTTTTTCTGCTAGTCCATGCATGTCTTTTGTGGCTTGTCACACAAATCCTACAATACTGGTTTTTTACTGCTTTTTTGGGTGACAGGAATTTATTTCCCGCTCTGAGATCAGGAACACGTTTAAACTCAGCTACTACCCTTACCTGACCTATGTTTCAGAGAAAGCATCTTTCACTGTCAAATAATTGTAGGGAGGCTGTTTGGGACCATTTGCATCCCTTATTGTCAGTTCCAAAACGTGACTCCTCTGGCCCATCAGATAATCAAGAACACACCAGGCAGTCTGTGTTGCCCACACAAAATCTTCTGCCATCACATTTTTACTATTTGTCTTAAATACTATTTGTTTTAAATAGTATTTGTTTGAACACATACATTGACATTTATGTAACACATACACACATGGCAGCAATCCTCCTCCTTGTCACTTTTCCAGGGGACCCATAGAATCAGAGCAAAGGCATATGCACCGATGGTGGCTTGCAACTCACATCCAGCACAGCGGAGGCAGAGGGATGTTTGGCCTTGGCTGGGTACTGCTGCCTTGATACATATAAGTGCATAGCTCGGGGTTTGTGAGCTTGGTGGGGGCCAGAGGCATGGCATGGTGTGGCATGGTATGGTAAAGAGATGTCCTTCTGCAACACGTAGGTATAAGAAAGGACACCCAAGGAAACATGGTGTGATGAAGGACTTGGGAGAATGTCAGGCCACTTCTGTTCTGCTAGAGCTTGTGTGTATAAGCTTGAGGGTATCTGACAAGCCAAAACTCCCATCTCCACAGATAAAAAATGGTGCGAGTTACACAGCGTCATGTTTCCCCACTAAGCTCCTGTGAGTGCCAGTGAGGTGGTGGGGCTGCTACAGACACCTCTTAGGTGCAGTCCTGATCATCTTCTGCACCTCACTTCATGCTAATACCAGCAGCTGTCCACACCAAGGGACTGTGTGTACCTGTGCAGGCGTCGGGCAGAGTTTTATGCTGACTGTGAGGCCTGGCATCCAGTGTGGTCCCTGCATGTAACCCCGGGGGCCACGTGTGATCTCTGGGTTTTACAGCAGAACTGCTTTAAGTACATGCCATGGATGATACATTTACTGTCACATGTACTGCAAAAATGGGGAAAGGTTATAGTTCGATCACAAAATAAAATTCTCGAAGGCTTTTGGGGGGCACTAATTGCTCAAGTGTAATAAAGAGCGAAAATGTAAGAATAAAATGAAATATTAATTTCGAGTGAGATTTTGTGCAGAAAATAGCTCCCATTTTCAATTCACTCTATCACTTTCGCCATTCCTTCCCAGACAGAACTTGGGCTTTGACAGCCCACGTTTGCGTGGTGACTTCTCTTTTGTCTCTCCTGCTGTGGGGCGCGTCCCCCTCTGCCGCGGGCACCACGGCACCCACACGGCCACGGGCGAACGTCCAGCCCCGGCAGCGATCACCGCGCTGCCCAACACGCACAGATGAGCGCTCACCCCCATGCCCCGCACCCGCACGCTACCCTCCCGCACGGCTGGCCAGGCACACGCAGCCATGCCCACCCCACGGCCCCCCGCCTGCGAAGGCCGCACCGCCCGCCCGCAGCCCCGCCCGCAGCCCGCCGCGCCCCGGAACGCGGTCTCCGGCTCCCCCTGGCGGCCGCCGCCGGGGCCGCCCGCCGGTGCCTCCCGCTGAGACCCCCCCAAAAAAGCCCTCGCTCGGCCCGCCTGCGCCCCCCTGCTACATCTCTGCCCGCACCGGGGGCTTCGGGGCTGTCCCTGCGCTCTCCCGCTTCGGTAACCTTGAGCCTGTGGCCTGGGCATTTGCTGCAATATCCCGGGCTAATCGCTGCCCGGCCGCAATTGGGAAGCCCTGCCAAGTCCCTGACCACGCAACAGCTTTCAAGGGAGTGTTCTTCCACCACAGACGGGGAAGGAAATTGAGTTTCTGATGATGATGATTATGAGTGAATATGAATATCTAGCAGCTTTTCACAGATAAACTCCCAGGGGACCCAAGACCCTAAATGCTGACCGAGTCAGATTCCATTAAGCAAATCAAGAAGGAGCAGACTGAAAATCAGCAAGGGCAAAATGACTGCACTGCTCTTCCCTGCTTCAAATGTGAGACATTTCGATACCTGGTGCAGATGCAGGTGGAGCCCTACAGTGTCTCATCATGCTGCAACAACCTCACAGGATGCTGTGCCCTATGTTTCCAAGGGTTTATCCGTGCCACATGTTCACCCTGGGTGATCTGCACTGGTGTACACCACAGAATAGCCTTGGCCAAGATTTAGAAAGCTATAGTTCTCTGAGGGCTGAAGAGGACCATGTGGAGCCCCCATCCCACTTCCCTCCTCAAGACCAGGTAACCCTAGCTGCATCCTTAAATTTAACCATGGGAAAAACAGAGCCACGCCACTGACCTTGGTGCTCCTACTCACCTGCATGCGTGTAATGGCCCTGTATACTAGCCCTGCACAGAGAGGCTCCAGGACTCTTTTCCTGACACTTCTGGGAAAACTTCTATGTACTTTTGAGTGGGGATGCAGAAGGGGTGGTGAGGCCCTTAAGCATGGGACTTCAGTGATTTCACCTGGTGCCTCACTCCTGAGGCAAACTCTTCTATGCAGCATGAAGTAGAATTGCTGCATGCTCTCATGTGCAGAGGACTGCAAGCTTGGCTAGCCCAGGTTTCACTAGAGAGGATAGGTATGTATGCTACTATACCATAATTTTCCTGGTATAGCTGTACAGCTTTTGTGTGTGCGCGTGTGTGTGTGAGATGGCTCAAATACTACTCCTACTCCTGTGAAGAGTGTAGGAAAAGATGTAGCAAGAAGAATGGTGGGACTTGGATGAGATGACAGAGGGAGAGGGCAAAAGCAGGGTGCTGCTTCCACTCACAGCAAACCACACTCAGATTGCAAAGCCAAGAGCTGCTGTCTTCCTCAGAAACAGTCTGCCTCTAGGAGAAGCATACCACAAGAAAAGACCTTTGCTGGGTCAGTCCAAAGGTCTTTTCTAACTTTCAGTCCTGTCCCCTGCGGGTGCTGGCTGAGGGTCAGCCAGGAATAGTATATGGCCAGCATGGCATCACACTGGCCTGCCTCTGGTGCTTCAGAGACATCCTGAGCCAGCAGAAGTGCACCCCTTGAGAGATTACATGAACTTGTTCGGTCACTTCTGGACTGCCTGAAAACTTCCATATCCATAATCTCCCTTAGCTCTTTAAGGAGCACAGCAGCAGTCAGCTTCCAGCAATGACATTATGGCCACACATTAAATTTGGGTGCTATGTTCTCCTGTGACTTTAGGACCTTGACATTAACAGGTGGCCTGGCACACCACCTGCTACTAATTGCTACCTGAACTGACTTGATTAAAACTGTCTCAGTCACTCCTTGCTCTGCAGTCTCCTCTGCTGATTACAGGAGAGCCAAGCTAAGAAAACTGCCCAGTGTGGAAAGAATTAGCTGGAGTGTGTTCAGATCTTCCTAGGAAGGGGAGAGATGAGCTTTTTGTCAAGAAAACTGTTAGGAAAGAAACTACCCAGTGTTGAGAGACTGGTGGCCATGGAATGCTCAAGTCCTGAATCAGAGAACTGCAAGTGTCCCCACTACACCTGGGGCACAGCTCTTACTGAGCCTTCAGTGGACGCTGCTTCAGCAGCTGAAAGGCATGTAGTTGTGAGAGGACTCAGTATGATGTCCCACAAGGCCTCAGCAACTGAGACTCCAGTGGTGCATCCTCTGTGGCAGACTAAGACTTGCTAGCTGCAGAAGTCACTGAGAGGGGGGGCAGATTTCTGGGGCCTGATCTTTCTCTCCCTGCCTACAAGACTTGAATTTATAGTGCTACAAGACACTGCAACACACACAGATTCAGCGCCAGTGTCCAAGGTTAGAAGGCTGCTTGGTAGCCCTGTACCTGCCCTACCTCATGGCTAGTGTTGGCCCTTTAAAGCCTACAGTGCCCATTGAAAGTTGGGGACTGCATGAGGAGGTGATAAACACGTAAGTGCATCTGGGAAGAGGCACAAGAAAAGGCTGCTGTGATGAGAGATATAAGAAGGGGGCAATATGGACTGAGGTGATAGGATGAGCCTTGCACTTGTACCAATGTACAGCAGAGGAAACAATGACAGAGAAGGTCTTCAATTGAAATGGCAATACAGGAATGCTCAGCTCAGGACATGGGAGGAGAGCAAGAGGAGGAGATGCTAAGGCAGTGTGAGGACAGTGAAATGCAGGGCTTTATGTAAGCACACAGGTTGGATAGGTAAGGAAAACAGGTCCTGGGAGAAGGGGAGATAAAGGAGGAAATTAAGCCCTGATCAGGCATAGGAAAGCAGGGATAGAGGGAGACAGCTAGAGGGGCTGAGGGTGCTTATCGGAAGAGGGCATTAGTACCAGGACTGCAAAGACAGGCAGCCAGTACCAGCCCGGGGTCAGAACTGCAAAAGAAAAAGTGGGGTTTCCTAAGAGCTGTTTATGGATGTGGTGCCCAGTGAAGCTCAAACGCCGACAAGCAGGTAGGAGAAAGGGCAGGAGCAGCGGGTGAAGGAGTGCTGCCAGCGCTGTGGCATCATGCAGGCGAACCGCACTCGCGAACTCCCAGTCTGGCACCTTTCCTTCCCCGGCGGTCTCGGCTGTGCCCCGCAGACACTCAGCAGCAGGTCCGGCAGCTCCCCGCTGGTCCCTCCCTTCCTCTCTCCCTCTCTCCTCGCCCGGTCACAACCCGCGAATCCGCCGCTCCTTCCCCGTGAGGTGGCAGCCGAGGGCCACGAAACCCAAATACTGCGGGCGCTCCTCCCTCGCGACTCCAGGCAGCCTCCGGACAGGGCACGGATAACCCCGGGAATAACAGCCGGGGTCAGGGCGGCTCCGCACACCCCCCCGGTAAAACCCCCGGGTACCATCCTGAGGGAAAGGTGCCAGCCCTGCACGCTCCGAGCCACTGCTGCCCCAAGCAGCACCCTACGGCCACGTTTATGTGGCACGGAATCCGATCCCTCACCGGCCTGCATCTCTCCACAACTACCATGCATCAGCCTCCCTGGTAACACTCCTTTGGGGGCAGATCTGACCTACTGGTTGATTGTAACCATAAAAACCATGACATCTACCACTATGGCAGCAGAAATTGAGGTTGCAGGGGTAGGTGTTGAAGTTTGTAAGTCATTCTACTTATTATTCTTATGATGGGCCCCTGGCATATGAATGACATGGACCTGTTGGACTGAGTCCAGAGAAGGGCCATGAAGATGCCCAGAGGGCTGGACTACCTCTCCTAAGGACCACCTAAGACAGGCTGAGAGAGTTGGGGTTTTTCAGCCTGGAGAAGAGAAGAGACCTCATTGCAGCCTTCCAGTAGCTAAAAGGGGCTGACGAGCTGAAGAGTGACTTTCTGTAAGGGCATGTAGTTGTAGGAGGTTAAGGTCTTAAACTGAAAGAGGGTACACTTAGATTGTATATAAGGAATAAATTCTTCACTATGAGAATAGTAAGTCATTCACAGAAGCTGTGGATGCCCTATCCCTGGGGGTGTTCAAGGCCAGGTTGGAGGAGACTTTGAGCACTGTGGTCTAGTGGAAAGTGTCCCACGCCACAGCAGGGGACTTGGAACTAGGTGATCTTTAAGGTCCCTTCCAATTCAAGACATTCTATGATTCTACTTTCTCCACACAGTTGCTTCTCCTTCTGTCTCCTCACTCCCTCCAGCTTCCTTTTGTAACACCAACAGGCCCTATTAGAGAGGGAGATGGAGGCTGTGGCATGACATGTAACCCTTGCTCAAGAGGCAGATGAGGCCAGATGTGTAAGCAAAGCCACAAGTTCACCAGGTTGCACAGAGACATGTCTCCAAATGTAAGCACCATGATCATCACCATCAGACACTGAACCCGAGACTTTCGAGATTCCTAACACAGGCCTTTAAAAACGGCCATTTGAGTTGCAAGCAGAAAGCAAATACATTCCTGGTCCGAATCCAGAGGGAAAAAATCACCCATCCATCTACATGTTTCACACTCATATTCACCAATACAAAATATTCTACTGGTTCTTGGGTCCCATCATCTGAGTAAACTGAAATGCAGGCAGGAGAAGAGACAGCAGATGGCAGTTTTTCTCATATTTACATTAACAAGACACCAGGGCTTGATGTATCTGTAGTGCTGATGGAGGAGAGCCCACAGAGGAGTTTCAAAGGGTATCAGAGAGCTACTGGTTCCTTGTTTGCTTTGGGGAATCTGCCCTTGGGATCCTGTCAAAGACCATGGGGTAACACCTTGTGTTAGAGGCAATCAGTCCCCATTAGTTTCTGAATGGAAGTGAGCCAGAAAGCAGCATGGGATGGGCTAGGAGAACTTGTCTGTCATGGGAAGGAAGGAGTGATGGTATAACAAGTATAGCCAGCCTGCTGTTTTTCCAAGGTGCTGCTCACACTGACTGGCTTTGGGCTCCATGCTATTGATAGGCTGCCTCTACTTACAGCAAAGACTGGAGTCCTGCTTCTTGAGTGAACAAAACCACCAAAATGAGAGAGGGATGGGAAAAAAAACCCCACCTCTAAAGGAGAAGGCATGAGGGAAAGAGGATGTAGAGGATGTGCGTCATACAGGTGACTCTAGCCTCTCCTTCCCTGGGGCCTGAAGGAGGTCTTAGGGTTTACACTTGCCAGATTCTGAGCAGGAAGTAATTTTTCCTAGTCTGTTGACTCTCCTGCCAAGGCTTCAGAAGATGAAATCTTTATTATCATGGAGGCTTAGAAGGGAGGAATACTGTTAATTCCATTTTCAAGGTCATACTTTGAAAGTTATTAATTTCTTTCTTCCAGGGCTTTGCACTCTACTCTGAGGCTTTAGGGATTACCAGCTTCTACTTACTAGGGTTCATTTGGGGCTTTTTTCTTACTCCTTTCCTGTTCCTCCCCCCTCCACTTTGAGAAAAAGATACGTTTTTTCCCTCCCTGTTCTCAGTGTTGAAACTACTTTGTTCATTGCCTGCTCGTTCCCCATTGTCACTATCAGTTCTGCTCCTGTAATTAAAACTTGACTGTGACTGCAGTGGCAATAGGCTGGCTTTCCTAGAGGTGGAAGTACCACTGTGTAAACTAGGGAGGATGCCCTCCAGCAACTCTCCAACAAGATTAAGGAAATGTCTCTGGTGTCTATCAATCTTTGCACTCGGTTTAATGTATTTGAGAATTTGCTCATGCTTTTTTAGCACTGAGCAGTTCTTCCCCATGTTTTGGAGCTCATTCATGGTGTACTAAGTACTCATCTATCACACCTTATGTCTGAGAGAAGATTCATTCTGTAATGCAGCTCACTCATCCTTCCCTAAGGTCTAAAGAATATCCCTGAAATTGTATTTCTCAGTGTCTTTCTGAGAAGGTCGTGGTGTTCAAGACTGGATACTTACACCATTTATCCTGAAGCTGGTTTACAGTAATCTTAGTCTAAAATTGAACTGTTATCCTGACCAGTGAGGCTGGTGGTAGCTAGAAGACAACCTACGTTTCAAGGTTACACAGATCTTTCATCATCGTCTGTCCCGTGTATATAAAAAAGTGCCAAGTTTTTTTCACAGCTGAAGAAATAGTTCTCCCACTCTTTCCATTTCCCTAGCAACTGGAGATGTAAGAAAAAAAAAAACCAAACACAAAAAAACCCAACACTTGGCAAATGACTGATACAAAATCAGATACTTAAAACTGCATAGTCTTCAAATCACTTATTGAAGACTCTCATTCTACAAGCAAAACAACCAAAAAACCCACATAGCGCAGACTTTTTTACAGGCCATAATGGAGAAGATCTGAGCCTTTTCTGCTTTTTACTTTCCTAAAATAAAGCAGTTTCTCCCCTGCTCACCTCTCAAGCACATGTGTAGGGCACAGAAGATCAAAGGTGATGCCAGCACATAACGTGGTGTCTTAACAGAGGACAAACAGCATAGCTCGCCTCATCCAGAGCACACACAGCCCTAGGAAGCAGGTTTGCTAATTGGAGGCTCTGGAACCTCTTGAAAAATTAATGGTTTCATCAGCTTCATGTCTGTTTGTTTATTTACTTTTTCTCTGCTATGGTTTCCTACAAGCTTTGCTGGATATATGGCATGGGAAAGATTTGAGTGGCTGTGGACAGAAATGAAGAGGGGGGGACATACCTAAGGGTGACTGGAGAGCGGAGCAGAAGGAGAACTAAATGGGGGTGGAGAGTGACCAGCATGCTTGTGGTTACTCTGGTACTGAAATCCAGTCACATTGCAGTCTCTGCCCTTCCTACCTTTCTCTAGTACCTGGGTACTCCCTTGCAGTGAGCTTAGCAGAGACCAACCCTTGTCCCCATCCCTCCTTTCCTGGGAGTGGAACAAATTAGGAGGAGGTTTAAGCTAGCCTTTGTCAAAGGCTGCTTCTGAACAATGGGCAGTACAGGAACACTCATAGGAACACTCTTAACAAGCCTGTGTGCTCCTTTCAGCATTTCAATGAGTTAGAGATGTCATGAGAATCAAGCTGGGCCCACAGGCTGGTGTATGTCCTTAAAGTGTGGGGTCTAAGTAAATATTGCTTTGTGTTCTCATCAATGTATGGATATGTCTGTGTGTTTGTAATTCCAGAGTGAGACTCCTGGTCACCTTAACACCCTAACAGTGCAAGCATGGTTTTAATACCTGGTCCAGGCCTGGGAAAAGCCAGAGCAGAAAGCCATTGTGGCTTCCCACAACCCATTCCCAGACCAGTAATTAAACAGGGAAAGTTAATACAGCTTACACAGGCAGCTGAGCAGGCCTTCAGCTGGGTGAGTTGGAGGAATGGAAAAGATGCTGGAAGCTACTCCTGTTCCTCCTTTAGATGTTCCAGGGTGCCTGGAAATTGCTTGGTGGCTATGGGATGTGCGTGCATAGGGTGCCTGTGGTGATCTGGCTTAGAAGTGTAAGCACGGATCACTGTGCCTGCGTACCTGCAACACCTACCACAGAGGCTGCCTGACTGGACCTCGCTGGAGCTATGCTGGTTATAGCACATCCTTCTCCACGGCCTGACCCCGCGCTCCCGTCCATGCATTCACTCCCCAAACTGCAGAGGGACATGCAGGCAATGCTGGAGAAGGGCCAAGCGCAATTCTCCTTTGCCCAGCTTGCCACGAGGCCTCTCCCTTTTGCAGGGGAGCTCTGCTGTCAGACCGGCTGTCACATGGAAGGGAAGGCCCACCAGGAGTGCTGTGTTTTTTCTGCAGGCCTGATTTCTTTGGAATAGTTGGGTTTTTTCCCCATGCATCCCCTCCCTCCCAAATCCCACACCTCCCTTCTCCTTTCTGGTTGTTTTTGTTTTTACAGAGAGCGCTTAGACAGCTGTATTAATCATGCAAGCCCAGCCATGTGTAATGTGCTTTATCAACAGCAGTGCAGACACTGAATGGCAACTGGTTCACAAGCAGGCCCGGTGCACTGCCTGAGCTGGGAAGATAAACCTGCTGCTTCCCAAACCAACTTACCGTCATGCGTTAGTGAATGGAGAGACTGTTCACTTAGGACAATAACCAGAGGGGAGGCCAACTTGTTAGGAAAATTCTTGAGTGGTTTACACTGGAAATGGAAAGGGGGGGGGAGGAGGATGAAGGTGGAAATTACTCTTTGATTATTTTCTCACAGGGGCTGGAGGAGTTTTTGTGTGTGTGTAAGGATTAAATCAAGACAACAGTGGCTGTTCTCCATCCTCCTCCTCACTGCCCTCCACACTTGGGTTCCAGTCAGCCTGTATGGCAGCTCAACATGAGAAATAAGAAGAGCAAGGATTTAGGTACACCTGCTGTGCCGTGGGGATAAGTTGCCTTCAACATGTCTAAGGAGGAAGGTCCAGTTGATGACTTCAAAAGCTCATCCAACATACAGATGATATCAGACTGTGAGTGTCCTCTGGTCTGGGAATATCTGGCTCAGGAGGGTTATAGCCTGCCTGAGCTCTGTTCTGCAGGGTAATCTGTCCATGCTACAATGCTGACACTGTAAGTGTCCTTATCTGACAACTGATTTTCCACAGCAGTCGCTCTTCCATGGGTTTGTTTCTAATCTTTGCAGTTCAGTTGTGTGTTTTCTCCCCCACTGGTTCCACCCAACCTCTACTCTCCCACCTGACTGCTGTGCCCTGACCTCTCTTCCATAGGGTTGTTCTGTGTTGATGCAAAGCCACACCAGTGACTACACAGACCTTGAAATGCCTTCCCACTGCAAGGGCCCAGCTGGGAGGAATATCTTTCTGGGACTTCTAATCTCAGTTCCTACCCTCTGCTGGTACTCTTCCTCATTCACTGGATCCTCCACAGCGCTGCTACAATGCAAATATATGCAACCCAAGGCTCATTTTGGAATAAATCAATCTAAATTAAAATTAATGAACAAAAAGTACAGAAACAGATCAAGCAATAAAGCCATTTCTCTTTCTTTCCCCCTGTGTTTCTCTTTTTTCTTTCAGAAAGCTCATTTCTTTTCTCTACACTTTTTTTTTTTGGGGGGGGAGAAGAAGCAGACTGGTTTTTAATTTTTTTAAAGCAATCTCAACAAACAGAAGCTGTCTGTTGCTATTCAGAAAAACCCACCAGGCAATGTTGGTAGCTGTAGTAACAAATAATTCTTGGCATTTCTATTTTCCCTAAGATGCTGTTTCTGGCTACATCTATACTACCCCCTCTTGGAAGACACAATCATCACCATTGACTTTGATATTATTCACTTTAAACCACACAGTCAAAATAAAATACAGTGCTATCCCTTGCCTGGTACCTATAAAATAGCAAGAAGCAATTAATATTATTATTGGCTGCCTGCCTTCACCCTGTCTTGTCCTTCCTCTTCCCTTGGCCTAAAACCCCCACAGGCCTGGCACCCAGTGGGCAGCACTGGCAGGGACAGACACTGACTGATCGGCAAGAGAAGCTTGGTCTGTCTGAGCGTCCACTCTGCAGAGCCAATCCCTTCTGCACTCCCTAAATGGAGAATGAGTTCTTTGGAAAACCTGGCTGGAACCACCAGTGAGAAGCAAGGAGAACCATGAGTTGTGCTTCCTGCCCAGGATCATGGGTGTTATCAGCTGCCAAAGTGAGGCATGCTCTGAGTAGTCAGGCACACATCACTGTGGAGTGACCAGAACAGCTGAACTGTGGCCCTCAAATGCCTTAGAATTTATGGAAATACCAGATTTGCACATGGCTCCAAATATGCCCTCCTGTGCTTGGTCCCTATGACCATTATTTTCCCCTGCTCTTTATTTTTTTTCTCTATTTCTCTGTCAGGATCACAATCAGGCAGGATTGTCTATTTTGGCCTGTTCATGCTATGGCTTCCCCAGCTCTGCCAACTAGTTTGTTTCAAAGGCTTGAAGGCTTGGATTTTCACTGACCCTTTCTTGGAGCTCAGATGAGGAAGCACCCTCTGGCCTCAGTGAAGAGAACTCCAGAGATGGATGGGTTCTTTAGCTGGTTGTATTGGGAGGGCTGGATTCTGCAGGCTGTTCCCACACCACTGCCTAGTCAGCAAACCCCCATAACATGTTAATCCTTTACAGTCTGTAGTCTCTGTTGTAAACCCTCATGCTTCTCTCCTTAGCTTTGAAATACTCAGATGTTCATCTTTTGACCAAAGCAGACCCCGCTGACACAAGAGCTGCAGGCTCAGCAGAACTGGCAGGGTCATGCACTAGAGAAAGCAAAAGGGGAGCAGGGATGGGTGGAGGTCACCACTGCAACAGATGAGCTTTCTTCTCCACAGCCAGGACCTCCATAAAGAGGAAAGAGGACTGAGAGAGTATTAGAAAGAAAGATGCTCTCTGGTCATCAAACTCAAATGAACATCTCTCTCCCCCAGCTCCCACCCACCTGATGAAGGCATTAGTGACAGTACAGGCTACATGGGCTACAGCTAATGGAGACTATCTACAATCTACAGCCATACAGGGTCATTCTCCAGTCAGTGCACGTTTTGGCAGAAAGACAGAACTGGTCATTCTCCTTTTCCCTCCCCCTTCACTAATTGCTAACATACTACTGCTATAAATCTTTTGTCAACCAGTTGATGGCCATGACTTTGTCTGTTCAGGCCCCAAAGACTGACACGCTTGTTGCCCTTGAGCAGCTCTGGATGTGCTCCTTTCTGAGAAACAGCACATCTCCCTTGCAGAGCTCCCAGGGCATCAAGCTAACCATGCTGAGAAAGCCTCTAGTTAGCCTGTGGTAAGCCCTCATCACAAAACTCCTGTGAGGAAGACTCACAGGTTTTGAAGCCCATTAGTCTGGCTAAGCCATTCTGATGTGGACACTAGGTGATATTCACAGGGGAGGGACTCTATGCTCAAAGGGCTGAGGACAAGGGACAAAGGAGGACAAAGATGGAGCTAGTGCTATAATTGTATCAGAACCCTTAGTGCTTCAACAGTGACCACACTTGCTCTGTCACTGGCAGATCTGACGGGGAATGAGCAAATTCTCCTTTTCAAGAAGAAAAACCCTTTTGAAAAGGCACCTGATGATGCAGTAAGGCCTCTGCTTTGTGACAGCCAGGTCTTGTGTCAGCCCATTAAAACATGATGTTACAATGCAGACACGAAGATGTGGCATCATCGCAAGAAGACATTTCAAGGCATTTGAAGTGCCTGGCTGCAAAATTAAGAGGGCTGGAAAAATTACCGAAGGACAATTCAGTTGAGAGCTGAATCAGCTGGGCTCCACCAGCCTTTTAGGAAACTGCCTCATCAAATTTAAGTCCCATTTGTTTAGTTGAATGGGCTGCTTCTGAGTCTCCAGCCTGCCTGAAAGCAAGATATTTCCACAGCAGCTAGCTAATGATAGCTGCTTCATCTCAAAACATCTTCCTTTTAAATTAATGCTCAAAGCCTCACAGGGCAGGGAAGTGTTACTGAGGATTAAGAGAAGTGGAAATTAAGGGAAAAAGAGAAAGAAGGCTGTGAATTTGGTCATTGAGGAGATGCTTATTTGAGAGCTGTGGACTACATCTCAGAACATCAACTCATAGGGAGGAAAAAGTCTAACAAGAAAATGTTATGCCCAAGGTTTCTTTGAAGGTGAACAGCAAAGTAAAAGCACATGTTGAGATAAGCACCAGTATCTGTGCTGATGGCCCACACTGCAGAAGCTGGTAGGGGCTTTCAGAAAACAGGTTGAGAGTATTTAAACTCTACTTTCCCCCTCTGCAAAATCCTCTAAGTGTGTCCTGGATCACTGGAGATCTACCGTCATTTGGCACCACAAATTCCTGGAGACTCCTCACAGAAGTGATGTCGCACCAGGATGTCCTTCAAGATGATCTCAGGAGACTGGGGAGCAGTAAAAAAATAACAGCTTCAAAGAGAGAGAGGGTAGTGTTTTAAAGGATAGACTAAAGCTGTGCAGGATGGCCTTGGCAACTTGATTAGGAGGTGTATTTGTAATGGGAATCCTGGCCTTGCTTACTCACAGATTTTGCTTTATCATTTAGGTTAATAGGATACTAATTCAAAACCAGCTGTAAACAGGACTGCCTATGAAAAAAATTAACACTGCCTGCCTGTGGAATTTAAGGATATATAATAAAAATAATCATAAAACCAAAGAACCCTGGGTTTTTCATCAGACAAAAATATTTGTCATTGAAAATTCTGCTTAAAAAATAGCACCTAAAATTGGAATACTCCTCAAAACCTTATATCCTAAACAGCCTCAGCAACTTTAATTTCATATCCCAGCACAAGTTTCATTTGCAATACATATAATAATGGTGTTTAATTGGATTTATTTTTCCACACTAGGTTCCCAATGGCCTACTTTACTCCTTTCCTCAGCTCCTTGAATGTTATTTACAAATCACTCTCTGGGATTTAATTTTAATGGTAGCCTAATTTCTACCTCTCCCCTCATTTTTTTTTTGTAGGTACTTTTCTTTAATTGTATTTGTGGATTTGCCTTTTAAATAGGCAGTTGTGACTACATCCTGAACCTGAATAAGTTGCCAAGAGCAGAGCTTGATTTGAAAACAGCAGAGTGGTTAAATGGAGCTGGTGTAACACCCAGCATTTATTGTTCTTTGTATGGCAGTACCTGCAGGTGCTTTGTTCAAGCAGGTGCTCTTTTGCAAAACAACGTGGGTTCCTAATAACACTCTACCCCAAAGCTCTGCGCAGACATTAACAATTTAGGTCTCTGAGCATCCCATGAGTTGAGTGCATCTTCATCATATGGCAGTAAAACAAAGATACTGAGAGGCTCTAGGCCAAGATTTTTTTAAGTGAACGCAGGGACTTGCTGTCTTACTGTTTATTTAGTTTCAAACACCACTTTCAAATGCCGCAGCCTGCTTTCTGGAAATGCCTGGTCTCTGCGCTTTATCAGAATCTCAAGGTCACAACCAAGCCCCAAGTGTCATGTGGATGTTGGGGCAACAATGCCAGGACCTGAGGCATGACTGGGCAGCACAGACACAACATCCAGACTCTGTTTTCTGGTGGGAAAAACACACAGACTCTGTTTTGCCTTCACACCTTCTTCCCTTGGAATAAAGCAGACAGTAACACCTCACCATGCCTCTTTACATGCTCTCTGCATCAAATGCAGGACTACGTGACTGGCAGACTTGGAGCAGTGTGACAAAAGATTCAGAAAACAATGTGTTTTCCTGTGGATGCAGTTGCATCTAGTTGCACAACTAGAATGAAAAAACCTTCTGGCAGCATTTTCAGTTTTAGCTTTTCACTTGTCCCTTCTACTGTCTCTGCAAAATTTTAGCTCTGCTTATGCTTTTGATCCAAATCTGAACAAGTGGGCAAAGACAGCTTAGGATGGAAATATATATTACGTGTAGGTCTGCAGACAAATTGAACCTCACTGAAAACTGTCCAGGCCTGCATGACAACACAATGTCACTGCTCAAAGCGTGGCTAAAGGTTGGTTGTTGCTGTTCCATTGATTGTTTTTTCGAAAAGAGGGGGGGAAAGAGGAAGGTGAGCAGAAAAGACAAAATGACATGTAAATGAAAAGGGAAAGCCCTTATTTTCCTGCATTTCTGAGCCGTTTTGCCCATCACTAACTCTGAGCACTTGTCAGGATGACGGAGAATGACCCGGCTAAAGAGCTACTTCAACATAAAACATATACTGACCTGGAAAAGGATTGGGGAGTGTGGGTAAAACTCGTTCTAAGGGGGGAAAAAAAACAATAAGCAACATGCAGGAGAAAAGGACAAGCCACTTTTCACACCAAGCAAGCAGCAGATACAAACCTGATGGAGTTGTCCATCCCCAAATTAGATGAACTAGAATAGGTTTCATATACTGAGCATTTTGCTAGCAACACGCCTAATACACATCAACAACCCCTGGGACTGGGAGTCAGAGAGAAGTCATTTGAAAAACTAAACAAATAACAGCCACACAGCAAGAGGGATTAAGCATCTGCAGTGAAGGTAATTGGAGTTGATGGGCCATATCTTCCCTCTGACTTTCAAGACCACTCATGTCATCATTCTACAATTCTTCTTAGTTACACCTCTTTCTGGAAGCTAGTCTTGGAAGAGAGGTGCGTTGTGGAAGCCCTCCATGGGTAGTTGCTGCCTCCCCAGAACCTTCTCCACAATGGATTTCTTCCCAGTGACAGGTCCCCTGAGGATCTGTGCATGGGAGCAATCACCGTGCAGAATCCTTCTTTAGAGTTTTGTTCCTCAGAAAGGAACAGAGTTTTTGCACTCATCATAATCCAGTTGTACCCAGAACCTGCTGTCTTGTTTATAGGGTTTTTACAACGTGTCCTCATTATATGTCACAGCAGGACTTTGTTGTACGTCACTGCTGACTTCACAGTTAGCTTCTTCCACGAAAGGATCCCAAAAGAATTGCAGTATCAGAGACTTGAGTCTGAGGCTAACAGTATTAGTAGTCTGAGGCTAACAGTAGTGTTAATTCTGCTTCACAGATGGTGCAGTTGATGCACAGAGCAAGGAAGCAATTTACCCACGGTCAAATGCTGAACTGTTGGCAGAGCCAGGCATAGAACCAAGAATACAAGGTCCCCAGGCTTGACTCTGATTGCTGGGTCTCCTTTCATTGCCTTCAGAACTTGCTGGATGCCTTGTACTGACTGAGACAAGTTCCTGCTCATGGACTGATCCATAGGTACACACACATTTAGCTGCAACAGATGGTAGGCCTGGGACAATGAGTGGTCTTCTGGCTTACCTGCTAAGATCACTGCTGATGGACATAGAGCTTGGCAGGATACGTCAGTAGTCCACTCTCATTCTCTGATCAACCCAGGCCCAGCTATTTGGAGGCTAATGCTCTTTATATTGTATCCTTGGTGCAAAGAGTAAGTTTCTGCCTCGCTGGAGCCCATAAGGATGTAGCAGGTCAGGCCGATCCCTGTGACACCGGCAGAACTTCTGCCCTCGTGGTGGTAATGGAGTTGTTTGAATCCGCAGCAGGCACAGGGGAGATCAAATACAAGTCTAGCCTGGATCTCTGTGTTTATGTAGCAACAGGGGACTATTGTTCTGCGAAAGCAGGCTGTTGTGCTGACAAGACTTCCTTGTTATTTAGTTTGGTTAAATAACTCAACTCCCCTTTACCTTCTTCCTGCACAGCAGGCTACAGGCTGCACAGCATAAGCAGTTAAAGCAAAGCACTACGGCCTCATTATCATGCTGCTTTCTATTCAAGGACTCTACCTCTATTCCCCTCACCCGCTGTGTGCTGCTTTTATTGCTCCACCCTGGCTCATTAGCAGTGTCTCAGCCTTGCCCTGTCTGACTGTCACCCCAAACCACTTTCCCTGTCTCCTGAGTCTCCCCGTAAGTGACAGCTGGGGGGAAGACACAGGGTTTGCACTAAGAACCACTAAGAGGGATTTCAGCTCCAGTTAACACTCCAAACCCTCACAGCAACCACTGTAAGCAAATGGTCAGGCACAACGAAGTGTGGGCAGAGAGTTAGAAGGAGGGGTGTCAGCCCGCGCACACAGCCAGAGCTTGTGCCAGGACACTAATGAATAATGACAAGTTAGAGGCCAGTGCCAGCTCACTTTAGGAACGTGCCCCTCTGCAATCAAACCAGCTGGACTCCACCTGAAGCCTCTCGAGGAGGCAGGGGTGGGATCCCACTTGCTGCTGCTTCTAGTTGGTACAGGCCATGCCAGCGGCTGCTTCACCTCTGTGTTTTCTAGTTCCCCAAAGGATGCAGATGATATGGCATCTGCTGAGGTGGCAGTCTCCTATAACTGAGACAACTTAGCCAGCAGGACTGCATCAGGATGTGCAACACTGCTCTGTTGTCTCCTGTTTCATCCTATGGGAAGGGAGGCAGAAGTCACTAATTTGGAAAAGCTTTCATTTCTTTCCTCTGCCTTGCTAGAATGCACCTGCTTCTGTGTGCCTGTGGCAGAGGTGTGTGGGCTTGCTTATACATCACACAGGTGCATGCCTATGTATACATACTCACCTGCACATAAACCTATGTATCTGTGTTCCTACAACAAATGTGTATCTGCTGTATATTTATATATACTTATATAGAAACATACACTTCTGGGTAGCATGGGTTAAGATACAAATGGTGACTTTTACTCATAATGCTTTTCATAGCACTCTGTTAGATGAGTAAAACAAAAAGAAAACATGATCCCTACCTCCTAATACACCTGGAGGTAAAACCCTTTCCCTTCAGTTGTGACATCACTTTTCACCTCTGTTGCTCTGTAATGGCAGCCCTGGCTTTGCCTCTCTATTAGGTAATTTTCACAGAGATGTGTGTTACTGCCCCTTTCTTAGGTCTCATCATATTTTGTGCTTGGGGCTTACGAACACCCCTAGGCTCTACAGAGATGAACTGACCTACTGGATCATCACTGCTGCAAAACATGGTCCTGCCTCCTAACTCCTCACACCCACAGATGCATGATACAGCTTTCTCTCTTGCATGGGCTTTGGTGCTTGTTAAGCCTGTCCATGAAATAATTCAGCTCAGAACAACAAAAGAAAACATTTGGGAGCATTCTGGGGAGGTGAGCAGTAAAGCTCAGTTACCTTTTCACTGATTTATCAGGTTGATCTGGCTCAGTGGGATGTCCACTGAGTAGCAGAATAAGTGAAACCATGTGGCAGAGAGTAGGGTGAGCAAAAGGAGTGGGGAGGAAGGGATGTCAGCAAGCTATTAGATCGGTTGTATCATGAAACTGTACCTAAGTAGCCTGTCTGCAAACATATTCCATATTGCTGTTGAAGACAGGTTCCTGGGTAAGTTAAACCTTTGTTGTGGCCATTTTTTTGTTATTGTAAACTCAGTCTCCAGGAGTGAGGAGTATTAAATCTCTCCACCTACAGCAGGCAATCCTGCTGCTACATTCTTTAAGGAAGATCACTAGCTATCTATTCATACAGCTCAAGGGAGCTGCTTTTGTATTTTAATGCATCTTCTATCTATGACGTTAACATCTAAGGCACTCAGTCTCTCTGAGAGTTTTTCAGTGCTGGCTGAGATTTCATGAAATGGTAGTCACCCATTTTTCTCTACTGCTAAACTGTTCTTTCACATCACTTTGCTAGCTCCCTGTCTGCCCTCCACCTCAGGCAAAGCTGCCAGTACCTCATTATTAACTCTCTGGTTGTTTCTTCACTTCTCGCTGCCATTCTTTTTTGTGCTGCAATGGGACACTGAGGAGCCATCGCTGAACTTACCTCCCTAGTGGGATGTTGCTCTACAGTGAGCTTGTTCTCTATTTAAAAAGGAAATAAAATCTCTGATTCCAGGGATGAAAAACACTCCCAAGTATTTGAGTATCTGCTGTACCTTGCAAAAGCTGCTTTATTTTTCTGTCTGGATGTGTGGCTGGGAGTGTGCATTACCTGTTATTTCAGCTACTGTGTGATCACTACAGCATTTTTTCATCTGGGCTTGTAGGTTTTTTCAGCTGCATTCTTTATCTTTATGAAGCTGGATTCCTTTCACTCATTTCCCCCCTTTACCTTCAAAATACCATCTGTAGTCTGCTTGAATTTGTGTTTTTCTCTCTCTTTCTCTCTTCCACGCTAACTAGAAGAACAGATTTCCTGAAACATTGTGAAGCAAGTGCACACTAAAGAAACAGGGATTAACCAAGCAACAAAAAACAAGTTAGAAAGAGTCCACTGAAAATCATTAAATCTCTCTCAGCTCCTGTACCTCTATTCACCTGGCTCTTGTGAAGTTCACCAGCATTCTCCAGCATAAATAGGCCTTGCATTTCTAAGGTAAAAATGATAAACAAAATCCAGCAACTTGAAAGAAGGAAAGTGTTTTTCATAGACATCAAAAGGGGGATAAAATAGGATCCTTGGTGCTACAAGCCATCTTTAATAGTTGCCACATCTCCTCCTGGAATAGTTAATGGCAACTTTGCAAGATTTCCTTGGGTCTCTTACAGGTTCTGCCACTCATTTTATGACCATGGGTAAACCACTTCTTCACTCTGTACCTTGGCTTCCTACTGCAAAACGGTGCTAATAACACCCAACCATTTCTAAATAACGTGTGATATTAAAATATTCATTGCTAGCAAATCCTTTGAGATCCTTTGAGGTGAAGTTCTGAAGTCATGCAAAATGCTTTTCTAGCAAAACTAACCCCCCAGCTAAAATCATATGTGCATACATACATTATTGAATTTCATTTTATATTTTGTTTCAGTGATGCATTTCAGTTCATCTGTGTAACAGGAACCAAGAGAGAGGGCCAAATTTAGAATTCAGTCACAAATAATGGATTCTAAACTTAGAATTATATTAATATCAGAAAGAACAAATCTGGAGTATTTGAAAATTATGTTCCAGATTGCTGCCTGAGGATTTTGTTTGAATCTCATGACAGTCACAAGACCAGGGTGAAAAGAATTTCAAAGTAGAAATTTGCTTTGTGTGCTGCAATGCTACAGGAAATCAAATATATGTTCTTTTATGATAATATCTGTTCTTTAGAAAATAACCTCCACAAAATACACTGAAATTTGCAAAAATTCAAACTGCCATGAAATAAATCGAAGGGTGGTAAACAGGGAATACAAATGGATTTATCCTTTTGCACTACCTCTGTTAAAAATAACCAAACCAAAACACTGGTTTTTTTATAGTGGTTTGATTAATCTGACCACACAGAGTAGAAACTAGACTAAACTGCATCCCATACTGACTGCTTCACACATCTTATCTGTTTTTCTGTTTAAAAGGACATGCAGGTCATGACATGAGTGTTTTAATTCAATTTAGGACCATGCAAGGAATAGTACCATAAGTCACTTTTGTGTCTACGTGTCCCTCGTGTGAGTGGGCAATTTTGCTGCAGTCTATCTCTAGTAGCAATAACAACATGTGGTCCAACTCTAGGCCTGGAATAGAGAACTGCATTTTGAATACACCGTGGTTTGTATGGGTTGTACACGTGGATGGTAGATGAGAAGCAGGGGCTTTGTTTATGGGCAGGTTTGAATCAGCTGCCAAGTTCAAAACCAGCAGGTAATTCTGCTCTAGAATTTTGTCTAGTCCCAGATTCTGTGTGTTTACACTTATTAAGACAAACTCAGTAATTGAAAGGTAGCAGAATGAGATCCAAAGAATCTTATTCCATTTTTCATCTGTTTACCTTTCCCCCCATGTTCCCTCTGATATGCACATTTAAAGTCATTCTGTCTTTTCTCATTTCTTTCTCCTCCATTTTCAAACCAATTTCTCTTTTTCTTGACTGTCTCTTGTTCTCCTCAGGCTCAGTGGTTAGTTCTCTCCATCTCTCTGAATTACTTGTCATTTCTCAGCTGTCATGGATCCTCCGAGCCCTGGTCTTCTGTCTACTTATTAAAGGGGCTGTCATTCTAAGGGGTTTTTTGTTTCCAGCTTTAAAACAAACATGCTTTTATTATTTTAACAAAATCTGACTTCACCAAAGCCAGTCAATCAAAGGGCTTGCCTGTAAACCTTTTAATTTGGCTGTGTTTGTGTTTCACGGCAAGTATGAACATGTAGGTCTCTGAAGCAGAGTGCTGAAAGCCTCCACGGCTGGAGGTTCGAGAGGCCTGGATTGTCAAGTGGATGCCTTCCTGAGTTTTGGTCACCATGTGCTTTCTACAGAGCCTGGTCTTTGTGAGAGCCTCCCTTTACCCTCTCCCATACTTACTGTAAAGGTATAGGCTGGCATTTGTGACTCCCAGCTTGTTGGCAGCCACGCAGGTGTAGTTTCCATAGTGTTCCTCAGTGACGTTGGCCACCATCAGCAGAGACTGGCTCCCCGTGCTCTTTATCTCCAGACCATTGGCGCTGTTTATCCTGGGAAGGCAGAAGAAGAGGTGTATAGTGCAATGGTAGCTATGTATTGGGAAGGAAATCACTGCCTGGCAGGCAGTAAACCAAAGTCTTTCAGCCCAGTTGAAAGGGGAGGATAGATGGAGGGGGGAAGGAAATGTGAGAAGACAGAGATCAAAGAAGGCATGTATGGAAAACAGAAGGGAATGAAAGGAAGTAAGAGTGCAGTGGGGTGAAATGCCACCAGTAAGGCAGTGGAAAAGCAAAAAAAAAAAAAAAACAAGCAAAGGGAGGAAGCATTTTCCGGCACAGACTCACACTGGAAATGAACACACCATGGCCAGCTGAAAGCTAGTACATACTTGAACCAATTCATGTGTTCAAATATGTGCATATGCCAAAGCTAAGTCACCCCTGAGCCTGTAATGTCACCCCTGAGCCTGTAATGTCATGTTAAAAACTAGGGTAATAACACAACCTTCTTAATACCAGGTAAATGCTCAGGTATAAAGGACAGATCCCTTTTCTCTTCTCCTTTACTCTCATATGCAAATCTAAGAGGCTCAGGTCACACAGATGGGGGAATCACACCTCCCTCAGCAGCTCCTTCCCCTAAATGAAGACTCCTAGATTGGTATTACCTAATTGGAGACTAACACTACCTACCTTTTTATCTGTAACATGAGCTACTTAATACATGAACATTGTCTTAATTGTGTGTTGGTCCATAGTTGACTTAAAGGGAAGAGCTCCACCCTCTGCACCTCCTTCAGCATCCCCAGCACAGAGAGGGACTGCATCCTCCAGCCTTGACCATGCTGGTTCTGCTGAGTCTGATGGGTCATTGTGACTCAAATGGATTGTAAGGAGCAATTTGTTTGAGAAGAAGAGTTGGGGAGGACAATAGGTGATGCTCTAAGGATCCTCTATTGATTAGATGGAAAAGGAGAGAAGAAAAAGAAGCGAGCTAAAGGTCTTACCTGGTATCATCTCTGTACCATTCGAAATCGGGCGTGGGCACTGCTGATGCCTCACACCGGAGTAAGGCTTGTCGTCCCGTGGCCGCTTCATTGCTCTTGGACTCTGTGATGGTGGGAGGGTCTGCAGGAAGGAAACGTGTGGTCACTTCACACACTTCCAGGTGTGACAAAACAGCAAAACTATGTCAGGGATGGCTTCCTCATGCAAACTGTTCAAGCTAGTGGAGGCCCACAGCTGCTGCTTGCTGTGGCACATGTTCCCCCCTGCTCCTCTGCAGAATACGTGCTCTTTGAACTCTCCCTAATATACCACGTTAGCATTGCTCCTTACACGTGCTTCTCTTCAGCACTGCTGAATAAAATTCTGTCATAAATGCATAGGCATACACAGGCAGAGTTGAGGTTAATGATGGACTTCTGTAATTTATGAATATTTACCTATGGATCTTTAGTTCACATGGACTCATCAGAGATAACATGAGAGAAAGACTTCATCAAGGGTAAAGGAAGACAGTAAAAGTAAAGGAATAAAGGAATTTAACACTAGCATGAAAATTATTTTCCATACAAACGCTTTGTCTAATGCCAAAAGTATAATAAGCAAGGACTGAGGCAACATGTATGATATGGAAATACATTCACAGCTTAAAAGGGAAGAGCTTTAGGAGAAGCTGTGTGTGCAACTTTGAGAGACAGATAACTTGTTGAGACACTTCCCTTAGGTGTCTAAGGTTAAAAATCCTGCTCAAGTGTTCCTGGACGTCATGCTTTGTGACAAGCTTCAAGAAGGCTTGCTTGTGACTGTTCTGCATGAAGCTTGCCCTCAGCCTAGCATGGTGTTCCCACCTCTGCTTAATTTGTAGCCATGGGCAAACCAAACTTGGAAAACATATTGGTGGGCCCTGCTTGAGCTACGTCTCAGTACTGGCTGGGTACCAGGTTGGGTAGGCACCAGCATCTTCAATCCCAGCCCCATGTTCAAAATATTAAGTGATAAAGCTTTACATGTTAAAAGGTTAAATATTTCCCCTTGGCTGCTGAGAGCAATCAAGGAATAAGTGCCTTGTCTCTCATCACTAATACTTCCACACCCTGAGATTATGGGACTGCAACTCAGACAGCTACTTTTCTGAGACTTGGGTTACCATAAAGCGCACTCTGCGTGTGCAGAGTACAGCTCCACCGTCTGTGTCTGTCTTGGCACTGGAAGGCCAAAGAAAAAGACAAGCAAAATGGATTGTGCCAGTCAAAGAAAAAAAAATAATTCTGTTTGGAAAATGTATGGAAGGAAATTTGTTTGTGAACACATTAGCCATCTCAATGTGATCCCTTTCCTGACCTTAATCGGGATTTTATGCAGGGCTTTAGGGATATTGCAGTGCGCCCTCTAACATCATAAATATTAATAAGTGTACATAAATAGGATCCTACATTCAAAGGCTGTGGGTTCACGCAAATATTTTAATTTGAAAAGGAGGAGGGATAATAAAAGGATAGTGAAGGTGATTTTTTTAACCATCCTCCTTTGAATTTTGGTTCAAACAGTATATCTTTTTGCTGTCTAAAGTGAGACAAGACTTTTCCATTTCACTGAATCTGGCACAAGAGGCGAGTTACAGAATGAACAGGCACCTTTCTATGGGCTTAGAAAATGATCCCAGCAGGCATCTGCTCCCCAGACTGCTGCCAGGGAGCCCTTGCTCTGAGCAGTCTCTATCTTCACCCCTTTAAAATGTTGCTGCAGTGCTCTCCCATGAGAAGGGGCAGGTGGGAGCCCCGAATAAACCAGTCTATTGCATTCAGAAAGCAGGCACTCTGCGTGTAGGTGTTTCCTGCCCGGGAAGCCAGGAGTGGGTTCCCTTTGGCTGTTTTCCTTTCACTCTTCTCTAGGCCTCAGTTTCCCTGTCTGTGATGTGCAAGGGCCATTACTCAGGAAGCCTGAAGGTGGTAGTGTGAGACCAAAGCAAAGCGAGATGCTCTCTCCTGTGGTCTAAGCTGGCAAGCTACGTGCTCCACAGCAGATGATAAAAGATAGCCAGGAAGCTCCTTAGGTTGGGCAGGTCCCATTTTTCAAACTTACTGTAGTTTTCACACTTTCTGCTACTTGTGGTGTTGTTTAAGGAAGCAGGTTCAGGAAAGATGTATGCAAATGTCTAGCTTTCATTCCTCAAACAGGACTGATTTTTTCCTGCACGGTCCTCATGATCTCTTAGATTTTATTTCCCTTTCTTTCAAAGGAAAAGATCTGTCCTGATGGAATTTTAAGTTGCTTACATTACAAATTACACCACATATTAATATTACAATACTCTATCACATTATATTTTCATATATTCCAACAGTTAAAATGTTTAAGCTCTTACTGTGGCATAGTTATTATGTGTTGAAACTAAGTCAAAATCAAACATTCTGACTTTATACAAACAATCTGTTTCAAACACATTAAAAGCATCGTTGAAATTATGTTTCACAGAAATATTTGAAAATATTAATTGGTTATCATGGAATGTCTTCGTTTTATAAATTCAGCTGGTTTTGACAAGAAAAAAACCCTCGACACTTTTAGTGCAGAAAATCTGCTACTACAGTTCATATTTATGCCAAATTTGTCCCATGAAGCAGCTGGTATTAAACCACTGCCACCCAGTTTCTAAGGGAATTATAAAAATCTGTGGATTCTGAAGATGCTGCAGGGAGCCTATAACCTTGACTTCTAAGCAAGACAGAAAAGTTGATCTAATGTGATGGTTTAAAGAGAAAGAAAGAGACAAAGAGCAAGAATGGTATTAAAAGGTGCTATAATCACCTGTGGTGTCAAATTAAGACTGGAATGGGCTGAAACACTGCCATCAGGTCTCTGTTGTAACCCACTCCCTGACAGTTCTGTGAATCAAGACCATGCACCCTGAAACATGTTTGTAATCATCTCCAATTGCAATTTAAGGTAGTATTCTGGTGTATAAAATGAAGAAGGTCAAGAGACGGTATATCTCCTATTCATCAATCCCTGCTGCAAAGTTTTTAGCCTCCAAGTAAGGAAATATAGCAGGTAGATGCAGATATTCACTTTAAATCACTCAAGTGCCAAATATAAACCATGCAAGTACAGAGGTGGACATATACACACGTAGGATTACACGAGTAACATCAGTCTGAAATATCTTGTGTCACTGTGAGAGGAACAGGCCAGCTGAGTGAACTGGACATCTGTCTAAGCATATATGGGCAATGGGATCCAGGCCCCACTCACACAGGTGTGGATGGAAGCCACATAGCTAACTGTGCCTCTCAGTGCTTTTAGGTGGACTGCTGTATCCTTTGGTCAAGCCCCTTTCTGTATTATGCTGGTGCATGGAGGGTCTCTTAGACAGAGCTTGAAACCAGCACAAAATTAAAGTTTTTGTACCCTCTCCTTAACACGTGCCTCTACTGCATGTCCCCTGGGCTGTGATACCCGTGAAGGCACTGCTGAGATGGCTGGGTGCAGGGAGGCGTGTGTTTGCTCTGAGCCAGCTGAACCCTCCCTTATCTCTCCTTGCTGCCTTGCTGAAGCTTCTCTTCACGCTACTGTTCACTCGAATATCAATGAGTGAAAACAAGGCATTGCCAGCGTTTCTGAGGGGAGAGACAGGGGCAACTCACAGCTCCTCTCTCTCTCCCTCTCTGTTTCTCTCTATCCCCACAGCCTACCCCCCCCCCCCTTTCTTATATATTACTAGGTTTAAAGCACAAACTACATCCTGTGGCAAGTGTGTGCAGATAGTTTTTTTCTCTTTCAGATTGTATAATATAAACCCAGAAACACTTCTCTATTTATCCTGAAGTGACCCCCGCCTGTGGGCAAAGTTCTCCCCGTTGACCTGTTCCAGCTGCAATGTACTCACAGTTCACAGTGACCCGGACTTGCTTGACGTCTGCTGAGGCAACCTCGTTGGCAGCTTTGCATTCATACTTGCCCGACTGCTCTCGTGTGATACCCAGGATCTCCAGATACTCTTCCTCGCCTTCGAACTCTCTGCCTGGTGGTGCAGAAAAATACAGGGGATGGTTCTGTTAGGTTTTCAGATTTGGGAAACCTCCTGCTGAATAGCTATGGAGGAACAATCACAACAGGGATTCTGCAAATAAGCAACAGTCATGAGCGATTTAAAAGTTATTTCAGAAGCCATATCAGCAAGATACTAGCATTTTTATTAGTTATGGAAAACTGAAAATCTGGAAGGAAGCTACAAGTAGTACCAACACATCCCATCTCACAGGTTGCCCAGGCCAAGAAGCAAAATCTCCACCACTTGAGATCAGATAAGTTCACTAGTGTGATGGCTGAGCACCAGGAGAGGTTAGTCAGACTGTGGTTGATTGCTACTTCAGGCAGGGCTAGCTGGGTCCTCAGATGTGATGGTGTTTTGTCAGCACCCTTTTCTCCACTGCAAAACTGTGAAAAATGTCCTTCTGTCTCTCAGAGCAACTATCACCCTGAAGTGCCATCGATCAGATCAAGATGCTGTTAAACACAGCCCAACTGAGAGAAACAAAGTGTAATTTGATCCGTGGAGACCAATAATCATCACGCATCCCTGATCTACTGTACATATGAAATGGACATATTTAAACTGTGCTGCCTCACTAACACACTTGTGAAAACAGCAGCTCAAGTGTGAGTCGGGGTTATGAACAGGAGCAGGAATCGGGAGAGGTCTGTGGCCTTGCTTTTAATTCACTGTGCGACCTTGGGTGAGTCAAGTCCTTCTCTCTCCCTCTGTGAACTGCAGCAAATAGCCCCCCCTCTCTCATCACCTCCTGGTCAGAGAAGGGCGGTGAGGTTAACCCATGCAAAACACATTAGATTCGTTGGAGGAAAGTTGCTACGGAAGCATGAAATATTAGGATTGTTATATCTACTCTATTCCTTCCAAAAGCAAAGTAAGGATTTGCTCCTCTTGGAAAGAACCTGAACCACATTCGTTCCTCTGAGAGGGCCGTGAGCACTGCTCTACAGAATGTGGAAGCACCAGCCCGTGTATTTGTATGTTTGGAGAAAGCATCCCCCAACCCTCAAAGGGTAAAAGCCAGATTTTAAAAAAAAAAAAAAGAAAAAGTCACCTCACAAGGTCTCACGTTCAGGTTTCTCAGAGAGCAGATTTTTCCAAAGCAAGTCTCTGCCCAGAAGACATTTTTTGCTCAGCAGGTGCCGAGCACTTCTGAAACCCTGCCCACTTCACTAAGTGCTTACAGTTGTTTGATGGAGTTCAAGTAGTGCCTGCAAGGATGGGGCTGTTCTCCTAGGCTTATGGCGCTGTGTGAAAGCAGTGGGTAAGCTGTCTTTGGAGCTGAAGTTGCCATGGAGCCACCTGCAATGGATCCCACAACAGAGGCACAGACTTGCTGCTGCATGTTGGCCGGGTCAGGCTGGGCACACACACTGGCAATGCCAGTTTCATGCATTTCCCCCCTGCATCAGAGAGGGACTTTAAGAACTTCAAAATCTGCTCAGAACTCTGTCCCTTACACAATTATTTTTGTCTTTTTTATTTTCTTTTCCCAGGCAATTTTCAGAATCATTCTAGGGGAAAACCACCCCCCGTCACGGAGACTCAGTGTGAAAACAGCAGTGTACCTATTAAACTCATGTAGTGACAAGGTTTCCCCTCTCTTTCATCAGGGCTAACCAGCAGTCCCTTTTTTGAGCTCCTACCAGATGTTCAGGTGAGTGGAAATCTCATTGCTATGTCTAAAACTTACAACTGCTTTGGTTTTTGTATCCCCTGATAGCCTGCTGAAGGGCCTTCCTGCATGGGAGCAGCATATTGTACAAAGGAGGGAGGCAAAGTTGGCTCCTTTTGGGCACCTGGTGCTCTGGGACATGGCTTTCGGTCCTCTGCTGTGCACTGGGGCTGATGCTGTGGAAAGTCAGTGGAAAAGGAAGCAAGGGGGGATTTTCACAGGTGTTTTTTATTGCTGTAACTCATGAATATGTTTCAGAACCCCGTAGGACCAAAGTTAGGTGAGTCACAACACTGTGGAAAGGACTTCTGTCACCACCTAACCCTTTCCCCAACCTCAAGGCAGGACACATGGGTCATGTCAGGGACACAGCCATCCTCTGCCCTCCAGCGGCAGCCACTCCAGACAATCTGTTCCTGTGCTTTGCTGTCCTTACCCTGAAGTTTCCCTGAAGTTTGACCTGAGTCTCCCTTGCTGCAATTTAAAGCTATTATTTTTGTCTTAGCCACTACAGACAAAAAGAACAAATCATTCCCTCCTTCCCTGCAATAGCCTTTTATCAACTTTTAAATCACTTATGTTCCTCCCTCAGTTGTCATCTTTTTTTTTTTTTGCTGAACATTGCCAGGGTCTTTCAACCTTCCTTTGTAGGTGAGGTTTTTTTTAGACCCTTGATCATTCTCGTTCTTTGCTTTTAGACCCCTCTGACAGGTTCACATTTTTCTGGCAGTGCAATATCCCAAACCCAACACAGCATTTCAGATGAGGTGTTACCAGGGCTGAACACAGATAAAGGACTGGGTCACAACTTCTGCACTGTGCTGCTGCCTGTATAGCAAATATGCTGTTTGTGTTTTTGCTATAGCATGAATCATTTCTGTTTGGGAACCCTTTTAATTCCCAGATTCTCTTATGACATATTGCTACCTGCTAATAAAGCACTTTTAAAATCCCACCCCCAATTTAAACTGACAACCAACACTACCCTCCTTTCGCAGCAGCACTCCCAGTTGGTAGGTTAGTCAGTTGACTGGAAAGTTAATCAGACATCAGGGAAAGACTCAGAAAGAAAAGGTTAAAACGTAATTTGCCTCCGTTTTGCAAATCATTTGCTCTGCCATTCTGCCTTGTTTATACACAGGGTTCATTCCAAGGGGGGCTGGCTTCTCCTGCAATTTGCCCTTGTCACAAGACTGTCACCGTAATGAAAACAGGGTTGAGGGTGACTTAACCAGCTCTAATGGAGTGGCACGCTCATTAAGGGTGCTGTTCAGTCTGTCTGTCAGACAGCCACATCAATGAAGTGCCAAAGTATCCTAAAAGGGTACATACTTTCTCAATGGAAGATGGTTTTTAGCTTCTCCCCTGCATACATACACCCACTTAAAATGTACCATGTGCCCTGTCCAGCAGGAGAGCATTTACAGCTGCACAAAACCCCTCCCAAGACATGATGAGTTGCTGGTTTGCCCAGTGAAGTTCTCTAGAGGTAAGTGAAAGGCAGGACTTCTGTTTTAAAGGGCATGCCAAAGACATCAATAACCCTATTCAGTTCCTCGTTCCCCTGCTCCAGGACACAGATACAAGCACAACACTTCAGGGAAAGTTTCTGTGACAGTCTCTTGTTGAAATAGTGGTAACACTGTTATTGTCCCTGCACTGGTGACCCTGGGCATCAACATTTTGCTACAAGAACTTAGCTGCTCTCACTTGCAAGACAGACCCTTTTGCTTGCTTGCTGCCTTGTCCCCTCTAAGAGTACATTAACCATTTCTAACAAAAAGCGTTTATATAAAATCGAGGTGTCGTAGTAAAGACCAGGGAGAGGATAGATGTATCACAGTGTGTTAGAGAAATGTCAGGTTGTGATATCTTGCAGAGAGCTGTAGAGATGTTTTCACTAATTCACTTTGGCAGCCAGATTAGGTGAGTCATATTAACTCTAACCTCGAAGGCAAACAGGGAGTAGTGGGTGCAGGAACAGAGCTTTATCCATCGAGTGAATTTACAAATGTTTCTGCGCAGGAGCCAGCTTTGTCAGGGAACTGATGGTTGTCACTATGCAGTTTATCAAAGCAGAGAGGGAGAAGGCTTGGACAATGCTCCTTGGTACTGATGACAATGAACATATTCTATTAGGTGAACAGAGGGATTGCCAGCTTCTGGCAAGCAAGCCACTCCATTCCCATTAAGAGCAGACATTTGCCTTGAGCATGTTTTCAAGGGATGAAATTCTGACCCTTCTGCCAAAGCTTCCTCACTGACAAGGGCTGTCTCCTGGCTGTTCTGCCTGGTTCAGTACAGCCCTTTCCCAGTGGGGGGCCTTTCAGGTTTCCCTAAGGGGATGACTATTCACACAGTGCAGCTCTTCTCATCCCAAATCATCCCCTCCTGTGACTTTAGGCAACCTGCTTCCCTGCAGGTTTTTTGCCTTTCACACGTTCATAGTTAGCTTGGTTGGTTGTTGCAGCCCCATTAAACACCATCTTGCCAAGCTGTAGCTCCTTAACTCTGTCCCAGTAAATCAGAAAAAGGAGCTTTCTGCTCTGGAGGCTGGAGATAGAGAGAGTACGAGCCTGGGAGGCTTGACAATCAAACCAATAGGGAACGACCCCGAGCAGCACGAGCCAGGCGGCTGCTGCTGCTTGGAGCTGACAGAACCCTTTTTGCAGAGGGATCTGCGGCAGGCGGCTTTGATGTGTGCAGGAGGAAGGCTTTGAAGGCCCGCTTGCCTCAGCCACATTTCCAATCCCCTGGCTTCCTAATTGGACCCAGTAAATAATGAACCCGAAGAGCAAATCTGCTCAGCTGTGCTAGCCTGCTGGCAAACAGGCCCCCTCTCCCCCTGCCCTCTGGAAACAGCCTTGTGCAACCCCATTGGCTCTGCATACTGTCCTTGTTGGGGTGCACACCTGCCTATGCTCTTGTGTGTGTATAAATATATATGTATAAATAATATTACGTGTTTTATAGACTATGTATTTAATTTTTATATCTATAAATCCCACTGTGTGTGCAGAAACACATGCTCCCTACATACTTACGGGCTCTTCTGACCTCCACTCGAATGACCCCTTTCACTGCCACACACCATTGCTCTTTCCTCAACGGCTAAATGCTTTCTTTCTAGAGATGACACACACCCAGACAAAATCCCACTTATACTGTGTACAGACAGCTCTTTCAGGTAGTCAGGGGGCCAGCAATGAATTCAGTCACGTGGTCTACCAGAGAGGCCTTTCCCTTCATGCCCCAGTTCTCTACATCTCCAAAGAGGAAGCTAATTTGCAGAGGTGGCAGCCACATTTTGCTCCATCTCCTCTCCTGTTTGTTCATCCAACACTTGTGCAAAAATTACTTTACTTCTCTTATTTTTTTTTAGCACTGCTGTGGTCTTAAATTAAACTGAAGTTCAGATCCACTGAAAGTATCTGTTTGCATTTGACATGTGGAGAAAGAGATCAGCCCCCCTGCTCCTACGTTTGTTTTCCCTCCAAGCATCTTTGTAGTTGTGAAGAGGGGAGAGCAGAATGGGTTATGAATCTTTGTTGGGCCCTCCTCTGCCTAAAACAAGATGTGAGGAGATAAAAAGGATTGGAAATCAATAAATGCCATTTGAAGTTTTTTTGTGTGTTGCAACTTCTATTGCTGAACCGCAGGTTTTGTTGTCTCTGCACTCCCCATTTAGTGTTTGAGGTTTTGCTCACCTAACTTTCCTCCTTCTCTCTGCACCTTATATTCCCTAGGAACAGGGTTCTGAAAAACAAAAATAGTTAAGGGAGCCTTTGACATAATTTTTTTGTTTTACCTCCAGCTGGGAATTTTTTTTTTTAATTCAAAACTTTGAAGTTTTCATTTATCAGTCTCTATCTCGTCAGCCATAACAAATTCCAATGAGCTTGGCATTTTTTTCCCATCCCTTAGTTGAAGAGGCTTGTTTTTAGCAAAAAGATCGGTGGAGAGCAGCAGATGGTGGGTGAGCAAAGGGACAGCTAGTGCTACAATGATACAGTAAGGAAGGCAGGCAGAAAAACTCACATGGCATGGGAAGTTGTGAAAATGGGGAAAGCTTGAGAGAGAGAGAATAATAGATGGAAAAAACCCAGACAGGGAATGGAGAGAGGCACAGTGGCTGGTAGAGAGAAATGCAAACACAATGAGATTCTTCAGTGACTGACAAAAAGAGAAAATGGTAGTCAGCTACTGACAAAGAGAAACTCACTGAGACAGAGCGAGTGAGAAAGACATGAGACGAGATAGTGGCAGACAGAGAGATGTATGGCATGGAGAAAGGCAGAGCCATCCCTTGTGTAAAGGGAGCCATGAAATAACAACTGCCAGAGGGACAGGAACAGAGGGGTCACATGTAGTAAGGCAGTAATTACTCTGTTTAAGCAGCGAGGCACAGCAGGGTATTTATTGTTTAAGCTGGCCTCATGCCTCCCATGCCCTTAGGTCTGTAGCTATTACACATAAACCAAAAAACTAGTGCAGTGCCAGGGAGGGCTCTGGCCTGGCTCTGGCTTCATGAATGAGAATGAGTCAGATCAGGAGGAAACACCCTGGCACGGTTTCTCCTGGCGTTCACAGGACCTTGCTCATCAGCAATCACATTTGCACCTTATGTGCAAAGCTGGCTGCTGTGCCTCCCAAGCCAAGGACAGCGCCCGGGATGCTGCCCGGCTGAGGCAATACAAAGTATCTGCTGGCATAACCAGCGTTAAGAAAGCCAGTGATTTTTGTGGGGTCTTTCTCTTCAAACTCCATGCACCTAGCATACAAATAATAATAAAAAAAACAAAACAGAAAAAACCTTCCAGGTTAAGAGCAGCCTCCCTAGACTGAATGATGTCTCTGTGTTCTCTCTCCAGGGACAGCACTGACCAAACCACTTGGGACGATTCGCCATCGCTGATGGCTCTGCCCAGGAGATGGAAGCCAAAAGCTGACAGCTCAGAGGCATTTTGCAACCTGGCTGTGTGTGCATGTCAGCGGGTCTGCTGTGTGTCTGAATTTCCACCCTCTCTTATTCATAAACAACCACTAAAGGCCATCACACTGAATAGCCTTTCATACACAGCCCTTAATCTGGACACAGAGCAGGTGTGCAACATACTCCTTCATCTCAGCAACTGATTAGATTTTCCTTTCAAAATCCATATGTGAACACCGGAAAGAAAGGGAACCACACCCTAAAAAAAAAATCCAACCCTGCTTCAGGTCAAAGCCTTCTGCTTGACCAGTGGTTTTCTTCTGTTCTTTGCTGAATCAGAAGAAGGACTTAATGTTCTGGCTCAACTTGAGATATAATTTAAAATAATTATTTCATGTTGAAGAAGATGACTTTTTTTCCCCAAAATTACTTACTGAATTTAAACCAATTTTGTTAACACTTTTTTAATGAACACAAACAGCATTTTTTGGATAGATGAATTGCTGTTGAATAAAACTTGGCTGTGATGCCAGTGTATAAAGTAAATTATGAACCATGAGGTAAATTAAGTCATCTAATGTCACAGCTACAGTATTACACTCCCTAAATGTTACATACTGCAATGTGAGTTGTCATGACTATGCTACCAAACACCAAGCCTTAATTTTACTGCCAAGAAAATGACATATAAACATGAACATACCAATAGTTGTACTGTTTCTGCATCTCAAAATTTTTGCCTGCTGCTTTTTAGAGGGTACTTTACAACAACATGAGGTAGAAGGTATCATCAGCTAGACGAATCACTGAGATGACACCACATCTTTGAAAAGCCTCAGGGCTATGAGGACCATGTTAGAGCAGATAATAAAACAGAGGTTGAAAACAGGAAGTCAGACAAATAATCACAGCTTGGGCAAAGGAATTGTTCGATGTGCACACATCGATGACAGCACATCAACCTCTCGCTCCCAGCAGTGTGGTCAGCACTGTAGGGATCTGCACCCTCTTCCTCCACCACCTACAAGAGCATGGGCCAGCAGTTGTTCTTGGCAAGAGGAACGGCAGAGTGTGTTTGTGTGTGTGTGTGTGTGATCAATAGGTCTTTATTTCCCACTGTGCTAAACACAAGAAGGTAATGCAAGCCGAGAGCTGATGCAGGGGCATTTGGCCTCATGTACTCCTTTCCCTAAAGTTCTTTTATTTTGAACAATGCAATTGTGCTATTATCTTTATACAGTTTGAAGACAAGTTCATCCTCACAGACCCAAGACCAAAGAAAAGACTGACAGCAATAAGTCCCATCTGGGGCAAGAAGCCTGACTGAGCTGTATAATTTCTGTCCTGCCTGTGAAGAGTGGGGATGGTCTGCAGTGTAGTCCCTAGTTTAATTCCACAAATCATTATGTCAGGCCCAGACTGTAGGAAAACCTCATGTGATGGTGCTCAGTGGTACCAACTGTGACAGCCTCTCAATCCAGGAACTATAGGGTTTGTCTGTGTTTGGTGCCATCTTTAAAAATCCTTGTTACGTTCTTTACAAAGACTGTTGTGTCTCCTGTAGCTCAAGACATGCACAATACACTATTGTGCAAGAATCAAGTGGCTCGCTTTCGTAGGCATCCATGAAAATGTATTCCTGTTTCTAAATTTAATGTATTTGCTCCCCTCTGTCTTATGTCCACTCATACTTCTTGGGATGAGAGGGTAAGAATGAACACATAACTGTAACCTAACTTAAAAACTAAAAAAAAAAACCTAAAAAAAAATAAAAATATTGAATACCCCTGCCATGATTCAACTTAGCCCATAGAATTCCATTCTTGTATGTTTGAAACTTGGAAGAAGGCTTGAGAAATTACGAATTGGCCCAAATTTACTTCAAATGGGAAAGAATTTTAACTCAGAAGCTTAGACATTGTTGTGGATTTTTCTCTGCAAGCTGACGCCAAATATTTCCTGGTCAGATCACACAGCCTCCGAATCTCCTGTCTTTTTGCAAGATGGCAGTTCCTGTAGCTCACCCCTGTTTTCAGTGAGGCTACTCTAAATATGAAGTTCGCAAGGAACACATAAAGACTGGGATTTCTGTATCAACCTGGATCTTTCCACTGATCTTTTAAACAGCTATAGTTTTCAAGTGAGGAAATGAGGTCAAAGAGTTAAGCCACCCCTCAGCAAGATTTACCCTTTCAAAAACATGCCAGTGTGTTGTGATGCCTGGTGCCAATATTTGTATAGGTGGATTAGCGTCTTGGAAAATCGTTTTGTTTGCTTTTCTGTTGACCCCTCTCCTTGCTGCAATGTTTCTCAATTAGATCTAGCACAGTGATTGCCTAACACCATCCCCCATATCTGCTCCTGAAGCAAAGACGATACTCTGTGGGGAGCACAGCAAGGGATCAGGAGCTGATGCTAACTGGCTGGATTTAGGATTGAGCAGGCATGAAGCATTGCCAAGTATCAAGGCAAGTATCACAGAGGTTTGAAGGCAGAGTGGGGTATGCTGGGAAGGTATTGTTTGGGCTCACACGCTGCAGACTTTTGATCAATTGGGCTGGCTCCTGTGATATTATCATCTGAGGTATCTGCTGTTGATTGATAGTGATAGAGGGCCAGATGAATGATTGGTTCGGTCCATGATATTTAATTCCTATGCAGTTAGCCACTCCCTTGCTTTCCAAAGAATAAGGAATCTCTCTCTCAAACTTGCAAGGCTGCGAAGGAGGAGGAAGGTGTTTGCTCAGTGTCTAATACTGCAGTCTATACAGTCCTACAGGGGAGGCAAGCAGAGAGGAAATACAGGCCCTGACTTTGAGCTCTTGTAGCTCCCTGGTGCAGCTACTACCATTGCTAGTGCAGCTGTTGGCCATCAGCACTATTGAAATTCATGCCTGTGAGGCAGGGTCTATCCGCCAGGGATATGGGAAAAAGAAGGGGGTCACCAAAAAGGGAAAAGGCAGAACATTGTAAGTAGAAAAAACAGTTTCAAACCAACTGCTTTCTGACTTTTTACAGCTTATCCCATAAATTTAGGAAGGGGTCTGAGGACAAACCTAAAAGATATTTCATTGCCTTTGTCCCAACTCTTTACTGCTCTTTCTTGTTCTGATGCTTATAGAAAACTTCTAACAACTGTAACAGTCCTGGCATGAGAAGACCATGGCCAGCCATGTCAGTCAGAAGCATCTCACTGGGCTTCACCACCATGTTACTGTCATGGACAGGAATCTATTTCTTCTCTCCCAGCTCCCTCAAATAATTTACATTCTCTGGGGAGAGAAACATCTTGCTCCAACAGGAGCCCAAGTCAGCCAAAAAAACCCAAGAAAGCATGAAAAAATATTCATTTTAAGTTGAGGACTCATTGGCTCCTTTCCTTCTCAAATTTCCTGAAGTGGCAGGGGTCTTATTAGAGTGCCTTTGCAACTGCAAACCTGTGAGAGTTTCACTGGAACTGAAACAGCAGTTGTTCTAATTAAACAGCACAGAGCCAGCCACCTTAATCACCGGCATGATTTCATCTTCCTTGAGGAGAGAGTGGAAGAGGAATCAAAACTGATAAGAGAGAGGGAAGAAGGTGAAATGTGCTGAGCCCCTGGTTCCTCAATTTAAAGCACTAAGGGATGTCTCTCATCTCTGTAAAGATTCATGTGAGCTTCTGATGGCATGTTTTATTAAATGGTTATATAATAATTAATATTTGAAAGAAGGGTTTCCAAAAGCCACTAAATACTTTACCAGGACAAGATCCAATAGCTTTCAATGGCATTTGTGCTTGCATGTCACTCAGGTGCACTGGAAAACTTCACCTCTGCTCCCTTATTAAAATCAGTGCCTCATTTACTCCATCAGCATGACCTTGACAGGCTACGTGGAAGAAACTTGGGGCCAAGGTGAAAACCATAAGCCCTCTAGGGAGAGGGTCCATGCTTGCTCAGCCTTGGGTGGAAGGGGGAGGTGCCAGCAGCACACAGCCTGAGCGACAAATCCATCAGCTGAGGAGCAAGTACTCAGACACCAAGGACACCTGAGGAAATAACAGCATGATAATTCCCATTCTGACTCTCCCAAAGCCTGTAATGGGGAGGCACATCTGTCCCTGAGACGAGGCATGCTGGCAGGCCAGGTAGAAATGCTACTGGCAAGCTAGAGGGCCAGTGGGCCAAAGCTTAATAGGAAAACAGCAGTGATTTGTCTCCACCACTATTTATGTTTCAAGCACATGACAGGCTGTCATTGGAAGTGAGTGCTGCTAAATTTATTGCTTCTCAGATCTCCGTCACAGTTGCATACTTGACAAGTCACTTCATTTGAAGGGCTAGGTGTTGGGCTGGACTTTCCTCCCCCATGCTCTCCTCTAGTGAAAACCACAAACAGCTGTCTTAACACCACAAACTGATCCCCTTGGGGGCTATATTATCAGGGTGTGAGTTTAGAGGAGAGGGACATTCCTGGCATATTCATTTTTAACCCTGATATATGCCAGTCTCATTCTGGGCCACTTGGCTGCAGATGTGTGTCTGACAGGACACAAATATGACTGAACCAAACTAGTAACAGCTTGGTTACAGGGCTGGGCATTCAGAGACAGAGAACATGAGAGTGTGGTGAGCACAAGTGAGTACCAGCTGGGTGTGTGGGCAAGAGCTGCCGAGCACTGCAAAAAAAGCAGTACGAAAGCTTGTGGGGATGCAAGAGGAAATGCTGATGGGTGAAAGAGTACCCAGGGATTAGACTCTCCACACGTGTGTGCAGGTGCATGGAAGGTGGAAAAAATACATGTGGAAGCACAGGTGTGGGACTGGAAGTATGATGGAGCATTAAGGTGAAGATGTGAAGGAAGGAAGGCTGGCTGGCAGGCAGGGGAAAGGGTGAGAGGATGAGCACAGGGCTGTGCTGTGCCTCTGGTCTTGTGTGTGGAGGACTGCAGTACAGAGTGCATTTGCCTTTCAAGTGTTGCATGGTGCCTGCATCCACACAGTCCTGTACATATCTAACAAAACACCTTTTGGCAGGTGGGAGAAGAGAAGACTCCTTAATAATGGCTGAAAACCTATAACGTCCAGTTTCAAACAATCCTGGAAAGCAGCAGAAGGGGAATGAGTTGCTGTTTGATGATGGGGGCACTAAGAAGCCCAAACATTCCCTTTTTTTCCCTAACTTGTCCTCATTGCACTACAGATACCTTGTTGAAGGACACTGGTCTTAGTTGTGTGGAAGATGCTCCCTGCTTTATGCAGCTGTGCTGCTGGGCAGCACCACATCTTCTCAAATGCTCTGAATCTCCTTTTGGCCACAGATAGCAAGAAAAAGTTGTCAGGAATACAGAGTTGTGAAAGACAGCCAAATGGAACTGGCACATCCTTCTACCCCAACCACTCCCTTCATTTCTTCTACACAGTGGACCTGTCCTTTCTTTCACACATACTCTTGATTTCATGCACAAGGTCCTTTTGTTCTCTCATGTGCATTCGGTAAATTACACACGTGCATGGACATAAACATATACCCCTACATAGAGTGTCATGAAGAAGCAGGACACATCTTTTTTTTCCTGTCACAAGGGTGTAAGATGACTGCAATTCTCCATCAGCCCCTTAGGAATCTGCTCTGCTTGCTTTTCTAGTGGTGTAGGCCAGAGGCCCTTGTTCTGCAATTGCACTGCACAGTTTATATGATTAAATGTAGCATCTGCAGCTATATTAGCCGGGCTATTAGTGACAAGTGCTATCAATCCTCATACTTCAGTGAATAAACTGATCACCAGCTGGGGACAGAAATCTCCCCTTGTCTCTCATCACCATAATGTACAAACTTCTTTATGTGGGGGTTTCATGCCATCGTACACACAGACCAAGGTTGCAAATGGGCCACTTCTCTCTCTCCTGGCAGTTTCCAATGCTGCAACACTGGACTGTATTGACAGCAGGCATACTGACTGGCACCACAGCACATAGCACCTGATCACCCCTCCTCTACTGCAGCACCTTCTCTTTATCAGCTTTGCCACTGGAACCATCTGCAATAGCTTGTCAATAATCTGTCCTCACCCCGCTTATGTGTGAATCACACTGACACACTGACAAAGGTTACCTCTTTAGAAACCCAAGAGCAGACGGAGGGAAACTGTGAGAGGTGGAGTTGTAAGTTAGACACTGACAAATAGTTTTGGGTATCTTCTATTATTTCTTTGGTTCACTGCTTTCCAAGGAACTTAAGAGACATCTTTTTATGGGTGGCTCATCCAAGACTGCTTTAAATTTTACTGAGAGTGGGGAAAAAAACCAACAATCATGCCCTCCCACCCAGTCTCCAAGGACCAGGAATTCATCTGCAGTAATCATCCATGTCTTGTGGACTGAGGTCCTCTGACACTTTTACTAGATAACAGACCCTCTTAATAACCAGTAATTCAACCAAATTCCTTTCTATCACCTCTCCAGTACCAATACTCTGTCTGAGGATTCTGTATTGGCTAGGACTCAGTGGAGAAAAAATAAGTCCTGCAACTTCTGACCATAAGGTATTGAAAGAATATTATAAAAACAGGTTTTAAAACACCCTGTCCTCAAACACTTATTTCCTTATTTCTCATCTGCTCTCAAAACTGCTGTCCTTGTATTTCTAAGTCCGGCATTCCAAATGGGATGCTGGGTTTGATTAAAACAATTTCCTGGCTTATAGGTTATGTCAATATCCTGGTGGGATTTTATGCCACTAATCTCAGCAGTCGGTTGAAGGAGAGGAGGCATGTTAACTACATTAAAATGGCAAATTCACCTGCAGACTGTATTTTTTCGCTACTTCAGGAGTGGACAGTCCTGAGATAATTTCCAGGCAGTATGAGCTTGCATACACAGGGGGATGCAACATGCAGGAAGGAGAGGGGAGAAGAGAGAAGGAAGAACAGAGAACAGGGGGAAAAATGTCAAGACAAGAAAAAATTTTAGAAATAGCATAAAGACGATAGCTTGTGAGACCCAAGTCTTCAGGAGAAGGACAGAAAAGGAAATAGATAAGAAAATGAAACACAGACCATGAGATAGAGATGAAAGGTTGATTAAAAAAAAAGTGAGGGGATGCAGAGGATTATGGCAAACAGGCAGAGCTCTGAGCAAGGTGAATTGCCATGGGAAAGCAGTGAGGAATGCAGTTAGTGTTGGCTGGGAATACAACATGCAAGGGGCAACTGAGGCCTGAGTCTTTCAGATATATTACAGTTATATTGATCTGTGGTAAGCAATGTCATTGCTCACAGGCAATAGAAGGTTGTTGGCAATATCACTGAGAGTCTCAGACACTTAGATGCACGTACAGGACATACAAGTAGAAAGAGAGGTAGGTTCCCATGACCTTTGGTAATAAGGGCTTGGGGTGGAGTGGGAATGTCTGGTGCTGATTCCTCCGTACTTTCTGCCTGCTTCATCTCATTAAAGGTGGGTAAAATACACCATTAAAAACCATCCCATTTCCAGACAAATAAGTCTCATTGCTACCTTCTCAAATACAGAGAGGTCCCCCGGAAAGTCTTAGTTAATAAAATGCTCCATGTTACAAGACAGTCTGCAATTCATGGATCAAAAAGATAAGGAAGAAGCCATAGTCCCAACCCCCAGACAATTCTAGCACTGCAGGAGAGCTAGAAGATATTCTCTAGCACTTTCCATGTAGCCCTGGAAGAGCTCCTATGCATTTCTTTTCCTCTTCATCCCTTAGGCTCTTGCTATGAACATGCTCTGGTTTGCAAGGAGGCCATTGTGGCTGCCAAGAGGCTCAAGGAGGAAAGAAACAGTGAGCTTCTGCAGTCACCTGTCACTGGAGTCATTTGAGGTTTTGGTGCCCTCACTTACAAATCTGTTCTGGTGGGCAAAGACTCCTCACATCTCCCAGCTGCAGCAGCTTGTCACACAGCAGAGCTGGGCCACCAGCTGAACTACTGGATGCAGGCATGGGAGGGAGCCTGTAGGTTGGGATGCAACAGGAAGCTGCTGCAAGAGGGGATGGGAAAGAAGACCAACCTGCTGGGGACCATGGGTCTGCTTCTAATGCAACAGGAAAAATGGCTTTGCTGCTCTGTGATCTCCTAAAACGCAGCTTGCCCTGTCATATATAATGGGCAGGTTGAAGTCTGCTATGAGGGAAAAGGGTTCTCCACTCAGATCTGATGAATTCTGGCTTTTTCTACACCCCTTTGTTCTTCCAGCTGGAGGCACTTGTAGGGAATCATGGGAGAGAGATGGAGAAATGAGAAACTGAGATACTGAGATACCTACTCAAGTATTTCGTCACTTAACCTCAAACCCTTTCTGAGCTCTCTCCAAACAGAAACTGGCTGAAGGTGACATATAGCCCTCTGAATCTGAACCTCCTTGGGACATTTGTACATACTGCTGCTGGCAGCATGCTATGTTAACTCATATCACTTGTTTAATGATTCGGGGATTTAACCACTTTAACTTGGAGCAGACAGCGAGTTGGAGGCTAGAAGGTTTGACTCCCCATCTGTGTTTCTGTACATTCAGTCATCCTCAGAAGTGGTTGATTTCTGTACAAGCCTAGAGGCAATCTTGAATCTTCCAATTAAAAAAAAAAAAAAGAAGAAAGAAGAGACATTTAGGAGTCCTCAGAGATGAGTTGATGCTGGCAGAGAATATCTAGCACTGCGTAGAGTCATAAGGAGGGAAATGGTCTTGTTTCCTTTCCCAGGTGGGAATATCTCTTCCCACCTGCATTGTGGTGCCCATCAGCATCCCTGTGCAGGAATATAGCCTGTCAAGATGCTCACCTGTATTCTTTGCTTTGCTTTCTGCATGGTAGTTATGGAGGTGGGTAGCAGCCTTTACAGTTCCAAGACTGGAATCTGGTCTAGGTGATAGATTAAATTTCAGTTTAGGCAAGAGTCTTTCTAGGGAATGAGGCTGCAGAAATTCTTACTGAGTTTTCTCAGGAGAAATGCACTCTAAGTTAGATTCAGACTAATAGCCTAACACTTGTTCCTCTCTAAAAGCAGAAAATGCTCAAGGCATTTTTCTTGTGCTTGTGCAAAGACACTGATCACAAACCTGTATACAGCACCACATTCTGGGTCCCTTCTGCAGGGAAAAATCATTAAGCCAAATCATACGCATACTCCCAGCAAAAAAGGCAAAAGATGAAAAAAGTCTGTGTGCAGAGGGAACAGTCGCAGCTGTTTCAATTTATGAGACAAGAAATTGTATTTCAAAGAGAATACAGAAGTTTTCCCCTTTGAGAAAGTTATTAGCCAGAATTCGCAATAAACCTCACTCCATTTATATACCTCTAAACTGAAGGGCCCTAATAGAGATTATATTGCATTCTGCAGGGCTCTGCCCTGTCAAGAGCTCACTTGCCTCAGACCTTGCCATCCTACAGGTCTGAATAACCTCTCCTGCTTTTTTAACCATCACAGCCCTTTTTTCCCTTTTTCAGTTCACATACCTCTTTTTTGTCTTTTCATTTTTTCCTCTTACCCTGTCTCCCTCCTCCTATTTCCCTATTATTCTCCTTTTTATCTTCCAACTTTTTTTTCCCTTCCACTCGTATATATGTCCACAAGACTGAAACCTGACTGTAACTCAGGTGAGCTACTGCAATGACAAAAGGCATTCATGCAGGAATAGTGTATTGCTGAAACATTTAGGAAAAGAATTCTTATACTTGTGGCTTTGCTTTGCTTTTATAGTTGTCTGTTACATGGCAAACACATGTGGCAATTGCTTCAAGGGAGACGATGACATATTGCACCACATGGCTGGGAAAGACTTCATTCTACTTCAAAGCTGTAGGGAACAGAACCAAGGGGGTGTGGAGAGGAGAATGTAAAAAAATACCCTACAGCTGATGGAGTATGCTACAACTAAAGAGAAATCACTTAGAGGTGTTGGCAGCAAAGAACTTCACTTACAGAATCTGGGATGCTGGAAATTTCCTTGAAGATGACCCACTGAAGACGTGCTTGATTTGAACGGGTAAAGGCCTGTGCTTGTTTGTACTTGAGGACCCTACTGACCAGCTTAAGGTTAATTAATTTTTTTTTGCATATACTAGCTTTGATGCTTAGGACATTTATCAAGAAAGCAAGGAAACAAGAGAAGATATCATGGTGGTATAAAAGAGGGAGTAAAAGACTGAGAGAGGTCAATCCAGCAATCCCACGCATACCTGCTCTTAAAAATGGAAAATTTAGTGTGGAACATACATCCATGTTTCACTCTCATTTGTTAACAAGGAATCAAGTAACTTAAGGAGATGATAGATTATCTATGAAGGAAAAACAATAAATCAAGCAGTTATATAAATAAAGGACACTATCTCCTTCTTGAACCTCTCTCATTGCTGGAGGAACAACAGTGGCCTGGGTGGACCACTGCCCATTTTTCTGGCAAGGCTGTTCTTAGACAAGTCCTCTGTGTGCTGTTTCTTTCCACATCAATCTCACAGTGTCTTAACACACACTTTCTATACATCAATTTGTGTGTGGTCAACTTTATATAACACAATTTGTATGCAGCTGCCTGGAAATGAAAGCATAACAAGCATTGCAAAATTGATATTCTCCTCATTAAAAAAAGAAAAATCCTTCTCTACCAAGTTTGACCTAGTAACTATATTTCCCTTTTGGACAATATATACTGCACTGTACATACAATGGAAGCAATAAATAAGCCATAATTTAAACAAAGAAACGTCTTCCTAATAGGGCAGTGAGTGTTTGGCATGCTCTCATTGATTTAAACATCAGCCAAACAGGTAATGATTAAAAGATGAGAAAATGCCTGGTCTCACTCAAGAGCCCAATCAACATATTACAGACATTTTCTACAGTTTTTACACATTAACTCACTGGATAACTCCTACTGAGAAGTGTCCAAGGCACAGGAGTAGGAAGCATTTGACACTGCTGTGCAAAAACCCCTCTCTGTTCAGAAAACAAAAGACTTCAGTTTCCTCTGCTTTCAGTTTTGAGCTTTCCGTAGCACGAGTTGTGGTATGTATTAAGCAAGAGATCAGTCTCCTACAGCAAGCAATGGTCAGCACCCACAGCAGTAGAGGGAGTGTCTAGTATAGGATGGGACCAACAGCAGAAGCAGCTGCTATTTAGTACTATAAAAGCAGTCTTTTTCTGTTTCCATTGCATGCTCCTACCTCCACTGGTCAACGAAGTCTCCTTTGTATCCTGAGATACCTACTCATGCTTATAAACCTCTCTATAGCCAAACTGCAACCCAGTGTGAAACAGGCTTATGCTGAACCACTGGGGGTTTTGAGGTTGAACAAAAAAAACTGGAAAAAATATAGCGTCCTGGAGATAGTTTTTAGAATGAGATTACATAAGCCTGACAGGAAAGTGACTGAACATCTTACTGATTTGTACAATATTGCTTCCCTTTCAATTTGCCTGCTTTAAAACATCAAGCTGAACTGTCTCAGGAGACTCCCTGGTTCGGGGTTCACCTCCACACAGCTCTTCCTGTCCATCTCTCTCTAGTAACCAGCCTTTCTTTTCCAGTTCCCTCAGTAGGAATACCTCTGCAGGGAAAAGTTGTCTTTCTCTGCAATCCCTAATTTAATACTCTGACATGGCATCAATATCTTGCTGCTATTTCTTCCTGTTAGTTAAGTTCTATCTCTGCCTTTTATGCCCTTTCTCTTCAAGTCATTCAATTTTTCTGTTCTCTCTGCCCTGCTTCACCCTTCGTAGTGGGATTTGTGTTTTTTACCTTTCCCTTTCCTCCTCTTCTGGAAACTTGCCAGCGATACAGCAGAAGGGAGCACATCGAGAAAGGTTAGGCAAACACAACATTATGACCAGAATCAGCAACATATTGCTCATTAAACATTTAAAATCAACAGTTGCTGGCTTGATCTGCCAATACTGTGAGAAATGCCAGTTTTAGCTCAAGGTGCCTCCTGTTTCCAAAATGGCTTTATTTATGATGTGGGAGCTGGTGGCTGTGAGAACAAAACCCTACCTTCAGTGGCCAACAACACCCAAGCTACAGGCAGCTCCACGGAAAGTTCCCCAGCAAGCACCAATCACTTCTGCTTCCCTGACACCCCCGCTGCTTTCCAGAAACAAATGGATGTGTAAGAGCACAGAAATGTGTTTGCAGGAGATAAATTATTTATCTGAAATTTACTGTTGTGAAGTCAGCGTAATTCTCAAATCCGCAGACATATTTTATGCACTGATAGGACGTTTCAAACAGGGGCATTTGGACTCATTTCTTCCCTCCTCCTGCAAGTATTAACACAATAATGCTTCACCTGGAAAAGAAAAGAGCTGGTGCTGGAGCTGGAAAAGCAGTAGGATAATATGCTTGTAGTTCTGCATTGTGTCCTAGTAAAATTCTGTTTCTTGATAAACAAACCAGTGTAACACTCATTTCTCTCCTCCCCCCAATCTCTGTGATATTTGCTTTTATATTTTTTCTCCCTAGTCTACAAAATTGATGCCTTTGGTAGCTGAAAAATCAAGCTTTATACTGTATGAGGTACAAACATTACCTCTGCAGGCAAATCCCAGAGCCCTCCAGCTCTGTCACTGTCCTCCCTCCTGCCCTGCTGCAGTCCTTGCTCTCCCAAGCCAGGTCAAAGACAGGTCTCTCCTATACCCATGCACATGCCCACATACCTACCGCTACACGGACACTCTCCTCTCTTCTGCTTCCTTCTGGGGACATTTCTGCATGTTTCAGAAGTGCCTTGGGTAATATACAGTATCTAAAACTATCCACTGATCCAAACTGAGATTCCTTCTTGGGAACTTTTGCCAATTATTCTGAAGGGAACAGAGCTGGATCCTAGGTCTCAGTGTGAAGATCTATTCACTCTGAATTGCAGTTGTTTGAAGCATAAAAAATAAGATTGTCCTCTGCTAAGGCAGGAGTAAAGAGGTCAATTATAGAGAAAATGGTTCACACAGCAGATAATCAGCTCAACATTTCTGACAAGCTCTTGCCCACTGAGCAATAACAAGTCCCGCAGATGCTCACAGGCACCCTTCACTTTGAGTCAGTCAGAATGGAAATGAATATGGCCCAACCATGTCTCTCCCTTTGCTCTGCACGGGTGTATTTAAACCAGCACATGCTCAAAGAAAAGCAAATGGCTTGCTCAAGGCTCTAGTAAATCCAAAAGGAGCAGTAAAGGCTGCAGTTTTTCAGAATATAAGTGAGCATTTTTGAGAAATCAGATGGAATGCTTCCAGCAATCCAGAGTGCCTGCAGAGAAGTCCCAAAAGCTCCTCACTTTAACAATAATTCTGTAAGTGGATGCACTCCCCCACCTGCCACTTAAGAAACCTAATCACATACCAGATCCTCGGTTAGAGTTGGCCACTGCACAGCACAGGAAAAGTGGAAAGTCATTTTCATTGAAACACAGTCTAAGCAACTTGAAATGCTGCCACTAGAGTTTTCACAGGGAAAATATAAGAGGTCTTTTGATATAAAAATAGTTACTCTCCTCCTTGCACCTGGCGTTCAGTTTGTTTGTTAATCCAAACGAACACCTGACCTTTGGTCAGACAAAACATTTTCACTAACAGGAGCAAGTCTTCACTGTGGCTGCAAGCAGCTATTTTTGTGTGCTGTTTGATATTCAGCAGTAAAGATGGAGCCCTTCTTCCCACCCTTCCCAAGCTAATTACCAGTCACTGCTGTCAACAGGACTACAGGGCCCTGCTCACGTCAGCCCAAAAGACTGTACTCTTACACTTATACTCTGTAGCAGCAACTGTTGATGAAAAATTGCTGCTACATTAACTCAGTTACTGGGCAGCCACTGGAGATCTCAGACTATAGCCCCATTACGGCACCATGGATCCAGACAGATTTGGGCCACTGCTGGCAAGTGATCCTCAAAGAGTGGGGCAGGCTGTGACCCACTTACTCATCTTAAACAGAAATGAAAGTGCCAATGTTAACAGAAGTAAAGAAGTGGCTATGGGTCACTCTCCAGTTTTCTGAGTTGGAACTGAATCAGAACAGCCCTCTCACTTCATCAGAGGCATCAAAACAGAGAAGCAGCAGGTTTTTGTAACCAGCCGGTGACTTGACTGACCAAGGACTGTAAAGGAACGATAACACAGATGTATCTCCTGGATCTGAAAAATGTACAACTTGAGAAAAATACCTAAACCTGAAAGAAATCCAAATCCTTCTGCAATGAGAGCACAGGTGATGTAAGCTCTAGATATGTCAGATAATTTAAACAGAAACAAAGCAAGTCTAAATTTCTACACATGGTACCATGAATTGAGGACTGAAGAGAGAGCAGCCCCACAAGGCAGCATTATGATTTTGCTGGAAACCCAGCAGCCTCAAAGTGGTTTACTCAACTTGCAATAGAGTTGTAGCTTTTGGCAGTCCAATTATTTAATCATTTAATTGCCTGGAGTCATTGGCCTAAAATGAGTGTTCATCTTCCCCTTTATTATGCTGGGAAGCTCCCCGAGTCCCAAGGGTACAGCAGCCTGCAGACCCTCACGGTTCAAAGCGATGCGGCACTGCAGAACTATATCAGTGTCAGAAACATCTCACAGCCTCCTTCCGAGAGGGTTTGCTGAGGGCTTGATCCTTCAGACCACAGGTCTCTGTAATTGCCTTCTTTATCTGAACAAGGTGAAATAGCTGTGAAGGGATAACTTTTTATTGATTTAGTTAAAGTGATGTTACCTGTCCCCTAGTCAGCATTCTCCTATCATTTCAAGAGTGTTGTGTTTCTGCCAGTACAGGCAGATTCAAAACAAAGAAAAAATCAAAATAAGCCAGTCATGTGCACCTCTATAATAGGGTAAATTTTAAAATTACACCTTTGGTTAAATGGGTGCGACTTCCTCATGTAGCTGAGCCCCAAGCTCCCTTTTTAAGAAGAGGCAGAACACCAAAAGCTATTTTCTTATGAGAGACCCCAGAAATAAGTTTCAAGCCTCAGAGAGAAGGATTAATTTGCTAGTAATGAAAGTGACACACAGGGAAAATGTAAAATCAATCTTGTGTTTAAAGGTAGAACAACACAGGCTCAGCTTCCTTTTTTTTTTCTTTCTCCCTTGTTTTCATCCCCTCTCCCCACAGTGGCTTGTTACCACCAAGCATACATTATGCACATTACCCACAAGCCTCTGCTCTGTTTAAATTAAAAAAAGAAACAGCGTTTTTAATCAATCTATTTGCACTCTTCTGCCACAACTCACAAAAGCAGTTTGATTTCTTTTCATTGCTCTCAAGAGAGCTGAACACAGATGACTAAAAAAACCACTGCAAACTAGTAATAATAGTAGCAATAGTAGCAATAATAGTAGTGAACACCCTCCCTCCGCCCTCGAAAAAAAAGAAATAATGGAAAGAAGAGACACAGTTAGCCAGTTCTTGGGCAAAACACAGACTACATTAAAAAACAACAGGTCAAATTTAAGCAAAACTCAGTGATCTGGCTTGTTCTGACTGTGGACATCCCTCCTTCACACCATCGACAGGTAAGATCAACTACAAAACAACAGAGGGAATTTTCAATCCTTTAAAAATTAGATTGTCTGCCTGCACTGTTTCTCCAATTCCTGGCAATTCTGCTACATGCACATTTGGAATGAAGTTGTTCCTAGGAATTCAGACCCTATCTTGGGTTTAACACACTCTATGATTCAACTGGAAAATTAAAAATAGTAGAGAAAGGGTTAGCTGGTTTTGCTTGTAATGAATCACAGCTACAATTAATTCTACTGTTCATATCTAGGGATTGCTAATTCTTTCCTTCTTTCTCCATCAAGACAACAGGAGGAAAAACAGACCATTGCTTAACAAGACTGTATCATGCTGAGAACTCCCGCTCAGTTTTCTATCCGTAAACAATTTTATACAGTGAAAACCTTTTTCTACCTCTTTCTTCCACAGATGAAGAGAAAAGAAAAACAATCTTCCCAAGAAGGAACCTTGAAACAGAACCAGGACCTCTTCATTGCTGGGGGAGACCTTGTAGTCACAGAAACTGGTTCCTCACTGCAGATGCTTTTCTGCCTCCACCACCACCCTACAGCAGCACCCCACTTCTACATCTGAAATACTTCACATGATCTATATACTGCTAGATGTATGAACATACTTTATTCTTCCAGACCTAAATATACTCCAAGTCTCACATGTTTTACATTCCTGGACTTAGTGTTACAGCGGTAAAGATCCTGCCAACACAGTGATATGTCTCTCTGCTCCAACCCAGATACATAACTTGTCCCTTTCGGCCATATCAAAGACATACACGGTACATTAATGCTAAATTATATTCACAGTTCAAACTGTGAGAAAGATTTACTATTCAAAGAAGTAAAGCCAGGGATGATATCCAAGATACAAGTCTAGATGCTATACTTGCATGTTTCAAAACTGAAACATGCAAGTATTTTGGGTTGTCAACACCTTAGGGTTTGGTTTATACTTATCTTCGACCAAAATACTGCCATTTTCCCCTGCAGCTTTAAAAATGGTTATCTTCCTAATTGCTTCTTTGTAGCAACCATCTGCATAGGAAATAATACTGGTATTTTTTATGGGTTTTAAGAGAATTATTAGATGCTCTGTATGCACAGAAAGTCACTGGCTCTGGATGACTAACTCCACAGAATCACAGAACAGTTTGCGTTGGACGGGACCTTAAAGGTCATCCGGTTCCAACCCTCTGCCATGAGCAGTGACACCTTTCATCAGACCAGATTGCTCAGAGCCCCATCCAACTTAGCCTTGAACATTTTCAGGGATGGGGCATCCACAATCTATCTGAAACCTGTTCCAGTGTCTCAACCATTCACACAGTAAAGAATTTCTTCCTTATATCTAATCTAGATTTACCCTCTTTCAGTTTAAAGCCATTCTCCTTTGTCCTACATACCCTTGTAAAAAGTCCCTTTCCAGTTCTCTTGTCAGCCCCCTTTAGGTACTGGAAGATGCTACGACATCTCCCCAGAGCCTTCTCTTCTCCAGACTGAACAAGACAAATCCTCTTAGCCTGTTCTCACAGGAGACATGCTCCAGCCCTTCAATCATCTTCATGGTCCTCCTCTGGACTCTCTCCAACAGATCCTGGTCTTTCTTATGTTGGGGGACCCAGAGCTGGATGCAATACTCCAGATGGGGTCTCACCAGAGCGGAGTAGAGGGAGAGAATCACCTCCCTTGACCAGCTGGCCACACTGCTTTTGATGCAGCCTAGGATGTGGTTGGCTTTCTGGGGTGCAAAAGCACATTACAGGCTCATGTTGAACTTCACGTCAACCAACCCGCAATCTCTTCTCCTCGGGGCTGCTCTCAGTCTGTTCTCTGCATAGCACCTCTCCTCATTGGCTCCTCTATCACTTGGAGAAGAAAGTGACACAACACCACAGTCCAGGAAGCTCTTGAATTTCTTATGCCCTGCTGTGTTGTTACTCCAACTGAAAATGTGGTGGTTTAAGACCCCCAAGAGGACCATTGCTTGCGAATGTGAGGCTGCTCCTATCTGTATATAGAGGGTCTTGTCTGCTGTGTCTTCCTGGTCTTAGACAGAAAATCTCCTTGCAGGTAATCAGGAAAAGCACCAGTCTAGACATGCTGTGCTGAGCATGCTGTAAGAAGGGTCTCTTCACATCACTGTTTCTCACCAAACAGAGCCAAGCACCAGGCTCTGCCAGGATGCACTAGGGAAGAAGCAGCTACCTGCTGGTGTAAGGGAATTGGGAGAACAGTGGGTCTAGGATCAAAATGAAGGAATTTTGGCCTGATCATTGTAAAGTCCAGGCAGTCAATAGGTGGTAAGTGTAGACCCCAATGCAAACCCATATGCAGGTCCAAATGATATGAGGTGGGGGAAACTATCAAATGAAATGATTGTATGGGCAAGGTTGTGTTTTTCGAGGTGGCTAAAACTTGATCAAAAAGTACTTGTTTTTAAAAGGCTCAGTCCTTGAGCCCCAAGGAGGTAGCCCAGATAACCACTGTGACTATGTTATCAACACTGCAGTGCCAAAGGAGCAGATTCATAGAGGAAAATGATTCTGGAGACCTGCTGCTTACACTGTGTACACTGCAGAGGTTTACCTGGGACTAGATCTATTCAGACCCCGTGGGCTGACCTCCATATGCCCCAAAACCTTCCTGAAACAGAACTAAAGCAAAGACACAATGGGCAGATATGCTTCCAGAGCACAGTCAGGATTTAAACTCAAATGCTAATGTGAACACACTCTGTACCGTATGTTGCACTGCACTTAATAAGTGGTACATTTCTGTATATGAAACATGATTCAGAATTAATTCCCTTTGTAGTTACTTACACTCAGGGTGGAAAATTCATGACAACTGCCAACACTTCACTGTACTAAGTGCAAAAGGAAAGTCCACCACTTCTACCTATGTGCACTACAATCAGATTGCTTCCAAGATCCTGAATTTCTTCTGATTATTCTGTGATCTCCATGTCCAAAAATTTATCAGAGCAGAGATTTCCATCATCCTCTGCCTCAGGAACTTCACTGCTATTTCTTTAAAAATCCTGATTATAGGCACAACCTCTGGTTGTAAAAGTGAGACAGCAGAACAGATTCCCCATGTGAGTTGCTAATTTTTCAAGGCAAAGGATACTTTTTTCAAATGCCAAAAACCAGTAAGTTCATCAGAGAAGACTCTATCTGCCTCACCCAATATTCCCAGCAGAAACAATCCTGCCATCAGAAACAGGTTTTTCTGCTGATGATGCATAAGGTGAAACAAAATCTCATTCACTTTTTGTTCTGTTGGGTCTGTGAGACTAAGAGAAATAGGCAGTTGTTTACAGTAAGAAGATAGGACTTGAATATAGAGAAATACAAGCTGTGTAATGAGGGTGTGCTCACAGTAAAACAAGGATTAATGGATAAAAGTCAGACTGGCTACTATTAGGATTTCCAATAAAGTAGAAATCCTTCAGGATCTCCTGAGGAGAGAGAGAACTCCCACCTCCCGAGCAATGTGGGCTTATCACTGACTCACTGCACTGCAGGGCAACCACAGGCCAGTGGACCCCTGTTTCAGTAGCCTTAATCCACACCAGTGTGCACAACAGGGTGCAGAGGTACTTGGCAGTTTGCCTGCTCTCCTAGGAGCAGAAAGCAGCCTGGATGCTCCTCTTATCTGGCTCATGGAAGCTCTGGAAGAAAGGCTTCAGCAGCAAAGAGCTTCAGCTGTCTCCTCAGGATTTTTGAACAGCAGGTAGTTCAAACAGACTGCTCAAGTCTGAGGCATCTGTGGTGTCAGGGTTGAACAGGAGAAGGAGAAGAAATGCTCTTTAGTGCCTGGACACGTGAAGACTTTTGAAATCTACACAGTATTTTCTCCCCTGCTGGGTTTCATTTCCTAGTGAAGAGCTATCATTATATATATATATATATATATATATACACATATATATAATACCTCCTCACATTTTCACCCATCATTCACTATTCTAAATCCCCATGCCTACTGCACAAATGCTTTCTGATAGGACGTTTCCTTCCTGAAGTTTTGCTATCTGATGGCCCTCATAAACAGATCAAGGAATGTTCTGCTGATACACAATGCACAGAATGGGCAAAACACTTCCCTGATGTCACCATTATCGTCTGCTACACCCCCATCGATGCAGTACAGCTGGTGGAGCCTTGCTGGCATGCTCTGGAAGAGCAGACAAGAACTAAGATTAGGGACGGGAGCCAAAATCTAGGGAGTTTCAGTCTGAAGCTTTCTAATGCTCCTGAATCTCTTCAGAGTACTGCAAAAGAGCTCTGTGGGCATTCATTTATGTATGCACGCCTGTGTGCTTTTGCCTGTGATGGAGGACTTGGCTCTACATGGGAAGGTGAGGAATATGCCCTCCTTTTGTTCCTCCTCCACTCAGAAAAATTTTATTTTCTTCTGCATTTCTTCTAGGTTTCCTTGGTTTGTGAAATCCACAGGGCAATATCCAGAGCTCTTGAGCACAGCAAAGCCCGTGGCACTGGGCAGAATGGCTTGGACAGCTGGTACATTGTACACAATACAGCTCAGTCTTCAACGGCATCAGCCTTCGTTATCTCAATCCTCAGCTTCATACAGGTTTGGCAGTTCTCCTCCTCTTTCTATTTATGTCTTTGTTCTTAAAGCTGTATCAAGGCACCTGGGGCTTCACCCAGAACGTCCCTGTTCCCTGGGTGCCCCACCCCCAGCTCTGCCAATAGCCCTAGCAATCACTAAGGAGCCAGAGAATGGAGAAAACCTGATTTTATTTTTTTGTTTGTTCTCTTTCTTTGCTTTTCAGGATCCTCTCCTGCATGAGTGGTTAACTCTCTAGAGCAGCTTTAACTCCTTTATGGCAACACACCACGCTGTCAAGCATTATTCACAGAGGACAGAAACAGGATGGGGCAAATGTAGAGGGAAGGCAAGTGGAGGAAAACGAAAAAGGGTCGAGTGATTGCAAACTAATGGGTGTCAGCAGACAGGAGGTGAGGGAAGAAGCAGGGAGGGCTCTGACTGAGGTGTTTATCCCTTAGTGCAGTCAAAGTTACCATGCAACTGGGATCAGCAGAGTGATGAGGGGTGTGCCCTCCCCCAGGAAAGCTGCAAGCAGCACTGAGCCAGGCAGCTTCAGAGACACTCCAGGGCCACCACCATCTCCAGGGCAGCCCAACCCACTCGTCCACCTGCCCAGGCACTGGGATGCACTGAAATCTCTACTGCCTTGGCTGGCACCCAGCCTGATGGGTCACACCTGTGCCAGAGCCCTGCAGAGCTGCTCAAGGCTTGGGTAGGGAAACAAAGCTCCTTTTGAAGTGGTAAATTCTGCTGTTTGCGGTACCCCAGAGACTGAAAGAAACCATCAGCTGGGATAGAGATGAGGGAATGATTTAGTTTCCTTCTTTAATAAGCTGCTATCGACAATAATGTGCTGCAGCACTGCAGAGGTAGCGGGCTCTGATGTTAGGGGCTGTCTACCCTGTGCTGGAGGATGACAAGTACACCTCAGTCAGGTGAGGTGGTGGGATGCAGGACTGCTGTCTGGGGGCACAAACTGCACCATACCAGGCTACCTCAGCCTGGCATCTGGGTCCAGCAGCCCAGGGTGAAGGAAATCCCCACAGTACAGAGAAGTCAGCCAAGTGACACCATTTGCAGAGATAAGGCTGAAGAAATGGCTCCTTCTGGCCTGACACAGGCCATCATCACAGGCCAAAACCATAGCAACAAGAAGCCTGCAGAGCTGCTGTGAAAGTCCTTTCCCCATGTTAAACAGCAAGATGGGCTGACACCACCTCCAGTTTACAGGTGCCCTGTGGGGTGGGGTGGGTTGCCTCACATCCAGCCAGCCAGAGAGTCTCTCAGGTTTACCCCAGAGCCTGTCTGACACTGGGTGTAGCACTCAGCCCTTTCCCCTTTGCAGGATGGGCTTCCAGCCACCAATCTGCCTTCCCTGTCCCCAGGACAGGGGGCAGAAGAGTGGGATGCCAGCAGCAACATGCTCAGGCTCCTGACAACTGCACCTCTCTCTGTAAGGCTGCCCTTAGCCTCTGGGCTCATTGGTGCTGCAGGACACGCAGGCTGGTATGTGCCTCACCTGTGCTCTGGTCTCCCCCCACCCTGGGGCTGACAGACAGTCAGTGCTGAGCCCGAGAGGTGCTCCAGCTGAAAAAATCTAGGACACAGTGGGGGGCTGACAGGCAGGCAGAAGAAGAAACAGATGTGGAGCCGATGTGGTGTGAGGACTGTGTTTGACCTGCAATATAGCTAACATCAAAATCAATCCACCCACTGTAGCTGGTCCTCTACCCCTTTGCTACCTTCCCCCTTGGACACCTACAACAACATATTATTCCCTCCATCCTCTGCCAAAATCATCTGTCTGGTTTTTTGCTGTATCTGCTTACCCATCCCCATCATCTTTATTCCTCACTCATATCTCTCCCCCTTCATCTTTTTTCCAGTGGCTTTCTTTCCCCACTGTGCTTTCTGTTTTCTCCATTTTATTTCTTGCACTTTTCCCCCATGCTTCCTTATCTTCCAGCTGCCTCTGCTGTCCCTCCCTTCCTTCATCATACTGGTCTAGCATTCCAAACCAGTTAAATATTTACCAGTCCTTCCCCACTTTCACTGTGCAATGTATCTGTGTGGCATATCTATTTATTAATTTCCTATATAGCAAATACCAGCAGGTTTGTTTTTTTTTTTTTTTTTTTTTGCTTGCTTCTCCCTCCCTCTCCTCATCATTATGAGAAAATAATGAGCTGTTTGGTCTGTGTTTCTGGTTGGGGGGAGGAGAGGAGAGAAAGGAAGGGCATGTGGGAGTAGCAAGCCAGGTGCCCTCGATTGTTTGCCTGGAAAGTTCTTTCCTCTTTCTTCCTTGCCCACTGTGGCCTCATTTATCTAAGGATATAGCTGGTTTTACTGTATATTATTAAAAAGCCTAAGAAAGCAATCATTTTGCAGAAGAGGAGGCAAAAGAAGCTGTTAGGAACACAAGGGCTCTCTGCTAATCATTGCCTGAGACTTGCCTAGGGCTGTCAACTTGGAGGCAGGTTTATGATTGTCTCCCATGGCCCATACCTAGTGTCCTACATGGGGACTTTTCAAATGCTTCCCTGATTCTGGATGTTCATATGAAAATAAGCATTAAACTATGAGTTGAAGAAGGATATAAAAATAAGAGTTGAAGAAGGATATAAAAATAAGAGGACCACTATCTCTTCCAGCCTTGTGGTCCCACTGCATCAGTCACTGGTTTATTACTGCTGCCATCTGCTTCCCATCCTTGTTTGTAGCCTCAGATCCTCTCCTGCAGGTTGGTACCTACCCTGTCACAGACATTGTCTCTGATCCCACATCCTTTTCCTTTAGCCTGTTTACAGCTCTGCTGCCTTCCTAATGCCCTTCCTGAGCACATTCCCAAAGTGCTGTCTATCACAGTAGTCACCACAGAGCCCGCTTCAAGCTCACCCATGCCATCTGTGCTTTGATGGTCTCTTTTAACCCTCTGCAAGTGCTAGTGAGCACCTGCCAAGGATAAAAGTGAACAACATACCTTAACACTCAGTGGTAGCCCAGCAGTTAACTTAAAGTTGACCAGGCAAAAACTTAAGATGTTAAGCAAAGTATTTTTTTATTCCCTCCCCTTAAAATTGGCCCAAAATATCATGACAAGCATTATTTATCTTATTAAGTACACTACATTAACCTTGCAAATATGCTAATGCACAAAAGGCGCTGCCTTAGCAGCTTTTTAGAATAGAAAATTAACCATGTTCATCAGAAAGCTTTTAGTTATTATTATTTCTTAAATGCTAGCATAATGCAACAGTTCTCCTGTCAGGGGCATCAGATGAGAAGGATGGGGGACATAGGCCTCCATCCTCACAGCTTCCACCTGAGCTACACACTAAGGAGCTTCTCTGTCCCTCAGCTGCACTGCTGGCCCAGGGAAGGGAAGAGTTGGAAGGTCAGGCAGGTGGAGAAGGGAAGACTTAACCAAGTACCTCTGCTGAGATATTGCTCTAGCACTGAAAAGGATGTAGGTGGAAGTACTGCATGTTGGAGAAGGACTGCAGACAGCAGGGAGAAGGGGCTACATCTTTTACCCAGGGCGACCTTCCAGTGGCTCCCCAAACACTTGATGCAAGCCCTGATCTACGAGAGCACGGAAAGCCCGATAGCTGTCTCACTTGGCTTTTGGAAAAAACCATGCTTGGCCTGAACAAGGTGTCTTGTCTTCCTGTCTCCCTGTGCAGTCAGTGGAGAGGGAGAAATGTCCCAGGCCAGCCTCAGGCCAGCACAATGGGCCCCATCTCCCAGTGCCTCAGGTGCAGAGTCCAGCTCAGAGGATAGAGCAGAGGCAATGTCTGTATGTTTGAAACATCCCCTGTGGTGGTCAGGGTGACAGCACAATGCACTCCTTCATCCCCTCAGATGCCGGTAGAGGTTTGAGCTGGTGCCATCACAATTTCTTATCCCAAGGACACAGCCATATTACATGCCGAGTCTGGCATGGGCCAAGCACATCTCCTGTATGCCTAACAGCCCTGAGCTGTGGGCTGTAACAGCTCTTGGGCAGTGTGGCAGAGCAATGTAGAGCATCACCACCGAAGAACCTACTTTTTCTCAGCAAGCGTGTGCTGCTGATTCACAGCCCTGTCCCAGGACTTCCCCTCAGCATGATCCGTCTGATTCCCCTTCCCATGGTGACAGACGTATTCTGCTCCCCTGGCTGCCTACACCTCTTTGCTGGTGAGAAGCAAAGGGAATGACTTTTGCAAGGGAGGCTTGACAAAACCTACTCCCACTAGGTGGAAAGCTGTGATTCTCTCAGCTCATCCTGCTAAGGGCCTGATCCAGAGTGACTTGCCACCGTGGCTGGCTGTGCCTACCTTGCTGCTGCAACCTGGTGTGTGCTGCTTCTTCCTCCACCCGACTGAACGGTCCTTTTTGATGACTTTCCAGTGAGACTTTGACTTGTGCTTCCCTTACCATGCACTGGCTGTCATTGCTACTGGCAAGGCAAGGTCAGCTCAGCTGGCACAGTCAGTGCAGTCACAAATGTAATTTCTGATATTTCTGGGTTTTTTTAACGGTGGTGTTACTGTTGCAGGCGGACGGCAGCTGCTTCCACAACTGCTACAGCTTGCTAGTGTACTGCAGCCAGCATCACCCAGGAGATAAGGCCAAGGAGCACAGCTCTGCACTGTTGTGCCTACTATCTCTCTAAGCTTTTTTAAAGCTTTTATGTTGCTTTTTTTTTTTCCTAAGTAAAATCTTAAGAGGGCAGATTTAGCCAAGTATCCAGTGTCTTTCTGGAGTGTGCTCTGATAAAGGAAAAAAAATCATCCCTCAAGCAGCATAGAGGTGAGGGAGCTTATCCCATGCTTCTGCGTGGGAAGTGTCACAACAGGATAAACCAAGGGAAATCAAAAGCTGAGAGATTTACCCAGATGCAGAGAAAAGGATGATATTATCCAATATGACATTACATGTTCTTTCTGTAACACAAATCAGCTTCCATCGGTCAAATGCTGCTCTCCTCTGACATGATGGCCTTCTGGAACAGACTGCAGTGCTGCAGGAGCTCTGAGTGTTTTTTTTTTTTTTTTTTTTTTTTCAGTTTGTTTGTTTTCCTGTTATAATTATTTTCTCTGTAGTCATCACTCCAAGGTTGTCTTTCTGGGAGAGGCTGAGGCAGCACTAACTGGGTGCAGACCCACAGATGGCTCTCCAATAGTGTGCTGCACTGGCATATGGCAGATAAGGAGTTGTGTGCCCTATCCTCAGGCAGCAACAATGTGCTGCTCCCTACGGTGCTTTCTGAGGGGCGATGCTTGGACAGCACAGCTCTGCTGGCCTTCTTGAAGCTGCCGTCTGTGTGCTGCCTCCTCTTGAACAGGATATGCATTAGAGCAAGTATCTCATCAGGTTTGACCAGCTTGACACCTCCTGTGATGGAAAGCTTTAGAGAACAACTATTGCAACAGCTCAGGACATGCTTTTTAGGTGTCTGCCCAGTCCTGGGGCCTCAAAGGCAAAAATCAGCAATCAGGAACCCCAACTGAGGTAAAGGAAATCTGAATCCATCCCATGCTGATTTTTTACTCTGTCCTTTGCACACCTGGCCTTTCCAATGGCCCTTGGACCTCTCTGGCAGCAACCTTGCTGCTCCACAGCCATGGTTAGCAGGAGATGAAGGAGAGCAAGTTTCCTGCTTCTGAGCACTCCTGTGTTTCTGATGGGGAGCCCCAAAATGACCCCCTGCACTCAGACACAGGTGTGCACACGCTCCTGGAGCTACATGAATTACGTTTTCAAGGCAATAATTTCATCAGTCCCCAATCACATCTATGTCCCAGCACACTGGGTTAATTGGGCTGGGCACTTGGTCTGCTGACCTTGGCCTTGGAGAGGAGCAATTGCACCACCAGTGCTGAGAGATGGATCTGTTCGAGGTGTAGGGAGGGAAGGAGGGATTTGCACGGGGGAGAATGCAGACACAGAGACTAAAGATGGAGGCACACATGTAAGATAAAAGTTTCCTGTTAGCAAAGAAAGTGCAAAAGATGATGGCAAGGCCATCTTTGCCCATGGCAGTGTATTGCCATCCTCTCGGAAACCTTGCCAGAGTTGCTGACATGGGAGAGAGAGTGAGGGGGGCTGGATGTAGAGCTGCTGGCATGTCCCCTTTCTGGACAGAATGGCATAGGTATCTCCAGAGAGTGGGTCTGATCTCTGGCATTTAAAGGAATGAGTCACAAACCACAGCTGTATGTTTTTCAGTATGCTGAGCTGATGCTATATAATGGAGCATCAGGCAAACTTGGAAGAGGTTTATGGAGAGATGGAGGGAGAAGGAGAGAGAAGCATCTGTGTGTGTGGGAAGGAGGGGGCTGTGGTTGCAGAAAAAAGTAATTTGCTGGCAAGAATGCAGCAATTTATTTTGAGCTACTACAACTGACCAGTGCATTCCCTTTTATCTCCGACTTATTTCTTCCTTTCTAGTACAAACCCTGGGCAGCACAGGGCCTGCCTCTCTCCTCTGTGGATAGTGCTGACTTGGGAGGCTAGAACAGGCCACTGTTATCAGCAGGGCCACCTTCATCTCAGCTCCTTTTTCCCCTGATGAGCCCAGCAGCATTCCAGCTTGCCAGTAGAGAGAGCACAAAGCAAACCCTGAAGCTATAGCCAAGCTTTCAGAGGGAGTTGTTAGGTAGGGACGTCTCCCTTTTTCTCTTGGGGCCGTCAAGCAACAGTTTCCTTTCATCTCAGTCTGTGGACAGTAAACAGGTTTTTCCATTCCTATTTACTGACCTCAGATATTGTGGGGCTTTTCCTCTTTTTTTCTATGATTTCTGGCACTCATGGTTGGTACTTCAGGGACACTCTTGCTGAGCAGACCTCTGTGCAGTGCTATGCACTCACACGTATGGTTACGTATCCCCCACAACCTGTTCAAAAAACTGCTCTAGAGGTGAACACCAGCAGCACTAAAGGAAATGAATGAAAGAAATGAATGAATGAACAAACAGGATTGGCTCAGCACCCCCATCCCTTACTTAATACTATTCCTGCTTGCTCTGGAGAGGGACTGCTCTGGTTGCAGGCCAGACAGCAGAAAGGCTGCAGAGGGGTTGTGGGAACTCCTTCAGGTTTTGATTTTTCTCCTACTCAGTTAAGAGGGTGGTCTGAAAATTTTTAAAGTTGACCTGAGTGCTGGCAAACGTCTGTGACAGGAGTTGAACAGCAATATTGGAAAAGTGAAAAAGGGGGAAAAAACCTGATAAATAAAATATCAATTTAAATTTTTTTTTAAAAATTCATTTTTTCTGCAGGGGCATAGAGTGCACTGGCCTACTCTTTCCTGACAGTATAGCATGTCAGCTGTCATGGCTCCCGGGGGGATGCCTGCTGTGTGTGCAGTACCAACACTTTTGTGCAAGCAGGAACCATTTGGCTGAAGACTCAGGTATACACTGATAGTCCTGCTCTCGCAACACAGCCAAGAATTACTCTCCTCAAAATACTCAGGACTATCACAGTTCTCCTCCCAGTGAGATGTGATGTCCAGGGGGAGCACAGGCTGACTGCACTTTGCTGTTCAGTGCTTTGCAATAGCACAGTGAAGACCTGCAGACTTTGCTCTGCGCTGTGGTACTGATTCCTTAATTGACTGTTTCTTAATCCCACCACCTGGATTGGGGGCAGGGAGAAAGTTTTGAACAGTGCAGCTCATGCAGAAGGACATCTTCTCAAGAGTAACATCTTCTCAAGAGTAACACATACTCTGAGTTTCTGCTGCACTTGGGCCAGAAGGTCAAAAACAGCAGCACACATTGGGCTAGAAAAATGATTCCTTCCTTTGGAGCCTGAAAGGAGAAGGGGATTCTCCAGAAATCCTGAGCCTCAGTACCTAATCTCATTTTAGAAAATGTGTTCAGACTGACTAGCTTCTACTGGATTTTAACCTAAGTCCCAAGACAGAGTTAGTATGGTACCACTGATTTGCTGCACTGATGAAGTCTTCAAAAAAATCTCCAAAAGCTAAATTTTCATTTAGTCTATTTATTTATTTTTAAATTGCATGTCATTGCCTGTGCCAAACACCAGCAGTCAATACAGGACTTAGATGATAATAAATGTAATGTTAATTACATGGTTATTGTTACTCATTTTTTAATAAGCTCTTTATATGCAATCAAGTAATAAAGCAAAACCGAGGCTCTTTGCAAAGCATACTGTTCCCAAGGAAGCACACAAGAAGCCAGAAAAGTCTCCAAAGAGGGCTCCAGACACTGGGGTGAGGTTCCTAAGACTGATCCCCAGGTCTTCTGACAATGCAACCACAAAACTAGTAGCCTGGCAAAAGATACCTGCAAAGAGCAGAGCTATAGGTAAGGACACCCAGACTCTCTCCATCCATGATACTCCAGCCCCAAGCTCACAGCCATTCATAAACCACTAGGGAGAGGCAAAGCAGCCAGCTAGAGAAATATCTCTTTGCTTCCCCACCAAAACCCCATTGCTCATGGTAGAACTTCCAGTTCTCTGCATGTTAAATTGTTACACTGCAATATTTCACTCCTTAGTGAGTAGGAAAAAAAGCCTTACTCACTAAAAAAGGAAAAGAATTCCTGTTCCTCATTTTGTATTAGCCTTGGAAGAATCTAACATAAAATGCATACAAAAAACTGGGATGATTTTACATGCAGAAGGATGATATTAGTTTTGAGGATTCCTTCAGCCCTGTAAAGCTGGACTTCAGATTAGTAAGGTGCCTGTTACTGAAGGCATGCAGACAATGCAACTGGTACAGTGAGCTAAAATGTCCTAAACCATTTCTAAAACACTTCATAATGCCAGACACAATCATATCTTTAGTAGTAACACACAACAGCATAAAGGGTTTACCAACACGAATTGCAATATGTTGCCTCACTCCTGCATGACAGGGTTACTATATGGAGTTTGTTCCCAACAACAAAGTTGACAAAGCCAGATGCCACCCCTACCAGCAAGCACTGTATATCTGGGACAACTTAAGGACCTGCTGATTGAAGGAAATCCTCCTCCTACCAAACACAGACTGGCAGCAAAAATGCTTCACAGCTGGTTTTTTTTTCAGTTTTAACGACTGTAACAGCTTCTGCAATCTTTGTAAGGGAAGTGGCCGAAAAGGAGCAGGAGATTGACTGTCACTCATCCTCTTGCTGTATTAGGAAAGGAACTGCACAGTGAGGGATGCGTAGGAAGCCTCGGGGAAGGGAGATAAGGGAACAGAGGGGAGGAATAGGGCTTAAGAGATACACTCCCTGCCCGAGTCCACCTATGGGAGTCTGATGAATGCTGATCTATCTTAATACCCCTGAGTGTTAGAAAAGTTTGGCTTTCTGTCTGAATGCAACATGAATGCACTCCTATCCAGCAGGCAGCAATCACAAACAGGCTGCTTTTTCTGGATTGAAACCGACCACCTGTCCAGTTTAAGAACTTGACCCAATGGGGTCTCATTTATGCAGTACTTCTGGAGAAGTATTTTGGTGGAGCTCCATTGTGGGTACAGTCTGCAGGGTTGCCTGTCAGGAGCAGAATGCTGCTTGGGGAAGGAGACACAACATTTGTCCCAAACTTTCCTTACGGCAGCTTCTCTCCCTGCCTTTCCCCCCACCATTTTTTAAAGGATCTATATGGTATTTACCTCAAAACCAGAGCCTTCATGCTCTGCAAACACAGGCCCACAAAATTACTAAAGCAGTTTTGGAACACGACATCCTGAATATGATGAGCAGGGGAGGGGAAAAAATTAAAGGGAAGAAAAAATCAGCCAGCCCAGCAAACAGCATTTAAATCTCTCTCGTCTTCTCTCATTCCCTTATTCAGTCATTTCTGTCTTGCTTTGAGTGTGCTGTTTTTATCTTCTTCACTCTGATATAAAAGCCCAGCTCCCCTAGTGAGTGTGCAGATGATGATTTGGCATTGTCCAGGACTATTATGCTGTCAGCTCTCAAAGAAAAAAAGGCTTGTAAAAATCCTGTAGTCAGACAAAGGCAGAACATGCAGCTCAGGACAGTTTGTACTGCTGTCTGCTAATAACCTTTCTGAACAATAGCTTACATGGAAGGATCTTTCATTGGACATGAAATTTCTCTTTCAGCTTCACCTTCACTTACTCCCAATTACTGCTCCACTCTCAGCTATACCCGTGCTACATATGCAAATCCTCTTTCAAACTCTTTTGTACAGAAACAGAGGTGCATCTCCCTCCCCCTGATCCTGTTCTAGCGCCATCCTGCACTATCCTTGCACAATCCACCAGTCACTCACTACTACTCCTAGTTCAGCTCTATCTACCTGCAAATTCATTCACATACGTGGTCTCCACCACTCCCAGCAATCTGCCTTATGCTCTGCTCTCAGGTATATAGAGGTCAGCTTCACACATGTCATTTTTCTTTCTTCACTTATTAAGGAATACAAATTTGAAAGAAAATGAAGAATATGCCCAAGAAAGACATTTCTGTTCAAGACCTAAGATAGGATCAACAGCTTTTTCCAAAACACAGAAAATGAGCAAGTTTTCTTGGGGCAACTGAAAGAGATGCAACTTGGTAGGTTCAACAGTGGTGTGAGCAGATAATTGACCCAGCTTCCCTAAAGCCCCAGTGATGTTAAGTTCATTGCAGCCTGAGCTATACAGGCTGGTTCCTCTCCCTGTAGAGACTTGGGCCCTGGCAGACGAACTGAGGTGACGTGTCTATCTAGACAATTTATGACATTGTGCTCTCCAGCAGTTGCTCTGGTGCAGATTACCAGCTCCATGGAGTGCCAGTAGGAATATGCACATTATGTGCCTGTGCATCATCTGTCCCTGTTTACAGCACTGGACCACTGCTGATTGTGGGTTTGGGCTAAGTGAAAGTGAGCTGAAGTGTGGTCACGTCTGTCATTCTGGCAATCCAGCTCTAGGGAGAATTGCTCACTCTCACTGTCTACACAGTCAGCTACCACCATCTCTACTTTTCTGCCAGAGGAGCCTGAAACACCACACAGCCAGTTCTGGGGAGACTCGAGTTTACAGGAAATATTGAAATGGCTAAATCTGCTGCCACTTTGAGATAAATCCTCAAATGTGTGCAAGGATTTGGCAGTATGCAATGGATCCATGAAGCTGGTACATGAACAAAACAGCATTGCAGAACCTGGAAAGGAGAGCAAGGAAATGGACTTGGAAGTGACCCTTGCTTAAGGGTACGCACCTAAGCCAAGGTCAATGCCCAGTAACTCCAAATGCAAAAGCACGGACAGGCACTGATCTCTGCTGCACCTGCCTAATGCCAGATGTACACCACCATAACTGATGGCGTTAACTCTAGACTTATACTCATCCCAAAAAGGTCAGGGTGTGGTCCAATGAGTTTACAGTGAGCAAGAGCAAGGCAGTGCGTTTGCTGAGCTGGGACTAGTTCCCGTTCACCATCTGTCGATTTAGTGAACAGTGCACATCTAAACTAAGGACTGGAAAGCTGTGTGATATCCAAGGTTCTGCAAGTGTACGGGACAATAACATGCACTAGGGATGAGCTAGGGCTGACATACACCCTGAAAACTAGGGCTGCAAGGAGAAGAGCCTTCTTTAAGCTCTGAGCTCCTTCCTGAGCAGAGCCATCTCCTGCTGTTACCAGGATGTCTATTCCAAATAATGCTGCATTTATTTTAGCTGACAAACATTTACCAGAGCTGGTAACATAAAGACTCATGCCTACTGAGACAAGAAACCTAATTCAGGCAACAAAATAAGCTGTATATAAGAGGCACATCAGATACAAAATGGCTGGAAAAAGGCCATATGAGGTGAAAACCTGAGTCTGTAGGATGAGTTTTGTGTTCTCTGAGTGCACTGAATGAATATAACTTCTTCTCACACTTCTCCAACTCCTTTATCACTGCAAGCAGTTTAATTGGCCCCATAAACACCCTGAGTGCATGAAGTGCTTACAGGTAGAGAACACGGTTTCAGATGACTTTGTAACCTGCTCATTGGAAGGTGGAGTGGGAAGGGACAGGGCAAAAGTTCTCCAGGTTGGAGCTGATCCCAGGGACCAACACGAGTCCTTTTTGGATGCTCTAGTGTATGTCAGCAGCAGGGACATGTGGCCAAAACGCCCAAGCAGCCTGTATAGCTTAGGACACAGCCCAGTGGGAGAGAGGGACAGTAAACCAAGAAGCTGTTGGGAATTGCAGTAGCTGATGTTATTTTGCTTCTCCCCACTACAACTTCCTATGACCCATTCCTGCCAGCCTCAAAGTTCAGGTCCACTCATCATGCACACCCAAGTTCTGCTTCACTGCAACAACACCCTATCACTTTCTGAGCACTCACACACAAGGTCACCACTGTGTATGTAGCTTCTGGCTTACATTCTCTCCTTTTTCGTGTTTTTCTTTTTCTCTCTCTTTTTCCATTTTCTTGTCCTAAGGGATCATGACCAGAATTAAATCCTGACATACTTTCAAACCCGATATAGCTGGTGGTTTTACACTCCCTAGGTAAATCATCCCACACTTCTTTGGAAAACATGAATGCATTTTCCCTGTGGTCCACAACATCTGAAGTATCCTGTCATTATTATTAAGTGAAGGAGATCCTTCAAAGGCTGTGGTGTTGTCCCCAGGTACTTCAGCACACAGTGTTAGGCGCAGGGCCTAGATCAGCACAATGTTTTACTCACTGTTAATGCCAGACATTCAGGTCTCTTATTTCCAGCAAAGAGCCTACTTGAAGAAGTTCATGGTCTTACCCAGGAGTGCAAGAAATGGGCTCTTTATGGAGTATGAAATCCATTTTCCCCAGGCCTTCATTTGGATTGTGCTTTATGACATGAGAAGATGCAGTAAGTGAATAAAGCACTACATTCTTGCTGACTGATGGACAGATGATCCCAGCAGTCTGTATCTGTATCTCTCCCTTCCCACTGCTGTATATTTGCTGGGCTGTCAGTCTTAAAGCCAAAATGACTTGGGAACCTGAACTTTCCTGAGATTCCTCCCCCTGCTCAGTCCAGAGAAGGATCTGAAAGTTAACAAAGGACTGAGGGCAAGAAGAGGGAGAGATACCAGTCCTGACAACTGTAAAGCTTAGGTAAGAGGAAAAGTGATGAGTGAGGAGCTTGGACTCAGATGAACTATAAATGCAGCACTGCAGCCAATGCGAGCAGCTTCAAGAGAGCCTGTACCAAATTCACAGCAACACCAGACAGCAGGAGTGGGAAAGTGCTTTCTAAATTCATTCTCTTGACATCCAGGAAGGCAGAGAAATGGGGAGTGAGGCAAGCAAGGTCTAAGGTCACTTGCCAGGACGAGAGAGAACAAAGAATAAGACCATGCTAAAGATGTTCCTCTAGTCCCCCGCCCCTAAACCGAACATCAAGGTTTGCTTCATTCAGGAGGGAAATGATCATGTAAGAGGCAGAAAGCCCATGAGTTGCTCAGTTACTGGAACTATGACAAGCAATTCTGGGGACAGCTGCATTTTTTCCCTTTCGCTCAAAATAGAAGTTAAAACAAAGGTCTTTTTTTTTAATTTTTTTTTTTTTTTAACTGGGGGGATAATCTGCTGCAAGAGAGAGGAATATCATCTGTTCAGAGCATCACTGTTTCAGAGAAAGTCTAAGGAGGTCAGTGGAGTCTCTTCTGCTTTGAAGACAACCTCTGTCTCCTGGTCATGTTCACAGCTAGCATCACCCCATTTGGTTTGAAGGCAGCCAGAGCAACTCACATGGTTTGGGAATCTCACTTACTGAGTTAATGGGTTCCCTGGAGTTGTTGCTTGGTATGTGGTCCCCTAGCCCAGCTGCTCTGCTCTGCCCAGCATGGGATCCCAACAGCACAGAAATTCCCTCTGTGCTGGTGAATGAGCTGAGGCTCCTGCTCTGCTCAGGCATCCTGGTTAATTCTGCAGATTGGTTTGGGTTCATATTCACTCTGTGTACCCCTCAGTCACCAGCTGAAATGGGCTGCTTATGTCTCCTAGCCTTTCAGCTGTCTGGTCTGCCTGCCTGTGCTCCTGCTTCCCAGCCACCTCTCTCTCCTGCATCCAGCATTGCTTGCTGCCCAGATAGTGCAGCAGCTCACAGACAGGCTCACACCCTTTACCTCCAGCCTCAGCTTCTCTCAGCTGCTTTCACCCCTGAGCTCTCCTGTACTGAACTGTGAGATCCAACTGATGGGAAGAAATCAGCCTGCCAGACCCTCTTGCTAGACAGGGAATGAAAGCATTTTCCCTCTCTCCTCAACACACAAAAATGGCCTATTTTCCAGCATCATATATGCGTTCAAACAGTCAATACTTCTTCAACAGAAATGTAAGAAAGGAGGATGAAACACAAGAGGAAAGAAAATAAATTAGGGCTATGGAAGGCTTCTTTTAAAAGCAAAGCCCCCGGTCTAGCTTCTCAGTGGTGCAATCTCAAAGGTCATTAATATCAGGCTAGAGCAAGTAGCAGCAGGGAAAATGGCATAAAAAAATCTGCTGTCTTTCTAGAAATAATAAACAATATTTAGCCAAAGTTCAGGGGAGGAAGGTTGTGGGGTAAGTAGAAAGAGAGGGGGACAAACTCCAGGTAGTTTGTCAGACCTTAAGTCTATTTCGCCTGCTTAACCTTCACTCTGCAGACACACTCACTGGGGTGTAACTGGTTCAAAAGGAGCACTGTGTGGAGCACAGGTATTAGGGCCCAGTCTGTCCCTTGTGTAACTCTGCCAATGCGCAAGCGAATCGATGACGTGTCCTGACCTCAGTGCAGCTCTGTCATGGTGAACTAAGGAGCTAAGTGCACATGTGAAGGTTGTTGCAACTACATTTGTTTTCCTATGGGAGAGTGCACATGGGAGTAGGCTTGTCTTACCCCCTCTTCTTGTTTCACCAAGAATATCTTTGAAATAGATGGAGATTTTTTTGTAATGAAAAGAGGATGACTGGGCTTGCCATAAATCTTTATGATGTACTTTCAACAATCCCTGCACCCTGAGTGGCTCAGCTTGGGAAGCACCTTCTAAGTAGCAGCAATAATATGTACTATTGGTGAAATAGTATTTGGAGCACCATAAAGCAAAGGTAAACCTAGGGCACCACACAAAATAACTGTTCCAGCTTCCAACAATCTTATTTTGAGCTTGTGGCTCAGCTATTGAGTAGCAGCCAGGAATGATTTCCATAGCTGCTGAAGATGATGGGGGCAGATGGGAATTGCACTGTCAGTAGCACAAATCCATCTGTGTCCTGGCCAAAAGGCAGACAGTTGGTTTCATACATGTTTCTCTCCTACAGCTGAGAACAACTGGCTGCCAGGCCAGTTCCAGATTCGAGCCCCAGGATGGGAAATCAGCAGACAATCGCCTGACATTTGTAGATTTGATGGGATTATGAATGTCTTCCCATATTTGCATTACCTACAACCAGATTGTGAGTTGCAGTCAACAGATCACCAATGTATTGATCTAACAAACTGGAAATCCACTGGAAAGGCCAGAGAAGGACAAGTATGGAGGAGTGAGAGCAAGAAGGATGTGAACCAACTGAAGGGTCCAGAAAAGAGCAGGAGAATGATCAGATATTTAGGACACACATGCTACAAAGAAAGACAAAACCAGTGGCACCTTCTTAGCTTAAAAAAGACTGAAGTAGGACGAAATAAAAGTGATTAAATAATGGACAAGGTTCCCACAAAGTAAAGAAAGTAACAGATGATTGCATCTGATTCATGACAGGCTCAGACTGCAACAAAGAAGAGTCAGTTAAAACTCAGGAAGAACACAAAGGATACTGAAGCACAAGCATAAATTGTCCTGGGAGGGTGTGAAGTCATTAAAAACAAGCTAGAGAGGCAGTTATCAGGAATGACTTGGGGAGAGCTGACCCTGCCATTATGCAGGGATATGGACTAGGTAACTTGTGAGATCCACTAAAGACCTTTGTTCCGTTCATCCACTGTAAGATGAGCACTGTGCACCCATGATGTACTGACAACAGCAGAGTCTCACCAGCAGCTGCCACTAGCCAGTGTTTCACTGATGGTCAGAGCACCAACAGGGAAGAGGAAAGGAGGGGAACAGTATACAGGAATTCTTACCATTAAAATTGCCAGGATACATCAATGCACTCAGTCTAACTCACATGTGAAGGATTTCCTCATTACCTAATCGGCTGCAGCTTAGCACACATCCACAGGAAGCTGCTGTGAACCTGCACTGGCACTTCCTCACCTGTGGCTTTTCAACCCTGGCCTAGCCAGGCAGGGGGATGGGTGCCATGATGGAGTGCTATGGGATGGCCTGCAGCATCAGCCACACTAAGTCACAGGACATCACCCCAGCTGGCCAGCAAATATGCAAATATGTGGAAACCCTTCTTCCCAGGTGGCATTTTACAGGCAGGGAAGGGGAGGAGGAATAACACTCTCATAGTTTGTAGTAACTGGGTTTGTGCATGACACCTCCAGCTAAAAGGGGAACAGGACCTTATCAAGGAAAAGGGAGGGCCAGGATGGACCCTCCCTGCTTTAACTAGTAAGTTATTGTCAGATTGTCAGGTGCCACAGGTCAAAGTCTTCTCTTGCATCCCAACCAAGCAGACACATCCATTTTCATCTGTGTTATGACATGAACTTGATGACCTTTTTTTCAGAGCTAGCTCAAGGCTTCTTGCTCTTCAACATGTCATTAAAAAGTGAAGCTGCTGTCTCTGAGGTGAAAAACTACATTTTCTGACCACCTGCAAATAAAACTCACTGCAGTCCAAGTCCTTTCTTGTAAACTTAAAGGGGTTTTAACTGCAATGTGATGGTCAAGTTCCCAAGTAAGGGTGTAGTTACTTTCTGACTGTCTTAAATTTACCTCAGCAGTTTAAGACGGGGCACAGCACACATCACTGAAGACAAATGGCTGCTGTGTCAAGCCACGGAAATGGGCAAAGCAAACTCTACACAAACAGTTCCTTTAGTGCCCTGCCACAGAGTCTGCCAGATGCCAGGGCCTAGATTGGAAATTATGAGTCAGATCCCCAAATGGAGCAAAATGACTGTGCTCCAAGAAAGCCCTGATTTATATCAGCCAAATTCTGGCCTGCTGATCTCAAACTGGATCAAATTATTGGAGTTTCTGGACTCTCTAACACATGTCCTGATCAGTATATGTGAATGAGAAATGGCATACTCGCAAATATGTCAGTTCATGGATACACACAGATTGCAAGGACATCTGGCTGACAGAAACTTTAGGAGATGTAGAACTTATGGCAATGGGAAGAAATCCATTATCTGATTAAAAGGTTAGATAATGTAGGGGGAAAAATACTTGCAATGAGCCTGTTGAACGGAGGCCTCTGTGGGGAGGGCGCAAAAAGCTCACCATTAGCCAGTTTCTGTTAATCAGTTTTGATATAATTCTGCCTGAGTGTGCCTAATTCTTGCCACAGCAGCTTGAGCCATACATAATACAACCAGGTGCCATGAAAGCTTCTCTAAAGCCTCCACTAACGCTGCTCTCTCTGGCCCTTCAGCACCCTGGCTCCCTACACCAGCTCTGCCCCTGCCCCTCAGTTACTCCATCACTACCTAACCACCCATCACATTAAGGCATTAGATGCTCTACTTGCAGCTACCACACCTACAGCAAAACAACAACCCATTTTCAGAGCCACAAACAGAGAGGCTGCATCCAACTACAGTGGCCTAAACTTTCCCAAGGGATTTTTTACTTTACATAGTTATCACCTTTTTGGCTGACCTAACTGTCAGCTGGTGTGTATAAGTGAGCTGCTGCTGAAAAAGAAGGAGTTAAGAATCATTTAAACCATTAGGTTTTCATCAGATCTCATTCTGCTTCTGGAAGCCCTGGAAGCATCTGTTAATAAAGGGCGGGGGGGAATAAAACCCCTCTCCCTCGTGTCAAGATATCTTTTTCCATCCAGCTGCACCCAGAATGAAAGAGCTATCAAAGAAAGCTCCCCCATTAGCCATCAATTCAGAGCAACTTCAATCAGCCAGTTCTGCTGGAGCCTGTGGGAATATCTCCTCAGCAGCCTCCTACATGCTGCACTTGAGTGCTCAGAAAGAGCCACATTAAACCTGCCTGCCATCAATCCAAGGGCCTCCTTCTCTGTAACTTAATGAGGTGAGCCAGTTGGCATCACTGACAGGGAGCTGAGGAGTTAAAATGAAAGAAAGAGTGCAAGCCAACTGGGCTTGGTGTGCACACACAGGGGAAGCAGCTAAGCCACCAGCCCTCCTTTAAGGGGCTCTCTGCAGGACTGAGGGCTGTTTCTGGGCTGCAGCAGACTCAGAGGAGGCTCAGAGGGATGGGGATAGCTCCCCTCACCATGTAAGCCATCCCAGTTGACATGGCCTGGCCTCCTTACCCTCGTCAGGGCAGTCAGGATGGGGAGAGGTGATCTCAAGGCCATCCCTTTCCCTACTAAGTGGCACGTCTGGTGACCAAGAGAGATCAAGCCTGGCACGGGGAGGCCATTCCTGTTATCTGCTGCTCTAACGAGGGGGCAGGTGGCTGTCTCTTCACATATGCTGCTTCCCCAGCTGGCACAAATGCTCCCTGTTTTTCGCAGCCAGAGGATGGCTGAGCCATATAAAACCAAACAGAGAAACTGTGTCTTTCCCAGCCATTTTTAAAGATTAGAAAAATCCTTGAGACTCAAGGCTTCTCCCAGGCCTTATCTCCAACCAGACTGAGAGGGACAAAACTAAAGCAACTTTCAAATACATCCAGTACTCAACTATCATTTGTTCTACGTCCAGTTTATGGATTGGACTTGGCCATCATCCATCCTGGTGACTCCTAAGGCACATTTCTTCATCAGGTGCTCCTCAAGAGCAACGTCACTGCTGAGATATTTTTTATTTCTCTTCCTTGCCACCTATCAAGACAATTTTATTTCTTCTTTCTGAGGAGGAATTGCTATTGCTCAAGGGAACTTTCCCAAGACAAAATGCTATTAGAAAGTTGCTCTTCCTGTGTACCAGAGTCTATACTACCAAGTGGGATGAGTGTTCTGGTGGGAAGATGATAGTTACAGATTAAGTATTGACCATCATGGCTGCCCAGACCTGCTTTGTGGAGCAAATCGATTGCTTCAGAAACCCAGAAAAAAAACATGGATTATCAGGAAGTCACAAAGCAACATTTCATGCAGTATATCTTTATTGCTTGGATTGTGAGGTTTTCACCTTCAGGATAAATTGTTCAAGGCAAGAATCTGAGTATGGCCAACTCTACAAGCATAGCAGCATATTTTCCTTGATGTTTTTTTTGATCTGAGTGCTCAAGAGTAGTTAGCAATTCAGGATGACCAGCAGGAGAGTGTGTGGTGGCTGGTAGTCAGATGCCTCAAATTGATGATATGTTGTGAGTATTCCCTCCTGTCACGAACACTTCCATGATCTCTGTGCTTGGTTGGAAGTAGCCACCCTTCGTCAATCTGCTTCTTTCCTCCAGGCAAGGAAACATCTTGGTGAGGCTGTCAGACATTGCCTCAGTAGGAAAGGCTGTGCAGAACTGAACCACATCAATGTGTTATTGGCAAAGCAGCACATTGTGTCTCACATCTCTAAGTGCTCCGGGATTGTGTGTGCACAGAATAGAGCAAAAGGGAGGGAACAATATTGACTCTTCTCTCTGTCCAACAAACATGACCTCTTGCTGGGTCCTTGATGCTGCTCAAAGAATTCTTTGATCAATGCAATCAAGAATACCAACATATCAAGGAACCCCAGCACGGAGCCTTGACCTTCGTCCATGCCTAGAAACACGTCACCCATCGAGATCACATCTTGGCCATGGCAGTGTCCCAAGGCAGATCATGCAGGGGTACAGACTATGGAGGAGGGTAAGCACTGCTGTATTCAGCTCACCTTCCTTTAGGCACTCACTCTGGAAGGTCACAATGCAAGTAGGATAATATTTAATAAAGGTGCAGGTTGATAGCTGATGAAATCCAAGGCCTTCAGCTCCAGGAGCTGACAAGTTAGTCTGCTCTTGTGGATCTCACATCTTCTTCAGGTGGGGCAGGAATACAGTTTAGCTCTGCCCTCCCTGACCAAGAGGGGAGAAAATCAATGGGACTGCTTCATGCACTGTCTGGAGGATGCAGCTGAATATGACTATTTTATCTATCCAGAAAGGAAGGACACCTCATAAACATGCATGCAAGGCTCTTTCAAGAAGGTACTATTTGTAGCCATAGTCCCCAGCAAGCCAGTATGGCTAGCACATAAGCAGTTTGCTGGCTCAGAGCGTGACTTAATATGGATATAGAAACATAAGAGTGCTTAAAGTACTCGTGCAGAACCTGCCCTGTTCTTCAGCTGGTTCCTGCCTTAGCAAAGTGTCCAGAAATTCTTGTGAAGTCTCTGCTTGGGGGAGCTCCTCCCCAGTGTCACATTTTGGGGACAGTAGAATATAGAGGCGTGTCTCTATAAAAAGTGCTGGCCAGGAGCCTCAGAGACTGTCCCTGCCTCATTTAGACATTCTCTTGACTTCATGGTCCACATCCCTTCTCACACTGCCTATTCAGGGACTGCAAGGGGTCTATTGACCGTGGTCACACTGCTGTGCTTGCCCTGCTCCCACTGTATCCCTACAGGTGACAGACTGAAAGAAAACAAAAAAAATTAAAGCAGGAACAATTTGCAGGGAGACCCCAGTGCACAAGTGCAAACATGTTTGTTTGTAAATGGTACGTTCTACAAAACACATTTCCTCTCATCCCTGGTTACAACTTAGCCTTACTGTTTGCCCAAAATGCATCAGATGAATAAGAAGAAATGGTTAAAAAGCAATTTCACCACTGCCAAAGTCCACAAGGTAAAAATAAACATAACAGCTTTCCCCTCTCCCTGAAACACCTTTCACTGTCTATGGGATCTTTAAGGTACTGTAGGCATGAAAATGATTATACCACTGCTACTACCAACAATGCCTCACTGGTGCATTTCATTTGGCATGCATGTGGACGCCTGTCAGGAGAATATCTCCATGCTCACACATTCATTTACACACAACAGTCTGTTTTGATCGCAGTTCCAGTGCCCATTTGTGCACAGGCCATTCAGTGTGCATAGCTTTCTGTTTAGGATGTGTAATAATACCCTTTCAAATATGCAATAACAAACAGCTTATGCTAGTGTCAGATTGGATAGAAATAGTCATTGATTTCTGTACTATTTATATAATTTAACTTGCACTGAAATGATTCTATTAGGGGTATTAGGCCTAGTCTACAACTGAGTGTCTGTGTAGTAATAGTCTGAGTAACATTAGGAAGCTCTGGTGCTCACTCCACACCTGACATCTGAAGACGTCATCCCTTCCCCACGCTTACTCTTACCTCTTGGCTAGAGATTATTTCTCCCACTGACCATGTCAGCACCTCTTGCTCCATCTAAGGCAAAAAGCCAACAGCAACGTCAGCTGACTTTACACTAAAGCAGATGAGAGAAGTATGGTGCTACCCCTTCCTCTGCCTATACAGAATTGCAATCTTTGGCAAGGAGAAAGTTAAAAAAGAACACAGGTGAAAGAGTGGGCAATACTCTTGCATCTGATGTTTATAAAGTTAATGTCTGGAACATGCATGCATATATACTGGGATAGTCTTCCTGCTGTTGTTCAGCTGTGCTGTTAGCACTGCTTTAGTACACTGTGCATTAGTTGGTTATGCACTGCTTTAACTACAGCTATGCAGTTACACTTTATGTGTTTGTAAGGCCTCAACTAATGAGGGCATTAATGACAGCTGTAAACTCGGTCCATACTGCTTTCTCTCTCCATAACAACTTTAATTCCATGATCTCAAAGCACAAGAGAAATGCCACAAAATAAACCCTCCCAACATGCACCAATGCTTGTGAGGTATTAGAGCTGGTTTAATTTTCACAGCAAAGATCTTACATGAATAATGAATCCTTTTATTATGCTCATGAATTATCTGTGAGCAGGCTGTGAGCTTTATGAACGTGTCTGCTGCTCCAAAGTTTTTAATGAACAGAAAACATTAACAAATGTCACTGTACTAGAATACACCAAAAGTCTTTGCCCCAGAAGTTTGAGGACTGTGACTGGTGCCCTGGGTCACAGGACAGCATTTAGCCACCCTGGTGGAAAAATAGGAACCTCATTAGTGAGAATGACTATGAATGGACCACATTTGTTCACGACCATATTTGTTCACACTCACTCCAATCTCATTTAGATGGGTGAACAAAGAGCAATCACACACCAGCCTTAAGGTGAGAAAAATTTTATATGCCTTAAGTACTGAGAACTGGGAATAAAAAAGGTCATGAAGAGAAGCAGTTAGTTTTTTGAGGCACACTCAACTGGCTTTGGATGCCCATCCAACACTAATCTTAAGTATTTTATCTGTATTTTACAGATGGAGTAAGTGGCACATAGGGCAGAGGAGCAACTTCCCAGGGTCACCTATTCGGACGAACTATAATTCCCAAGCCACTCTGTATCATGTCTCCACCAAAAAGATGAGGGGCCTCAGTTTGCAAAACAGAGCTAGAAATCTCAGTTGAATGAGCTCTCTAAGGGGATTTCTTGCTTGAGATGATGAAGAAACAGCTTAAGGTTGTCTGTTTCCTTCTAGTCAGGCACTTCCTTCCCCTGTTGAATCCGAAATCAAGAAGCATCTAGGCATGTAAAAAGTAGTGATCATTGTAAGAGAAACTAACCCCCAAGCTTTCAAATCTAGAAAATTTGTGCTTGAAATCACCATCTGTGTTCAAGTTCTGAGTCAGTTTTTATGTCCACATCCACTCACCGTGTGCAAGGCAGGGATTAAATACATTAGCCTACTGAAACCCAGGAAGAGAAAAAACAGAGCTAAGATTCTCAACTGAAATGCAATGCTGAGCTCAGGAATAACAAAACAGTTCCCTTGAAAGCTGGATTTTACCTTAGATAAACAATAGCTGTATAGCCACACACGTGTTCACTGAAAAGGAGGAAGAGGGCCAGAAGAACAAAACTAATTGGAACCATTTGGTACAATGGGCTGGAGTCATTTACTTCAAATCTAGGTCTTTATCTCTCTCTATTTCCTTGTGCCATGCCTTCTTTTGGTACATCTATTGTTAAACCTATCAATGCTCCTCCTGCTCTGCTGCAATTAGAGCCAAGCATTTCCTTTGAATTAGCACATCAGCACTCCCCTGTCCCAACTAAAAACAGTTTTGCCTCAGGGCACTGAAAAATCTTCACTGACAGCAAGCACTCTCTGCCGTAGGCACTACCTTGCTGTTTTATTCTCATCACACAGCTTCATGTAGTTTTCCCAGGGCAGTAGGTAGGTGCAAGGGACACCAGAGCTATTCCTTACCGGGCAAGCCTGCCTTGCCAGATCTTTGCAGGGAGGCTCCCCACGCAAAGTTAGCCTTATATGTAGACAGAAAATGAGAGATACGATGTCACTTACATTTTCCTTTGGTCCCCAGTGTCCAGTTTTTAATCTTTGCTTACAGTGAGAACATAAATCGTCATGCCAAAGGCTCATTCATGTAAACAGTCCACACTGCACATTTTTCTGGGGTCTCCAGACAGAATTGTGGAGCTGTGCTGAACCTGGGCACTTCACCATACCAGACTACTGGTGGGAAGCCACACGGATGTAAAACTCACAGGGCAAAAGTTTCACCATAAGAGATCCTGCTGCTGGCATGCACTAATGAAGCTTCAGACTGTACCTTGCCTGCAGTTTCTTAGTTTTTAACTCACAGTGGATCAAGTCATGTTGATTTTTTTGAAAAAGTAACCAGTCTACCAAATCAAATGGAAATGAAAACAATCATTCAAACAACTCCTCCCACACTCCAATCCCAAGGACAGAAGTAAGTACTAAAAATCTGTGTGAATACAACTTATTCACATCATTCATATGCTACAATTTTGGACATTTCTGAGACTGGGCAGGTGCTTCTGCCTGTAACTAATCTGACAGTGTGGACCAAATCTAATATAATGCAGACCAGACTTGGACAGGGAAACCAAAAGATAGCTTTGTCTAATACTTAACATAGGAGTACCTTCTTAGTTTAAAGGAAGTGTCCTTTATCACAGTATTTAATCCAAATGCATACCCTCAGTCTTGCCATTTCATCTGTCCTTGGATAGCACTGAAAATTTTTTTTCTCAAATCAAGCTCTGAGTGAACTTCCAGATCTCCAAGCTTTCATCCTCACTAAACAATCACATTCTCAGATGGAACAAGAGCATGAGCAATTACTCTTGAACACCGAGACTAAGCACATGGAAAATAAATCTCTTCTGTTCTTTAGTAAATTAATCACAGGATCTTCATCTCATCATTTACTCTGCGAGGGATAACTCAAACCCTTTGCATTCAGCAGCTAGGCAAGTCTATTAGGAACCCAGTTTGACTCAGCATACGCTTATGCCAATGTCAGGATATTGTTATTCCAGCATCAGGTCTCCTGGTGAGTGAGTCCTGTAACTAATTCAAAAATGAAAGGATACCTGCTCCTCTGCTTCCTACGCCCTGCTGTCTCTAAGCAATTACTTATGTGCCAGCATCATTGTAAATCTGTGCTTTAGTACACTGTGAAAAGCAATTGAAGTTATGCAGCAACTTAAACATAGAAACACTTATTAATACCTGCACTTACAGTGAAAGGACTCAGGTCTGCTTTCTTCAAGCGATGAGATCATTTGCAGAGCTTTCTAGTCAATGTGAACCTGACTGACAGGTCACTTAGGCTTCCAATTCATCCCAGCAGACTACTGATGTTTCTAAACTGATCCTCAGAGAAGCAAAAAGGCAATAGCTAGCACTTTACTCTTGCCTTTGTAAGGCTGATGTTCAGGCATGGAGATAAGGCCTTCTCCCTAAAACCCCTGTCAGCAGAAGGAAGACTTTCACGAGTTATGCTAGACTGTGGGAAAGATCTGATATAAAATTTTTATGAGGTTCTAATTACCCCTCCTAAATGAACTGCAACAGCAAGCTCACCCTTTGAAAAAACTAAGAGGTAAACCCTTCCTTAGGCACATGAGTAAATATTTTCAGTGTCTTATTGACTAGTCTCATATGCCTGAGTACTTCTTTTCCTGATGTGTAGGAACATATTTACTATCTATACCAAACCAAACTTTGTTTCACAATAAAGTAGGGAGGTGCTTTTATAACGTTTTGCAGATGAGGAATGGATGCAAAAAAAAATAAAAATTAAAAACTATATTCTGTCCAGCTACCAGGACAGTTGATGTGGGCTTGGGGGTGTGCTGGGCATCCATGTTCATGAGAGCAGAAAGCAAAACAGAAACCCTCTCCTCCAGGGCTGTCATGCTTGGCTCTCTCCACACTCAATGGCAAATGCTGCTGCTATAGCGCACACAAAGCCAGTGTGCTGCACATATGGTGATTTAAGAACACAGAGTCAGAGGAATGGAGCAAGGGAGCTCATTTTTTAAAAGACTCATATGTCCCAACAGGTAGAAGTCTCCTTACAACATGAAACACCATTCAACCTTCCCAAGTTAGTACAATGCTTTATTTTAATAGTGACAGTGTCCTGCTTTGAAAAATCTTATATGCACCGGGAAGGAGTGACTTAGAAGCTGCAGGAACACAGTTATCACCACTGTATTTGGCCCTTTCCCTTGGTAGCAACCAGTCAGTTAACACATAAGCACAGTTGGGGTTACCTGATGATAGAAATCCTGTGGTCAGGGCTCTGGAGCAATGGGTTAAAGATTCAGAAGGATCTCTCAGAAATGTAAACTTGTAATGGCTGCAGTACAGTGCAGTGATGTAAAATCAATGCAGATGCGAGCTTTAACACAAAGGTAATGGGGAGGCAAAGACATAAATAAGGAAAACTACGAGTGAAGAAAGGGCTGGTAATAGAGGAAAGTGCAAAGCGAACATGAGGTGCTGTCATTTAGGATAAATAATTCTTGGATAGCTCTTGCACAGGACTTATCAGACACACAGCCCACAGTGCTCTAAAGATGAACTAATACGTTTTTATGGTTGAGGAAACTGAGGCACAAAGAACGGGTGCTGTTTATATGGGGGTCATGTATTCCATGCCAGATGCAAAAGCAGACATCAGGATTCTCAGCTTCCTATTCCACGCCCCACCATGCCATGCTAAAATGATTTGTTCTGCCATTGCTGCAATCTTTCTCCAAATATACTTTTTTGGCTAGCAATAAACCCAGTTTGCTGCTGAGGTATGGGTTTCCCTAGTCAGGAGGGCTATGACTGTATTGATGTACTCTTTTTCCAGACTCCACTTTCTCTTCATTTTCAACATTTGCACAGGTACAATAAGGTTTGTTACCTAGTTCAATACCAGGTACCTTTGCATAGAGAGCGTGTCACAGTTGAATGCACACTGGAAGGGCTTAGATATGTATTCTGAACAAGGAACATGTAGAAGTAAACCATAATGCCTGTTTCTGTCCTTTAACATTTTTAAAGCCATTTTGTTCCCAGAATTACTGCAGCCTCTCAGATAGGAAGGCCACACAACACTTCTCGATTGCCCTTGTTGTCCTCTTCTCCAGCCAGATGAAATACTCCAGCTGAAGGGTACTCCTGAAAAACCTGATTTTCCACAGCTGATGTACTATTCATATGATCTTTTTTTCCAAAAAGAAAACTATTTCAGCAGAAAACTTTGCTAGAAGTTCAAAAGTATTTTTAAAAATACTCATTAAAAAAAAAATGGAAACATATCGGTTTTGTGTTTCTCTCCTGCCCTTTGCCCATTTCCTCATTCTATTTGATGCTGAATCCATACATATCTATTTTTTCACCTTTGCTTTTTCCTATAACTCAATTTTTTTTGTTATAGCTTTCTAGCTTTCTTAACTTCTGGAGTTATTGTATAATAAATGGACAAGTTTTAGCTCATTCAGAAATGGAGATGTTCCCGAAAATTAGAAAGTGAAAAGTGTAAATATATACAAACACAAAATACATATGGCTTTATCATTTTACCACATTCAGTGATGAGGGGAAAAATAAAATTATAGGAAAATACATTCTTCAAAGTTCCTTTTTAAAGTATTATAAAACCAAAGAATATACTCAATTTTTAATTTTGCAAACCAGAAATGGCTTTTAAGAAAATAAATTAATCCTCTTAAAAAAAAAATTAAACAAAAAACAACCCACAACAAATTACCTCTACTATGTCTCTTAACCTAAAACAGACGTAAGCACCACTTATCTGCCACCAAGCACTGTTTCTGTGTTCAGCTTTATGGCAACCTGCTACAAGTCCCTTTTGTGATTTTGCTTTCTCTCTCAAGGCAAGGTGAGTGTTACTCTCCTGCTTCTCTGGGTATCTAATCCATTATTTCTGGATTGAAGATTTTATGCTTTTTTCTCATTACCTGTCAAAGGCATTTCCTTCTCCAAAGCCACCATTCTCTCTTTTCCAATTAATCACTTTCAATTATTACCTAATCATTCAACAAATAAATGCTGTTCACTTTCCTGGGGAGGCAGTGGTGGAAGTCCAAGGGATTAGAAAAATGTAATCTATTGAATGTAAAGTTCCATATCAAATTCTACAACCCACATTTGCCCAGAATCTTTAGGTTTCAGAGGCCTGCCTAAATAAAAACAGGTTTTCCAGGGATGGTACTGACAGTTGGCAGAGTTTATCATCTACCCACAGCTTTACAAAGTTATTGTTAGTACCTGAAGGGAAGGTGACCATTTGAAAGAAATGCCCTGCTTCAAAGACCCAAAGGTTCTTTCTAATGCTGTCCTATCTTTTCAACAGCTTCTAGTGCCATGGTTAGCTTTTGATTGATTACTCACTTATCTAATTCTCACACAGTAACTCTGCTAACACTGAGAATCTTTTTAAATCAACAATTTCTCCCATGGTTCTTGGGACAGACACCTATAGGATGATCCTGAATAGTCTGGAGGCTTCTTGTAAGCCTGTTCAAAATGCTCTTGCTGGAATATTTGTAGCCATGCAGAAAGGAAAAAGTCCTCAGGTGGGAATACTGGCCACCTTGTTCTATTCAAGTTGTCAGGCATTCTCCATCACTACTCAGTTACAGAAAACTATTTGTAGGACACAGATTTTAAATTTCAGTTCTACAAATATTACTCTATAAAAATATATCATATTTCTTACCACTCAGACATCTCCCTCAAAGTCAGAAGAAGGTCTGGGAGACAGGGCATATACACATTCAACACCTGCTCTCTGCATTGTTGGTATGGTAACATGCATCTCTCCTTGAACATCCTTTTCTACTTCTGACTTTCAAGATCATTTTCTTAACATGTGACAAGCCTATCCTAAATCCCAAATCTTAATGAGCTTGGAGTCTTCAAAATACATTAATTCCCAAATTTGCCAATTCCCCTAAAAATTCCAAATTAGCTAACAGATTTGTATTAAGTCTATCCACTAAATTGCATTATCACACAGTGGAAAAAATGACAATATAAACCCTGAGATTTGAATCTGCTTAAGCCAACAGAACTTATATATTAAATGTGCCCGTGTACAACTGGGCTTATCCCATTTGCTCCAGTGTCTTCACTGTTTGTCCCACCAGGCTTAAACTGCCTGCATAAAGTCCAGCTACGCTCCCTCCCATGAGGTCCAGAGCACTCCCCAAACCGAGGGAACAACTGTAAGCATAAGGGTGCCTCTGTGCTGGCTACAGGGAGATTATTCATGTCCTTCAAGTAGAGTTGCTCCTTTGGAGCATCTCAATTTCCAAAGGATGGCCACGAGCTCCCACTCACTTCTTTGTAGTTCATACTGCTACCAAGGCAGTTGGATTTAACTATGAAGAATAGGTGGGACTTCTAAAGAGCATAGCTTACTGCTCATCCTTATTCCATATCAGCTGTGCTAGGTAGTAGAAACGTGTCCTGTCTGAGGGATCAGTGGGCTCCACACAAATGCAAGAGCATAGACGCTGCTTTCAGAGGCACTAACAGGGGAAGAGGTTTGTTGGATAGATACTCCAAATTTGGATAGGGTGGGAAACAGAATCAGAACTGATGACTCCCCGTCTCACGGATTAACAGCCAGACAGCACACTATTGTTAACCACACTGAGATCCTTGGATGACAAATAAATGGGTAGGCAGCATCAACAGTAAACCATGACAATAGCAACTTCTATCCAGTGAGATCACAGAAATCCAGTCAAGCAATTTGCTCTGCCTTCCAGTAGAGATCATCCCAAAGATTCAGAAGAAAATTTGTAGAAATTTTCAGAAGTCAGTACACTTTACAATTTCAAAGTGCTGTTCCTTTTTACAGGTTATTGTGAGACAGGGAGATCCATCACCCTTTCTGTATATGAGAGGATCCACCTTGCTCTCTACCATCCCATAACAAAAGCAAACAACCATGGTTCACAGAAGGTAAACAGTTGGGTAGCTCTGACAGAAAAAGCCCAGAATGACAACCTAGAGCCACCTTTGATTTTCCAGTATTAAATACTTTCTAGTTGTCCTTTTCCTTTAAGCAAGTTGGAACAGGTATCAGTTGAGTCTAGTTGCACACAAAGGAACATTTCTTCAGAAGATCTAACATATAAAATTTCTCCCCAACTTATACAAAGCCTACCTGTCTGTCCCATTCTTGATGGAGAGATTCTTGATTTTTTCTGGTTTTCTGTGCACTGTCTGATCACTGTCTCTTCAGGGCACAGCACACACCCAACTGCACTTTCTTTTCTAATTTCTATTTTATTTTTTTGTAGCAGATCCCATAGCTCCAAAGTTAAGATACATGAAGATATAAAGTCAGACTCTCAAAAAATGCACACATGTTAATGTAGTGAAATAGTCCAAAACACAACCACATGTTCCTGTCAGATTGTTCCCTTTCCAGCTCCATTTAGTATTCACTTAAAACAGACACTGTAACTTGCAAACATTACATGAAGCTTTCTGTTGGCTACATGGGACACCCTTCAGGGCTAGGATTTCCTGTCCTCACCTATTTGCAGGGCTTTGTCCTCTCTCTCCAGAGTTACATCTGAAATGGTAAGAAAGAACAGTTGCCATGCTGGAGCATTTGCAGTGGGACAGAAAGCTCTGCATTCCCTGGAACCACCTGCCCATTTCTCCTCTCCTTACCTTGTCCACATTCTGAAATTCAAAGTGTTTTCCTGAGCAGGCAAAATGCAAGAAGGTGCTTCACTCCCCTATGGGACCACAGAGAGGAAGCTGCCTGCACTTTAGCAGTTGCTGAATATAAATACTGTCCTCGGCTGAAGTGGCTCCTCACCAATCCTTCAACTGGACAATGATGTCCTAAGTGCAGTGAAGCTGTTATGCTTCTCTCACTTAAGGCACTCCAATCACGAGCATTTCAGTGGGGGAAAGGTGAACCAGTTCAACCCAGGTTGGAAGAAAGACCAGTGGTAGCCCATCCCCAGAACCTCATCTGAGCAGCTTGTATGAAGGAGTGCTATGATTAGATTCTACCTCATTAGCTTTTATTCCCCTGCTTCCTCCATACACCCCACAGGTTGTGTGAAGCTCTCCATGTAAAGAAATCTTGGTTCAGGGGAGAAGGGGAGAAGGGGCTATGCTCTCAGGATGCCAGGTCTAGTGGAGTCTCTTGAGAGGGGACATAGTGCTTGGGCACTCTGGTGGAGCATGCACAGGCCATGGGGAAGGGTCACAGTGGTGCCACCTACACCCTTGTGTGAAAGATGGGCTGTCGCTCCGAGGGATGTTATGGACTTAATGCAGAAATTGCCATGCTAGGTTCTCTGGACTGTGCTACAATGAAACTAAATTAGATGATCCTTCTGGCCTTAAAATTTTGCTCAACGTAAGGAATATTTCTTCACAAAGCCCAGCTACATTTTTTTTCTTCAGTTCAAGAGATCCATATTTTTTTTTTCTGAGAAAATTCAGAGGTCATTCCTCTTCTCTGAGATTCACTACTTTTTGTTACTACTTTGAGATGTGAGAAAAGAAAGTGTCTGTCTTAAAAGCTGCTCTCACTGTCTAAAGCACAAGCTATTCTGGGTGCCTTGTGATAATGGCTCCCAGCTTTTTTTGGACAGCTGTATCCACTTACATACCTGAAACCCTCTGCCTGTGCTAGTTGTCTCCATCTTTTTGAACCTGGTGGTTTGTCATGAGCAGCCTGAACAATAGTGCTGGTGAGATCACACAAATGATCTTTGAGACAGGAATTGGTATCATAGGCTATTCCTCATATCAGAGATCAACAGCAGCAGTGCAAACGCCTGGGAACCTATTTTATAGGTTGATATTAATGATTTATAACATTACCACAGCTGTAGTCTCTCTGGAGAAAACAGTTGAGTGTGTTTTGCTAAAACTTTAAACAGCACAACTTCAGCCAGTCCTAATAACAGTGTCCATTCTCATCCTCCCAAATGCGAGGGAGTCAGGTCAACCAGTCAAAGGTCAAGTAAAGGCTGACTCCTGAGAAAAAGTGCATTACTCTGTGAGGCAAAGGTTTGACTCAAACCTTTGTCAGGCTGCTAGGGATGCAGATGCCCAGCACAAAACCTTCTCTAGGCATGCTAGTGAGAGGAGCCAGGACTGACAGACAGACTGACGACCTTGCCTCCACCCCTGGGAGTCCAGACATGGTGACTGCCAACAGGACATCTCAGTAAGAGAGACCACCATCTCAAAGGGCTAAGAAAAACAGTGGGAATGAACCACTCTCTTTTTCTCCGCCCCAAACAGTGAAGGGGCCAGAACTTTTCTCTCATTTCATATGTGCAAACACAAACCAGACCAAATATGTACAGTGGTGTCCACACAGTCAGCAGTTTCCCTGAGAGACAGCTGGTCAGCTAAGGAGAGGCGGGAACCATGTTACATAAAATCTATTCATTTGATGTTATTTATTTATTCATTTTATATTGAGTACACGGTAATCTTAAAAAAATTTATCATCTCAGAAGCTGCAAAACACATTTTCCAGTCTTGTTGACCCTTTGGCTTTGTGGAATCACAGTCTGATATATCATCTGATAATCATATTACATACCTGAATGCTGCCTTTCATCCATTCCCTGGTGCGGGTTGGTTATGAGTCACACGAAATGAATACTGAGTGGGTGGCATTTACAAACCAGGCATCCTGACTGGCTACATACGCAAGACCATGAAGGTCATCCACTGAATTGTTTTGTGCTTCAGTCAATATTGTCCCATGTACTCCAGCAGTCCTGTTTTCAGAGAGCATTATCTACTTGAAAACCAAATCTCTGCATCTGAATGCCAGCCAGGAGGCTCACCCAGGTCCCTCTTTTTCTCTGTGCCACAACCACTTGTATTAGACACTAATGAGTGTCATCTTTTCTAGGGAAGAAAAAATAACAAGAGCTTATTTGAGCATTCTGCACGAGATAGGTGGAAGCTGAAATGGCAAAGATGGGAGGAGTAAGAGTGGTTTCCAAGGAGTTGGAAAAAAAGCTAGGGAAAAGGGTAGCAATAAAAAATAGTTCCATGAATACTGATGTAGATCTTTAAAAAATACTTTTTTCTGTTTGTGATGTTTTTGTGGTTGCTTTTCAAACTTATTCTTTTGCCTCAATTTGACAAATGCTATAGAAGATCTGAAGTAAACAAACTTCCTATCTGTACATGTATTTGCACCTGTAACCCAACCCTAATCCATTTATGTGCTTACCATAAATGCATATCTGTTCCATTCCATCAAAAAGACCAGAACTGCCTTGGAAGTACAACAAATCTAACATTCCCATGGCTGATGTTGTGGAGACAATTCTTTCAGGAAAAAAAAAAAAGGTGCACAGAAAGATCCTTGGCTTATGCAGTGTTACACAGGAGGGCAGGGACATCTATGAGCACAGAATCCAGGACATGAGTGCCAGTGTTTCAGGGAAGGACTATGGAGGATTGCTTGCAAAACAGTCCTCAATTACTGAGCATGGGAGCAGCTAAGAAGAGTGATGAACCCTGCCAAAGATCTGCCCACACACTTCTGCCTGGACAGGCCACAGCTCACCCCTGTGCTTTGGCTAACCTCCCCTCGGCACAGCAAAAGCAGTCCTGTTCCAGCAACTGCCACTCAGCTTCATTCCAGCTACAGCTGAGGGACAGAAATTATGGAGAGGAAATTTAACCATCTTCTCTGATTTCCTCTGTGTGGGGGTAAAAAACCATGAGCCAGGAAACACAGATGATAGCATAATTGGTTATTGATGAGAGCCAGGGGCAGCCGCAACTGTTTGCACTGAGAGAAAAATCTCTGACAGTGCATGATGTCAGCATTGATCTGCTTTACCAACAGAAGGAAACAACCTTCCAGCGTAGCATCAGGCACTAGGGACAATTACCCAGCAAACATGGAGCAGGGGAGTGACTGATCTGCCCAGCCAAGAGGTGTCTGCTGCTTTCCATGCTGGGGTCATTATATTGCTATGGAGATGAAACCCACAACAAACCTGCCTGCTGCGTGCTGTGGGTGGTAGGGCTGCAACGCAGGGCTCAAAGCTTTTCCATCAAGTCAAACTCTGCTTATCCAAAAATGACATGCACTTCCCTGGAATTTACACTGGGATCCCAAGCAGCTGATGGGGACTGGTGAAGCTCTGGAGAAGCAGGTACCATCAGGTTTTCAAACCCTGTTCTTTATGCCTTTGGTGAACCTTAATGGCATAGGCCTGGGGCTCTTCAATTTGCTCTTCTTTAACTCTTTCTCCCACTTCTTTGTTCTTTCCTCCCTATTCCTAAGCCCAAATACATTGTTTTCTTTCCTTCCTCTGCCTTGGTTCAGTTCCCCTCCCCTCCCTCTGCCAAGGCATGGATCTCTTTCCCTCCTTGCTTCCCCACTTCCCATTCTGTGCCCATTTTCTTTGGTTTGGTCCCCATGGCCACCTTCCCCATTTTTGCCTTTTGCTTTCTACATCTACATCTTCCTTCCTCCATGCTCTCTCCGTCTGTCTTTCACCTTCTTTCTTTGCCACCTGCCAATTCCAAGCCTGTCTGTGCTTTCCAGTTCTTTTCTTCCCTGATGCCATTTCAATTATTGGCCGATTCTCTGGTCGCTTTCCTCTCTCTCCCTCTTTTTCCCTCTTCCCTCCCTCAGGGACTCAAGCTTGTCTCTCCCCGTTTGTTTCAGGGATGCCATTGCTGTGGATTTTTAGGCATTTGCAGATTTGTTTGTTTTTATCATCACACCCCTCTCTTGCTGTTTAGCTGCTTGTCACTTCACTTTCCTCTTTCTGCCTACCCCAGCCAGAGCATCATTATGTCCTTTCTCTGTCTCAGCCCATCATTTCCCACAGAGGCCATTATTATTAACCATGCCGGGAGATGTATGAGCAGCGGTCAGCAGGGTCAGCAGGGCTCTGTTTCAAATTGATGGGAATCAGAAATGGAAGTGGCACAGCGGGCAAGGGGAAGCGCCAAGTGGAAAGAAAGCAATGGCACCTCGCAGGCTGACACTGCAGGGGGAGATCTGGCAGCTGAGCCAGAGGGGTCTCCAGAACCCACACCCTGACAGACGCACCTTAATTAATGCCCCCCTTCAAAAAGCTGGATGCAGCCAGCGAGTGTGAAGGATTCTCAGTGATCCAGACACTGCCTGTTGCACTGTAGATCAAGCCTCATTTTATAGAAACACGTCTCCGTCAGCCTCCTGACATCTTCAGGCCAGACAGAAATTCCTTTCAATTAAAGAGCTTGCAGGAGGATCCCATTACTCTGGCAGGTATCTCAAGTGCAGGAAGGGGGTGGGAGAACAGCTGCCAGCACTGAGTGGGGGGAAAGGATGTAAGAGGCTATGCATATTGGCTTCTGATGTTGATATGAGGAGAAGAGACAAGTCCCAGAGCAGTGCTTATTTAATGACCTAAAGAAGCAGAAGAAGAGGGAGCCTCATTCGTAGTGTCCTCGAGGATGCCAATTGTGAAAACGTCAGTGTGCTGGATTCCTGCCTGAGACAGGCATCACATAGGGCAGCCTTCTTCCCTCCACGGGCATCTGCTCAAAGCTCTTTGAAAACTATCGCTCCTCCACTTTCATAGCCCCCAAACTTCCAGCTCCTGGCACGAGGAGGGACTCCGGCAACACTCCTGTCCCAGGCACCACATTTATAGGACAAACACTTTGGAGACTGCCAGACCCGTCTAGGGAACAACATCTTGAGGCAGCAAATGTTCTTATCTTCTTGTGCAACTCCTCAGCACAAGCTGCACTCTCTTTCAGATACTTAAGGGGGCTGCATGGCTTTAATAATCCCGCTCCTTCACACACTTGCAAGTCCAGGAATTTAAAGCAAAGTTACCTTTTAAAATGGCCTTCAGAACACTGAAAAATGCATATGGGAAAGGACTGCTTAAAACTGCTCAACCAGCCCTGTCTCTGCTGCCTTTCCCCACAGGCATCATTTAGTTATTGCCTGCATATAAATTAGGCAGGCTTAGACAGAAGAGCTATTGACAAGGGTACCTCGCTCCATTTTCTTTTCCTAACATGGGAAATTCTGGAGAGAAAAGAGCCTGCATTACAAATGGTCAGAAAAGGAACAATCAACTAACAGAGGGATATCTTTGGTATACCTCTACTAGGGTGATGTCTACTAAACAATAGCTAGTAGAGAGTTTTTAGGTTTGCAGGCTAACAAGCTGCAAATTTGTATTTTGACAATATTTTTATATTTAAAATCACTTTCAGAAAATCTGTTCTGACCAACTCTCCTGAACAAAGCTGTGTCCTTGTGAAGCTATTTGCAGCATCATAAAGACAATGCACACCATTTGCCATAGCAATGAGAAGACAAGTCCAAGTGGATTCTATTTACAACCTTAAAATTGAATTTCCAATCTAGGGTTTGAGAGGGGGAAATAGGAATTTGCAACATTCTCTCCTAGATTTACTGACATTGTATAACCACTAGATTAAATAAAAGATTTGGCCCCATGGAGCGATGTGACAGAGACCAGCAAAACAACAACAAATATCAGTAAGACCACAGTCACAGGGCAATATTTGCCAATAGTATATTAATTTTTAGGATGGAAACATGCAGCCTCCCTGACTAGGTACAATTCCCTGTACAACTTCCAGACACTGATATGCTGGCCACGAAGGCTATAAACTTTGAGGAGGTCTTGAGACCTTTCCAAATTATATGAAAATCACTTTGGTTATATAACTGAGTTTCCCACACACATACTTTTTGTCATACAAGTAATCCATCACAAAAGCAACTCATTAACATGCTTAATGTTGGGGCTTACAGGCCAAATTATATTCTGTGGTAAAGACTGCTGAGAAAAGGTTCCACATGTGAAACTCAGATCAGTTTTTGACTCATTCTCTCCTGCAAGCTCTGTAGTACATACTTTCCTGAAAAACTGTTCCCTGAACACAAATTAAGGCCTTCAAGGCATCTGGGTTAATTTTTTTCTGCTAAGAAGTGTTTCCAGTGAGAAAGCTTAATCCTCAAGTGATCTGGGTCCCAATAAAAACACCCATAGTGTCAAGTCCACAGACAATGGCAACCACAACCCTTTTATATTTTAGCACAAGTTAGGTCAATAATATGGGAGGGCTTAGACAAATTTATTCATAATTTCAGGAGAATTTAAATGTTGACATTTTTTAAAATGCCTACAAACTACTGTGTGGGCAAAGAACCTTACAGTGGTCACAGTGTTTTCTGGAAGAGAGCTGCAACAATGAAATACTTCTGCATTCCTCTGACCAGAATTTGTGAAAATATTTACCCTTACAGAGAATAATCATTTCCAGTACAGCTGAGGATTTAAGCCAACAACTATGTGTAAATTACCAGAAACCGTGAGAAAAAGTTAGAAAAACATCTAACGATTGAAATCAGAGGCTGTCCTCTGATCAGCACCTCAAGAATGGTCTGAAACTTTTCAGGATGCATCTAACTCTGTTTAAATTAGCACAAGTAGTTTTTCAGACAGATCAAGTTTGCCTTAGGTTTGGAGACACAGGTAGGTGCCAAGAGGTATGTTATAACTTTATCTTTGTGAAGAGTGCAGCCCCTTCAAAAGGCAGAGATAGTCAGCTTTCCATTTAAGACATGGTACATTTTATTTTGACTACAACAGCCACAGGCGTGCTGGGGAAAAGACAACTTCATATGGCAAATCAGCTGACTAGATGGCTCACACAGTCTCACATAAATATGCAGATGACACTACTTGTCTTCTGGGATATGCATAATGCCATAAATGACACACACACAGAGTATTTTCTTAAAACTGACTACTGCCTTAAATGACATACTCTGATACCAAGCAATGTCTGATCATTTCTTAAAGGCATTTGATCTACAAACAAATCAAGTTCCTGAAAGATATTCAACATCAGCTGTCACACAAGGAAGGAAGGTGAGCAGACAGACAGATGAGGGAGATGAATGGTCAGCAGAGTTTCGGATAGGATATGCTAGCACATTACACATCTCATGCAGGAGTAACAGAATGTAAATACCAGCATATCCCTAGTGACCACTTAGTTTTGACAAGAGAAACAAGGACTTGGCTCAGTGGCTCAGTTAGTGCTCTCCTAGAGAGAAGTGCAGCAACCCAAGGAGAGCAGAGGGCCCCAGAGGCTGAAATAACTCACCACCACTATTACTCTTTCTAGAGAGGCTGTAAAACTCTTCTAGGGCTGGGGTAGCACCAAAGAGCGAGATAACTAAAAGGAGAGTAAAATGAAGAAATAATCTATTTCTGCTGAAGGTCTGTGCAAACTAGGAATATTAAAGCTTTAGGAAGTCTGAGTTGAGTAGTTGTGCCAGAGAAACTCTATGCTTATATTCTGCTCTATGCCTGTTGCTATTCCAGGCTTTTAATGGGATAAAAACATTTGAGAGGCACTCCAAAGCAACAGTGAGAGGTACGGGCTCAGCTGGGAGGCAGATGTGAGAGAGCAGGAAGTGTGCAAAGCGCTGGTCTCACCCTTAGAGTTGTCCAACAATAGGAAAGTGAGTTGCTACGAAAGCAAAAGACTTCCTGTTTTTCACAACCCTTTCCCCCAACACAACTACAACACCCTATGCTCAACAATGTGTAATGGCTCTGCAACTCTTTATTCAACCTCCTTGCTCACTTGCATAGAGTTCCATGGATACTCACTGTTCCCTGTCCTCTTGTACACAGTGACCAAAAGCCTAACATTTGATTTTTGCAGTAAACTTTTGTTAAATTGCCTCCCAGAAAGCCTCTCTCCATGGCACCGAGAAGAGCCCACTGGAACACCTGAGGATATCCTAGCAGAAGAAAACATGCCTGTGTCATGTCTGCAGCACTGCCTGAGGAGATAAATCCCTCCCTCCCAGAAAAGGCAAGAATGCCTGATGAGCCAGGGTGATCAAGGAAAGTCGTGCACTGGACCTCACCTTAGCAAACAGGAGGGAGAGACTGGACGATGAAACACAATCTTATGCAGAGAGGGGGACTTTGGGACATTCAGTCTCCAGTTCTTATATCAGCCTAGAGACTGGAAAAACACCTTCACTTCCAAACACATTCATGATTCCCAGACTGTCAGGAGAAAACCAGACACGGGGCAACCCTTGGATGCTTTTAAAACATTTCTACATTGATTCCTTCTTGAGATACAAAGCATCCAGAGAGATGAACTCTCCTCTTACTCAAACCTTATTTTTCATAATTATGCATCTTTAGTGTTTCATAACGACCAATTTAATCACTTTTGCCGTTTAGAGGGCTACAACAGCCAATCATGGTAATGGGCTTGGTATTTGGTAGGAACCATTTAACGCCCAAGAGCCCTTGTTCTGGGCCACTTGATGCCACTTAAGTTTGACAGACAGACTCTCATTAGCACAAGTTGCTAAACCTCTCAGATAAAGCTCATTTCTTTTAAACAAACTCTGCTCAGTGATCCCCAAAGTCTCTGAGTGAGGAAATTTTTATCTCGCTTCAGATCTGTGCAGGTCTGTGGAAATTAATCAGCATGTTTCCTTGTGCTGGGGGCTTTCTGTGAAATTATCTACCTTTCCTCCTCATAGTTGTTCTCTCGTACCTTGCACATAAGATCTGTTCCCACTGTGGCCACCTTGTCTGTCTCCTGCAGGGCCACCTGGGCTTATGTGACCTTTCCTTTTCATATGTAACCCCCTTGATGAGTTTCTGCTCCACTCAGACCAGCCTGCACCTGCCTCTAAGGGACAGCTCTCACTATGCAATTGTTTCTTGCTGAGGACAGATGAATACACATTTGGAAACCTTTAAAAATATCTACAGATCTCTGGCTGCTACTAAAACTGCTGCCCTTGCCTTTGCCATTCCTGTTACCCCATCTGTTCTTTAGACAGTGATCCAAAATGCAAAAAATAAAGCTCAGGGCATCTGAACTGCTTTAGATACTCTCAAACTCATATGCAAGTCTGCACCCCAGCTCACATGATGCCCAACAGATTTGACAATGCTCATGGTAGAACAGTGCTGAATATTTGCTTCAAATGCAACCAAAGCAGGCCTCCCTGTGTAGCTGCAAGGATGAGCAGTGGGGCAGCAGGAGGTGCTGCAGATTGTGTTCGACAGACACATGGACAGTGGCTTCTGAGAAATCTCAGACTACTACAGGGTATGCAGGGAAGGACAGAGGTTTTTACTCAAGGACTTACACAGCAGAAAGGTTGGCCACCCCTCAAAGAACTTTGTGTTCAGTGGGCAGGCTAACGACTTGGCATCAATGTTAAGGAAGGATGTCAGATCTATGATGTCTGGTTTAAAACCATTGAATCCATTCGCTTCTGCAGTGTTCCCCAAGAAGAAATTTGCCCTTTACATTTTCTCTTTTCCCCATTATATCACAGCCATTGTACATGCAGTGAGGCTCAGAGTTATAAATGTAGGAGTGGTAAATGGAAAATACATTAATATATGAACAGTAAGCTCCTAGGTGATAGAAAAGAGGCATTATTTTGTGGGACAGGGTACCATCTCACTCTGTGAACAGTCTGAATGCTTCAGTAAGGCAACTACAGAAAAAATACAATATGTTGAGCTAAAGGAGTAGAAATCAGTCCCTAGGAAGGAAACGCCCATTTTCAACACAACTTGCCCCAAATGTCAACATCTTCCACAACTACTGCTTTCTGACATGTCAGATGGTGACCTGAGAGAATGGGTGGTGGGTTGCCGTGTATCTTAACAGTCTAAATGGACCTCATGTTCTAAACCACCATGCTTTGTTCCAGTACAATGAATGCAATATTCTCAATGCCATAATTCAAATGGAGTCTGTTTCACCAGGCACACACAGACAAAACCACAGTACTGCAAGACACTCTGTGCACCTGTCCAAAGCTGAAGAGAGCTTTAACTGATGTTATGACATATTACTTGGGCAATAGCCCAATGCCCCTTAATTAGAGGCTGCCTGCTAAGGTACCCTCAGCAGGAGAAGAGTTAAGGGTGCATTTGTAACCTGAAATCTCACCTTACCTGGCTTGTGAGTGCTTAACTGTGCAACTTTAATGTGTTCTTATCAGAGCATTTTTATTGAGCCATTATTAACACTGGTTAGATACAATCTAGTGTTTCCCAGATCCCCCTCATCCCCAGCCATTACCTGAACCACACAGAACACGAGATTCAAAGGAAGCATTTAAGTCAACTCCTGCTATCGCTCTCCAGACATCCAATGCTGCTAATTCCTTAGTAGCTTCCTTAAATGGGGCTTGAGTTTTGGTTGCTATCTTGCATGCCCTGGGCCAGAGTGCACATTGAAGGAAATCCTCTACTGATAATTAATAAGTTCCCCTGACACTGGCTGCTCATTAATCTATTATTTTACTCCTCTAATTACTTCTGTCTGTTCAAGTTAACAGTCTCCTTCCCTCATCTTCTCCGGGTCTCATACAGGAGATGCTGCATGCAAATGTGACTTTTCTTTGTCCCCAACTCCCTTAAAACCTCTGCTTTGGGCATGAACTCCAAGACCCATCCCCTGCATGGAGTGAATTGGCTCTCCATAGGTCTGCATTTCACTCAAGTGAAATGAAGCTCCAGGCATCCAAGATGGAGCTTGCAGAAGGAGTATCTAGGGAACATTAGCTTCTCTGTGTTGCCCCTTGGAAAGCTCCCAAGAGCTACAAGGAATCCTCCTCACAGAAGTCAAATGGTTGTAGTTCTCCCCACAGAAAATGGGGGCACTTAGAATTTCACAGTGCAAGGAACATCTACGTATATATGGCCTGATTTCCTTCTACAATAGCAGCCTCTCCCCTGTACTGGGTCTGCCTGAAATGGAGTTCATTTTCCCCACAGCAGATCTCATAGCACTGTGCTTTGCATTAGGAGCTAGAAAGGTGTGGATAACACACACCAGCGTTTTGGCTACTGGTGAGGAGCACTGGCACAGCACCAAGGCTGTCTCGCCAACATTTCCTCCTCACCAGTATGCTAAGGGTAAGTGAGATCTTGGAAGGGGACACAGCCAGGACAACTGAGCCAAACTGACCAAAGGAATATTCCATACCATATGGCATTTGCTCAGCAATAAAAGCTAAGAGAAATGGGTAGGGGCATTCATTTACTAGGATGCTTGTCTTCTGCAGAAACCAATACGTGTGCTACAGCCCTGCTTCTCGGGAAGAGGCTGAACATCGCCTGTTGGTGGCAAGCAGAGAGTGAAAATAAATATTTTGTTTTCCTTTGCTTCTGTGAGTGGCCTTTGCTTTTGCTTTATTAAACTGCCTTTATCTTGACCCACAAGTTTTTTCCATCTTATTTTCTCCCCCCATTCTGCTGAGGAGGTGAGTGATGGAGCGGCTTGGTGGACATCTGGCATCCAGCCAAGGTCAACCCACCACATACCCAAAGCCTAACAGTCAGCACAAATTAACTTCAGGTCCCTTGGGCAGAAGGAAAGATAGAAGCAGGAACCAATTATTTATTTGCTTGGAAGATACCCAAGTACAGCAGAGATAAATGCAATAGATACAAGAGAGCATGAGAGGCTGGAGTTACAGAGTTTGGAGCCTGACCTGATCTTCTGCAGCTCAGGGAACTTCTGAAGTTTTGTCTCCTAGCATGATTGACTTCAAAAATACTAATTCTCTGTCCCTGTCATGCAGCTATACTTTAGGTACAGGCAGGCTTTGGACAGAACCATGCCACACAGCCAAAGGATGGCAGGTACTCTGCTCTCATTTTTCACGCTTACTGCTATATTTCACAATTCTACCTTTAAGGTGGAAAATGCAAGCCTTTGAGGTTGGTGGATAAGGCTGGTAAACATCAAAATGCTGCACATTTTGTGCAGTAAAATGGATGGACAGACACCAGCTTGGGCAACATACAAAGGAGCACACAGTAAAATGCTCACAAATAATGCATACAGCAGTGTGCACCTGCATACTCAGGCAGCTTTTACAAATGTACAGGCTGCACAGCAGGTAAGGATGGTGGTAATGACATATGGTGACCATTACAGTGCTTGTAATTAGATGATCCTGCCAGCAGTTCTCAGCCAGGCACGTACGAGAGGGCAGTGACCCACAGGCACTCTTATGAGGAGCCTAAGAAACCCCTGGGAGGCTGCATCACTCTTCCCTCTGCCTACCCCAGACTGCAGCCATCTCATCTCCCACTGGTGCCTTTCCTGGGATGCAAGACGGAACAAGGTGTGGGCTCTATGAGTATGCTCGAAAGTGTGCCATAGATACAGTCCTGTCCTCATTCCATGACCCTTCCAATCTGCCACAGCCCTCAGTCAATACAACAACTGAAATCTCTCATAATCAATGTCTTTCCCAGGTCATCAATACCTCCATTACACTTTTCTTGCTTGCAGCTTGTGCTGATCCTTTGGCAGGATATGCTTATCTTTACAATGGCTCAAGTCACTCCAAACTGGGCGTGAAATTCAAAGGCTGCATCAGAGAGCAGCTCTTGCTTTCCTGGATTGGGACTCACCAATCCCTCCCAGCCCCCCTGCTTTGCTCCTGTGCCGCAGTAACACTGCGGTGGGCACTCACTGTGAGTTTATGAGAAAGGATGATTTGTTCAGCCAGTGCATGAAAGAATGCAGAGTACATGAGAAGAGTCATATTTTTCAGGTGCTGTTCAGAAAGAAAGAGTATCTGAAGAAGAAATAAGAAAGAAAATGAGAATCATAAGAAAGAAATAAGAACAAAGCTTTTGAACATGCACCTCCACCCCAAAAAATAAAATCCCTGAATCATGTTTTTGGTCTCTCATGTTTTTCTTCACACAGGAAAGGGGGGGATATTCTGAAGACACATTTCTGAAATGCTCAGAAAGGAGGCTGAGGAAGAAAACAGAACACAAGTGTTCACCAGGGCCTATCGCAGCCTTATGTTACCAAAATAGCTCACTGCCTTCAGCTGGGAGACTCCCATTTTCACTACAGCTGTATTCAGACCTGGGAGAAAAGCTCCACACCACAGGAGGCTGAGTGACCTCTGACCTTGCTGTAGTTGTAATGGCAAGCAGGTTCAGGATGTCTTGCCCCTAAAGCTGGCTTTTTCTTTGCCCTAGGTCTATCTCTGTATACAGGAGATTCTTGCAAATAATCCTGCTTCTCCCTACACTCCTCTGTTCTCTCTCTCACTATTTTCCAGCTATCACTAGAGCTGAAATATAGAAGCCAAGCAGCTCCATCAGTGGGATTGGCATGGGGGTGGAAGCAGAGGCAAGAGACAGTTAGATAATTGTGCAAGAGATGCTTTGGTGGTGAAGGGGTGAAGCCTTTGGGGATGTACAGGAAACCCCCTCCAGACATCAGTGTCCTGGCAGGACCCATGTGCTGCAGAAGATGCTGTCCTCCATGCTCACTGGGGTCCTCAGAAGAGAGAAGACAGTAGGTCTGGCTCCAGTGTAGAATATACCAGACACTAAAGTCAGTGAAGCCATTGAGAGCAGCTGTAGTCACATAACAGCATAATAACAAAATGAAGTCTCTTTCTTTAAATTAAAAAAAAAAATAGCAAGGACCAGCTATAAGCTAGTACTTTAACTTTCTCCTTTTATTAGTTTGTCTCTCTCCTACTGTGAAGAGAAAGTGAGAAATATGCTTGCCTAAAGTAAAACTACTTATAGATTACAGCTACAAGGGAAAAAAAATTGCAGCCTCCCCATTTTCTTCTTAAGGCTACTTTCTTAAGGATGTTTGAATTGAAAGTATTCAATTTAACATGCTATGAAATTTTTCTCTCTTTAATTCACACTCAACCTTCTCTGCATCTTTACAAGCACATTTAAATTTTCAGATGCAAACTACAGCTGCAAATATGGAGTTGCCAGTGGGGAATATGACCTCCAGATGGCAGAGTGAATGGGACCCAGTCCTAAAATATTTGCCCTTTACCCCTGTGAACCCAGAGAAGCTCTATCACCAAATGAGCAGCTCCAAGCACGAAAGACCCACAGCAGACTCATGAGTTCAGATCACTAGAGGGAGACACAGTAACACACACACATCCCATCAGTGTCTTGCACTCAATAACACTCTGTTTTGCTGTAGTTGACCATATAGGTATAGGACTATTGAGCACAAGAGTGCTCAATGGCATGTCTGGAGCACAAGAAAGGCTGGCAGAGAAGGAGGGCAAGGTAGACTCCATGTACAATGCTAAGAATGGCAGGTCTAGCAGATCTCTCCTCTTTTTATTCTAATCAGGACAAAAAAGTACTGATACTGGGTTTGTGATGGTGGTAAAGACAGAGAATTGGTAAGGTTCAGTAACCTGCTGCTGAGATCTGACTTGTGGCAGTGTATGGCACTTCCTTTTTCTGTCGTCATTAATTATGGAAGATTTTGAATTCTCATGTTCTGGGGTACTCAGTTTTCACTCCCCCATCTAGCCCTCCAGGATCCTTCAAGACTGGCTGATGAAGGTAGGGGAGGGAAAGTAGCTAGCTATTCCTGAATGACCTTACTAACAGCCCATTGAGAAGCACTAACCTTCAAAGCAGAGATACAGCACTAATCTTGAGGGCAGACTGTACAGCACTGCACAGACAGCAGTATTACAGCATGCAGTGAGCTGAAAAAATTCTGCTTTTCTGTAGGTGAAGGAAAGTTTTCATATGGACACCATCCAGCTCAGCCTTTAAAATGCCATGGAAAAGACTTTACCAGCATGACCGACTAGAACTGGTATCCATCTGGGAGAAGGAAAAAAGGAAGTAACTCTATCCAGACTGCAACTTGCTGTAAAGAGCAACATTATTATGTGGCAGGAAGGCCACTAACTGGGTACACAACTGCCACATCTTGCCAGCAACAGCACAGAAAATCTTGCCAGAGGTGGAGCAGCCAAGCACTCCACATGTTCCCCTCCAACCACTGCTGAAACAGCAGAGTAAATTTCCTCTACATAGCAGCTGTATTTGCTTGTTCCCCAGAAACGCCAAAATAATCATGAGGCTTTGCTCTCCCTCTATGACCTGGGACAGGAGAGAGAAATCAAAGCTGTTAAAAAAATGTATGTTTCATGCATCAACAGTGATTGTACTGAAACAGCATCACAGACCACAGTAACCAAATGGGGCATTACTACAACAGGAGTGATCTCCATGCAGTGTATGTGTCTCTGGGTGTAGAAGGAAGAAAGTAAAAGGAAAGAGCACCTTCTCAACCTAAGTTTGTTACAGGTGAGGAAGGAGGTGGGGGGTCTGGATTGTGGGCACTAAGAAAAGTAGACTTCTAAAAATATAAGAAATGTGGAGCAAGTGTAAGTGGGAAGCAAATAGAGGTTGAAACAACTTTGGATGCCTTCTGGAGAAGACCTGAAAAAGTTGAAAGTTTGGCTTGTTTCCCAGGCTCTTTGTGAGCCAGCATCCTCTTCCTTTTTTTTTTATGTGGGATAAGATGAAGACTAGATCAAGAGAGAAAAAGACATCTCAGAAAGTGTGCTAAAACAAACTAGGAGTGTTTAAGAGGCAAAATGAAAGGTCTCTGTTGAAGATGAGACCACATTTTTACCAGAGAGTATTTTGAGGATGCAAGAAAAAAAAGGAGGAAAAGGAGACCTGGTTAAAAAATCATCAGTTGCCTGCCCAACATTCTAAAATGCAGGGTCAAACAAATACCTTCTGAATCTTAAACTTCCTGATGAGGCAGAGACAGTTACGTGGGGAGAAGGTTGTGACATGAGAAGAGCTGGCACAATAACTCCACAAAACCCCCACCAAATGTAAACAAAAAACCTCACCCTTAGTCTCCCAAAACAACACTCCTCTCCACAACTGTTTTACTGAGATTTTTAGGAATGCAGCAGAGAAGTGAGAAAAATCCAAACGGTTTAGATAACCAGAAAATCCACTTCCCACACATCACTACCAGGGTTGACTTGTGGTGACTCTGGATGAGGGTTTTCTGTTTGTTACTTTCTGTGGTTATAAACTGGCTTTTCCTGTGCTACTTCAAAGCGAAGTAGCGAGGCTTTGGACTTAGACAGCAATGAAAAGCAAGCAAACACAGGACATAATGATCAAAGTTGCCCAATATGAATGATATGGCCTTCTTAAATCTCATACTTTCAGAAAGCTCTCTGTCTCTGCTTCCTTCAGCACTCAGTATTCAGCTCTACAAGGAGACTGGCATGCACTGAAGGAAGATACACAAGTGAGCGGGGGTGTGAGATAATCTGTCTCTTCCACTTTAGGTCTTATCCTGATCTCTGAGCCCCAAAGCATGAAGTTTAACATCCTTTTCAATATTTTTATTGTGAATAACAAGAATATCCAGATTTGTTCACATTATCCTCAGGAATACATAAGCTGTTTGAGTCTTGCCAAGTTCTCATCTTTAAATAACTTTCCATGGCAGTGAGTTCTACAGCTGTTTATAAACATATTATACATATACCATCTCAATTACACAGAGCATGCAGGCACATTTCTGTATTCTCTATCCCTTCTAAACTTCCCAGGCTATGGTAAATTCTCTAAGGCTCAATGAGAATTTCTAGCACCCTCTAGGGAGAATCAGAGTGGCATATTTGACAAGCCTTCCCATCTCCTTCATTTTATGCTGTGACATGAAACTTGGGTGTTGCAATCAATACTTATCTGCTTTGCTCTAGACTGGTTCTTCTTATGCTGTGATTACCACTGTAATAACTAAGCTCCTTTTTCTGAGCCAAAGTGAGTATCTTTAGACTGTCAGGTGGAATTTGGGAGAATCCAGACTGTTCTCTTCTCCATCAAGCAGCCTTGACAGGCTGAAGCCAAGGAAGTTGGATCAAGAATGAGGTACCTAGTGGTTTTATACAGGTTTCACATTCTCTAGGAAAATGGAATTGCTTGCTCCTCAGCTGGTTGAGCCCAATCAGTAAAAGCCTCAATTGTTCAACTTTGATCAATATAGCTTTGTCTCCCTGCCACTGCCTGTCAGGTCGTCACCAACATGGATACCAGCACCATGGCACTTGGCACAGCACCCATGAGCAAGGCCCTCAAGAAGGTTTCAACCACATGCTTTGTGGTAGAAGAGCAGAAATGTGAATGGGTCTCCTCCTGTGAGCTTGAGTACAAGCTCCTCAGGACAGGAGCTGCCTTTTTCTTTTTCTTCTACATTTGTCTGCCCATACACAGCAAAAGGATTGGCAGTGAGATCTCTGGTAATGTAAAGACCTTGCAACAACTCTCCATGTTCATATTGCTGCTAACCCGATTCCCAAGAGGCCACTCTTTAGGGCTTCCGTTGAGAGGAAATTTATTGATAAGAATATGAACATACATGAATCTTTACTTTCCCCAGAAATCTCTTTTTTCAGTCAACCAGGCATCTAGCATGGTTCTAAATAAGACAGAGGGATGAGCGGTGATAAATTATAAAGTCTCTGGACTGTGATCTCAGCATCTTATGGGTAGGGAGAAGTCACATTATCCTGAATAAAAATAAGTCAATAAAGACATGAAGTAAAACTAAGATGAGCTCAAAAGCAGGCACTGGCTGCCACGTCTAATCTACCTTACTGGATCTTTTTCTTGGCTGTGTTAGTTTTTATCTTTGTGCATGGTACAAAGAAAACAGAGCACCTGCTAACATACCTAGCCATAGATGGGTAGGCTGCCTGGGGTAGCCTGCACAGACCATGTCAGTGTGATAAATGATACATGGTCCTGTGCTTGGACCTTGTCCAGACTCTGGCGCAGCTACTAGATATTTGAGGTTATTGTATTCCGTGAGGAAAATATAATCTATGCCTTTGTGAACCATGGATCAGGCAGGTTATGATTTAATATTAAGGAGACTGAAACAATAGGGTACCACCCACTATTTGTACAGAGTCTGGGTTTTATCCCTTTCAAGAGATGAGAGACTACAGCATATTCCCTAGTGAAGAATTTCTAATGCTGACAATTGCTAACTCATACAGTTTGTAAAGGACATCATCAGTACTCATCCCCACTCTAACTGAACAAATCCCAGTTTCCTGACAAATCCAGTTCAGAGCGCTGCTACAATCTTTGCCATGGTATACCATCACAAACAGGGACAGCAAAAGTCATAGGGCATGGTGGGCTTAACAAGCCTGCACTATGTCCTGAATCACAGGAAAGGGATCAGACTATGAGCAGGGAGGGATGTGTTGGCCTGCTGGAAGCTGCAGGTCAGCAATCCCAGAAAAGTGCTCTGCTGTCTGGAGCTGAAGAGCTAATCATCGAATCATAGAATCAGCCAGGCTGGAAAGGACCTCTGAGATCATCAAGTCCAACCTTTGATCCACTACCACTGTGGTTACTAATGAAGCTGTATGTGCTCCCAGACAATGTCTATTAAATTATCCACAACTATTTAGACCAGGTTGCCAATGTCCTACAGAACAGCAGCCTGTCAGATAAGAAAGGAAAGGGTCTGCGTGACTCTCTCCACATGTTCTGTCAAAATGCAATCAGTCAATCATCTGAAGAGGAATGGAAGAGGAGAGAAAGGACTTGCATCATTCCAAAGAATGTCATTCCTGCTTTCAGCAAATTAAAGCTGACCTGTATTGTCATTTGCCATTGGAATTCTTAAGATTTTTTTTCCCTTTACCTGCCTTCCTCCTAAGGTGTCAGTGCTACAGTCACACTTTACTATCTCACAGGCTTAGGTGAGGGTTTTTTCCTGGGGCTGCTTCAGGGCTTGGGGACTGAACAGTTCAACTGTTCACTGAAGGACCAGCAAAGGAAGGGACATAGCATTTTATAAATAATTATTTTTAACTTCCCACATAGGCAGATGAGTAGGCTATGATCACAGAATTTAAATGAACATGCATTCCTGCCTTCTCTGCAGAAGTAGAAGCACTGCTTTCCCTTTGCATTTGTATCTTCCACTTCACAGCCAAAAAGAAATAAATCATTTCTGTGATCCTAACTCGGGTAATTAGCCAACAAACACTATTGACTAAGTCAATGAATGAAAGAAACAGTGGACAAAGTCGCTAATGAACTGCTTGAGGAGAGTGCACAGTGAGAAAGTAATTTGGCCCTCTCGCCCCCCAATATGGGTTTAATTTCACTACCTGTCCATTCAAAATCTCCCACACAAGCTCAATAACACTGTCTTCCAGTTCTGCAGTCACGAGTTTAACCATGAAAAAAATCAGAGAGAGATATATTTTAAAAAACCTTTACAATGATCTAAAATAGCTCTTTGATGCATAGCAGATGTCTTCAAAACTTGCATAAACGGAGCCAAAATGCCTTGCAGTTTTGGAAAAGGGAGATTCCAAGATAAGATGCATTTCCAACTGCAGCAGCTCTGGAATAGATATGGAATTTATATTAATTGTCAACCTCAAGGAAAACACTTTAAAGAAGGCCTTCACTCTCCCATTTTGGGACAAGTGTCTCACTGGGCTACATGCTGCTCAAAGACCCGATGTCTGCCTGAAAGTAGCTCCTCTGTATCTGTAAAAGATAGTACATGGGTTCAGGTGGGGAAAAAGAGAGAGAACAACAATCAGTGAGACAGTGAGGTGACAGACTGAGGACTGCCTGCCCTTCGCTGTAACCCCTAGTTCATTACAAAGGGGGTGCTTGGCAGGCTTCACTGTAGGGAGGAAGACTGAGGAGAGGTTGGAAAGAAGTCAGTGAGATGGTGCTGAGGGAGGCTCTGAAACACACAGTGTAGGAGAAAAAATGTGAAGGGACATGCTGGAAAACTGAACAACAAATCCAGGCAATCTGACTCTGGAGTTAAAGTGGGGATGGGGTTCTCTAGTTCTGCTGCTCACCAGACAGGATAGCCAAAATGAAGATTTGTTCTGAGGAGACTTTTATAAAAAGGAGAAAAGAAGTCTGTATCTGATATAATGGAGTAGGTGGTACAATTGAAGAAAAAATCACAAAGCACCAACAGCCAAAGTGATGAGTCAGGACAAGAATCTTCTTACTGCTTTGAACAGTGTATCTCATGTGTACCAGGTCTTAGTTTTCACGAAGGTTTAAGCTAGCATCCTTGGAACACCCTTAACTCAGACAATATTAGGCTGTGCTCATAGAATAGCTAGGAAATATCTTCTACTTGAATACAGAAAGAGATAGAGAACTGAAAGACTGATGCAGAAGTAAGATGAAACATTTGATCTGAAATAAAACTTAGGAACAGAAATAACAGAGGTAGAGGGCTCTATATACATATTTAAAGGTGAAAAAAATAGGATCCATTTTCCTATAAATGCAAATGGCACCATCATGCTTAATGCTGAAAAAAGCAGAAGAGGAAAGTCAGGTAGTGATGGAACACAGAGGAGTAGTGTTCCTCTCATCAGCTCTGCTCCTTCCACCTCTTCCTGGCATTCTTTCCCCATCTTCCTTCTTTTGACATTGCAAGAAATGGGCCAGAAATACAAACTGCATATCTGCCTTTCATATGCATGAAACGTCAGAAGGACTTTGGGTTGGCTGAAGGGACAAGACAGGAAATCTGACTAACCCCAACCTGAACCACAAGTTCCAAATCCAAGGGGTTCCGGATGCAGCCCTAGGATTAATGTCTCTTCCAACGTGTCATTCTACCTTTCTCTCTCAGACCTTCTTTCTGCAACACTCTCCTCTTTTCTGGCTGCTGAACTGCAGTAGATACTTGACTATCTGTAGCACATGCGGAATGTTTGTACTCTGCCTACCTCAAATCCTCTTTAACCCTTTACAATATATGGGAGTATCACAGGATACCATTCACATGGAGCTAATCAATGCTTTCCCCATGCATTTCAGATGAAAGAATATCTGACAGCAAAAGAAATCAGTTAAAGAGTTCTCTCCCCAAAGTACATGAAACGGAGGAAGAGAAACCCACCTCTTGTTCTCATCCTACTGATAAATCTTCAGGGGGTGAGGTTTCCTTGCAACCCAAGCTGCTAACCCCACAGAGTCTGACTACTGAAAGGATATTCTCCTTCCAAGTTTGTTACGTCCTTGAGCATGGAAGGCACAGTTAGATAGCAGAACAAAGATGATGAGTTCTCCTTTATTCTGTCTCCATCCTGCTCTTCATTCACCTTGAGGATCAAATGCCTTCTTTACTCACCTCACAAGACACAAGACAACTGTCTGCCAAAGTGGAGCGTAATATGAAATCGTCTGTGCCACTGTTTGTCTCTCTCTTTTAAGGCAAATCAGTAGGAAGCAAACTCTTTTATGTAGCATCTCAACAGAAATCCTTTCCCCTCGGTCTGGCACCAGGAGCATTTTGTCTCCACCACTGTGCTGTGCATTACCAGCAGTAGAGACTGGGACAACTCAATGAAGACCAAAGCTAAATAGAATTACAGGTCCAGTTCTGTAGAGCATCTACTGAAGTAATTTCATTTGCTCACTTGGAAAACCTGTTTATTGTGCCTGGGAAATCACACCTCAAAACAAGTTACGAAGTGCATTTAAGATTCTTGCCACTTTTCTACAGTTGCCTATATTGCTACTGAAATTTTCTTTTGATGCTGGAAGAGAAGGAAACTACTGAACAGTTCACAAATCATCAGCACAGTCAAGTCCAGTTGGATCTCTTACCTGTTGGGGTGAGGTGCCTCCAGGTGATTACAGGTTCAGGACGCCCATTTGCCAGGCAAACCAGGGTCACGTTGCTGCCCTCATTCACGGTGATGTCTGAGGAGATATTGGAGATCTTTGGTGGAACTGTGAAGACAAAAGAAAGTTGGACGTTGTTAGAAGAAGAATTATGGAGGACAGCCTTTCTGGCTTATTAAACTACCTATCTATTAAGCAGAGTCCTGTCAGGTTGCACTCCCCATTACTACCTGGGTTTCTGAAATCACACCAGAACAGTATGTACCGCTGTTTCAAGTTCTGCAGTTCGAAATGGCCTTTGCTGTAACTGCAATGCTTTGTGTTTGAACAGGTTAGGAGGTCTTCATGAAACAACCTCTAAGAATGTGCCTGCCTGTCCCAAGGCTGCATGGAAGGAGCCAGGAGGCTCCAAGCACCATCCCAGCTCATTTTTACACTCCAAACAGTCCCAGACAGAGTTCTACATCCTCCTGCAGAATGCAAGGCCTCAAGGCAATGACTCAGAGGGTGTAGTAGTTACTGCTACCTCCCATGGGCAGAGAAAACTCATGCTGCTAGCCAGCACACTGCTCTTCTGTTCACATAACCAAATGCTCGCTGGGAACTGAACTAGAGAGTCCACAAGCTTCTTCCTGTAGAGACTGTGCAATGGCATGAGAAGCAATTATGTGCACCATAGCTAATGGGAATTTCTACAGTGGCAACAGCAGGAAGGTTTCTGTGACATCTTTCAGCCAATAGAGGTGCCCCATGGGCTACTGCAGTAGGTAGCTTCTGGATGACTGCACCTCACACAGCACAGCACAGCACCAAAAGCACAGTAGGGTCTCTAAAATTCACTAGACCAGCCATTGCTTGGGTATTCAGGATCCCTAAAGACCTTCCAAGCTAGTTGAGTTTGTGTCACAGGACCGGAGTGACCATGCAGGGACCTGAACACATCCAGGTGTGGAGTATGTCAGCTGTTGCAGTCTCTCCTCTCTCATATCCATGTCTTTCTTCCATGCTTCAAACTGCAGAGGTAGTGAGGGAGTTTGACTAAAAAGGAATCTTCTAATTTTTTTTAAAATATATTTTCAGCTTCCAAATTTGTGTGTAGCGAGGAATGAAACAACATCATTTTCTGCTTTGCTTACCACGGAGTAAACAGACAACAGCCTCCCCTTCCCCCTCCCTGGCAGGAGTGCCTGATGGTCCTTTTGAGGCAAAGCCTATAAGCTAGGTGGGGAAAAGGAAATGAAGCCTGAAGAGAGCAACTCACTACTTCCAGCTGTGTTGCTGGATTCATAGGAATACTGTTTACAACCCACAGCTCACTAGTCCCTCTCTGTAGGCCCCAGACCCATGGAAAACACTTTAGCATCTATGACCATGGGACTCCCTTGGAGAAAGAGGACCTATCGAAAAGAAGTGAGGCAGGCATGTACTTGCTGACACTTTCACTCATCCCGGCAAGGAAGGATTTAAGCCAAGCACACTGAGGAAGGATTGCCATAACCTGCAGAGAAGTGAGAGTGCAGAGGGCAGTGAGGAATCAGTTGAGGGCCAGCACAATAGGGACACATGGGTCACCGGCAAACACAGGCAAGCAGAACACAGGAGCAAAACCAGTGGCTAGACCACAATTTGGGAATATTATCATAACCTCAAAGGGTTAAGATTTGCATGAGGAAAAAAAAGCTGTGCAGCAAACCAAGAAGGACTAAGCTCAGTCAGCATTACCAGATGGAGCTGTAAGCCAGTGTGAAGTCCTAGCAGAATGGTGCAATGCCAGCCAAGGTTGAGGAGAGAGTAGCAAAAGCCACCACAGGGCAGCAGCAGAGCTGCAGTTAGGACATGTGTAACCTGCCACTTCCCAAAGCCATCAAGACATTTTAGTTCGCGCAGGATCAAGTAAACTCAGAAAATACAGATCTGACCACGCCTACCAAATGCCCAAGGGGAGGAGCATGTGTCCAGATGGTCATATCTTGCTTCCCACTTTTTCAGACAAGGGAGAAAAGGGCATCCAAGGTTGAAATTCTGTTAGGAATATAATGGCTGGTTCCTTTCAGCTGACACCTTGGTCAAAGGGCATGGAAAGGCTGAGAGAAGGGGGAATAGGGCAAGAAATAATTTCCCTGTAAATTTAAAACCCGGTTTGGCTTCATCTGCTTAGGCTCCAAAGCCAGTGGACAATAATTTCACTCAGATAAAAAGTCAGAGACTTTTAATTTTCAGGGTGTCAAGCCAGCATGTTAAAATGCCAAAACTGTCAGCACCAGCAACAGTTAGTATTGCCTCCTTGGCACTTGTCATTACTTTGCACACACCTTTTTAGGACAGCCTTAAATGAGAGGCTTTGACCTTATTATTTTTTCCCGTGTGTGGGTTGTGTTATGTTTTCACAGGTTCTAGACTGCTGGAAGAAGAATTGCTGAGAATGAAATCTCCTGGGGCCAGGATCTTCTGGGCATCAGAGCCTCCTTTTGCCCAGCCATCTCCTGTTGACCCTCAACTGCAACACTCTTCTGTGTCTGGCCTCTCTGAACCATTAGCAGAGGCAAAACCACTGGCTGCAGGCCCACAACAGGACAAGTACTACTGCTAAACAGTGCTTCCAGCATTTTTATATTCTGACTTTTTCCTCCAGGAGAGACCAGGCTGCTGCTGGACCCCTCTGGCTCCAAAGACCATGGGAAATGAATGACAGTACTTTTTCTGGTACTGCGGAAAAAGATAAAATTGCCGGATTTTTTCCTCCCTTTCTGTGTAAATATAGTATGGGGTATCCATTACACTGTGCTTAGGATCCCCCTGGATGATGAGGGGAGCAGAGACAGACATGAAAGCAAGCACTGCTTCATCCCCAGAGAGACAGAATGCTCCACCCACACCAGGGACTGATTCTGACAAGAAGGAAATGAATGCTGAGAAAAATGGCTTGAAACTCACATATTTGTTTCTTCTACATTTCACATCTATAGGATAAAGCTAATGCCAGGTCAGCATCTCATCTTCCACGTCACTGACAGTAAATAACAAGCCCCAAAGTAACAAGTGGCGTTTGCCATAAGAAGCTTGGACTGGAAGAGCAGGAGAGCTACAAGGCAGGAGTGACACAAGGGCAGAAATACTGTAGGGTGCTCTGCGCTGGGAAGGCTGCAGGGCAGGAGGGGTGCAAGGTGAGAACCAGCGTGGGAATTCAAGTCCCAAGCAAGATGCAGTGAGGGAGCTAGGTAGGACAGGTTTCTGCAGAAACAGCTTGCACCGAGCCTGTTCTAGTTAATTGCCGTCAATCCTTCACTTCCTGACAACTGCAACTCACATTAATTTAAATAATAAGAAAGACTGAGACATGAAAAATAGAGCATGCTTCCCCAGCACAATCACTGTTGCTCTCCAGATGAAAGCAAGTGATTTGTTTCCACAAAAATACCCGCTATAGCAGTTATTACAGACCAGGGGCTGCATACGGGAGGCAGCAAGGAAACCACAAACAAGAGAATACGCAAACATCTGCTGTTGTTATCCTTGCCTTTTATGATCAAAGCCCTTCACAGCTCAAAACTCCTCCTGAGATATTTACCTGGGAAGGTGTGGGGCAGGCTGGATCAACATTATAATTCAAGGCTATGGAAGGAGGCAAGGAGTAGTGCTACACCCCTTTTCCTAATTTAGTTTACACTGGAACTGGTCATGCCACAGCTCCCAAAGAGTTCAAATACTTGCCTTTTGATCAAAACATTTAAGCACAGCACAGGCACAAAGTGGGTTGAATAGGAACCACTGCTTTGCACAAGAGGTACTTATATGCAAGGAATACTTAAAGGCCCCCGGCAGCAGTTTCTGGCTCCTGCACTGATGGCACTCCACTTTCATGATGCTACACGCAAGATCTTAGCACAGGAGGAGGACTGGTTTGAGAGACAAGGGCAGGAAGCACAGGATGAGGAACTCAAATCAGGTATGGTAGAATAAAAAAATGGAAACAGAGGAGATCTAGTTGGAAGACACCTCGAGCCCTGTAATGCACACACAAGAAATTAACAGTCAGATATTCCGACTGTTCCCTATGGGCAAACAGAACTTTGCATAAGACCCTTAAGTGCAGCCTTCTACAGTGGAGCATCTACTCCCCAGTCTGAAATTACAAGACTGCTTAACAGCCAAGTATTTTGTCAGTAAGTCACAAAATACATTTTAAAAAATACATTTCTTATTCCCACTCAACAGACCTATGATACAGCAAAAGCTATTTAATATCTCCAAGACACAGATGTAAACAGTATTGAAATTTCCTAAGAAAGCCCATAAGCTTCATTTAAGTGCTCTGCTTGTCCCAAGAAGGGCACCTTGGATACAAATGGAAAAAGTCACTGCAATCCCTTCCATATATCCTCATTAGTTGCTTCCTCCAGCCGATTTCCTTCCTCTCTATTGGCAAGTAGGACCCCCATCTGTTGGAGAAAATTAAGACTCACATCCAATAACACACAGGAGCCCCTGGCTCTCAGGGCAAAAAAAGAAAACATCAGGACTTCACTCCAAAGTCAAAGGAACTTTGCAGCCACTAAAGCCCTCCGCAGGTGCCTATCAATTAGCCTCGAGAGTTCTCATTTCCTTGTCCCCAGCTCCCAATTAACAGCACTTTGCAACAAATGCAAAGACGCTAATAAGCCCCAAGGCAGAGGTAGGGGGGACGCTGCCCATCATATGCCCCTTGAATGCTCTGAAGCAGCCACCTTGCTCACCACAATTAGGGGTCCTTTCCTGGGGCAATTAATTGACAGCAAATTGGCCTCATTAGTCATTGTTTAGTTACAGCCTTTAGTTGGGAAGAGAGGACCTGAAGACGGGGCTGAGCTGCTAAACACAACTAAATGGTTTAATTTCCCTCTTATGTGTACAGCAGGCTAATCACAGCTCTTTAGGGCTGTAACGAGAAACAGCTTGTTGAAGCTAAAGTCCGCAAAGGGAGCAAGCTGAGGACTGGAAAGTAAAATCCAGACACCCTATGGGATGCGGCATGCTAATGTTTCTGAAAGCATTTTGCAGAAGAAATGCGACATGAGACCCAAGATGTGTTTTTTACGGTCTGATTCACGCTGCAGTCTCAGCCAGAGGGAGATGAAGCTGTCACCAGGGCGAGAGGGCAGAGAGTGAAGTTGTTGAACTTCATTACAGAGAGTGGACTCTGAAACAGCCTTCTGACCTTCCGCTTTTCTAGGCTTGGTTTCACCCTCCCAGTGCCTCGGGCATTAACGCTTCTGTGAAGTAGAGGCAAATGCTGAAGGCTTGGTTTTGTTCTTTAATCCCCTGGGAACAAAAACCCACCCCAAATACACTATAGTGTTTTTACAAGGTGTAAAAAGTGCTTCTTTTTATTGTCTGAAAGGGAGTGCCTGTATCACGTGGTCCTTAGGGAAGAGTCTATCACAGCCAGAGCACGGAAACCACTTAAAGAGATCTGCAGTTCCCAAACCACAGTGTGCTCCCTCACCGCTCTGCAGCATCGTGGCTGATCTCCATCGAGCACCACTGCTGATGCCAAGAGAGGCCGGGCAGAAGGAGTCACAGGGACTGCTACCGTGGGCCTTGCATCTTGATGAGCTTCCCCGACTGCGCAGTTGAGCCTCACCCACTGAGACGCCAGGCAGGAAATTATTTAAAATCCAGATGGGGACTGCACATATTGCACTGACTGGGAGCAGAGAAGCAGACGGGATGCTGTAAATCAAAGCCTTGTGGAAAGCGATTCCCCTTTGCTGAGCTGGGTAGCACGTCAGAGCTAACCGCACCTGAGAGGAAGAGCTTACAAGCCAAAACATTTTGTCCAAAGGACAGCTGTGTTGCATCCAATATATAGTTAAGTGTCTGGACTATTTTTCTGCATAACACTGCATGGGAAGCACTACCAGAACATTCTTTCTTAGCAGAGAGCAGCACAGAGTGCAAACCTGTTGGACTGTCCCATTCCTGAGCTGTTAGAAAAGTCAGCACAGAACTGAGCTCAATTGCTTACAGTCATTTCCACTGACTCTACTTTTTTAAAATTTCTCTCCATGAAATTTTCAGAAGAGAAATTATTTACCTTCATGACTGAGGGAGAAATGGATAGAAAAGAGTAGCTTAAGTCTCAAGCCAATCTTGTTTCTCAGTGCACTGAAGGTGCACTCAAGGTGACAATGTGGGACAAGATTAAAAGCAGTCTCACTTCTGCTCCTAGCCCAGTACCTCTACTTTAAACTTGGATGCCAGTCTTTCATTCTAAAGCAGCTACAGCTTCAGGCTTGAGCCCCAGTGTGGGAAAAACCCCTCTTTTAATTTTAGAAAGACGGCATAAACTCAGGGAACAAAGAAACAAAAAAGAATTTATTTGGCGCGCCGGGTCCTTCCCCCACAGAGTTTTCGGGGAGAAAAGACCTGTTGGCTTTACATCTCATTCATTTTATAGTTTTACAAAATCCCACCCTTTTTCAGATAAGTTTAATATATTCATTTTTACCTAAAAAGGTTTCTTTTCTCTAAAAAGGGTCTTTTCTTTTATTCTGATTGGCTGCAAGGCATCCCCTGTCAAGGATGATGGATCTTCCTTTGTTCTTAGCCCAAAAAGAGAGAACCCCTTTTGTACAAAAATGGCCCCAAAAGATTTTAAGAACTCTTGCATTTCCCTTATTGGCCGAAAAAGACCCTGACACTCAAGTCCAGTATTTTTGAACTTGGATATTTTACACCAGCCTTGGCCCAATGCTGATAGCATTCCACATACACTTGGCTTTTTAGTGTTCCCTCACCAAGCACAAGGTTACAGAGCCCACATTTGCAGATCCTGATGCAACCCAGGAGAGCAGGTTCTCAGTTATGTGGTCCCCTTATCACCAGATTTGCACATCTGGATATGAGGTTCTTTGCTACAAAACTTCTTTTTCTTTTATATTAACATGGCAAATTTATGACACTTATCTGCTGTTTGTGTTTCTTGTAAAACTAACTCTCCTAAAGAAGCATGCTGTAAAAACACAGCCTTCCTCACAGGACGTGTAAACAACAACAGAAATGCTTGCCATGCTAATCCCCAGGGATTACCCTTGGAATACCACCTAATCCCAAACACTTTAAGGACTATAGATGTACACAGCTTTTGGTCTTTGTTTCAAGTGTATTTATATATTCCCTTAAACTGTTCTTTTTAAATCTGGGAAGTATTTACTTACGGGACTGTAACAATACAAAATCTTTTCTTCTGCATATATAATCAGCCATTCTGGAAGAGAAATTCTGTGAGAAAAGTTGTCCTTAGAGTGCAGGTCTTCCAAAGACATCTCTGAGAATTTTTTAAGAAGAACTTTTCCACAGAAGCATTAAGTATGTTGGATGTATATGGCATGCAGCTGAGTCCTAATATGCAGCCTTTCTAGGGCTTGATTCAGAGTCCAGGGAGCTCCTCCTCTGATGTTAATGGCCTTTTGACAAATTCTTATAGAGCCAGAATGGGTATGGCTTCAAGGAAATGCTGCAGCCATAACAGGGATGCTTTATAAGCCAGTTGAGAGAAAAAAAGTAAGATTATGGTTTTTTAACTGAGTCCCAGCTGTCCTTGGCTTCTGCCTGTTAACTCTTTCTTTGGGAAGTAAACTAGGGAGCACAGGCCACGTATGAGAAAAAGAACAGAGAAAAGCCTATGCAATTCCAGGTACAGGTTCAGAGAAGGTTTAGGAAGATGACTGAGTTTTTCCTGATTAGACAAACAGGGAAGTTAATGTCAGCTAACACCCCACTCTGGATGAAGATGAGGTTGTCCATCATAGCTTTACATACTGGAGAAACAGAGCCAAAATGTTTGGGTTTTTGTTTGTTTGTTTTCAGATCTTATGCTGGTGCTTATGTTCAGCTCATTAGGGACAGACAGTACAACCAACAGAACAGCCTTCACGAGCCACCTGACAGACATCCACATATAGGCTGAAAAGAAAAAGCATCTCTCTCCAAATGCTGTTCTCAGATTCCTTTGGCTGCCCATGGTTTATCCCACAGCATCTTTGATAAACCATAGGGTGGCAAACTCTCTTAAGTGTCTTGTGCATACCACATACCCAAGGATCTGGCTAAGTTTCAACTGAGACAGCTTCTTAGTGACAAGCCTCTCACTCAAATAAAATGCATGTGGTACATGTAAAATATCTTTTATTAGCAGGTTTTCTTTCCTTACACATTGAAACGAGCAAAATGGAATGGGAGAGCTTGCTGTAACCACCTTTCAGGATTGCTTTCAGGCTTCTGGGGGAGCAGAAAGCTAGCATAGCACTTTGGAAATACTGAGTTTGCTTCCAGTCAAAAGTATAAAGAACAAGGATAATATACCCATACTAGGACCTTTACATAAAATCATAAAATGTCTTGGGTTGGAAGGGATCTTAAATCATTTAGTTCCAACTCCCCTCCTGTGGGCAGGGACACCTTTCCCTGGACCAGGTTGCTCAGAGCTCCATCCAACCTGGCCTTGAACACTTCCAGGGATGGGGCAGCCACAACTTCTCTGAGCAACTTGTTCCAGTGCCTCACCCCCCTCACAGTGAAGAATTTCCTTCTAATATCTAATCTACACCTACCCTCTGTCAGTTTGAAGCCATTCCTCCTTGTCCTATCACTACATACTCCTGTAAATAGTCTCTCTCCATCTTTCTTGGAGGATCCCTTCAGGTACTGGAAGGCCAAAATTAGGTCACCTTGAAGCTTTCTCTTCTCCAGGCTGAACAATCCCAATTCTCTTAGCCTTTCCTCATAGGAGAGGTGCTCCATCCCTTTAATCACCTTGGTGGCCCTCTTCTGGAGTCACTCCAACAGGTCTATGTTCTGTCTGTGCTGAGGATCCCAGAGCTGGATGCAGCACTCCAGGTGGGGTCTCACCAGAGTGGAGGGGCAGAATCACCTCTTTCCATCTGCTGACCACACTGCTCTTGAAGCAGCCCCGGCCACGTTTGGCTTTCTGGGCTGCGAGCACACATTGCTGGGTTGTGTCCAGCCCGTCACCTACTAGCACCCCACACTCCTTCTCGGCAGGACTGCTCTCGATCTGTTCCTCCCCCAGCCTCTATTGATACTGAGGGTTGCCCCGACCCCGACCCAAGGTGCCGCACCTTGTACTTGGTCTTGTTAAATCACAGGAGATTCCCATAGGCTCACTTCTCAAGCTTGTCTGGTTCCCTCTAGATGGCATCCCATCCTTCATGCTTTAGATAAAATTTATTCTTCTGTTAAGTGCATGGATTTGGAGAAGACAGTAAAGTACTGTACACTGTCTTTCATCTGTAAATTTCCAACTTGTGGCCCAGGACAGATATCTGTTAAGAATACACGAATTTTGAGTGTGAAAAACACTGAAAGTGTAGCTTCACATTTTTTGTGCTTGGGCTGCTCAGCACATTCCTGCTTTGTCACTATTGCTGGATCCACAGATGTTTGCCTTCCCCACCACACACAGTTATGAAATGCTATCTGTGAGACCTCCACTTGTTAGCTTGGTGATAGCTGCAGCAGCCTACTTTCTAAACGCCAGGGTGTTATCATCATCTCAGAAGGGAAAGCCAAAGAGTTCAAGGCAAAGAATGCCTCTTGTTGGAAATTCTCATCTACACAAGTCTGATCAAGCAGAAAAGAGAAAAAAACAAATAAAATACTCCTGAAGTAAAGGTATCTTTGAAAAAAAGTAAGCAGCAGGTTAAAGGTGAGATGTGATTGTGGTGATTTCCTTCCCACAAATCAACGGAAAGCCAAGGTTTCCTGAGGAAGAGAATTTCTGCTGTCGGAGAGAGTTCCCTGCCAAAAGAGTGTGCTCTGTTTTGGTTCAGCCACGTGTAGCAGCACCTTGATGTCTTGGAAATTTCCCACTCTTTCCCTTTCCAAGCTTTGCTCTGTGGTAAAGATGCGCTGTATACATGCAGACAACCTCAAAGGGGGAAAAGGATGAATTCCAAGAGCTTTGCTCTGTGAACACATTACATTGAATTGATGCCATTTCAATTAAAGGAGAATCTCTCCCAGACTGCCAGGCATGAGGCTTATTCCATGTGGCCTGCAGCTTTACCAAGACACACAAAACCACTGTCTTCTTCCCCCGGGGGGTTCAAGTCTGTCCTCTTCAAAACTGACAATTTTTTTTCTGATTTCCTAGTGTTAGCAAACTGAGGGAGAGTCGCAGAATCAGAGAATGGGTCATGCTGAAACAGACCACAGTGGGTCACCTGGTCCAACCTCCCTGCTCAAGTATTGTCCTAGAGTACACTACATGGGATTGCATCCAGATAGTTCTTGAATAGCTCTAGTGAGGGAGACTCCACAACCTTTCTGGGCAGTCTGTTCCAGTGCAGGGTCAACTGCACAATAAAGAAGTTCTTCCTTATACTCAGATGGAACTTCCTGTGTTTCAGCTTCTGCTTGTTGCCTCTTGTCCTATTGCTTGGCACCACCAAGGAGAGCCTGGCTCCATCCTCTTGGTATCCTCCCTTCATATACTTGTATACATTGATGAGGTCTCCTCTCAGTTGTCTCTTCTTGAGACTGAACAGGCCCAGCTCCCTCACCTGTTCCTCCTAAGAGAGATGCTACGGTCTCTTTAATCATCTTTGTTGCCCTTCACTGGGCCTGGTACAGGAGCTCCATGTCTCTCTTGTCCTGAGAAGCCCAGAACCAGACACAGCACTCCTGTCCTCACTAGGGCTGAGTAGAGGGGCAGGATCACCGCCCTTGACCTGCTGGCAATGCTCTTCCTAATGCACAATAAATTCTAGGATTGAAGAGAAATGCAGGATCAAGAGCCTCAGGTACTCAATTTCCACCAGAGCTGAGCTGGATTACCCACCCAAATTATTCTGAGAGGCTGGGAGGAGGCAGACTGTCAGATGCCCAGGGTTAGCTATAAATGCAGGTGCCTACAAGAAAGAAGCAGCAATTTTTTGTAAGTTTCAGAATCACAAGTAACAAACCAAGAAGAACACGGTAGACATTGTCCATCCAGGAAAATGAGGTTACATCCAGAAAGGTTTCCAGCACCTTTATGTTGAGTGGGACAACAGCTTTACAAATAACTTTCATCTAAGGTTCTGCAAGCAAATGCTCACCACCCCAGAAATCCAATGCTACTAGCTGGAGATTAGGAATGAGATACCTCCTCTGATTGTCAACAAAGAACACTAACAAAAAACTGCAAATACTTCCACCACAACAGGGAATCAAAAACTAAGTCTGATGGAAAACGTAAGCCATGTCTCTCTGCTGTAGCAGCACATCCACATCTGTGCACTTGGAATAGCACAGCTAGCAGGGTAAGCAACATTACCAAAACCTGAAGGAATCACTCAGGTACTTCATGTTAAAGCAGCTGTTCTGCTACACACTTGCGCTCCACCTTTCCAAGGCTCAGTTCCCACTGTCACTCTTAGGGAACTACTGTGTGCAAGATATGTGGCATCCTCCTGAGACTGACACCTGACTGGTGTCACAAGAGGTGCCTTACCATCAACAGCTCCAACAGGCAAGTAGGAGAAGTAAGGGAAGAATATCTGCAAAGCCTCAGACTGTTCCTTATGAGGAATTAACATGCTGCAAAGTTCCTTGGCACAGCAAAAAGGGCAAATCCAAGGCAGACCTATTCATGGGCACAGGAAACAGGCCTGATCCTTTACTGGTGGTATAAACTAAAGAGAATATACTCTTTTACATGAAAGGGAATGCAGAGAAGGAGAGAATCAGCCTTGTGATTCATAAACCCAGTGTAAAAAGCCGGACTCACAAAATATTGTGCAAACTGAAGAGGAGTATAAATGTAATCAATATAGTTAGGGATACTGATGAATGATAAGGATACATTCATACACTTTCCGTTCTGATGGTCACAATATACCGGAGTCTGCAAAAAATGATTTTCTTAAAGTACAAAGAGTGATAAAAAATATAAAGAAACTTTGCATCGGAACACAATGATGAAAACTCTGCCAAAGCCTGAGGAAAAGCAGAGATATAGCTGAGATGGCATCACACTATGGATCACCCTGCCACTGGATTGGGCTCAGACACTTGTGACAAATAGGCACAAGGGATGCAGTGCAAATACAGTGTGACACTATATCCTGGGCATACGCTTGATGTATGGAGGATTAAATGCCACACACACACTGTCCTGGGTAGATTGTATCTAGTGCTGACAGATACCTGAGGGATCTGTCTCTTTCTTTATACACTTTGGCAATTGCCATGCCAACAAAGGATTATGGGACTGGGGGGGTGAGAAGGAGAGATCATTTGCCACTCTGTTTAATAGAGACTTTATCCTCTAGGGGGATTTTGTCAAGATGTTGGATTTCTTCTTAAATGATATTTCTACCTGCCTGTACATATTTGGGGTTGATAGGCTTTACTCCTTTCCTCTGTCCCTCTAACACAACACCTCGTTCCTCTGGAGTCCCAAACCAACCTTTGAGCCAATGTGGCCTCTCTAAGCCGGTTTGAAAACTGCTGCCCTCAACCCTTGCCTCCATGCATGCTGCAAAGGCAAGAAAACAACCAACATGCTGCAAAGACCAATTCCTTTACCTCTCTAGTGAGCCCTCTGATTGATGGCTCCGTTCGTCAAGAGAGACAGACTGTCTGGAGTGTGAGATAGCTAACTATCACCTGGGGAGGCTATTAGAGGGAGAAGGAAGGAGAGAGGGAGAGACAAACAGACAGACTGAAAGACAAAGACAGACAGACAGAAAGAAAGGAGAGCTGAGGAGGAAGAAAGAGGAAAAGAGCGACAGCAGAGTGCAAATGAAAAAAAGACAGTAGCACTTGATGAATTAAGTTGTCAACTTTGGCATCACCTATGTACCTTGTCATGCCAATAAATTCATTGAAGCTGAAGCTGCACTGCGAGTCAAGAGTGAGAGAGTGCTGATGGAAGGAAGAAATAACAGCCCATTTAAAGACTCAGAGCAATTTATTAGTTACCTCAGGAAGAAAGTAGTGACAATGGGGAAGGAGAGGTGCTTCCCCATCATGCTGGGCAGGGAAGCTCATTTTGGATTCAGGCTGTCCACCCAGTAACACTGCAGAAAGCAAAGAGATAGACAGAGGCCTGGTTCAAGAAAGAGAAAAACGGGGGAGAGACTCACTGGGGTTCAAGGGAAACAGGGCAGACATGTGCCTTTGCATAGTACTACATGCCTTGGGACATCCCTTGAGGAATCGAGGGAAGATATTGAGATCAAGCAGCCAGATTACCCCTGTTGTGACGGGAGACAAAGGGTGTAGAGCACAGTCAGCATTGCAGCGCTGAGGGAACATGAAGGAAAGTACAAATGGAAAGCACAGCTCTGGCATAGAGGGGTGATGTGCTGGAAAGCTAGGAGGGAGACAAAATCCTCTGCTGACTGAGTTGGAAGCATGGCACTGAGATGCAAGCAGCTTTGACTGACGGCACCAGGGAGGCACTGCTCCAAGATGCTTTCCTGCACAGCTAAGGAGGTTGTCACTAACTTTTTAAAGGATCCTGCATGTCTTAGAAGAGGAGTTTACAAGCTCCTGCCATCCCCCAGAACTCCGGTGAAGTCTGTTGGAATGGGAAAACCAATGGTATGATGCCCTCACCCAATATACTTTTTCTCCCCCTACTATTACAACTTCCCAAACTGAACAGTGTCTGCCCCAATTGTTTGAGAAATGTGTCTGCCTCTTTACTCCCTTTCCTTCTTTCCTCCAACTCATCTTTTCCCACACAGGAGCTTCTGCAACCCCTGTGCTCCCAGAAGATGATCAGCTCCCAACAAACATTCTTGTATCTGCCACAGGGACTAAGAGTCACAGAAGCTGATTTCCAAAGCAACCTCAGACCCCCTGTGACCTCATTTGTAGCCATCCAAAGATGTTTACATTTATGTGACAAGACATGTTCACTGACCCTTCCCTGCAATGAGCTGATCTCAACCAACCGCCAGGCATTGCACCAAGAAAGAGAAGGACACCACCTGCTCCGAGATTCATTCCTCCCATGGCCTCTGCTGCTGCGTGCTCCACTGATGCCCCGAGCTTGGACAGAGAAGTGGGAAGGAAGGAGAAAGGAAAAAACCTAGGTTCCTCCTTCAGACAGAAGCATTGTTGGTATTTCCTTTGATCAGGGAGAAATTCTGACTCAGCTACACAAGTGGAGAAGCCAGTCTTTTCAGCTTGAGTGAAACACTGAAGATTTACAACTGTTCAGGGTATTTGGAGAGTTTGGGTAGAAGTATGTATACACGTGATAACATCTGACAAGTCCATGCAGAGAAATAATATATATGGCATAAAACTATCTTATGTGGGCGTCTGTGTATGTGCATACATACAAGACATAAACATACTTAGAATGTGTACGTATGTATAGATAGATACATACTGATACGTGAGCATACACACGTATTGCCATTTGCTCCTGAAACTCCCAGCCTCTTGGAGAGCTCTCCTTTGGCTGGTGTTTTGTGAGCTGCCAGGCAGCCATGACACAGCTGTCCTGACCGGGGTCCCCTGAGCTGTGTGGTGCAGCTCTGCTGGCTACCTTCAATTCAACATCAAATGAGAACAGGGATCTCGCTGAGCCAAGCTCCATTCTGATCTGACTTGTGCCCAAATCAGATCAGCTGTAGTGCCCTCAGGCTGTGGCGCTGTATTAAATTTGAGGGCAGCTTTAATCTGCTTCACTGTTTGCACAGTGGAAGCTGTGCTTGGCCTACTGGGAAATTACAAGTATGTCCCTCATTCAAGTAAAGTGGACATTTCTCTTCCAGGAATTGTGATCTTTGTGTTCGTGTAACTTAGTTTAAATGATCTAAACTGGTGGCTTCCAATCCCTCTTGTTCTGAGGGCACCTTGCAACTTCCAGGGGAAGGTACATGCACCGTATAGTGAATATAACTGTTAACAATAGGTTTGGTTTTCCTGAAGTCCATATACTTCCTGAGAGTCACAGACTGTGGCGATCTGATGGATTTTTACTCACTAAGGGGAAGAAAGGAAAACGTCTCATGATTCATAGTCTTCTTCTGTTAGGGGTATTGAGTTGATTATTGACCCTTTAGCAACAGGAGCAGAAACACGAAGCTGCAGACATGGGGACCTTTTGCCACATGGGGACGACCTTTTGATGTGTAGAGGCTTGCAGTACTTTTAAGTGTCCCTGTCTCCTTGCAAGGTTACCAGACACATCCTGCCCCACCACAAGAAGTCACTTCTAACCACACACATACCCATTATGGGCATCCCTGCTTGTGAAAGCACCCTCTGTAGTGCCTCGCTGTCCCTCCCACAACAGAAGGCCATTGAGATGCACATGTAAATCCCTGAATGCCAGGCTCTCAGAGTAGGACAGCACTTACACCACCAGTGGTGTCCTGGCACCTGGGCATTGGCCCTGGTGGCAGTGATCACATCTGTAAGTGGGCTGTGTTGCTTGCTAGCTAAGCAGGGCTTTGGGTAGCACCAAGTCAGGAAGCAAGCAGGAAAAAATCCTTCAGACAGCCTCTCTGTCCAGCTGAGGAGGTACATGTGTATGGAAGGTACACCTGCTAAATGATTTCCACTCCAACCCACCAGGCAGAGAAAGCACTGACATCAGGACCATGCCCAAAAAGTCTCTTTCTTAGGGAATGCGGGTTCCTCTGCCACACCTTAACAGTTCATGAGGAGGGCTGGTGTCATGATCCCAGTGTCACAGGAAAGGAACACCAAGCACATCGAAGGCAATGTGACTTGCCCAAGGGAACAGATGGGACCACAGCTGAGGGAGGTGGCTGTGAGGTTCAGCAGTGTGACACTGGGTTGGTGGTAAGGAAGGCTAGCTTCTTACTCTGCCATTGTGTGGTTCTGAGCCAGTTGTTCCAACCCTCTTTACCCTCCTTTTTCCTCCCTCTCCCGCCCCTTCTGTTTTCCAGTTCTTTTGACCAAGAATTGACAAGCTCTGTGTGTGTGCACACATACCTGTAGCCTGGGCCTTACTTGAGCCTTTTGGTTACTATAACAATACAAATGGAACAACCTAGAATTTCAGACTTGCCACCCACCCAGCAGTTTGACCAGGGTTGTGCTTTTGCAAAGACCAGGCCTGTATTCTAGGTCTATTTTTAGAAAATCTAATTTGTAGACATGAGACCTTGCAGAGGAAACAGTATTAGCCTGAAAAATTCCCTTCCTCAAAAAGCCTTTTAAAACCAACCATGACCAGCTTGCTATCCTGAACTGTTGAGGAGCCCAGGACACCTCAAAGGTGGCCTGCCTTTATCTGTGTTTAGCCAAGAAACAGATAAAAGTATTGTAAGGCGGTGATGGGATCATGCTAGAGGCTACAGACAGGAAGAATGACTGAATTTCATTTGAAAAGACTGTTCAATAGGGGACATTCATTATGACATCTAAATTACTAGATGCCAAGTGTTTGTTAAAATACGATGTGGTCTGGAGGGAGGCAAACAAATAAAAAGGGCTTGGAGAAGCAGTGAGTAATGGTGACCCAATTCATTTAACTATCGATAAAACACAGGTGAGGAAACATTTGGGAGAAAAAAAATCTCTGCAAATCATCAGCTAATGGATTAAATGCATCTGAGTGTGAGATGGAAATTAACTGATCAATTCACTCAACAGCTGCTAATTATATGTGACAAGGCTTGCAGAACTCCAGAAGTCTATGGAGCTCAGAGGAAAACAGTGCTGGTAGAAAAATTTGAAGGCTGCCTCTTGCCACTGTGGGGTACAACATTTGCCCCAGTGAGAGAATGTCACTGTCACTGAATAAAATTTAACTGTGTAAATGTTTGAAGTCTGTATTTCAAAAGCAGGGAAAGAGGGGTTCTCTCTTACTGCTTTATAACAATTTGCAACATTAGGTATAAATATATGGTATCAAAATTAACATGCCAATCTAAACAAAATTAAATGTAATGCTACAATCAAAATGAAACCTTTTTGCCTCATTGCAGTTAAACATTTTGACGTTAGTGAAATGAAACTAGAAAGTTAAAATGATTTGTTGTGACACTCATCTGTCCAAAAAAAATTGTTGCATCACCATGCTCCTGCAAAATGCTTTAATGCCAACAGAACTGATCTTCCAACGGGAACTTCTCTCACATTTTATGATCACTACTTTCACAATTTCTTTCTGAATTTTCCTGACCACTTCCATTTTGGCTTGCACCATTTAGGAAATGATCATGGGGATATTGACTACCTCTTCTCTCCCTTTAGGTTTACTCTTCTCCTTGGGGCTCCTCTAAAGTCATGCCCTTGGAGAGTCAGCAGATTGTAGGATATATAGAAAATAAATAAATAGTAATGATGAAATAATTGATCACCAGGGAAAAATTAGTACCAAAATGAGATTTTTCCCTGAAGGAGATCAGAATGGGAACCTCACTGGTGCAACTCTCACCCTGCACTGTAGCACTGACATTGGAATCCACTTCTGGAGCAAGAATAAGTGCTAAGCACATATATCAGCAATTAAATTATTAATTCAAAGAGGAAAAACAGTGTGGCTTATAAAACAGATGAAACTTCCAAATCAGGTGTCTCAGGCCTGACATTATGACACAAGCAATGTCAGTTCTGGAGATGATGAGATCTGAGCCAAGGCACACTTCCAGATTCATCACGCTAACAATATTTATTATCTATTCTCAAACCCCAACTCTGTAACTTGTGAGGGTCCACTATGTTCTATGCATGGCCTATGATACTATTTTTAGGCTGGTTTTAAAATTCATGGTTGAAGGGAAATCAGAGGATGCAATGTTAATACAGTACCTCATGAACTCCCGCTAGCAAATTTAATTCAATCTGTCTTGGGTTAGGAGCACTGTCATGGATTGGCAATTGCCTGAAGAACCATAAACAAGGGATAATGACAAGGGGCACGTAAGAGCAAAGTTGTAAGCAGGTGTAAGTGAGGTGCTGTAGGAATCCATGTGATGTCTGTTTTCATTTAACATCTTCATTAATGAGGCTTAAGAATAGCTTACTAATGAAAGTGGTGGATGATGCTCAACTGGGAGGAGCTGCAAACATCCATCAGGGTAGATAAACATAAAGGGGTACACAGGGATTAGTCCTAGGGGCAGAAAGAAAATAATGGAACATGTTGATTATTTCTACCGAAGAAAAAAAAATCAGCTCGTGGTAAGGGAAGATCATGGGAGTTGAAGAGACTCCCACATCTTTTCAGACAGAATGGATGTGCAACTTTGGGTGAGATTTCTCAAAGCACTGAAGAATGTAAAACTGTGGGTTGTCTGAACTCAAGACAAGAATAAATGGTAAAGCATCCAGGCACCCTATTAACTAGATGGAAATGTCATCTAAGGCCCAATCTAGATTACATCTGTACTGGGATGGCACATCAGCCCATATCTATTTTCACAGATGGTTAAAATATATAAATTAAATAATGCTTCAAGGATAATGTTTCCCTCATTTGAGGCACAATTAACCACAGTGAAGAAGGGGGAAGGAGAATACTGAAATTCCTGGATTCAATATGCTTAACAGTAACGCTGAAGAAGTATCCCTAGGACCAAGACAAATGACATAGTAGATGAGTAAAGTTTTAGACAAAAGATACCATGTGGTGGAAGAATGGTCCTTCTTAGCATTGCTAACAATACATATTCAATGCCACAAGTCATTCTGCTGCAGTACCCAAAAGATTTGGAAAACAGCAGGAGAGGCATTCCTTAGCTTGCTAAATCTGAATGTAAAAGAGGACGATACAGCAGCTCCTGCACAACATCTCACTGCAACATGAAAACCTGACTAAATCAAGGCTCATTTCACGGTATTCCACAACATGGCTTACCCTTCATCTGAGACTGGTCTATACCACTTGCTGTTAGCCAGAGAAGAGCTTGATATTTTAATCCCCAAGTAACCCAGTGCTGGAGTGTCCCCCCTGCACTCCTGAAAACTTGGCCAGAATTTGCTCTCCTTGCTGTAAATGCAGAAGGTCACAGGACTGTGTTTTAAAGTGTTAACTGTTTCATAGCCGTGAATCCTTGCAATTTTGCATTCCAAGACCACAATACTTGAAAGACTAACTTATCCCTTATAGTAGATGCATTCCCTTATATTTAGTATTTGTATTTAAAAAAAAAAATAAGGGAAAACAAAGCAGAATAAGCAATCCAAATGGAACAACTTATCAGGAATGAAAAGTAATAAGTAATTTCACCTGTCCCTTCTTTACATCACCTGTGGTCCACCTGTGCCTACTCTAACTCCTTAATTTAAGGTCTTTAAAACTTAACTGGGCAAAAAGAAGCTGAAAATGTATGTACGCTAAAAAATGTATGCTTATGTATGCTAAAAAATTCTGAATGAACGGGGTGTCAAGGGACAGAGAAGACAAGGAAGTTATCAAAAATAGAATATTCTACTGATTACAGCAGTTCAGAACCAGGCCCTGCCACTCATTTGCCCTTATTCTGGGCAAGCTTCCATGTGCCTCAGCTCACCGGGAGTTGCAATCTTTTTTCGTACCACTCTGTTTTTATCAGGTCCATTTTAACTGTAGACTCTGTAGGGCAGAGACTATCTCTCAGGCTTTGTTCACAAACTTACCTTAGAGCCTGTGGACAGTACACTAGTTTTAATTGGAATAAGCAAAATGAAATTATGTGGTTTAGTCTGTACCATAAAAATGCCAAATGTTAAGTTAAAAAAGAAATCTGTTTTTTAGATATCTAAGAGCTAAATAAGCAATCTAAAGTATTAGTTCACTTGCAGAAGTGTGGCTTTAATTCTGTATGGTGTTCTTTGCAAAATGGCAAAATTAAATATTAAATCCTCACTAAAAAAAATTGCAACTGAGCTTCAATAAAACATGGCAACTCAGCCTGAAATATATTTTTTCCCCTCAGAAAATTATGTTAAGGATGCTTAAAATAACATTATTTGAGCTAGGTTTGAATAGTTCCCTTTTTAAAGTCGATGAGATGAAGAAAGGAGAAGCAATGGAGCTCAGAGAATTTAAGGGACTTGCTAAAAACCACAAAGGACATAAGTGCTTTTGTCAGGAGGCCTCATATTTTCAATTTTGGGCTTAGATCCCAGGGTCACAGAGTCTGAGAAGAAGTACTTTTAGCACATGAAAAGTGTGATGCTATGAACTGAGAGTTTTAACACACAGACACAGAGAATATCCAATAACAAATTCAGAACCTAACCCCAGAGGCCAGGTTTCAGGCACACAGGCACTCCACAGGGCACCCAGCTGCAGTAAGTGGACCACTAGTTTTGGTAGCTGAGATTTTCTTCTCCTTCTCAAGCTAGATTTCCAATTTAGCAGAACAGCTCTCCTTGTCCTGACAGGCAAATGTATATTGTCCCCTTTTCTGTCGACAGACAGCAGAGGGTAGGAGGAAGCGAGAGAGGTTCAGATGACTTCCTGGACAAAGGAGGTTTGTAGCTGCAGCCTGATGAACATCAGAGATAAGAGCAGTAACAGCAAATTGGCCCCAGTGGGAATGGCAGCAGCAATCTTTTCACCTAAAGGCAAGCCAGCAATTACGCTTGCAGTGCCCAGCGTCTGTCTGTCTGTTCCCACCACTGCCCTCCCATCTCTGCCCCCACAGCCCCCCACTCACAGACCAGGTGTGCTCAAGGCTACTGCTGCATTATTCGCAGCTTGAAAAAAATTCCAGTTCTTTCTTTCTCCTGCTCAGGTATCTGAAGCCAGAGCTGTGAGCCTTATCACACTGGATAACAAAATGGAGAATAAGGTTTGGGTAGAAAGGCAGGAAAAATCACGCACTACTATGTGCATGTTCTTGTTCCACCTAGGTAGGCATAGACCACGGGGGAAGGCTGTCTCAGCCCTCAGTATCTCAGGGAATGCTCTCATGTCTCTCTGGACCAGGACCGGAGTCTTTGGAGATCTCAGTCTAGAGGACAGTGCCTTCCACCATCATTAGAACTGCTCCAGAAACATGTCAGACCAACTGTGCATGAGCTGGCAGAGGACTGGAAGCACTGCACTGCTCTCTAGAACAAACGGGAGCATGGGGGGTCTCGCCTGCATAAGGAGTACAGTACATCAGCCATGGGGAACTGGGAAGAAGGAAGCGCAGATTCCCTGTCCACAACTGACTTCCAGAAGAGCAATTGGCATTCCTGACATCCCAAGGAGCAGTGCAACTACCCAAGATTTCTGACAGCATAAATACAGCAGCAATAGCTGGGGAGCACTTTCCCTCAAGGCAGCAGGACTGCAGAGTTTGTTGACAGAGGGCTCTGTCCCAGCCTTCAGCACCTGCTCCAAGGCTGGCTGAATGCCTGTAGCATCTCCTGGCACACAACAAGTTAATAAGGAGATTCTCAATATTCTCTGCATGCATGTGAACCTCCTCTCTGAGCTCCTTCCTTTGTCCCAGCTCCCTTCCCTATTTTCCTGAGTCAGCATGCTCATAGCACTCAGCTACAGGAAAAAGGCTTAATAGGATAGCTGGACAAAATTAAAGGGGCGTTATTAATTTGACAGGTGCTGCTGCCTGGTGTCATGTCCCAAGTTTGTCCTATAGCTGTGCTGATTATTTTCTCTCCTTGGATCAGGGACGTTTCATTTATTAGCAGTGAACTTCCCCCTCACTGCCTGCAGCCACTGCGGCTCTGATCTCCCCAATTCACTTTGCAATTAAATTTTGTCCTCTTGTGAAACGACTGTGCAGGAAAGGTCTTGTGTTTTGTTTTCTTTTTCTCCCCATTGACCAAGTTCTACTTGGCCAAAACAGCCTCTGGAAATCCTAGCAGAATCCCAAACAGAGTAAAGCTGGTTGGAAACAGTATTATACAAAAAACAGTCTAGAAGCTGTAGCTTTATGTACCTGAAATACTCATCTCAACTGGGAAGAGGGAACAGGGGCACAGGAGGCCACTAAGTCTTAGCTGTAGAGGTATAAATCTGACGGAACCATGGAGTTGTTGGAGATTTACATGAAGGTGGCTTGGAAGGAGACACAAGGGGTTTTGTGTTGGGAAAGCCTGAGACGAGGAGCATCAAAATCATCACATCTTTCCCTTTACAAACACTGGATATCAAACCAGCTGATGGGCAGGAAGACTGGAGAACACAATTGCTCCCATTTAAGTGATTTACTTTATTGTCACTGCTGCTAAGACTCTTCTCTTTTTTTTTTTGTTGTGTGGGGTTTTTTTCATTGTTGTTGTCGTCGTTTTTTGTTTGTTGTCCCTCCCCTCCTCGCTTCCCCCCGGAATCACATTAACAGCTATAAAACTGCAAATATACATGAAGTCTGCTCAGGATCTGTTTTTGCTTCATAAAGCTCCAGAAGTCACATGGCATTTTGGTTTTATGTTTGTTTCTTCTCATCCCACTCCTCCTCTACATACAATTCCCTAGAAACCTTCATGTAAGTAATAAATGATCCCTTTGCTGTTTCCCCCTGTGAAGCCAAACCTTCATGCTTCCCTTCTCTTTTGCTTGTTCCCCCCAGAAATAAATACCATCTTTTCCTGGACTGTTCATGCCAACCCTTTCATTCATTCCTAGGATTACCTGCTAGCACATATCAGCCTGACATTCCTGGTTTCGTGGGACTGGACAACCCCTCATAAGCTCTGGCTGTCTCAAAATCTTTAATTAAATGCAAACACTTTTCTCTAGGCTTCCTTGGCATTCCCTAAGTCCCTGTTCCCTTTCCTACCACTGAATGTCAAAGGCTGAAGACAATAGAAGTGATATTACTCTTTCCTAGGAATGAACACTTTTTTCTAGGACTAAGCTGGCCAGCACTCATGCCAATTATACCAGCTTTTTATGACTTCATTACTGCTAGAGCCACTATAAACAAAGCATTGAAAGGCTGGACCAGCTTTTTTAACTGCACAGAGGTACTGATCATTGTGCTTTTACGTACTTGAGATGTTCTTTCTGATCCTCCACTTCCCCAAGCCAGGGATAGCTCCGCAGGCCAGGCAGAACAGAATGAGGAAAAACCTGGGTAATGCAGCTGGCATAAGTTGCCTCTCTCTAGAGATCCCCATGTGAGAACCACAAAGCACTTTGGGCTGTATTAAGCATGACAGTTGGCCAAGCAGCAAAGGTCAAGACAGAAAGGGAAAAAAGGAGGAGAGAGCTCAGCATGAAGGATTCACAGAGCATCACAGGATTTCTCTCCAGCGCAGTGATCTGGCCATTCCCAAAAGGCAGTGGGTCAAACTCTGCTCTTATCCAAAGCAGTATGAACAGTTAAGTTCCCTGACTGCTGTGTATCGCAATACCGAATAAGTGCCCGGGTGCTGCATTTGGAGACAAACCAAAGGAGCAGCAGGGAAATGCCTTATGAAGTGGTGGACCATTGCTGATCCCTTAACAAGGGAATGTAAGAAAAAAATCCAGGGTGCCTGACACCAGCTGCCTGGGAGAAGATAAGGATGCCAAAGGTCTGAGATGTTTTTCAAACTCGGGGAATATTCCTAAGACACAAGAATACATGTCCTCCTGAGCTGGGAGGGCGTGAGGGAAGCAGCTGCCTCCTGGAAGACAGAGGAAATTATGCTGCTTCTTCAAGTGACTGGGGCTGCTGTAGTTGAGTTTGGCCAACCATAATGAGGAAGAGCAGCCTGGTCTGTGATATGAGATGTTGGGACAGAAAGCAGTGCTGGATGAACTCTCACTGGCATGGGCAATTCCCAGTATTGCTGTGAAGTGCAGCTCTTTCCCCCTCTCTTCCTCTCCCTCTCCCAGCCACAGGGTGCTGATGGCTGCCTGCTATTCACCCCTCTGCTGTGGGCAGCCAGACAATGCCATAACTCTCAGCCTGATGGTAGCATAGTACTTGCCCACAGGAACTCATGACAGCATGTTAAGTCTTTTCCTATACAGCATATGATCCTGGGTACTTTCTCTATTACAAATCCATTGGAGGTTCAGTTTTGATGTGGGCAAGGGAATCGAGGTGGAGCATTTGGAAAGAGCCTGTTCTGACTGTTGGGCTAGGGTGATGAACAGTAAGATACAGGATCCAACATATATGAACTTACAACCAGAAAAGGAGGAGGATTTCAGCACTTTTGTGGATGGATGTGTGTGGGGAATGGCAAAACGTTGTAGAAGCTCTGAATAAAGAGACCACCTGAGAAAGGGATGAATGACATGGGTGCATCTTTTTGTTCTTGCAGCCTGTCTACCTAAGCTTCCAGCTTCCCTTCTCATCCCTGTCTTGAGTTCACCTCCAATTTTCATCCCTCAGCCTTTAAAGCAAGAGAAGCACCAGGTTTCCCCCAACTTTGAAGCACAGCCCATGGGACAGGAAGAAACACGTTGCCTTGGTGCCAGAGGAGCACTCTACCAGCCCTGACACCAGGTCTGGGGGAAGCAACTGGGCACTTGGCACTTATGTGTCCTGCTGGTTCTGTTCTGTATCCCCTCCACCAGTAATTTCGCTTGCCTTATTAACTATTCCCAACAGCTCCACTTTCTGCATGTGTGCTTGTTTGGGTAATTCTTGTTTCCTCCTATTTAGTGCATATGAAAAAAAGCATTAGCGACACTCTTGGTTTTAAATGAACCCTATTAATATTCAACTCTGTAAGGAACTGTAGGATAATTTTGATAAATGTGACTGGGAAGCCTAGCTGACAGAACCAAGCACAACACTAGCATGTGTTCACAGCCCATTGCTGCACACACAGAAGGGGGCAAGAGGTGGGCGCAGCATGGGGCTGGGGTGAGCCAGGCAGGAGGGAGAGCAGAGGCAGGGGGTCTGTTCAACAGGACAGATACAGTGCTGTAGGACAGACTCTTTAAAAGATCAAGAGCAAAACAGGCTTACTGAGAGGTGAATGGGGAGAGGAAAGCAAAACAAGACGCAGTTTGGAAAAGCAGACTAGAACAACTAGAGAAACACAGACACTTAACTGTGGAGGGAGGAGAAGGAAGCCAGGAAACTGTGCTAGCAAAATGGAGTTAAAGGTGACAGTAGGCAGGAAATCAGACACAAGCTTGCAGAGAAATGAAAAAGGCTTGAGTGAGACCAAATGCACCTAGGCCACAGTTCAGCAAAGAACACAAATTATTTGAAGGCACTTCCTTTGGTCGATGTACTTGCCCACTTAAAGTAAATGCTCCTGTGGTTCACTGACTGGCAACCTCATGCAGCACCATCTTACAAGAGATGTATTGAAAATGAGAGGCAGGAGCAAACAGAAATTCCACTTGAGGGGTATCAGCAGCTGAGATGATGAATTACCTGTGCCAAAACTTTTGCTGTAGACTCTTAAGGACTATTAGTTCTCAAAAAGGAAGGTGTAGCTAAAGGAAAGGTGGTTGAAACTAGAAACGAGTTCAGAAAGACTTTGTGAAGATATTAGGTATATGATTATTCTTGATGGTATGTGCTTTTAGACATACCATCTCTGAAAGCGAATAGTTGGAGTCCACTGTTTATTTCTGTAGGTGACTGCAAGTCATGCATTTCCACCTCATGCATGAGGTAAATTCAGTTTGGAAAGAGAAACAGACTGCTGGGCATCCTCATAAATGCAGTTTAGCCTTCAGGAGAGCACAGCAGCAGATGGAATATCCCATAGCCTTTGGAGCAGTGCAAGAATATACACATTGGCAATGAGTCTTTTTTTTTTTCCTTTTCCCAGATGTAATATTTTTCTTTTTTTTTTTCCCCCTTTTTGTTAATCTGTGAAATTGCAAATTTATGTCCAGAATACTTAGGTTTCATGGAAATTAGACTTTTCTGACCAGGTCTATGCATTGTGGCTAGATCTGGTCTTCAAAACTGTGGCCAGCACCCACGGTAGACCAATTCATCAATAGCTGCTAGGAAGATAGTCCAGACAGGACAGTGAATGCTGGGAAAGACCTGCATACCCCAATCTCTGTGAGCACCTCAGTATTTCACTTGCAAACAACATTGCTTATTTTGGGCCTGTGACTCGTCATTTCTTTGACAAGCAACATGAGAAACCTGTTTAATTAAAAATGAAGGCAAAACTTATATGAGCCGTCTGTAACAATCTGTCATGAGCTTTACTGCAAAGTCCTTGAAAAGACAGACTTCTATCACAGTACACAATAACACTACCAAGAAGTGTGCCTCAGCAGCAGATCTTCTCTTGCCCAAGAAGTATGGGAACTACATGTCAGGATTCATGTCCTCTGTTCCCAGCCTCTCCAAGAACCTTTCCCATACCAGGTGAATCCCAGCTATGGTTTCAAGCACTTCTGAGCCAACACGCCTATGTGTGCCATAGACTGTTTTGAGCTCTCTGCAAGATGCTGCTCCACAAGTGGTTGATCCTGTAAAACTAATTTGCTTTTCCTGCAAAGCAGGCAAACACATGAAAAACGCCAGGATCGTTTAGCTGCCTCTGACGTGCCGGCTGTACCCATGCTGCGAGGTTCTGGAGAAGCGTGTACCTCTCCTTTCGGAGAGCAGCTGCTCTTCGCCTGCAGCTGGTGGAGCCAGCTCCATCTGGAGACCAGATCAGAACCCATTAAGCACAGAGGTAGCAGACTGCATGGAAGTGGAGCTTGCAAGGCAGGGAGGCAGGCAAAGGCTTGGCTGCAAAATTTCACCTCTTGTAAAGAAAGGAAAGGGAAAGGGGAAGAAAAAACAACCCACGCAGTCTATTGAGCAATTGTTCCTGCATAGCCTCTCCAGTCTAATTGATTTGGACACCACAGCTAATTTTCACTCAGACATCTGTTAGCACACATTAGCGCATGTCATTAGACTGGGAAGCACAGATTAGATGGAGGGGCAGAACTCAAAGGCCCTAGTTTGGGATGCTGGAACAAGCAAAAGGAAGGACAAGAGGGAGAAGATGTTTGTGCAGGGCTGGAATAGTTGGAAGCAGTTTGGAGTAAAGGGGAAGGATTTGGCTAGCTCAGAACATTCCCACCAAAGGGTCACATATGTTCCACTCGCTTATCCCTGGCACAAGCACGCCCCTTTCATTTACAGGCATGCCACAAAGGTCCTGGTCCTCACCAGCACAGAGGCAATAAAGCCAGAGCTCCCACGAGGAACTGTGAAGTGTATTCTTCTGCATTTTTGCTTTTTGCATGTCCTTTGGTTATGATTGGAGGTCTCAGAGACAAAAGAAAGGGACAAGAGAAAAAGAAAATTACCTTTCTCACCTCACTCCAGCACGGTGTCAGGGTGCTCTGGAAATGTTCTATATTTAAAGTTTTACAAGTATGATGAGTCCTTCCACTGGAGAATGAGAAATATATATGAAAGGTACTGGCTAGAAGAATGGGACAGAAAGGAGATAGCAGAACATCAGCAAACCCAATAACCTTTACAACATTCCTCAGGGCTGTTTTGCAGCCTACGAGTGGCTGTCTATTTTTACCACCTGTAACACTAACAGGTCAGGGAGATGATAATTTCAGCCCAGCTACAACTGGGTGCACACCAAACCCACCACTTGATACAGCCTACCTTGTCCACCGGTGAGAAAACATCCTCCTACCCAGCTATTTTTTTTTTTTCAGGAACAATGTAAACCCTCTACTTACTGTCACTGCAGCGATATGGAGGCATGTGCTCAAATCCAAATCCATCCTGCATAAGCAGTTCCCCAGATGAAATCCCACAACGCAATGTTCCCATCAGGAGTGGCTGCCGCCGCAGCCATCACACGTCCTGCAGCGTACGAGGTGCTGTGACTCTGCTGGCAGCACGCCCTGGCAACACCAGAGCTCTACACAACTTGGAAAGGAGCTATTTGGAGCTATATTTGTTCATGTACATGGAAGCAAAGGTAAAGATGAAGAGCATAATGAAGTTTCTCTGGGCATATTTCTGGTTTCCCACAGCTTTCCCGTGAAAGGTGGAGTTGCTGTATTGATTTGCTGATGTCTGAAAAAGAGTTGTGCTCATTCTTTCATGTTTTTGCTCCATGAAGGTAATAAAAGAGGCTTTCTTTCCTTTTGGGTCATACTTTGCACAAAACACATGGGAGCCCTAATAGCCTTGAGGCTTTAACTCCTCCCCCAACTGTGGTGGAAATCAGCCAACAGGCTTCTGGGTTCACAGGACTGACAGTCACCACGACCATGCAATATTAATTTCCTTTGAAACAACAAGCCAAAAGTTGATGAAATGGCCTTGTGCTGCTCTAACACACTGCCTGGGAAGGAGGGAGAGGCAGGATTTGTCAACTGAAACTCCACTGATGGAGTGAAGAGGTCAACATCCATTATAGGGATGATACAGATGAAGGTAAGCCTGTCAGTCATAGGATGAAAAATGAAGCCCTCACCACCCATTTAGTGTATAGTATCTCTGCTTGCTCACAGTGAGTTTCACCCTCCATTCCCTTGCATTGCTTTTGCTTTGGCGCAGCTCAGCTGACATTAGCAGAGTTGCTCCCACCCTTTCCCAGGGATCGTGCTCTGCCTGACTTTGACAGGCATGTCACTTCCAATTTGGAGGAGGACTGACACATAAACATCTGCGCAGCCCTCTGCAAAATCGCCCCTCTCATGCAAGCATCTGCCAGCTGCGAAACTCCATCCCACAAAACAAAGCACTGATCGGGGTGGTGGCAAGAGGGGAAAATAAAAGCCAGTATTCCCAGCCCAAACAGGTGACCCCCTGAAAAATACAAAGCAAACAGTTCTCAGTCCAGCAAACTGCTGCAAAAGTACTCTGGTCTTGATCCTCTGATGAGAGAGAAAACACATGGGAAGAGCTGCAAGAGGAACCATAAAACTGAGCAATTAGCCAATGACCCACTCAGATTTGCTTTGTTTGCTCAGCAGCTGCACGGCACACACAGATTATGTATCTGTGCCATCAAGAGAGAGCAGTGCTAGGCCAGCATCTTGCAGGATTGCTTCTCTTTTTGCTATAGACCCCTTTTTGGGCATAACTGTCAGGTTTTGGTTTTTGGAGGGTGGGGCACAGGGTGCCCTGGGTGAAGCAGGTCAGGGGTCACCCCCTACTAGTCCTAGTTGGTCCCATCAGCTCTGCAACAGCCAGCACGGATCCACTGCATCCCAATGCCACAACAGCCAGTCAGAGGGGGCCCGGCCCTATTGCCCCAGCAGGGGTAGAGGAGGGTGGCACCACTGGGGCAGGGGGTTCCAGAGGGGACATATAGGGAAGTGTGAGAAGAGAAACGAGGAAACAAGGCAGAAGGTGTGAGGACGCACAAAAGGAGACACAGGAGGTGACAGAGAAGCAGATACAGAAGGATGCATGTGGAAGGGGACATTGCTGGAGAAAGAGCTGGGAACAGCTCTTGGAGGGAGGCATGCTGTGCTGGGGGATAATTTGGAGATGATGGGGTTATGGGGGACCCACACTGTAACAGTGACATCCCTGAAGAGCCTGCAGTCCATGGAGGACCCAGACTGTAGCAGGAAGCCAGGAGCGGCAGTGAGAAACCGTACTGTCCCAACTCCATCTCCTTCACTGCCTGTTGTGTCACCCAAAGGACTTGCAGGGACAGAATGTAATGGGGTCAAAAGAGGGGGAGAGAGGTCTCAAGGTGGAAGGAGACATTTTGGTGTGAGGCTGAGCCGGAGGAAGCAGTTGGAAAGTAGTTTCCCTTTGTTGCATTGTTTCTCTTCTTTTGTTTCTTAATAGCCAAACAAGAAATTTAAAGTTTGTGTTAATGAGCAGTAAATTAAATGAAGTTAATTTGCCCACACCAATCCCCAGCCTCGTCTCTAAGAGCCAGTTGGTACTGACAAGAGAAAGCTTTATGTGGCTGCTCAAAGAATAGTAAGGTGAGAAAAAGTATGGGGTATTCCTCCTCCTTACATTATCTACTTGGACACCATGGCTACCAAAGTCTATGAAGCCCATCATGAAAGGGAACTGAAAATGGGTTTGTTTTAGTCTGTGCCAGGGGCAGCCTTTATTTCACTGTGTGTCTTCCCACAGCCTGACTGCATGGGCTTCATTATCAGTGTTTATCAAGGACCTCAAAGCATGCTGTTCAAGTCCTATAATTCCTGCACTGGTGAAACACCTAATTACCATCCTAAATATATCCATGGAGAAATTGAGGCATTAATGAGGTAGGGTGGGGGAAGTGACTTACCGTGGGTAATATGAATGACTGATGCACTAGGAGGAGTACCCAGCAGCAAAGCCTCCAGGCTTGTACTCAGCAGAAAGTAAAACAATAAAATAAAAAAAAAAAAATTAAAAAATGGACAAGAGGAAGAGAGAGAAGGAAAAGGAAGAAATAAGTGCAAGATGAAAAGGAGAGAGCACACGGAGTGAGAAAAGCTGTCAATGGAAAAAAAGGCTATTTCAGTGCATGCCAAGCAAGAAATGGAAGTGACAGCCTGAGCTGCAGAGCGAAAACGCCCCAAACTAAATGGGAAATAGCCAGTGTGGCCTACCATAACTTCCACAGTAGAAAACAATTTGTATTTGGGATGCCTGTAGAGGAGGCAGGAATCCCTCTGACATTTGCATGCCTCAGGGCTTCCCTGAAGGGCATGTTTCCATTGGCAAGGAGAGCATTTGGGACAGTTGGATAAGATGCTGTGAACAAGGCTTGCAGCATTTAACCTCCATTAGGAACTAGCAATTTACTCACTTGCTACCAGTTACCAGGTGCCAGGGCTGAATTACACAGGAGATTTTAAAGGAGGGAGCGTCCATACATTATCACAGCAAACAAGTCAGTGTGACTTCGTTCAAGGGTATCATCCACCCTGAAACCTATTTCACATCTCGTTGGCCAGCTGAGTGAGAGCTGACTGCACACACTCCCTTGTTTCTCTCTCTGTGTATACGGTAGAGGAAGACCCCAATTCATTAAAGGAAACAGAGCGAGGTAAAGAACCCAGCCCCTCCTTGTTAACCTGCTCTGGAAAAGCAAATTCCTACAAAATCAGGAGTCTCCTAGAGACCATTTGCATCAGCAAGAGAGGGAAAAGAACTTTGCTTTTCCTCAGTCTCTCCAGCCCACAGCAGGGACATCACAGGATCTCTGACGTAATCCCCCTGCTACTTAATTAAGCTCTGTGAAATGCAGGGGTTTTCTCCACTGCCTTGCTGCACTCAAGGGGATTTTTCTATGTCTTACCCCTGTATCCTTCCCATGATACAGATTCTGGCTGAGTTTTCCAGGTACACAAAGCAGACTAGCTCCCCACACCTTTCTTTGATATACAATAGAATCGTAGAATCATTTAGGTTGGAAAAGACATCTAAGATCATCGAGTCCAACCATAACCCAGCACTGCTAAGCCCACCCCTAAACCATATCCCCAGGTGCCATATCTACACATCTTTTAAATATCTCCATGGATGGTGACTCCACCACTTCCCTGGGCAGCCTATTCCACAGTTTGACAACTCTTTTGGTGAAGAAATTTTTCCTAATATCCAATCTAAACCTCCCTTGGCACAACTTGAGGCTGTTTTCTCTTGTCCTATCCCAACCTCACTACAACCTCCTTTCAGGTAGTTAGATAAGGTTCCCCCTGAGCCTCTTTTTCTCCAAACTAAGTAACCCCAGCACCTTCAGCCATTCCTCATCAAATTTGTGTTCCAGACCCTTCACCAGTTCTGTTGCCCTTCTCTGGACACGCTCCAGCACCTCAATGTCTTTCTGGTAGTCAAGGACCCAAAACTGAACACTGTATTCGAAGTGCAGCCTCACCAGTGCCATGTACGGGGGGAGGATCGCTGCCCTAGTCACATCATCACACAGCCTCTCTTTGCCACCATCCAAACAACAGCCTTAGTACCACTAGCACTCCTTCCCTGGGGTATTCCTCCAATGTGAATCTCTCTGGAGATAAAGGACAGGATGATCAAGAACAAGAGGGTGGTATTTAGGATGAAATTGGACGGAGGTTGACCATCAGAACCCTTGGTTTCTGCTACAGACTTCCAGTTAGGGCAGAAAACACCATCTATTGTGCAGTGAAGCTTTGTATGTTCATTACAGTTACCTGTGATAACATGGGATCACTTCTGAAAACCTGCCAGGTGCATACCCTGAGTCTACAAGCCTTTTGCAAGCAGCCTTACAAGAGTTGAGGCTTAGAGATTATGCCCCAACAGCTACTTGGAAGCCTGATGGACAGCACAGGATGGGATCCAGATACCCCCAGTAGGTACGAAAAACACGGGAGTGACCTTGCTCTCTACTCTAAAGGAGAGCAAAGCCTCCTTTCACTCCTGCCTCCCTTGTTCTTTTCAGTCAGGTTGGCCTTGGCTTTCCCACTGCCTTGTATTGGGAGCGGCCACTGCAGTTCCTCACGGAGTATTTTAGCAGGAGGGGTGTTGCCTGTTTTCATGCTGCCTGTCACGCACATTTTGTTTGCTCTGCTCCTGTACTCCCCTAGTGATGAGGCAAAGCTTTCTCACAGCTGATGCAGCAGGATGAGCCAGGGATGGCCTGGCTGGCAGAGGAGCCCTACCTCACCCTCACCCTTGATGAGAAGGCAGCGCCAGGCAATAGGATGACAACGGCAGCTGGAAGCCAACTGTGTGAGCTGCTCTCCTGGCCAGCCTCGGTTCCTCTTCTCCAAATCCCACAGCCCACAGCAGGAGGTGTGCAGCCATTATGAAACATATTATATTGCAATGCCTTCAGGCACAGAAACTCTGCCAACAACTAGCTACTTGTTCTGGAGAAACAGGGAAAATACAACTTTTTTTCTTCTCTTTCCTTTTTTTGCCCTGTGGATGAGGTGCAACCTATTTTTTTAACCTATTTAAAGGCTTTGATTCTGCTGTCTGTCACAGTATTTGACTATCTTCCACGACAGTCAACAGTAACGTGGAAGTCCCCAACAGTCTTCTTGGGGCCTGAGACATACTAAGACAAGCCTAACATAAAGAGATATTTACTCCCTTCTCTTCTTTGTATTGGTTGTCAATCTGCAATGGTTTTGGGAGGAAACCCAAATATGTGTGTGCCCTTTGCACTTTCAACAAACAAGAGGTCAAGCCTCTCAGGCAGTCCAGCTCCAAAGGATAAGAAAAGAGGACTAGGAGCCTTGTATTGACAAACATCAGAAGATCTGGCCTTACCAATCCTGAATCTCCTAGGGAAGTGGAAACATGCTACAGGAGTTGCTTGGGGAGCTATTTTCCTGATCGTTCCTAAGCCTTACTGCCAACACTGTACTACTGCATGTATTGAGAGCTCCACTTAAGGGTTTGGAGATTTATTTCTTCTTTTGGCCATGAGCTGCTGAGAGCTCTATTGGCTAAAGAAAGGGGATCCTTCTTCATGTATAAAGAACCTAAACCCTTTTAAACTCAAAAGACAGAATTACAATCCTAATTTCCACCCTGGACTTCAGCAATGTAATGGTCAAACACTGAATCAAGTCCCAACAGTATGCTAGACTCCCTTCCCTGTGGTGAATGTTCTATGGGCAAACTCTTGAGGACAGATAGCAAGACAGAGGAAAATGTTTCTAATAATTTCTAATAATATATGAAGCAAGCTGCACCTCTATGCAAAGTTCCCTCTGATGCATAAAATAGTGCAGGAATTTTTAGAGTTCAGTCAAAGAAGGACTGGGAGGCTCACAGGCACCTCACTAGCTATAGACTGTAATGAGGAAGAAGCTGTTTTGTCTCTGGCTACTTGGAACCTTTAATGCTGATCCAGTTCTCCTCCTGCTTACACAAACATAACTCTATTTGCTCTTCCAGAGACAAGCAGAATCAGGCTGTTGGTAGATGCATAAACACAATTTTCTTAAGAAAACAAACTGCAGGAGAATTTACACATCAATTTTAAGCTGGTAAAGGTGATGGTGGTAATTCTCTTCAGTTAATTTAGTCTCCTAAAATAAGACATTTAATCTGAGTGCATCCCTGGAATGGTTCAAGGCCAAGCTGGATGTGGTTTTGAGCAACCTGGCCTAGTGGAAGATGTCCCTGACCACGGTAGGGAGGTTGAAACCAGAGGATCTTTAAGGTCCCTTTGAACCCAAACCATTCTGATTCTGTGAGTCTATTACTTTTAACCTAACCTCAGAGCTAACGAATAGAGAGTGATTTTCAGGGGTCCATTCATTCCAAGCATTTCCAAGACTACCTCAGGTTAGATACCCATTAGAAGGACACAGTTCAGTGAGGTAAGTGCCACCAGTCACATAGCTTGCACTGACAATGTGCTCAGGATGACCATGGCAGTGTCCTCACCAGTTCAGCATAGTCCCTTAGGATTCCAGGAGAGTGAGCAAAGCCAGGTCTGGTATTATTAGTGCACTCAGGCAGACAATGCATTTTCTAAAGAAGTAAAAGGGGTTCCCAGTAGGAGGAAGATGTTGGACCTTTCTAGAAAACTGAAGAAGGCATATGACCTCTCCATCACTATCCTACCATCAACTTTTGTGTTAACAAAAATATCCAGTGAGGATGTATTCAGTTATACTAATGTCTTTCCACACTAAAAGTATAGTCAGTTTGAGCATTTTATATGCATAATGACTAATTGGAATGAGCTGTGCAATTTTCAGCTTAAACCAGCTTCTTTATGCTCAACATCCGCCCAACATCTAATGACACAGTTTATATTTTCATTGAGGATTCAGCATCCGGGCAAAACAGAGAAAGCTTTATGAGTCTTCACTCTAAGTCAATTAGAATTTAAATGTAGGTCAAATGCTAGGGAGAAGAATGGGACCTGCAGCAATTCAGATCTCAGATGTTCATGCACTCTAGAGACAGAAGAATCATTTGCACACTTATTCCATCTTCCAGAGCTAGGGGCACTCGGAAAGGCAGGTTTGTTCTCCGCTGCATATCTAATAGTGTTTTGGCCAACTAGTCTTTAAAGTTTCTGGAAAATTACTCTTCTACCTTTGCCCTTGGGAGGCTATTTCACAGCTGAATACATCCCATTCCTGATCTGCCCTTGATAGTCCTAGCTATGACCTCCACAGAGAAGTACACAACTTCTTTAAATACTTGGTGAGTCTGACAGTTGTTTGAGGGTGGTTTTGCACCTAGGTCCAATCCAGCACACCCCAGCACTGATCTGGAAAACATCAGGAGCAACTTCTGTGAAGTCAGTGAAATTGCACTGATATAAACCAGCTGTCAAACACTACATGAACACAGGCATGCACACACGTATGTCTGTCATCCACTACCAGAAGTATCATCTCAGATCTAAACTACTTTCTTTTTGCTCCCTTCTCCACTTTCTTGCTGCTCATTAAAACACCTCTCTCCCACCTACAACGGTGAAGAGTCAGCAGGCTGCCCAGGCAGCATTTGCTAATGGGAACTGACAGCCTGCCACCATTTTCTGAAGGCTTACTTTTTTGATACCTGCCTGTCTTCCAGCCTGACTAATTCTATGGAAGACTTTTATCACAGGGAGATTGACCTCAGGCAGGAGACATTTTGTGTCACTGTGAACAAGTGAAACGAAGACACGATGGGGATGGTGAGAACTCACTAGCAGCAAAAGCGAAGGAGAAGAAAACTGATGTATGACAAGAATACCTGCTTTGCCATGGCAGACAACTCAGCGATTGGTCTGCTAATGAACAAATTCACTGAAGAACCTGAACTGTGGCATACTTTGAGACTCTATAAGAGGCAACATTAACTGATGATAAACTAAAATACCAGTCAAATTATGAGAAGCATTTTCCCACTGATTTACAACAGTCTGGATCCAATTAGAGAGTTCCTCTGCCAGTTAGTGCCTCGTGAGGTTCATAGGCTGCCTCACAAAGGCTTATGGGGACACAGTCTGGAATACCTCTCTACTTGGGTTTTGGCACAGTAATTTTTAATACATTTTACTGCAGAGATGTGGAAGCAAAAAAAAAAAGTTAAAATGTTCACAGCATGGATACCCATTCATACTTAGAGAAAGTAAACAATGCTGTTAGTGTAGTTCCCTACTGAGGTGCCATGTCCCACAGGAGCTTTAGTCTGGAGGACTCCCTATTCTCTCTTTATTTCCCAAGCCCAAAATCCCTGGCTGAATGTTCTTCAAGATATACTTCAGTCTCCCCTCCAACTGAAAGGCACATCCTTCTCAAGAATCACAGTTTCTTCCCATTCCAGGTTTCTGAGGCTGCCATGAAAAGAAAAAGCTATTCATCCAAAAAAACTACATTCCTCCTTTCTCTGCATGGTGTCAAGTGTGCCCCAGATAGATCTTTCAAAAAAATCAGGTCACTCTGCTGTTAGCTCAATAGGACTGGGTTGGAAAGCTCCTGAGAAGGCATGACTGTACACCTCGTAAGAGCTCAGAACAGCTCTTCCCATCAGTGCTCTGAGCTTCCTCTTCCAGAACAGGACAATGGCTGAGTGTACCAGACCAAGGAGGAATAGAAACTACAAAAGACCTGGGGAGTATAGCATCGAAGACAATTTTCTATTTCATATGTTCCCTTCATGTCAGGCACTGTAAATGCATTTTGCCTGAGTCCCCTCTAGATCCTTCAGAAGTCTTCCTGCAAGTAATCCCTATATATAGTCAAGCCACTGCCTGTTGTGGGGAGCTCCAGATCAAAAATTTCAATGAGAACTGGTATAAGCCTTTTATCTCCCCTGACATCTCCACTATTGCCACTTCATCCCCACCTGAATGTGTCTTCATTGTACTTAACCCTTCTGTTCTGAGATCATCCTTTACAACAATCATTCCCCTTTGGCCTATCAGCTGGATTTACTCCATTCCTGAGGAGACATGATGTCTCTTAGGTGGGCTTCTGGCAGATATATATACAAGAAATTTAGCCTTACAGATTCTTTTCCTCAGGTTGGGTGACACAATCACTAGTCTCAGTTTGCCCTCAGTAACTGCTAATGAGTTTGCAACCCTTCACCAAGATTAGGTGTTCACTATTTCATTAGGGCCAGCAACATAGCGACATATATGGTGCACCAAACGGTGGGATTTGCTTCCTTAAAGATGGGCTGTAACAATATTTGAAGAGTTCAACTGCCCTGTAGCAGCCATGAATAAGGAATAACCAAGTGATTGGGTAGAGCAGCAAAGTCGCAATTCAAATTCATACAATGCTGAGGGAGGCCTGTCTCTGGGACAGTGGTTTAAGCTCATCTTGAGATATGGGAATTAGGGTTAGCATAGAAGAGAAATTGCAATTTCTGTATATTACCCAACACTGTTCACTCATCCCTGCAATCATCCAACCTGCCCTAATTGCTTCAGTATGTCCCTGCAAAACAGAAACTGAGAATGACTTGGTAAGACACAAAGACACAGATTTAAGATGTACAAAGAAGCAGTCGTCCGATAATGATGACCAGCTGTCACAGGCAGCAAAAACCTCCTGGCAGTTGGCACCGGTGAATTTTCAAATACCCGCTGGTTGCTGCTACCCCATTAATCGTGGGCGCTTTGCCCAGTCTACATTCCTGAACAGCTTTTTTCTTCTCTTTCCCCTCTCTCTTTCTCACAGACTTCTAACATAGTTAATAAAAAATTTATCAGGGCAATGAAATAAACACCAATTTGATTTGATCTGGGAGCCAAAGAGAGGAGAGTTTCTGCTGTTCAGGTGCAGACTCAAGAGTTTCTGCAATTGCTGTGAGAAACGTGCCCACAAACCCAATAGGATTGGATAAATGGAGATGGAGAGATGTTTTTTGGTTTTTTTTAAAGGAGTGGAAAGGGCTGGGAAACCAGTCAGCAGTGTGCTCTTGAACCCCAGGAGAAAGAAGGTAACATTTCATAGGGAAATCCATAAGGAGTAATGGACTTTGCAGCCTCAGAGATGGAAACAAGCATGACAGCACCCAGCACTGGTATGCAATAGGCATTGCAGCTCCCTAGAACTACATGTGCAAGTGAATAAATATCAGAGTTTCTTTTTTAAATCTTATATCGTTCTACCCCCAGGGAGAAGAAAGAAGATAGTAAAAAACACTTGGGTCTAACACTAGTGATATCTCAAAGGAGTTCAAGGACTAGAGAGACGGGGCAGCATGAAATCCAGAAGAAAAATGAAGTACCCTGGAATAATTTGGGCTAGAATAGCATTACTCATCTTGTGAAAAATATAGTCTGTGCCTCAGGCTATGCTGGGCTGGTGGCAGGAAGTGCAGAAATCTTTTCAGGGGAGTCCCTTACCCTCTGGCACTGTGGGAAACAGCAGGCAAGAGTATCGAATCAAGGAGATAGCAACCTTCTACTGGGAGAGCTTGTATGAATTTATGTCAGGCTTAAAGCACAAGATTTGGAGGGGAATGTAGCTGCCCATTGCAAGGACAAGTAAATATGTCAGGGATTATAACTGAAAGCATTATCCAATGAAGAACAGATTATAGACTAAAACAAAAGGTATTGTTATACTATTTAATATCACACAATCCAAGCTATGGCAAGAGGAAGAGTCAACACCTGTCAATGCAGCTGAGGACACAGTATTAGATTGTGGGTAATGCCAGAGTCTCCAGAACTAGTCTTCTACACAGTTTCATCTTTCCTGCATCAGCATGCAGGGTGGATTCATGTCACCAAATTTCAGGCATCAAGAAGTTTGCTGCGTAAATCTAAGTTAGTCATTCTCATTCCTCTTGTAGTCCAAAGTAACAGGGACTTCTAGAGGATGATCCATCACATTATCTCAAGGCAGACTGCAGAAAGAGTAATATGCCAACTTCTCACAGCAGACTACAGATGAGGGCCAGATGACTAGTTTAGATTTGTGCTACTAACACTCAGATGTCTAAGATTAAGTGTGATGAATCTCACCTGCAGTATACCACTTATATTGGCATGACTTTATGTCCATACAGACAAGACATGCCACACAGTAGGAGAGTCACACTTAAAAGACTCGACGACAGAGACTGGACTCAGATTTTAGTCGTCTCTGATAGGACCCCTGTGTAATTTATTTAGCAGCACCATGTACACAACCTGGATTTGTTAAAATGAGGTGAACCTTTTATGACCTTGAATGGCAATATCTATACTGCTAAAGTGGTTTGTTCTCTTTTGCTCCAGAGAGCAAACCACAGTCTCTTGGTTTTGCTCCAGTCCTTTGGACAGCCATGCACACAAATATGAGACCACTCCCAGGTTCTTTCCTGGAATGAACTAGTGCATCCCCTCTCAGAAGAGAAGCAGGCACAGCTGATATGGACAGCATGCTGTAGACATGCAAATAATGCCAAGTTTGGCTTCCTCAACCAGTGAAAATCCTCCAACTCCATAGGCCCTGGGCTTTCAAATTCCTCCATACCTTCTTGTGCCATGCAACACACATCTTGGCATTGAGTTATAAAAGCACCAGTTTGCCAGACTGTGCCCCAGCCCTCGCATAATTTCAGGCAATTTTAACCAGAAAACATAACAAATCAAGCAATCAAAAAACAAGTATGTCTCAGGGCCACAGGGTCACCACAGTGAGCATGGAGGAGACCAGCCCTCCCCACCAGTGCCCAATGTAGTGTGGACGTGATCTATCCACGCCAGAAGGTAGTACCATCAAGTGGCAGGAACATGAGCTTATCTATGCCATCAAGTCCAGGGCTTTCCCTGATACTATCCACAGAAAGTGTATAGGCAAAACCAAGGTGTCAACCTGAATTTCCAAGGTGGTCCGCAGATTTTACACAGCTATAAATATTCTCCTGGAATACAAGCATGCCATGAATTATGTGAAACATATTCACAATAGTTAAAAACACAGTAGAAGCAGTCATTGACATTCTGTTAACACTCCCTTCAAACAGATTCATGAGTGGTGGTCTCCCTATGAACTCTGGTTCTTAACCTCATTCCCACAGGTCAACAAGTGGATTAATCTTTCAGGTAAAATCATGAACTGGGAGCTCTATGCATTCATAATCCCTAAAATCATAGCTGGATTTGTATAGTCAAGGTCATAAGGCTTCTACCTTGCACAGTCTGTTCTGTAGCTATTTGGGGAGATTTATCATACTTCTTCTCAAAGAATTTTTTAATTTTTTTTTTTTTTTGCATTCAAAACAGGAACATACCCAAAAGTCACATTCCCATCAGTTTAACAAGGGGACAATCATTTTGAAGAGACTCTCCAGACTACAGCTGCTGCCATGACACCTGCGTGAGGGCCATGTGGAATTGAGGTTTAGGATCTTGCTTCTTGGCTTCTCTCCCTGCAAAAGACTCCTTACTCAGTGTATTTTACTTTGCCTGTCTACACTTAACAATTTAATGGATATACTTGCTGTATATCAAAGCTGAGAGCTGAACTTCCCAGCTAACAAAACATGAGTAGATGTCCCACTCACCCACTAACTCAGAGTACAGCTTACAGCACTTTTGCCCTAACACAGATTTTTTTTCTGGTAGCATAGTTCTGGTCTCCTTGTAGAGAATTTTCTCAGAGTATCCAGCAGGCAGCTCACGACCACCCTCCCAGGCAGAGTGCTACTAACCTCTCTTATGCCCAAGCCAACTGTGGGTAGATGCCCCAGGCCCACCACATCACCCACACCCTGTGCAGAGCTGAGTATCCATATGCCCAGACACTGTGAAAACAAACTCAGTGGTCTTGCAGCCTGAGCATCTCACAAGCTGAGGGCACCTAAAGGTGAGATGCCATTACGTTAAAATCATTGCATCATGACAGTCCTTTCCCCACACATTCAAAGGCAGTGTCTCCTTACCTTATTAAAGGCAAAAAGCTTTTCTTATACCAGTGATAGAGAAGACTCGGAAAGGAATAAAGAAGATAATAGGCTGCCAGAGGCCCAATTTACGCACCCCAAAATTAATGAGTCATTTCAATTAAATTATTTGCCCTAAATTAAAACTTATCACCAAAATCCAATTTTCATTTTGTTAAAGAGAATTAGTTATCAATTTTTTTTCTCCACAGATTTTTTTTTTTTAAAGGTAACCTTCATGGAATGGGGAAAAAAATGTAGCTGTAGTCTACTTTTCTGTTTAAGGAGCACCAAAAGTTTTATTTTTTGAGAACCATAGGTCCACATAATAATAATAATTTTTTGAGAACTTATAGGTCCACATAATAAATTCAGACATTCCTAGAAGATTTTATGAAAGAATTGGGAAGCACAAGATCATGCCATCAAATAGACAATGTAAGGGAAATCTGATACATGAAGAAGGAGGGAATTTTAACAGTAGCGTTCCTCAAGCCTCAGCAGCCTCTGTCCTTTGATATCAGAACTAAGAAAGCTTACAAATCCCATTTGGGGATCTCCAAAGGCCCTTTCAGAAAAAGGCAGGCAGGCAGGCAAATGATGGCATTCGCAATGCATCTTGTAGAAAAAATGTGATCTTTTGATTTTATTCTCAGACTTTCACACACCACTACAACTTCTCAAGCAGGGCTCAGCTTCTGCTACCACAGGTCTGCCCACTGACAGCCTGAGCTGTGACATGCAGAGACCCAGCACTGCCAGCAAGAGCAGCCACGTGCTCATGCTCCCTCTGAATGCCAACAGCAATCTTTGTTTCCTTCCCAGGAACAACCTTCTTCCTATTTTCTGTTGGAGAGTAACACTTTTTAACCTAATATTTGTTTTCTCAAAGACATTTTCAAAAGCTGTGGTTGGGTTTTGAGAAAGTGCTCACTGTCTGAATACTCTGTAAATGGAAGCCATATGTCTAAGTATCTGTTTCTTTTTTGTCTATTTTGTTGTGTGCACATTTGGCAAGTTATTTTTTCCCCTTAACTATCACGTCTCAGGCTTTATTAAATGGAACTGCTATTCTGTTATTTTGTGGATTTTTTTTTCCCAAGCAACCAACTACTGACATTTTAGCAGCTATACAGCAAATGTGATATTAAGTAATTATTTTCTTAGAATGTTTCTTCACTTTCTGGTGAATAAGGAGCTGCTACTGGGGTAGCAATTCCAATGTTTATACAGATAAAAAGAAGAGTTGCAGCTCTGAAAAAGCCTTGAAAATCCAAACCCTGAAAACCTATTACCTAATACGATTTATCATTCGTTGTTTTTGTGGAAAGCAGCTGGAGCCTTATCCTACAAGGCATAGCACGCATACACACCAAAAAGAAAGACTCTGCGTCCCTTCAGGAGTGATGAGGGTCAGCAACTGCAGAGAGATAAATGGTAAGAACACACAGTTACTGTGTGTCAGCTGGAGTCAGGTTCCACCAAGCAGACACAAGGATGTGGTAGGAAGGCACAGCAGAGAGACCATGCCTACCTGCTTCTCCCCACTCTTCAAATCCTTGAGCCACTTCTAAAAGGAGAGTCTCCTTGTTCCCCTTCCCTGAAATGCTGATTTCTTTCTTTCTTTCTGTAATTAATTAATATTAAAGAGTAAAGTTGAAAGTTTTTAAGATAGGAAAGAAATCTACTTTCTATAAGTCTTGATGTTATTTTTGAACTGCTGGCTCAATTTAGGTTTATTTTACAATCTGTTTCTAGCCAATTCCAATTTCAGATGAAATCTTGGCTCCAGTGAAGCAAAATTCCCTTTAACTTCAGTGGAATCAAGATTTTGATCCAGGTTCTCATCCACTAACAAACAGTTACAATGAGTGTAGATAGCAACACAGCAGCCAAAACCAAAGAGCATGAGCTGGTGGACCCCAGGAATCTGGAACTTCATCCCATATGGAGTTCTGAGCATGGCAGATTTGCAGTATTGACTCCACTGGCACCGATGAAATAAAGTAAACAGAAAAAAGAACACACTGTTCCACAAACACTGGAATTTGCAAGGTCTGTTTTACCACAGCTACATGTCCTAGGTCCTGATGCTTCATACCTCGGAAAACCTTCAGAGTTCTTGACCAGTTTTAGGCAAGGTGGCACCCCACCAGCTGGCACATGCGTGGCTCCAAACCAACCTGCAACCACACAGCCTTTTACACATCCCATTGGTAAGGGATACAGAAGACAGAGGTCCACTGGGAGAATTTTAGGGGCTCTTGTTGGGGTAAGGTTACAGCAGGTATGAGGGGTCCTGGAGTAAGCTGAGCAGAGGACTGCCAAGCAGAAAGGCAAGCAAACAGCATAACCATATAAATAAACCCATACACCCTTGTTTCCTCAGGAAATCAAGCTGCTCTCAGTACCTCTAGGGTTTGGATATAATAAAAGCTCAACTGAGCGAACCACAAATCTAGCTAATCTCAACCTGGCAGTATTTCTTTCAGCTAAGAGAAAGAAAATAAAATGGACAGTAAAGTTATGGAAAAGGTTGAGCTGAGACAGAGAAATGTGGAGCATAATTAACCTTAGCTTACATCCACATTGCAAGTAAAGAGACAAGCTGATCCTTAAGTATCTAATAGAGACTAGGTATGTATCTTTTCTCATTATTTTGTGTTAGAAATCCAAAGCTTCAGATCAGAACTTTTTGAGAATTTTTAAAAAACAGATTTTTGCTCATTTTCAAGCCACTAAGCAGTTACAGGCCTGCTATGTAAAATGAGTAAGATATTTATTCCTGATTATACTAAGATATTTATTCCTGATATACTTTTTTTCTACAAAGAGATCTCAAGAGGATGTGGCAAAAAAAAATTATTCACTCACTACTGACAACACTCAGTTCATAATGGAGGGAATAGGGAATGGCAATCTATGACTTAGGATGTCTAAGAGGACATATCCTCTTGTGGAAAAATTGGGTCAAATTTCAAAGTTTGCAACAGGTCAAGGCAACCCTATTGTGCTACCACAGCTTTTTTCCAGCAGTGGGAGCAGGAACATAGTTGGCTTTAAAACTGATGGTTATTTGCACTCTCTCAAGGACTATTGGACTTGGTCGTGGGACTAAGTTCTTGCTGTGTTTGGAGCTGAGAAAAAAATATTGTCCCAGCTCCCCTGTCTTACAGTCTGGGCTAAGACTTGGGACTGCAGACTGAGACCATCAAACTGAGAAATAACAAGGCAAAATCTTTCAAAGGACTGGTCTGAATCTAGAATCAGCTGATCTGACAAAATCATACAAAGTCAGCTGATACAGCTCTGAAGAGACCACTCAAGCTAAGCTGATTTATATTACTAAGGACTTGGATTATCATACCAAGATCCTTCCTCCCAGCCATATGAAAGAATTCCATATATTTTGTGCTATACTTCTTTCTCCAAAATGAGTAAGCATTTTTTGAAGTATTCTGTTTTTGTCTCCTGCCTGCACCTGCAAAGCAAGCATCAAAATATTTCCAGAAAAAACTCCTGATTTATGCACTAGGAAGTGCTAAGATCCAACCAATATAATGAGCCAAAGCTGGTGATGCATAGTAACATTCCAGACATGCCTGGAGATAGGAAAACAGAAGTTAAGAGCATCAGGACACTATGGGGAGGCAATAAAAATACTAGATGGGGAGTGGAAGGAAGTTCCTTGATAACCTATGAAACACCAGGTGCATTTTCCTGCAATTTATGAGTTTGCCAAAACAAACCAGCACAGAAAACCTAGAAAAATTGCCACCAATACTACCGAGTGCCTTACATTCTGGAATTATTTTGCTGCTAAGAAATTAAGGTCCATGGTAACAGCAAAAGGGGTGCAGCAAGATGTGACATCCTTCAGTTCCCCAAGATTATTCCCTGTTCCCCATCAAACTGATCTGCTGTCACTTCCTTCCAAGCATACTGGACTTGTCTCTTCCAGTCCCTGTAGTAACCTGACTTTGTCTCCTCCCTCCAACCTTCTTTTTTCTCCTCCCCCACCATTCCCACTAAAATGATGTTTTTTTTCCTACTTCCCAGAAAATTCATATTCCCATGTCACCTCATTATTGTTTGCAACAGCATGCCAAATATGCTGTTATTTTCCCATTGGGGCTATGTCCTGAAAAAGACAAAGTGGCCTGTGCTTGTTCTTACCTACTGCATAACTCCGTGGAATGAAAAACACTACAGTGTTAGTGCTCAGAAAGATCCCTCCGAGTTCTGGGCTCTGCAACCACAAAGTGGGGAAGTCAAAATCTCTCAGAGAACAGCATCTGACTCCAACATACTTACTGTCTAGCTAGCAAAGGAAAAATCTCTTCAAACCACTCCGCTTCTAGTGCTGGCCGAAGAGGTGGGAAGGCCAGGCATGCCAGGGGTAGGTGGCCTCCCACCACAGATCTGCTAAGCTCAAGACCAGCCTGGCTCCAGTCTCCCAGCAACCTCCTGCAAGTCCTGACAGCCACCAATGACATATTCTGGTAGGGAATAAACTCCAGTGAAGATTGAGTGAAAGAGGTGTGGAAAGGCTGAGAGTATTCATGGCACCAGATGCACTGCTCACCCTGGGCTTCCTGCTACAGCCAGGGGAGGGACAATCACATTTCCATTGGTCAATTCATCTGATGAATTTTGGATGGCTACTTAAGGATGAACTGGGCTGTGCCTGAGAAGAGTCTTGTCTCCTCACTAATGACAAAGGGAGTACAAGATAAACCACTGCAATGGTCACATCTACATTTGATCGGAAGACCCCCCTCTCTGGCTCATTGGCTCAGGACCCAGGCTGGTGATCAGCAGAAGTTACCACCACTTCAGGCTCCTAGAATACACACTCATGTGCCTTGCTTCAGTTCTGATCAGAGACCTTTCCTACAGTCTCTAAGTCTAAAGCATCATCTTTCCCCACTGCTGTCCTCAGAAATGAAGGCAAGGTCTGGGCGGATCATAGAATGACAGAACTGTTAAGGTCGGAAAAGCTCTCTAAGATCAAAGAGTCCAATCTTTAACCCAGCACTGCCAAGTCCACCACTAAGCCATGTACCTAAGAGCCACATTTACACATCTTTCGAATACCCCCAGGGATGGTGGACAACACCCTCCCTCCTCAACCCTACACCCAGCTCTTACCAAGGGGCACACTGGCAGAGCAGTTCACACACTGGGGAAGCCAGACTGGTTCAGCTGCCTTTCTGGCTAAAGGATCTCTCTCTGCTGTGCTGTGCCAGTCACCAGCACAAAGTTCTTTAATTTCAGGAGAGTGGACTGAGAGGAGGCACAGCAATTCTACTCACAGAGTTATTAATAATTTTTCTATGGTTAAATCCCAGCAGCAACAAATACATCCTTATACCACTTTGTAACAATGACTAGTGAGTCTGAATCTTTGCAAGCAAGGAGCTCTACAAAGGCAATTCATAATGGAGAAAGGCTACATTCTGTGCTTTTTATCACACATTAATGCCTATCAGTTAGAAAGAAAATTGTAGGATTTGGCCTTAGCTGCTATGCATTTGACTTTAGGTTTGTGATTAAGACAGGACAGTAAATAAGCATTCCTCTTAGTGAACATTTGCTGCTGACATTTTCTAAACTTGTTTTTGTTTTGCAAAAATGACAAAGCCTTTTCATTTATTTTTTTCATGAAATAAACATTAAACCAAGGGAGAGCCCACATGTTTGAACAGTCAGTAACTGGGAATCACAAGAAATGTTAGTTAGTGAGTCTGCAGGAGTCCCAGCCTCTGAGCAAAAATGTGAACATGAGTTCTTCATACCTCAGCTGAATGCTCTGTTTTTTAGATAGGCTGTGGCAATGCTATGCCTTTTTGTCTTCCCAAATTTGACTAGAAAAAGTACCTCAGACCTTTAAAACCCTCCTGATTAAATTAAAACTTAAAAGTCAAAAACAGTGGAATGTTTTTGTTTCATTGAAAAGTTCTCAAACACCTCCATTCACAATGATGCCTAGCTGTAAAGGCTCTGGACAGCAAATATAGCAACCATCTGCTTCCTCCTAATAGAGTTATTCCTTTAGATTGACTTGGACAGGTCTATCTCTTTATTGCAGGACTTTTAAACCCTATGCATACTAAAACCTCTGTGCCTTTGTGTCTGTGACCCTGATGAGATAAGTAAGGACTATAGAGATTTCTCTATTGATATTTAATGCCTGCAAAGGGCATGAGGATATCGCCCTAAAAGAACAAGAAGCCAAGGTAATGCTGGGAAAGGGGCAGTCACTGTGTCCTTGTTGGAACAAGTCACTCAATATACTGGAACAAATAATTAAACATCCCATTTATAAGCACCGAGAGGATAATAACAGAGTGAAAGAAAAAAATAAGCAATGTACTTTTGGCAAGCACATATCATGCTACCCCAGCCTCATTTCCCTTTTTTGTAGGATATCTGGCATAGCAGATAATGCAGGAGCAGTATGTGTGATTATGAGATATATCTTGACTTCAGAAGACCTGACAGTCTTCAACAAGCTACAAGAATATGGCGGATGTTAAATCACCATCAGGATGCTTCAAAGAGCTGCAATCAACAGATCGTTATCCACCAGGGACTGAGGTTTTTGTGGGCTCCTACCACAGTCTGCTTTTGTGTCCTGATCTCTTGAATACTTTAATTAACACCTTCATGAAGGAACAGAAAGGAGTCACCTGACTTTTGTCGATGACACCAAGTTGGGGGCAGTTGCAAGTGCTTTGGAGACCAGGATCATAAGTAAATTGAAGAAGCGGTCTCCATGGAGAAACCAACCAGATGGCATCCAGCAACAGCGAGCACAAAGCACTGTGCTCAGGAAGGGAGGAAAAACAATTAATGTTCAAATACAGAAGTGGAGAATGAGATGCAGACTGTGCTGCAGACCAGTAAGAGAGGGTTAGAAAGCTGCAGAGAGACTAAGTGAAAGTAATGAGGCACTCTTATAAAAAAAAAAGGTAAACCTCACTCATTCTGGGGTTAGGTAAGTGAAGTGTGATAGGGAAAACATGGCTGGTATTTGTATCTGCATGACTGAATCCTGAACTGGAACTCCTTTCTTGGGTTTGGACAGTAAATTTAAGAAAACATGTAGACAAATCAAACAGTAGTGAAATATGTATGACACAAAGATTGGAAAATAGGACCTGTGAGAAACAATGAGCCTGTTAAGCTGGACTAGAGGCATCTGAGACACAGGAATTAATGGGTTTCAGGCAGATAAAAGGTAGTTCTGAGGAAGAGGAGGAGAAATACTACCACATATCTTGGAAGGACCAGAAATAATTGGCAGCAAAATCAATTTGAATCATACATTACTAAAGGCTTTTCAAATGCAAGGAGAGTGAATAATGGACATGCACCAGCTATGCAGGCACAGGGTGTCTTCAAAAAATACATGTTAGGGGCAACCACTGTAGAGCTGGTCTTGTCTCACTGCATAGGGAGGAACCAGACCATCTTTTGCAAGTCCTTCCAAATGTTTACTCTTCTGATCAGACACCAACAGAAATATCTGGGGTAGGAAACAGAAAGACTTGCTAGTGGCCATTACACCCCAATTGAAACAGCACAAAATGCTTTGAGTGAGGTGGTGGTTCAGAGCATTCTCTTCATTTATACATTCCAGTGCAGAGAGTGCAGCACCAGCATCATAAAAACTGAGCTGGGCAGACACAGCTCGCTCCAGTGCAATCCACCTTGCAAGCAGTGCTGCCCACCTGGGTCAGAAAGACAGAAGAGATGGCCACAGTTGCACTGACAAATCTTTTGGCAGTGAATGCCTACTTCTACCAGCAGAGTTGGCTTTATGTTTGAAAAGCAGGAAAGACCTATGAAGAAAACTTTTTCTACTTTTAGCTGTCCATGAAGTTCTGATTTTGTTTTTTTTAAGTGTTGTTTAATTACGTCCTTTTAGACGTCTACAATATGCCCCAGTTGAGAAGGATACTATTGGTGGATATAAACACTTAGGAAAGGAGCAGACTGAGTAGGCTTTTATATAGAGACTGGTGCTGGCTGACAAACCAGAAATGGCTCTTCCCTTGGAAATACTGGAGGGCACAGGCACACACATTAGAGAGGTGATGTCCCTCTTTCTGTGATACACTTCTGCATCTCTGGCCAGCAGAGGTTACCAAGTAGAGCTCACCATGGAGAAAGCTAATTTTCTCAAGGAAGGAAAGGACCTGCTCCTAGAAGGCAACTCCATTAGACTGCAGTGACCTAAATGCAGTGTATCCTCAGGATACACTGAAGCCCATCTATTTCAGTTGGCATTGTGGACATGGAGTGGTCTCTAGTTATAAGGGCTCCAACAGCCCTCTAGTAACTGCCTACTCATTTCTTAGTCTCTGGTATAGCTATCCCAATTATTTCTAGGGGTAATAGAGGCTGGGTTTCCACAGGGGATAGACAGATGAGAGAGTTGAACCAGGGGAGATAAAGGACTTGTCTTTAGGATACAGTGCAGAGGGGATCAGAAAAATCCATGACAGTGCTGAGTGAGCAGAACAGGAAGCCTGGGCATGGCCCTAAAACAGCCTATTGTTTCCAGGGCATGAGCAACTATCATTGCAGTATCTTTCACTGGCTAATCCAGGCATCAACTGTGTGCACAAAGACAGCAAGGTGTCTCTGACCCTGGCTTGTTTCTGTTTCCCTGGGCTTTTTTGAAGGGAATCATTGACCATCATTACAGAAATTCTTTTCACAGATTAGCAGGCAGATCAGTTGACCACCCTGTCATTTAATGTTTCCGGAGCTGTGTTTTCTTTTGTTTATTATTTTTACATTTGGGATACCCAGAGCTTTATATAGCCTACATTTTGAAATTTATGAACACAAAACCACAAGAAGTAAATAAACTACATTAAATAAATAACAAGCTTAGCATGACTCAATATCCAAACGCCTTTAATTTGTACTAACAGCAGACTATTTTTCAGGCAGACAACCTGCAAATCTGAGAAAAATAGCAATCAATATGACTATATGATACTCAGAGGCAAAAGGGATTCTAACATATTTTTTTCTAATAAATTAGTTTTATTAGTTAAGATTATTTTTAAAACATGGTTTAAAATGAGACTAACTCTTCCAATTTGTAAAGGATTTTTTATTTATATTTTGCTTGGTTTTTTTTTCAGATGAAATTTAGTTTTAGAAAATTAAAGCTATGAATTTCACCTAATTACAGGATTACAGTAACAGTGATATCACAACAGGTCTTTGGCTAAATCTGTAGCAGGTATTAGAACATGATTATCCACAGATACCTTGTTTACAGGCATCCAGAGTTTAGGTGTGTCAAAACTTAAATTTTCTCATTCTCAGAAAGGTGGCAGTAGTTCAGAGCCGGATACCTATATATTTAGGTGAAAGCTAAGCTAGAGAACTCAATTTTGCTGCTTAGGCCCATACCTAATAGGCACAAATAAAATTAATAATACATGTGCATGGCTCTAAAATTCATTTATCCCTATATTTTTCTTGACAGGTAAATGGAAATTGTGTGCTGCGAGATTTTACCAGCAATAAACCACCTCCAGACGGTTAGCTATGCACTGCTACAGCGAGCAGCGAGGCGGGGTACAGCTCCAGGGCTGCTGAGTGCATTTCACACCAGGCACACTCCAGCGAACACTCGGCCAGGCCGGGAGAGCTGCTCTGTGTGCTGGTGTGTGCCGCTCTTCACGCTGCTGGGGGAGGATTTTGTGCAAGGCAAACCAGGAGCCCTCCATCTCACTACACTTGTGTGTAAAGCATCACCTCTGACCATAGGTCTGGACTTCTTCACCTTGCAGATAAACACTTGGTAAGCTAGTTAGCCCCCCGGTTTGCCAAGTAGTACCAGCAAGAGGAAAAGTCCCTTCGTGCATGCATTTATATCCAGAGCAATTAAAAAACTTGCTGAGAGGAATAAAATCTACAGCCTTATGGGTTACTAGACAAATCAGGAGAAATAACAAACCCCAGCCTGAAAGATAATGTAGAAATCGAACATATCTGTAATATGTATCAAATGCATTTATACATACCCATCACCTAAGCTGCTCTATAAATATTTTAGATAAATGGACAGATAGACACAATGGTCTGAATATCAAAAGAAAAACAAAAGAAAACTGAGTAAACTCACTTGTTTGGTATTCTGGTCAGGACAGGATGGAACAAGTAAACTCACTAATGCCCTTACCAGTAATTGGTGAACCCTTTAATGCGTTTACTGTCTGTTATACCATAAATGCAGGCAGACAGATAGGACAGTGCTGGTTTGCCAAGTTTCCAGTTCCCTACAACCCACACAGGAGGAGGGCAGCTAAAAAAGGAGAGGGCAACATAAGGTACATGGCAGCTATCTCAGGTACCAGGTTTCACACATGCCTAGTGACAGCACACCCTGCAAACCAATGACCCAGCACAGAAAAACACCCAGAAAAATTAATTCCCCGGCCTTGCAAAGAGTTGACAATGGAAGGCAAAAAAACACAGCACAGTAGCTTGTTGACACAAGAAAAAAGAAAGGAAACCTGAGGAGGAAGGAGGAGGCGAAGAAACCAGAGGGTTGTCTGGGAAGAGATGAAGCAAGCACAATGTTCTGACAAGTGTCATTATGAACAAATGCTTTCCCCTCAGTGCCAAAGCAACCTGAGCAAGGAGCCAGGTTTGCATTATATTAGAATATGTCTTGGCATCACTGGTGTCCCCTGCTCTGTCACCACTTTTAAAAGGACAAACTGACAGCAGAGTAAAGCCATGCTGTGCTGCAGTGGAAGGGGACAGTCCTGCTGGCTCCTGTTGTAAACATAAGGGATACACAGGCTGGAGTTTCTCTAAGAAAGATGCAGATCCCCCCACTCACTGTTTATTTTGCTCTTTGCTCTCTTAACAGGCATGTTGCTTACCTTGCACGATCAAGTAAACCTGGGCAGTCTTGGGGTGATGCTGTGTTTGCACTGAACACGTATAGGACCCCTCATCATAGACATCCACTTTCTGGATCCGCAGGCTGTATTCCAGGGGGTTTCTCTTCTCCAGCTCTACTCGAGGGTCCAGGGACCACTTGTCCTCTCCAGCAAAAATGATGCCGGAACGGTTTAACCAGGCCACCTTGGAGCTTCTGTCTTCTACATAACACCTGCAGAGGATGAGAAAGGTGAGCAGGAGATCAACAACCCTCTCCATCATCTCCTTTTTGTCTCTCCCCTTTACTACTTTGCTTAGAAATTTCATAGCACATTCCTGCCTTGTCAGTGAACCACAGCATCTTCTCATCATTGCTGTCCCATGGACATGTATTTCACAATGATTTTTTTAAGGGCTTCAGGAACTTTTGGTTAATGAAACCATGGGATTTGAGGTGGTCATGTCTCCTGTTCTCTCTTCTTTATACCTGCACCAAAAGTTACTTTGGAAGGCCAAAAGAGATCCTGATCACCAAATCCCTTCTAACCCTGACAATGGGAAAGGTGAGAAGTACTTCTTCCTATGCTTTTCCCTCACCTTCAAAAGTTGAGTATACAAGAAAGTTACGCTCCCAGACTTCTTCCAGCCTGTAGGGCAAAGGTTCAGGGCTCCAGCTTTGTCAGCTAGGGCACAGCTCCTCCATCCCTCAGTTTCAGCAGCACAGGGGGAGAGAACTATAGCATATCTCCCTTCTACATCCCTCTGACCAAAAATAGGTTTGTGGAAAGAGGGATTCACTGCTCAAACTTTACCCTTCTAACACATACACACATACCCACCCTTCCCCGCTGATGCACATCTGCCTGCTTGTGCAGGCAAGTGCAGATCTCAGGCTGAAAAGGAGAGGCTGCAGGGTGTCACTGCCATCCCTATGAGACACGCAGCACATCCTGTGAAGATGTGCTAGGGGTGGCAAGCAGAGGAGCAGCAGGAGGAGCAGCAACTGCCATGGCCCCAACTGCCAACCATCACAAGGCAGAGGACTGACTAACCCTGTTGCAACTGCATGAGAAGTATTTTGGTTTTTGACAAAGCGGACAAAGTGCTGCAAAAATAAATACACTTCTGGCAAAGGCACCTGCTCTGCATCACTTCTCACCACCAGAAAACTTGCACAGAAGAGATCAGGAGATGCCAATGACAAGGCACGTCCTGCTCACTCTCAGCTGTGTCTTATTCAAGAGGACCAGGGCTGAAGAAGACACAGAGACATAACTCCTCTTTCCTCCTGGCAGCTGTACCCACCAGGGTGGGCCCAGATAGTTTGAGAGGGTTTGCCCTGCAGCAGCTCACACCACATTTGTTTTGTGGATAAATGGGGAAGCTCAGTCTCCAGAGGTGTTGCTCCTTCACCTCTCAAAGCTCTGCCCACCGTGTCACATCATCCAAACAAGCCAGCACCTCTCCCCACCACTGCTACAAAATCACAGAATGGGTAAGGTTGGAAAGGACCACAGTGAGGTCATCTGGTCAAACTTCCCTGCTCAAGCAGAGTCTTCTACATCACATTGCACAGGATTGTGTCCTATTCACTATTCATGCATGTGTTGTATTTGAAAGAGAAAAGAGAGAGGATTAAGATTATTGCTTCAAGATAAGACAAATATTTGACAGCAGGCTTTCATACAGCCTTTTAGCATTGGTCAGACATTTTCCAAGTTCCTCTATTTGAATGCATTTCATTCACGCTGTGCTGCAGCTGCCATCCCTTGTGATGTGACCCTACCATTATGGTCGGCACCTCTCACCCACTCCCTTTTGGCATGCCCATGGATGCTGTGTCCAAGTTGTTCTGGGGTTACTTGTGGGCAGGAGGAAAGCCAAGCTGTGTGAGCATCGATGAGAGGCTCACCACACTGCTGGCCAGCTGTAAGCAGCTCTCTCTGATCCAACAAACATTTGCTTTAGAGAGCAGCCCAACAGATCCTGTCCCTTACTACCACCATCCAGCCAAGGACGGGAAGAGGGTTTGGCCCTCAGGCCAGAGCCCACCCTCCCAGCCAGGCAGGCACTTGCCCCTGAGGTGAGCTCTCTGGTGTGATCTCAGTTGTTTTTAAAAAGCTGCTTCTTGTCAAATAGAAAGAGGCGGGGGAATCCATGAGCAGCCACTTACATGTAGAAAACAGTACTACTACAATGGGGCAGGATTCCAGTTGCATTGGCTGTCCCAGGCTGTAATCAGCATTGACAGGAGGTGAAAGCAAGGACCCAAGGAGGGCAGTGTGCCCCAGGTCTGGGAGCAGCAGCCCTGTAGGAACATCCAGACTGCCTCCAGAGCTGGCTGTCTAAGGGTCACAAGCCCTCTTGCACATGCGTTTCTGTGTAGAGTCGTAACAGCACCAAGAATCAGGAGTTAGGTCTTTTGGTGGTGAAAAGCTAAGCAGTTTAACAGCTGAAGTCAGTGGGAGCTGAAGGTTCTGTCACTTCTCCAGAACACCTGTATGTGCTGCTGGGCTCCAGCAGATCCAGGGCACGGCACCAGTCCTGCCAGGCTGCTTTCCAAACCTTTAGCGCAGCCCGCCATGGCTCTGTCCTGCACTTAGTCATTATAAAACTCTCTTTGGAGGCAGCAAAGATGGCCCTGTCATATGCCTCGTGTCAGGAACAGCTCAGTGCCATTGTCAGAGCAAAGCCTTGTCCTCTCGCTTCTGAGGGTATGTTCACCTGGGGACCCTCCCTCCTCTCTTTTGAAGAGAAAACATGTCCTACACCCATCAAGGTCAGCCCTAGACGGTGGTCAATAGCTATAGTCAGAAAACCTTGCAAATGCCCGTGAAATAAGTTATCAAGTGCTACCAAAATAAAAAAAGGAGGGGAGGGCAGAAAGAAAGGAGGAAAATGGGAAACATAAGTGAAGTGGATTTGAGCTCTCTGTTCACCATACATGTTCCTCTCAAACTGTCACGGAAAATCAACGTACAAATGTGAAAATTCCCAGTCCCGACATGCTCTGAACATGCATCTATGTGGATGATGCATCTCAGTACGTCTGTCTGCACACACACACCTTCTTAGTCTGCCAGAGATGCCACCCAGCTGTATGGATCACGCTTTAATAAGGATTTATGGTGATGATTTTCACAGTGTAATAAGTGCTAATTCAATACTAATAGAATATTAAATGGCATGTTAACTGACATTTTAACTGCAAAGCAATAGGAGCATGGCATCAGCAAGATATCAAATGACTCTTATCGTTCGCTAATAATCAATAATCAAGTTCACAGAGACAGTCAAACACTTCTCATTAGGCTTATTGAAAGCATTAGCATCAGCATCAGTGAAAGCTAATAAGCGATTTGTGATCCATTAATTTTGCTTGTCCTTACAGTTTCAGGTTTAATTTCTTGACATCTCCGAGGTGGCTAACAAGAGGACCAGTGAGTGGTGGTGGTCATGCCTTGCACGATCACTGCAGGGACTTGGGAACTATTGATATCGCACCAATTCAAACCACAGACACTGAAGGACAAAAGCCTTGCTGCCATGCCCCATTAACCCTCCTTGCCCCCTCATAAACAAACACAACCAAGTATGACACCTGAGGTTTTTTAGCGACAGCACCATTTTTACCTGCTACGGATGCACTGCTAGTTCTCACACAGTGGCTAACAACTGCATAACAACCAGCCAGGAGAGGATGGTTGGAAACAGGACATGGAGAAAGGAAGCAAGGTCATCCTCGCACTCTTCCCTCAGCCTCAGTTTCCTCACATGCAAATGCAGACAGTGGGGCTGAGGAGGGAGAGGAGAGGCTGATGCTTTTGTTGCAGGGGAATGCTTTTGGACCTTCAGTAGGAACCATTGTCTTGAATGGGATGGAGAGCTGCCCACTAGCATTCCTGGTCCCTGGATATCAGAATGGGACAGGACATCCGGCAGGGGGATGGGCAGGAACCAGGAGTAGGCCCTGCTGCTGGTCCTCACTTCTCCCACGTCTGCCAATCTAATGCACAGCTCTGGGCCAAAGTAGTACTCCTGCAAACCTGCCTTCGTAGGCTCCAAAGAAAACTCCATCTGGATAGAGAAGATGTCTTTTTTTTCCCTGTCTTGGAAGTATTATATTACATTACTTTACATTACATTACATTACGCCTATTGATAGGTGGGAAAGCGAGCAAAGAAAAGGAGAGTGAGGCTCAGGCATCCACATCTCCTCTCCTGCTGAACACCAAGGCTGGAGGTTTCACCACCTGTTCCGTTTCACTCGGGTCTCGGTGCTTGAATCCCAGCCCCCGTGACTGCTGCTCCTCCTCCCGCCGAGGCACCACTGCTCAGTGCATTGATTTCCCAGCATGTTGCTGTAACACTCATCGCAGTTTATGTTGTGCCTGTCACTCCAGCAGCTCTCGGCCCTAAGCTTTCCGCCCTCTCTTTCCCCCGGCGAACAGACGGGCACGCTGCTGAGAGGCGGCATTTAGTTGGGAAGCCCTTGCATGGGTTCCCCAGGCTGGCTGCACCATTGCCAGGATGGGCACTGCAAGGGGTCAGGAGAAGGAGGAGGAAGATGCATGAGAACTGGGGTCTCAGCAATTTTTCCCATTATGCCTCAGAGAGAACAGAACAGCAGCTATGGCCCTAGCCTATGGAGATGGAGCGGGGGTATTTCATTTCCTTGTGAAGGAGTGAATGATATTTAGAGCCTACAGTGATGAAGAGGCAGGAAGGAAGCCCTTTAGGACCTGGTGAAGCTGCTGTTTAAATTATTACTGTAACATGATGGGAGTTTTACAGCATTATCAATGATATGTTGTGTCGTCTTGAACCTGGGATAATTGTCTGGGGTTTTTTAATTGTTGCTGTAACTCTAAATAAACTTTTTTTTTTTTTACAGCAGACTCAGTCCCACAGTTCTCTGCCAGAGCCCCACTAGTTAGAAGAGGTAAGCTTCTAGGATTAATGAAATATGGTGTGCTGCAGCAAGCCACAGCTCTTAACTCATTTTGGGGAAAAATAAATAAATAGTGGGTTTAGAGACTATGTTTTCTGCCCTCTTCCTCAAAAGCATGTTGTGGTGACAGCTCTGTGCCATAATTCCCTCACTCTTCTTTAATCATCTTTTCTCCATTAACCCTTTGATCATCTCTTCTGTAAGACAAACTCTGTGCAGCAGGCCCAAACTCAGTAGTCTGCTGCACACACAATTAAGCACCTAAAACCCACCCCATTGCACTCACTGAGGGACATGACCCCCTTCTGCCAGAGGATGTCACAACCCACCCCGCATCAGATATCCTTCCTTCACCTCAGCTCTGTGATGAGCCTGCTCTAATCTTCTCACTTCACACACACTCACAGGATCCAGCTAACAACTTCCCCCACTGCCCTCTACCCCCGGCAGCAAAATGGCAGGAGGGAAAAGAGAGGGGGATCAAACACGGCTTGTTCAGCACAAAGCAAGTCAGCTCCCGGCTGCCAGCTCTGAACGTGCAAGACAAATTCTCCGTTGTGTTGCAAAGTATGATCCTGGAAAGCTAATGCGATGGTTAAACACAGTACTGCTCCCCGCCCTGTGAGGAAAGCTCAAGAGCAAATCACGTTCCTGCTGTTTCGTCTTGTCTCCTCGAGCAATTCAGTCCTTCCCTGCCTGGCAAGCAAGGATTGGAGCACAGCCATGGTCAGCCAAGGAGGCAGCAAGGGTGCAGCCTATGGCCCAGCAGTGATGTAGGAGTAAGGGCTAAGGACAGACCACAGGCATGCGAGCCCTGACCCTCCCAGGCAGGGTGCTCAGGGAAGAGTCCAGCCAGGCCCTGCAACGCCACTGCAGTGCTGGACCCTGCCAGCATCTCAAGAGCAACGCAGCGCTGCTGCTGCAGCGGTGAGCTCTGTCCCTGGCGTGCAGTCCCCACCAGAGGAGTACACTGGCAGAGCACAGAGGAACACATAGTAGAGTGGAGCAGTGTTAAGACCTGTTGTCCCTGGGTGGTTCCCACTGCTCCAGATCAGGCTCTCCTCAGCTGGACATGCTACAGACAATAGCTACAGCTGAACATATCTTCATTTCTGTGAAGGCAAGAGCCCATTAAGTGGATGGCAGTGGGTGACCACATCAACCAAACATCTCAAACTTCCTTTCAGCCAAACACCAAAAGCCTCATTTTGCTGAATCTGAATGCACATGGGCATCAGGTGTTGCTCAGAATTCTCCTTCCCACCGCCACTGCTCCTCTCTTTCCCCAGCCTGGTACAGCTGCTACTCCTCTTCTTACGTGCCATGACACATAGCAGGGTCACTGTTTGAGAGCAAAAGCTGTTCCACAGCAGGATGGATTCCCAAAATGTGACATAAATAGCTCCTGAGTCACCACTGCCAGCATGATAACACAGGCCCTCAGAGGGATTTAGAAAACTACTGCTTAAACCTAGTCCTGCGCTGGAAAACTGGCAGGAGGGGGAAATGCTGCATCTGTTCAGCCCACGCTTTCTTTCAGCTTATTATTATGTGACCTTGGTCGTCACACCTGTCTGCAGCTCCCTGGGTATCTCAGCACTCAGGTGACAATTTTAGGCCACTCACCTATTGGGAGGGTGCATGGCTGATAAGATGCCTACACTTCTGTTCATCCTCTAGCAAATTATCACTATGGAAGCAAGAGGCTAGGACAGGCTCACCAGGTCACGAAGCCCCAGCCTCTGCAGGCACAGCCAGCTGTACCTTATCATCTTTTTTAGAGATGTACTTCATTCCTACTTTATCCTAGTGTGTTTGATGGGGAGTATCGTCCCCGTGCTTTGTAGGTCAGGCTGCTCAAAGTCTGCCTCCTCTGCTGATTAAAACCTTTTTTTCTAACTCTAAGTCTAGATTTATTCATGCCTGGCTTATATCCATTCCCTCTCATGCCAACCATTCTTTAGCTTAAATAGGTCTACTCTCTCCCAGGTGTTTATTTTCCAGTGTGTTCACAGAGAGCAATCATATTCCCTCTCAGCCTTCATTTTGCTGGACTCAACAAGCCAAACTCTCCCGGTTTCCTCTTGTATGATAAACTCTCCATTGCCCTAAACAGCCCAGTAGCCCTTCTCAGTACCTGCTCCAGTCTGAATTCCTCTTTCGTGACCAGAATTTGTACCCATTTTTTTAGATGAGGAGTCCCCAGTGCCTTGTACAGAAATGTTCCTGTCTCACCGTGTCTCCCATCAACTCTTTTTAATGAAAGCGAAAAGAATTGCAACCAGCAAAGATGAGTATCAGTGCAGAACTGCTCATGTGCTGTAAGCGTCCTCGTCTCTCAGTCCATGTGATATGGATAGAAAATGAAACCCAAGGGAATTCACAAAAAATATGCCAGCTTAAAAAGACAGCTAGCTGCATGGGCTCTCACTAGCAGACACACAGCTGGTCTCACGTGGGCTTTCTTTCTGTTAAAATGACTATTTAAGAATATAGGTTCCTGTTTGTGTAGGAAAAAACAAAACAAAATAAAACAAAAACCAACAGAAATCAAGCCCAAAATTACAGTGATTTTTATGCCAGTACTCTCAAGGGGTGGATGTAACTATATCAGAATAAAGGAACTTACACTGGCATGATTTACTGCTCTTCCTGCCTTCTGGGGATCAGTATACCTGCATAAACAACTTCAGTCCACATCCATTCCTGCAGAGGAACCTTCTTAAAAATATCAATATGAGTTGCTATGAACAAAGTTAACTCTATCCCAGCCACATCCCAGCACGGTTTAAAACTTCAAAATACAGAAAAGCCTCAGAGTGAGGCCTACCACCACAGTGTCAGCTTTTCTTGTGTTCCACCATACCTAGAAAATACTCTCCATCTCTTTATAGTGTAGTCAGGTAATCCTTGGACAGGTCTTTGGCCATTCCAAGGCACGCATCTGGAACAACTGTCTCCAGTCACGGGCCTCCTGCCAAAGGAAACTTACTTCCCACATGTGTGCACTGCACTCTGGCTGATGCTTACAGAAATGCCAAATGCTCTGACAGCTCACATCAGGGTCTTGCACTAAGATCAGCTGGGAGGTTGAGACTGCTGAGGAAATAGATGCTGAGCTCCCTCTTTCTTTTTTGGGTTAGCTGAGGACTTGTCAGTGTCCCTTTTCAGTCTAGCCAGAACCCTGGCTCTGTTGTTAATCCAGTATGATTAGGCGATGCTCATCAGCTATTGATCATCTGGTCTTAGTGAAATGTCCCACCAGGATCATATGCCTCACTCTGCTGTCCATAGCTTCCCATAGCATCCCAGGTTTCCTGCACTGCCAAAACAGGAAACCAGGGAATATCAGAGATGATGCAGAATGTCAATGTTCCCCACTGCCAGATGATTTGCCTTTTTGTTGCACTGCATTTACATTATGGATCCTGTGCTTTTGCCATCACTGAAAACACAGGCTGATATTTTAAAAATATGTGTGGTCCCTTAGGAAGAGAAGCTCACCAAAAGACAATGATAATTAGTCATTTATGTGAACTGGGTATTGTCTCTTATACCAAATTTGTAAAAGAACTGGAAACCAAACAGCTACTGATGAGCCTTTGCACCACAACTTTTTTCCAGTCGAGGGATACACCAAGAATGAGAATAGGACCATACAGCCTATCAGTCCCTTTTTTTTTCTTCACAAATGTCAATACTGGAAATCACTTATTTATTCTATCTGAACTCTCAGTGCCTTGTAGGTAACTTTCGTGAACTCCAGAAAAGCTAATCCAAATTTTTCCCTTGAATTTCTTCCAATAAAAAAAATATTACAATAATAAGAAAAGTGTGTTTCAGAGATGTGATCTCCTTCTCTGACAGGAGGGGAGGGAGGGTTTTGCTGGGAATTCCACGTGACTCTATCTGGTAATTATCCAGCCACAGAGGGAAACTGAAACGTTCTGTGCTGTCGCAGAGAATGACAGCACCTGGAGCTCCAGCACCCAGATAAAAAGCAGTGAGACAATCGGGCAGATGGAGAAAGGGAGTGCTACATCATGGGCTGGCAAGCGGGGGGAGAAAAAGAGAGGGGGAGAGGCAAGAGCTGGAGAGGAACATTAAGGCAGCCGGCACAGCTACTGGAGAATGAGATAATGCCACAGATTAGTAATACACAGGGCATCTCTGAAAGAGGGGGGAATGGAGAAAGAAAAAGAGTGAGGGCAGGTCAGGAGAGAGCAGATGCAGAAAAGGGACAGTGCAAATACAAGAGGGAATGGGAGAGTGATGCTAGAGTGAGCTCCAATGCATTTTATGCGGTCCAGGGTCTCTTCTTCCCACCCCAGTCACAGGCTAAAAATGCAGGATGTATCACCACAAGCTGTTTCAGAGCAAGGAGGAGATGTGAAAATCAGTATCTCACAGTTGAAGAGAGACATGGCACTGCAAACAGTACCTTCCAGCTTGTGGATTCCAGTGGTTTGCTCAGGGAAGGGGACTACAAAGCTTAAGACTGAAATAATTAAAACTGGAGCTTTGGGCCACCAGCCCATGTATTTTGTACGGTAGAGAGGTAAGAGGGAGGTTCCCTGACTCTCCCTTTCATGGTAGCACACACAGAGGCACATGTAAGCCTGCAAAACAGTCCACATGACTGATGCCATGGCGCCATGTCCCAGTTACAGAAAGCAATGGCGCTGTAAGTGCCATCCCACACAGCAACATGGCAGCATCAGCACGCGCTCTTGGGGCTGTCAGAAACGAGGGGCACGCCCACAGGACTGGCAGCATCCTTTCAGTGGGTCAGGAAGAGCTGACTGCCAGGTGGCACGAAGCCCTGCACCACCTCTAGGAAGGCTTCTGATGAAGGTGACTGTCTGCCAAACAGACAATCAGATTAGGGCTAACAGCTCGTCAGGGACTAATGTTGGCCACTAACCTCAATACCTATTGGGGTAGTGCCTGAGGTAGATCTGCAGTGGCTGCACCTCTCCACACATGCAGGAAGAACTAAGTGCCCAGATATTCACACCTGAACGTTTGGGGAAGAAAATGGAAACAGTATCACAGGGTCTGAGCATTGGGCCACATGGTCCAGTGACCACAATCCCACGATTAGTGACAGACATTTCAAAGAAAGATGAAACACATCCTAAAATGACAATGTAAATCACCTTCTAAATAAGATATGATCCTTTCCAACTATAAAACCCTATAAATATAGCCCCAAGAAAATCATAGAATTGCTTCAGTAGGAAGGGTTAAAGATCATCTAGTTCTACCATCCTGCCATGGACAGGGACCTTCCACCAGATCAGGTTGTTCAAAGCCCCATCCAGCCTGGTTTTGAACACTGCCAGCCAGGGATGGGGCATCCATAGCTTCTCTAGGTAACCTATTCTAGTGTCTCACTACCCTCAAAGTAAAGAATTTCTTCCTAATATTTAATCTAAATCTACCCTCTGTGTAAATTGGCTTCCTCTCCGAGTGACAGCTTGCAATCCACCTTGTAAGTTTATATGCTGGCTTTCTTATCCCCAGGCATTTCTCAACCCCCTGCCCCCTTTTTCTTTTTTTAAACTCATTAACATCTTCATCTTGGTGATACTTTCTGGCTGAGAATTTTATCAGTTAACCATTAACTGGTACAAGGCTGTGAAAGAATATCAGATTTAAATATTATGTGAAACTGGCAGGTGTCTCCTGTGTTTTGTACTGTATGAAATAGTTCTTTCCAATGCCTGAGGAGCACGCTACCTGAGACACAGGAATGTGCTTTCCATTTTGTGGACCCTAATATTTGTTTCATCTCATACCGCCTCTTCTTCAAGAGGGAATATCACATCTGAAGCATCAGCTCTTGTCTTGGGGAGGTGGGAGAGAAGGATCTGCACCAAGGAGAAATCAGTCTTGAAATTCTTTAGTGGCAGATCAGAATGGGAATGGGAATGATAGCAGGGAGAATCAGTCTTAACTTGTCCTTCTTTTCTGAGGTCATGAGAATATCAGAGGTGCCCCAACCAAGTTATCATCCTCCCTTCCAAGAGTTATCCTCAAGTTGCCAGCATCAGACTGTAAAGGGTGGTATTTTGAGATGAATGAGAAAGAGGGTCCATCCTGCCTGCTCGCTCCCAGCTGCTGCATTTCAATGAAGGACACCTTCTTGATGTGCAAACACTCCAGTTATTATTTACAGCTGACCTTTTCCTTCTCCAGCTCCCGCTGCTGCAGCACTGCTGGTGGAGTCGGGGCTTGTAGAGATTGTGGAGACGCTGTGTAGCGAAACATGTTAGCTTCCCTGCCTGTGCCAGAGCTGTCATTAGTGCCACTGTGGATTGAGCTACACCCGTGCAAGCAACAGTGGGAAATATGAAGAAAAAATCCTAATGTAGACAAAGCCTTTGAGGAGCTTAACCCCTCTTCCCCTTTTCCATCTCTCTCCCACTTGAAAGCAGAGAACAGCTTCTGAGCAAGACACATGCTCTCATTTCCATATCTAAAGCCAGTCCTGAAATACCATCCTGAAATAATGCTCTCAGAGAGGAGACCATGAAGCAGATTCCCTTTGAGAGACTCTGCTGCTTCTTTTTTTAATTCCATCCAAAAACAACTCCCACCAAATACCAAATGCACCTGGACTGGAACAGTCAATCCAAGGCACCTTGTTACCAGTATGATATGGGGAAATTGGAGGGAATTCAGAGGCAAGCAACAACAAAATTCATCAAGGGCTGGAAAGGGATCAGCATCTAAGGGAAGCTTAAAAACATTAAATATGTATAACTTGACTAAGAGAGGACTTAAAAGGGACATGTTGACAAGCCATACCTCTTTGAAAGCTGAAAGTACCAAGGGAAGAGAGGAATTATTTAGCAAGATGCATAGGGGTCGAGAAAGGAGTAACGGGTCAGAAAAAGAAGAGAACTAAGTCTGTTCCAACTTGAAGAAAAACTTCTTGTCATCTGCAAGTGATAGTCTTGTAAAAAGTCTCCCAAGGAAAGCAAGAAAGCCCCTATCTTTCAGAAGTTTGGAACAAAGTTGGGCTGAGGACCAGAGGATGTTTAAGCTATGTGGGGACCAGCCTCACAGGGGCTGCAGGAAGAACAAACTATAGTGACCTGGTCTTAGTACCTTTACCATCTACCTCACAGAGTTCATCAGTATGTCAGGAAAAGACAACTCCTCTCACAAGTTTCTTCCAGATTAAGTGATGTTTTTAGCTATTTTCTCTTCAAATACAGCTATATATTTCCTGTCAAGACCTTAGATCTCTACATACTGTACTAGAGTTAACTGGCACAGGTGTGGATTTGTGTTCATAAACTGGATTTTCTAGAAGTCACACATGGACAGGTTGAAAATTACTGATACAAAGACTAACAGTGTTGCTATTTCCAAAAGACACTGGCATATGGTTGTATTCCCAAATGCTCTGTGAGTAAAGTTGTCCAGCACTTAAAAGTCACAAGTGAGACTTGACTTTTTAAAGTGCTTAGCATTGAAATTAAAGCCAGATTTGTCAAGTACTTTTGGGCCTACCAGCTCCCCAAACTAACACGCAGGAACCAAATTTTCGAAACAGCATTTGGCACAGTGAGCTCCTTCACCAAGACAGCCACTTCTCTTGCTGCCTTAAGTGACATACTTTTTAAAATCTGTCCCATGGGTGTTTTAAAATCATATAATAAAGTGCTGCAAACTTCAGACTCCCTTGCTGTATTTATCCTATGTTGAAGCATTCCTTTACATGGAAACCACAGCAAAACTGTAACAGCAAGGCTCTGATCCACTTCCTTTATTTGCAGCTTTGCTAAATTTTGCCTTTCTCTAATGCCTCACTTTTGTCCACCATCAGGTCTTGTGAAACAAGGCATTTGAAAGACTTGCAGGGAAAGTAGAGGAGATGCTGTGAGGGAGAACTCCCAAGAGCTTTGATCTGAGCCTACCTTTATCTCCACATGCACAATATGCCTTGCAGAGGAGGACATGTTTATAAATAAATAAATAGAGGAGGGGGGAAGAGTGCAAAAAAAGAAATGTCAAGATATATTTGATGGAGTTTCTGCTGTTGATATGAAAGCCAGGAGCTGGTTGAAAACCTCATAGTCAGAAATAGAATGGGAGGAAGGTACAACTCCTTGAGAAATGGGGCAGGAATAACTCCCACAGCTAGATCTTCTTGCCATCCTACTAATCATACTAATATCTTGCACTGTTTTTCCTCTGAGACCCTTGCAGGACTTGGTCTTGCAAGGCATCTCAGCACATGCTGAACAGCAAGCAGTGCTTCTTTTGTCAAAGAGACTAAGCACTGCGGAACTAAAACTCTTGTCTTTGTGAAGAAGTGTTATGACGTCTGTTTTACACATACAGGGAGCCATTGGAGAAGGAAAGAAATAGGTTGTGCAAAGCCATACAATGAAACTATTTCACTGTCAGAAACAAAACCTGATAGACCTGACCTATCTCATAGAGAATTTGGTTTGGTGTGTATTGGTTGCACGAGGATAGCGAGAGAGGGGTAGTGATGACCGCAAAATAGCCTTCACAAACCCACGTGCCTCCTCCAGTCACATCTATCTTAGCACTACTGCAAGAGACCATGCTTTTCTCTCTAATTGGGATCTGCCCAGGGATACGTAACCACAGCAGAAAGGACTGGCTGAAGCTCCTCCTCCCCAGGGTTTGAAGGCAAACCAGCTTGGGTCATTTGGGTCTGTGCTCTGGAGCCTCAACTCCAGCCTGGCTAATGACTTCAGTGCAGGCATAACCACAGGGACTGCTCTGAGAGTATCTGCACCTTCCCACCTGCAGTCTTCTGGCACTGGCAAACCAAGCTGCACAAATTGGCTGGAACACAGAACATAAACCCTTTTCATTTCTTAGTGAAGACAATGTTGCTTAATCCTACTGGATGCATTTACCCAGGGATATCTTATCTGGATCCACTGACATCCCTGCCTCTTCTCCCAAGAGCCTTCTGAATAACGAAACCTCTCCCCTGTGCACAGCTTATCTGCAGTACAGATATTTCCCCATGGAGCTCCCTTCTGGACAGCAGTCTTACTGGTAGTTTAATTTCTTACACAGCTGGTCTAAGGCTGTGCACTTGGGCTTTGACTGGTCTGAGGCTGGATTTCTATACCTGTTCTTCTGACAGGTCACTTGCTCTAAATAATTTCCAGAAGTCCAGTACCATACGGGGAGATGCCAAACTGCGACTTCAGCTGGCATGAATCAAGGGCCAACAGGGCACCATTGAAGTAAAGGGGGAAGCCTAGATTTACACTAGATGAGGATCGGCCCTTCTTCCTTGCATCAGATTCTAAATGAATTCATTAAATACAGCACTTCAGTCTGCTCAGCTAAAAGAAGCTCCAGCTGGCATGAGGTTTCACATCCAGGGAATGTTTTAAAGATGAGGATTTGTAGCCTGCCCTGAGTTTACACTTGGCTAAAGGTAGGCTCTCCTCGTTCAGGAAAAGGGGATGAGATCATGCCCACCTGATGGATGCCTGTGCATCCCCAGTGTTTGTGCATGGAGTGATGTTTACATAGGACCTCACACCCTTGGGAGGACAACCTAGGCTGAAATCTCGTTGTGAAGATGCTCAGTTCAAAGTGCTACAGGGTAGCAGAAGAGAGGTTCTGCTGTACCTCCACCAGGCTGAAGGGCTTATTTTTTGGTTTTAAATTTTCACTGGTGGGGGACAGGGGTATCTGCACTGAATTTGAATCTGCAGTAGGGCAGCAGAGGGGGCAGTAAGAACAGTTTGGGATTTTTGAGACAGGAGTAGAATGTTAGTTAATTTTGACATTAAACACTAAATGAAAGGATGTTATTCTTAGCTTCCAAAAAAATAAGATGTGCTGTGATCGTCTGGCCTGCTCTCATGTATTGTGCAGATCTCGTGATTCCTACAGTTTAATCTCTTATCCACTCACTAAAACAGATGGTGTTGCAGGCTCTTTGCAGACTCTGGCAAATATGACTGCATTTGGAATGCTGTTCATATATCTGCACTTGCTGTACAACCCTCAGGACAAGATACACTGGCTTAAGACATAAGTTCACATCCAAAGCACAATCTGCAACAAAGAACAGATCCAGTTCTCTTTCAGCATTGATGCTAAGGTCTCTAGTATGCATCGTCACACACAAAATTTCTCCCTATAGAAGCATATAAAGGTCAAAACAATAGGATCCTCCAAAACTTTTGCCCTGAGACCCCAGTCAAGTCCTCTTTCTTTGGACAGGACCAGAGTGCACATTGTTTTTCTTCAAGGAACAGTTCTGCCCACTGAACAACAATGACACTTCCAATAAGATGGAAAATAAGAGAGCTCTAACTCAAATGGACCTGCCACCAACCTCTCTCTGACTTTCCACTTACTGTTTCTTCCTTAGGCTGGGAAAAGAAGGTTGGTCCTGGACAGTCATCGAGAGGCAGGGAGAGCATGCAAAAGTACTCGTGTACGTTAGACTGTTACAAGTCTTCTCTCCACCTTGTGTGTGTGTATGTGTGTGATCAGCCAGTACTTGGAAAGACAAGCGAGGTTAACCGAGCTACGTGCATTGCTCCCACTAGAGCAGTATAAAATGGTGATAAACCACAACTGGAACCACTCTGCAGTAAGTATCTGGCCAGAGGTGACGCATGAGGTTACAGCAGCAGCTCCACTCCCCTGTCCCCTCTGCCTGATGGATCCTTGGTAATAAACCACCCTTCAGCCTTTCCTGTCTAAAACTGAAACTGCTGGGATTCAGGGGAGATAAAGATGTCAACCACCTTTCAGAAGAGCCTTCACAAGAAAGTCCCTGTTGGCATAAAAGCAGACATGTAATGGGCTTTCTCTGTCCCTGAAAGTAGTTTAGCACCGCAGGAAAGTGCAGCCCTTTTAGGTCTCTTCTTTATTTAACTGGAGTCGTTAAAATAAACTGATTTCCCAGCCAATTAATTATCAAATATCTGTAACAGTTTTCAAGCCCTGCCATTACTCAGTCTCAGAGGTCCCCATAGGCAATGTTAAGCTACACTCTCCTTACCTGAGTAACCACTGCTCCTGCAAGTCTGCTCCCTTTCCCTGAGCTGATAGCAGAAAAACAGAACAGGGGCCAGCAAAACCCTGGAGAAGAGCTGCAAACACCTGTCCCCTTCTCCTTTTTGACAGCAACTCCACCTATGCATGTGCTGAGAGCCAGGAAGCTTTACCATGCTCCTTGACCAAGACTCAGTTACCATCTCTCTGCCACCCCCACACAGACCCCATACCCACTGCAGGAGCAGATACATCCTGTCAAGACACCTGATGTTGCCAGTGGGATCGACTGGTACCTGGCAGCAGAGCTGAACCTCAGATGCCAAGTACCACAAGCTCAGTACCAGCCCAGTGTGGGTCATAAGCTTCAGTTCAAAGCATGTGCCAGAAACCAGCTGCTCGCCCAGATGTGGACAGGGACAGCTTCTGCCAGAGACATGTTACCTACTGAAAAACCAGTCTTTACCACTCTGGTAACTGGAAGGTTGTACTTACCATAGGTACATTAGCAATGGCCCTAGCATCTATTTTATAAGTAATAAACTGCACTCTTATGTGGTTTCAATTAGGAGATTTCAAATGAGATTGAAGATAATGCATCCCATAATTACTCACCCTTCTCCTTTCTAGAAACTCAAGCAGAATCATTTCTAGGCCAAAATGCAGTCTCTCTTGATTGATGATACTAATAAAATGGCTTTATTGTGATATAAATAGCCTTAAAAACGTCCTGGAGAGTCAATATCAGTGCTTGATGGCCTTATGCAAGCAAGGTCCTTATCTTACGGTGTGCTAAAGCCTAATGAGTTATGCTTCTCAGAAGTCTGCCGTTGGATTTGGGCACTCATTTGGGGAACTACAGAAGGGTAGCTCCCAAATTAGACATGCAAAGTGGGAACTGTTTAAACACCTTTCCTCTTCCTTGCGCTCCCTATTAATAATCTCTTCGCTTCCTAGCTTTCCTGGTGCCAGTTCAAACACAAACACCGGCTGAGCCCAGCAGGAGCCATGGGAACACTGTGCTCCAGCGCCTCTTTGCTGGAAGGTTACCAGCCACTGCTACAGTAATTGGAAAACCTGAAATTTCTTCCAAATTGCGCACGCTCTGAGATTCTCACAGCCCCTGCAGAGGCGTGCGGCCATTTCCTGAACAAAGGCCCTACACTGACTTGCTCTGAGACACGTCTGTGGCCCCCATTGTGGCAGATGATATGTTTTCATTACCCCTTGTCAGGAGAGGCCACGAGGCCATCCCCGTCCTGCAGCTGGTAACGAAGCATTCAGCACCTCAGGCTGCACTGAAAGCTTGGGGGTTGTAGAAAATCAGTGTAATTTTTGAAGTTAGTGCCCCCCATGGCAGTAGTCCAGTCCAGGAGGCCAAATACAGAGCCTGCCTCAGAGGATGAGGAAGAAGACCTCTGGGCGTTCACAAGAGAAATGCCCAAAGTGTTCCTCCCTTTTCTGAACAGCAGCGAACCTCACTCTTCATAAAAAAAACCACTGGTTTTAAGGCCTTATTTGAAAACATGCAGTCAGTTCTATCGGGATTGTAATCTTCTGCATGCAGCAATATGAGATACTCTTGGCCGTGCTTTCCAGTAGTGCTACCCTGGCTCAGATCCGGCAGCAGACTGGGTGCTAAAGAGCTTTGCTGGGAGTGACAGAAACATATACACCTGTCAGAAAATGCTGATATCATAGCAACCGTGACAGTGATGTGATCAGGACCTGACAGACAGTCAAAAAGGAGAGGGAAGGATGCACGAGAACAGGCAACTGAGAAACTTTAAGGGAGAGCAGTAAGAGTCTGTCTGTGAGGATGCAAATATGTGACACTTGGTGCTTGTCTGTGCATGGCAGATGGGATGAGGACCCTGGGGCCATGTTCCTCCCTCCACCTGAGTGGTGCTTCATGTCTCTAAAGGGCAAAGGGACTATACAATTTCCCAGCCCTGTCTTGCTCCCATCTCTCCCCATCTCTGCCATAGTTATATCCAGTCCCATTATATCCAGTCCCATATTTGATAGCAATTTTCCCCTCAATAATAAAGCCTTTGTGAGTGTGTGGGTGGCCGTGCACGCGTGCTTATGTCTGTGAGAGTGCATGTGTGCTGGGGTCTGCTGAGATGAGAAGGTGGTTTTGTGTACGCGACAGAGCAGGAGTGAGGATGAGACTACCAAACATGTGCAAGGATACGAGAGAAACTGTTCTTCACAGAGAATCAGACAGCGAGGGTGAAAATGAGAAGGTGCTCATATTAGACAGTACGTGTGTCAGAAAGGAAGAAAGAGAAAGGTCTTATTCACAGCCTTCCTGCATGTGTTTGATGGGTATCACAAGTTTTAACCAAGAAAAATATGTATGTATTCAAATCAAACACAAAACACCCCTTTTGCCTGGAGCGCTCCTGCCTTGCTTGTTTGTTCTGTTGCAAGCTGCTTGTTAAGAGGAACACAGGAAACAAGAAGATGGAAAAAAACCCCAGGTTGACATATTTAAACACAGCCAGCTACCAAGGCAGTAGTAAACAGTGAGGAGAAAAGCAGGTGGAATAGTTGGAGAGCTGCTGCAATGAGAGGTGCCTGTGAGAGTTTCTGAAGACCATCCTTCAAGTGGATTATGATCAATTTTACTGTTCACATACTGAGTTGATTCTGGAGCTAGCTACAAGGAAACACACTCGAAAGCCTATTCCTTATAGCCATTTTGCAGTAAAGAGTCAAAAAACAATGCAAGGAGAGCTGGTGCTCTTGCTCAATCCCCTGCAAAGCTCTCTACTCTGAGCCTAGACAGCCTCTCTTGTCAAAATTGGAATCAAGGGACTTGAGCCAGATTTATCAACAGAAGGAAAACCAGTAACAACAGATTTAGTCCCAAGCCTCCTGGAGCTAAAGACCTTTCTAGGACTGCAGGTCAGATAAACATGGGTACAGAGATAGGGATGCCTTTGAAATAATTTTTCCCTGTTCTGTTACGCTTTGTTCTGTCGTGGTAAATTTAAACACCTTTAGAAGTTTATGACTCTTCAATGCTATTGTAATCCACAGGCCTACTCTGCCCACAGAGGAAATCCAGCAATACCAGTGTCCAGTCAGACTTGCTAAGTAGCTTACAATGCCCCAGGCAAAGCATAGGAAGACAGGAGCATGCCAAGAACTGACTACAGGAGTGGCGAAGCCACCAGACCAAAGATGTGGTGTTGGAGAGATCCAGGAAAAGGGTCAGAAGTGCAGATGAGTCTCTATCCTAAGGCAGCTCACCCAAGCTTCACCCAGAACACTGCAGATCATGGGAAGATGACTCCGGATAAAGGCAGCTGTGGACTTTCTGTCCTTTCCTCTCTCTTTTAAAATCAGAGTGAACAGCTCTGACTTACAGCTGTAAAACAGAGCTCTCATGAAGTCGGGGGAAGGCAACTACTGTCTTGATGTTGGGGCACAGAGCTGGTGCAGGAAAAGTGCAATATAGAGGGCTTGAGTTTGGGTGCGGCCCTTTCACCATCACCCCTCCAGCATCCAAACAAATGAACACCACCTTTCTTTGACTATGGAGACTTAAGCAACCCAGGTCAGGTTGGCTCCTGCTTTGGGCAGGCACTGGGCTATGCAGAGGAGGTCCCTCCTGATGGGGGTCGCTCGGGTGCTACTGCATCCTCAGTAACAATAGTTACTATTGTTCAGAAAATTACCTAGAAACCTGTACATATCCTTCTGCAGTGTTTGACTCTCTGACCTCGGGAGGCAGTGTGGATTTCACAGTCCAACTACCTGCTGTGTGAAAAAGTGTCTTCTTTCATGTGATCTAAATTAAGCCACCATTAGCATGTCCAAGTGACCTCTTGTTCTAGTATTACAGGAGGACAGAAAAAGGAGGGACTGATCAGTTTTCACCACATGCTTCATTAGTGTAAATAACTCAGTTATAAGCCTTTAGTGTGTCTCTCTGGGGAGGACGTGGATGACTGGTGCTTGCCATCTCCCATTGGAGTGGGCCAGGAGCGAGAAGAGGCAGTGCAAGCTCAGGGACAGTAGAGGGCATGGCAGCAAGATGGAAGATGGGAGAGCTGCTGGAGAAGAGAAATGGCATTTTTGCGAGCTTGCTAAAATAAAAAAGCCCTGTTCAGTCCAACTGACTGCCTCCTTGTAGGTAAATCTCGCAGGATTATACTAACCATGCTTCATGGCCCTCTCGTAATTCTACATGGTGTCATAAATGAGGGTGTAGCCAGTGTTCAAGATAATGTCATTTTTTATAACATATTTCCTATCGTTTCTCTGTCCCTTAAAGGCAACCAAGCATCCTCCACGCTGTTGGAATTGACACAACCCACTGAAGAAGCTTTTATCTAGTTACTCACCATGACTCCCAATCTCTTCCCTCCAAGGAGCCTGGGAGCTCAGCGCTCATCAGTGTACAGATGAAGTGGAGACTATTTTTGCAGTCTGCATTACCATACGCTCATCCACGTTATAGCTCATCTGTCATCCTGCTGCCCTGTCCCCACAGTGCCTTTAAATCCTGCTGACTCATGGAAGTGGCAGCCTGAGCCTGCCTTTGGTTGGCAAGATGGCAAGGGATGCTGGGACAGGGCGAGGACCCAGCTCCAGGGAGGAGACCTCAGAGCAGCCAGGCCAAGCCCTGTGAGCGGGTCCCACTGGCTCTCCATGACCTGTGCAGCAAGCCTGCAGAGGATGCGATGGAGTGGGCCTGCTCTTAACATCTCCTTTGGCTTTTGACAACCCTGATGCATTTCTCATCAGTCAAACAAAGAGTCATCACCAAAGTACCAACATACCAGCCACGTAACACAGGGGAGACTAAACACCTCCACAGTGTGTACTGACTCCCATTATTAACTTCTGTCCATGCAAAAGAGAAAGTATTCTTTGCTAATTAACAATCCACTGGGTTTTCAACCATGACAAGATCTTGTCCCTTTGCCTATGGCTATTTATTTCCCTTCATAATTTTGTGTGAAAGGCCTTATCAAAGGCTTTATGAAAATCAAAGTACATTATGTCTGCTGGGGATCACCTTTATCTTATTTTATTAAACTTTAAAAAAAAAACCAAAAAAACCCACCAAAAAACAACAAAACCCACTTGCAGCACAAAAAGGCAGAAATTTCTTTTCCAGAAACCATACTGGATTGACCCTGTCATGTTATACTTACCCGAACGTTGTACTAGTCTGTCTTTAATTAGCTTCACAATCAGTTTGGCTGAAACTGAAAGAGAGCTCATAGATCTGTAATTCCCAGGATGTCTTTCGATTATTAAAAAAATAATAATAGTACTTAGCATGCCTGGAGCACTCCCTCTCTGAGGATCTCAAAGCATTCCACACCAGGGTGAAGGCAGAACAGGCTGGAGACAGCCTTTCAGCACCTTCTCCTTGCAAGCAGGGAAGGAGAAGGGAGAGCAGCTTGCCCATGAAGTCCACACCACAGCTGGATATGGAACTACCATCCTGTTCTTAACCCTCTCAACTGTCATTCCTCTTCTAAAATCACACCCTGATCCTCGGAGGCAAGGAAGGGGTGGTACATCCCTATCTGCATCATTTTACCTGAGTGCAGAGAGATTTCAGCATTTTTCCCCCAAATCCAATCCTGCAATATTAGCAGTTCTGCATTCATTAGAGATGCTGTTTATAAGGATCCGCCAGACGCTGCTGTCAGTATATTTCATGCATTATTTACTTCAGAGCCCTGAGACTAATGCTACCCGAGTCCCAGTGATTTACTGCATTTGAGTTTCTCAAGCTGATCCATAACTTTGGGTAATAATAACAATAACAAAATACCTTGTATGCATATATCATACCAGTCAGCAAAAACCCACACAGAGATGAACATATGATGCCAGAAGAGCTGCTGCTCCAAGGTACCAGAGTGTCAGCCCTTTGTAGGTACAGCTGCCTCCTCACACAAATGTGTCTCCCACACCCCAATTTTAGCATACTTTGCTCTAAGTCCAGTACATGTGGACCCTTCAAAATTAAAGTTCATATCCAGAGGTTTTCCTGTTTTCCAGGGAAAGTTCAGCAAGCCCTGCAGCACATTCCCTGACAAGGACAGACCTGCTAGGGCAGAGGAACCTCATGAGCTTGTCCCAGCCCACAGATGGGAGTCTCTCTGCCTTGGTAAATTAAAAATCCCAGAGCACCTGGGATGGGGACTCTGCAAGCAGCTTGGTGCAAGCCGGAGACTCAGCTTCTTGGCTTTGGCTCAGCTCTTTAATTGCATCCCCCACCTGTGGCTCTCCTGCTCGCGGGATTGCACAGCCACAGCGTGGCTTGCCATTCCGCTCACTCCCCTCAGCTTCCTTCTCATTTACACCTCGCCTACTGTTTCATCTGACCCCCAGCAGTTTGGCCGTTCATTAAAAGGTGCTTGATAAACCCTAATGAAAGTCCACACTGCTGTGTGGCTGTGGATCCTTCCTGTCCCCTTTCCTCTCCACCCTCCTACGTCCTCCTTGCACGCCAAGGCAGTGATGACTTCCAAGGCAAGTCCAGTGCTTTTAAGGACTGTTTTTCTGGTTTGTTTGCTTTAATTTATTTTGCCCTTCAGCCTAGCATTCACTGTCATCATTCTCCTTGAGTTTTTCTGCTGCCCTGTTTGAAGCTCACCTATCCTGCGCACACCACACGGGGCCAAACCTAATGAGGAGCAAACCCCCACGCACTTGCCTACGTGATGCAGACAAGTCCTTGGCACTCAAACCTCTGTGACTTGCTGCTACTGCCCATCGCACCCTCCCTGCTCCCTGACGTCTCCCCTGACACGGCTGAAGCCTCGAGAAAGGGAGTGCTGTATCCTGGCAAGCTCTTAATATGGCGCAGGCCCTATTATAATAATAATAGTAATAAAACCCATTGAGAGATGTCCACTCACCCAGGCAAGACTAGAGCACAGAGGCCAATTCCTGCCACTGCGCTGACACAAAATCACTGAGATCAATGAAAACATCAACTAAGTGCTGCAAAGGATGCTCTTCTCCCTTGCCTTTCACATTTCATCCCTGAAAAAACCAGTTTGTTTCTAGGAGCAGAAGTAACCCCTCCTGGTGGTTTGACAGCTTTGGCCAGATCTGAGCTGGGGCCACATGCCCTCATGCTACCAGGGTAGGAAAAGAGAGAGAGGGCTGCAGAGCTGTGCAAGGCCTTTGAGAGGCACCAGCCCCAGCACACAGCACTGAAGCAGGGGGGGAGGCTTTCCCTGATCCTGTCCAGGATGCAGAGACACACATCTGCAATGGTACAGACTTTAAGAGACCACACAGGCACTGGAGAGACAGGGAATGCCATGCAGAACTGCATGCGTGTCCCATGCCTCATCAAGACGTGCTCACAGCAGCCCAGCCACAGCTGTTCTCTGCCGTGAGGAACATCCCAGGAGTCCCACCTGGAGAGTAAGTACTGCTGAACACAGCCTTAAATCATGTCTTCCCACATAGGCACCAAAACAAGCTGCTCGAAAAAGCCGTCATTTATAGTGTCAATAAATCGCCCCTCCAAATCATGCCCAGATGTGCACTTTGGGGCCCAGTCACCTTGCCTTTTTATTCTTGCCTTAAAAGTCTCTGCTCTCCTACAGCACTCCCTGCCTAATAAATCATGCCAAAATACATTAAAAGTACCCATTATTGCTATTAATTACTATTATTGCATTAGCAGATTTTACTACTTCCTTAATCTGTCTAAAAGCTGAAACTGTGCTCACCATGAAGGGGGCTAGTGGGTTGGGGTCCTGCTTCCAGGGCAGCTCTCAGCCCTGTGACATGCCATGCACTAACATACAGAACCCCCCCATGGAGCAGGGTTGATGGGGGCTGACAAACCCATCCAAAAAGCCAGGTGAAGGGAGGGAGAGAAAAGCAAGTTCCCCAGCTTATCTGCAGGCTAGATAATAACACAGCACAGTGAGCTGGGCAGCCCACAGCATGTTTACCATGTTGTCCTAATACTCAGCAAACACAGTTCTACTCTCCAGCACTGAAAATGTGTGGATATCAACTGAACCAGGTCAAAACATCCCCCAGTCTCAATTTTTTTACCTGCCTTTTCTCAGTTGTGTCTATTTAATTTGTATCTTCTTCAACATAGAAGGATTCTCATACTTTTTGGTACCTCAGAGGCTGGAAAGGCCTCTGGCTTTCCAAAATGTAAATCACAGTAACAAAGCATCATAAAGTTCTCTGCTTGTTCTGCACAATCAACCAGAAACAAAGGTGTACCTGATGATCAGTAACTTGCATGATGGGACAGAAGACACACTCAACAACTTCAGTGAAGAAATCAAATTTAGGGGAGTGGCTGACTCGCTGGAGAGCAGAGCTGCCATTCATGTCCTTGAGGATGTGGAGAAATCAGATGACAGGAACTTCATGAAGTTCAACAAGGATAAATGCAAAGGCTTCCACCTGTTGAAATGATCCCCATGAAACACTGAAGGATGAGGATTCGCTGTCTGAGGAGTAGCTCTGAATAAGATCAGAGAGTCCCAGTGAGCAAAAGTTGAAAATGAGTGTGCCAGAATGCCCTTGAAGCAAGGAGGGCTAAATGCATACCTGGCTGCAATGATGAGAGTGTAGGTAGCAGGCCAAAGTAAATTATTATTCCTCTATACTCAGCACTTCCAAGGCTGTATGTGGAGCAATTTTGGGCTCCCAGAATATTTGGTTGGACATAAAAGAAAAACATTTTCATAATGAGGGTGGATCAGCACTGGAACAGGTGCCAAGACAGGTTGAAGTATCACTGTCTTGGGACATTTCCAAAATTTGACTGAGCAAGCTGATCTAATGTTGAAGTTGGCCCCACTTGGAGCAGAGGCTTGGGTGAGAGACCTCCAAATCTCCTTACCCACTGAAACTTTTCTGTGATTTCAAGGAGGATGCTATAGTTCTTTTCTTCTGTGTGGTATAGCTGTGGCTTGAAAGCTGAATTTGGAAGAGTAAATTGGAGATTTGCCCCACATCAGTTCCCAGAAGCCTCTTTTGAGGCTCAGAGCTCTGCCATCTGCCAGCACTATGTGTGCAGGGGCCAACACACAGCACAAGCGGTGTTGTCTCTCTTCACCCTGCTGCCACGCAGTTTCACCAAGAAGCTGTTATAAACGGGCTGGAAACTCCCAGGCACACGTCTGTTTATGCAACCAGAGGATTTCTGAGCACCTCTGAAGGTATATGTTGTTCCCAAAATATGGAGGGATGCCCTTCTAAAAGGCAAGGAATTTTCCTGGGAAGGAACTGGGATGGGCATATAGAAACCCACAGAGGCCTATGTCACAGTTGTTTCACTTAGCACAGAGAAGGAGCCATTTCTGGGTTAGATCACAGCAGTCACGTAACACATTTCAGTTTAGAATATGAGAGCTTAAAGCCGCCAAAATGGGAGACCCTGAAGCCACCAGAATGGAATTGACAAGTAGGTCAGTCTGCAACTAGCCACTCTGAATTTAGTTAGACCTGACTCCTGGTACAACAATCTGGGATTCAAAACAAACTCAGAGATATTTAATAGCTGAGAGAGGCGAGAATGTTGATTTTATATCTCCTTCAAAACACAGCTGTCCGTTATTTCTTCCTTCAAGTCATTACACTCCTTTTATTCCTTTTTCTTCCATTTGCAAACCTGAACTCCTCCTCTCTCCTCAATTTCCTCTGTACTGTCCCCTCTTTGAGCTGATTTCTGCAAGTTGCTTTCTTATTGCTTCATCCTTTGCAAAGTTTTTGGCACTACCCTCACATCTCAGTAACACCTGCAAACGACCATGAAGCTGCTTGCAGAGAGATTAGGAGGACCACTTGACAGGGACGGGGCCAACAGTTTCCCCTGGCTGCAGGAGGGACATGTGGCTGGACTCTCTAATGTGATGAACAACATACGAAGTGTGGAGTGATGGCCATATGTTGTAGTAATTCCTACATACACAATGGCCTCTGCAGAACAAACAGCCATGATGGGGAGCACTGACACAAGTGCAAGGGGGTCTTGCACTCAGGCGCCTACCCTTCAGAGATAGATGGTAGAGAAGGGCAGAGATAGATGGTAGAGAAGAAGAAAGGGTAAAACTGGGTCTTGGAAGTGACTAACAATCATGTCTGGTTAGGTCAGACTGCAGCTGCATATGTTTAATTTAAAAAAAAAAAAAGAAGAGTAACTTCTCTAACTGATAGGGGCAGATAGGGAAAACCAGGTGACCCTTCAATATCCCTGAACAACCACATAACATGACATTTCAAGGGCTCTTGAAAGCTCCTAGGCCCATGCCCACATTTTGGCACAAGTGCTGTGAATGACAATTACCTTTGCTGCTATTGGCTTTTGAATGACTGGCAAGGACCCAAAATTCTCCTGAGTCACCTTCCCCAGCAATTCAACAAGCCAAGGACCAGAAAAAGCACTTGATGTAGCTGGGATTTCTCTGGTGACAGCAGGCAAGGAGAGGAAAATAGAGATTCTAAGCAGATTTCATGGGCTGGACCAGCTCCAGTTCTGCTTGGAAGTGAAGGGTATTAGGGTACATTTTCTGTGCTGCACAAAAGAGAAGAGTCAGCACTTACATCCAGATGCTCAGACCCATGGGCCAGGCAGAAAGAAGACAGCTGCTCTGCTTCATACTTGAGCTTGCACAGAGAAGGAGAAAGGTAGAAAAATCCCTTGCTGAAGAACAGGGAAGGAAGGAGAGGAAGATGTGTCATATGAAAGAGAAAAGTAGAAACTGAGTGACTAATGGCACCATGGCTTAGTTGTCTCATGTTAGAGTCTTAAATTGCCCACAGTAGGAGGAAAATCACTTTAAAATCTCAATATGGCACATAAAACTACTGTTTAAAGAAAAAAACCCAACTGAATACTGTTGAAGAAGTGACGGAAATTAGATTGTTTCAAAGCTGACTGTACCAAGTTAGGGGTTGGAACTAGATGATCCTGAAAGTCCCTTCCAACCCAAACCATTGTATGATCCTATGATTCTAAGTTGGAGTCTTCTGGTGAGAGGTAGGTGAGAGCCCTCATGTTAGCTGACATACTGGGGGGGGACTGATGACCCTAGAGGTGAAAAGCACCCACCACCGTAGCTTCAGTACTTCATCAAGGATTGAAAGCTCTCATCTTCGGGGGGGGGGGGGGGGAGAGAGAAATAGGAGTGAAAACCCTAACACGATCCTTAGCCATCTCTAGAAGAGGTCCTACAAGGCAGGAGAATGTATGGAGCCCACCTGGGTGAATTTTATTTGATCAGAGAGGTTCTGATGGCCCTAGGAAACACGTAGTATCAAGGAAGAAGGCAGAATGGACATAGCAGGTTCTCACAGAATCAATAAAACATGAATGGAAAGGACTGTAGGACACCATCAAATGCACTCTCCAGCTCGACAGCAGAATCAACTATGCACAAACGATCCCAGGGAAGAACTTTTCCTAACCTGTTCTTGAACATCACCACTAAAGGAAACTCCACAGCCACTAAACAAAACTCCTCACTCACAGGAGTACCACGCTCCGCTTCCACTTTGTGACTCCGTATTTGAAGAGCTAATGTGCATGGTTCATGAGGTCTGGGGTAGGTGAGGCTGCTATGGCAGTGAGTAATTTTAGTAAGGTCTTACAGAGTGTATGAGACCATTCTGAAAAGGAACAAGAGAGACTGTGAAAATAAAGATGTCCTTAATTTTTAAAATGTGTTGTGCTTTCTCATTTTATGTGCTGATAAGAATTCTGTGGTGAGTTGGCAACTAGCAGATAAAGTTGTTGACAACAAAGCCTTCAACTCAAAATTAAAGCCAATTCTGCAGTTGTAAAAAAAGAAAAAAATGTAAAATAAAAAGATGGCAGGTTAATTGTGATAACATCATTAAATTCGTACCCAGTCCTCAAAGCACATCATAGTTATTTAGAGGCAAGTGATCTGGGGAATCAGAAATGCAAGTGATTACAGCATTTCACCTCTTGGGGTCTATTTTGCAATGAGACACAAATAAACTGAGTTTGGCAGTCAGAAATACTCTCTGACAAAATATTCTCCTACATCCCTGAGCTGATTAAAGGAACTATCTGGAAGAGAGAGGTCAGTGGTAGGCACACAGATAAGCAATAGATGAGAGAAAACAGTGCTTGAGTCTATGTAGTCAATATCCTGGAGTTAATAAAAGTTCCTTACTGCAAACAGCTTCCTCTGAATGGCTTTTCCCATCAGATCTCAGCAGACAGTGCTTATCTGTGACCACTTGTTAGATTAGGTCCCAAAGCAGGTAGTATGCAGAATCTTGCATCTAAATCTCCATGAAGACCCAGTCAGATTGCCTACAGCTCAGGGAGGGCACAGATAGGCAAGGAAAGGGTTCTCCACCCAGATCTTTCCACCTTTCTGGCAGCTGTCAGAGAGCAGTGACAAGGCTTCTGGTGTAGAGAAATGCTGAATTCCCTGTGCTGTCTGGACAAAGCACAGTTTTATCCCTGGTTGTGTATCAGCAGTTGTATTAGTCTTGCCAGGGTACACCTTAACCAGAGTGATCCCAAGAAAAGAATGGGAGGAGGAAAATGGTTATGTAATTACAGCTTTTGACCCTCTCACACAGGCTGGGGATATAAGAAATGCACCTACACTAATATAATAAATTGCTCCTGACAATGGATTTCAATAGTGACTGCATCTCTAGTCCAAGTAACTGATGAGAACTGGCTGACAGCGCAGGAGGGACTAAATTCTTCTGGCTTGGTGAAGTTTCAGACATTGGCTCCTCTCTTTGCATAGCATACAGGGGTAACAGCAACACCAAGCTCTGTGGACAGTATCTAGAAGCCCTTCCTTCCCTTGTTCCCTTGCTGCATGTGTGGGAAGAAAGAACAATCCTTCCCACAAGCAAATGATGAGATGGGGAAAAAACAGGAGGCTTAACAGGGGCAAAATGCCATGTCCAACACGGTGAAGGAAGCCTAGGCAGAGCTGGAGTGGTACTCAAAACATCTGAAGATGCCACTTTTAAAACCTCTAAAAAGGGCAGGGAAAGTTGAGCGCAGGCAATGTGTGGGATAAGGAAAGTAGGTTTCGAGTGCAGTCCCTGACCATAGATTACAGTGGTGCCAAAGGGAGATCTCTAAGATCCAGAGCTGAGAAGACAGCCTTAAATAACCCACTCATGGACCTACCAAACAAACTACACCTAACCTTTCCCTCTGCCCTGCATTTCCCCTGGGGGACCAGCCACTCTTCCAAAAGCCACAAAGGGATTGGCAGCAAACACCCCTGGCAGAACACAAGGAGAACAATGCAACATAGCCAGTATGCTGGCTCTACTGCTGCGTCCCCTCTTGGTTTAAATCAATAGTTTATGACATCTACAAGGGGAAACTGTAAATTTAATTTTGTCCCCTGCAGTGCGATTCATATCTTGTTTGCTGGTAACATAATGAATGTGTTTGCCCTCTAGACCCCCTGCCCAGTAGACCAATTTAAGGATAAAGGGAGAGAAAATAGCAAAGTACAATTAGGCAGGTCGATTAATGTGGATTAGCCAGTTGCTCAGCTAAAGATAGCTTTACAACATACATGAGGGGCAAGGGATAGAAGGAGACACAAGCCTGCAGAAGGAATAAAGAATAAGAAAATTCTTAGCAATAATAACCTTACAGGTGACTTGAAGGTGCACATTGCTTGCTAAACAACTGATAGAGCCTTGCATCACCTGCCAGCCTAAAGCCACAAGACTGCAGATGCCTTGCCCCACTTGATGCTCATCAGGCATGATCTGTAGTATAACCCAACCTGCCCCAAAGGCTAGAGATAAACAAGGTAAACCCTTCTGAAACTCATAGGCTTAACTGCTCCTGGAAAAGCCACTTGAGGTTGTCACCATAGTAGTTAGAGTGTGCATGAGCTTGGAATTGCTAAGAAACCTCGTTGGATATGCAAATGGCAACCAAACAGTGGGGGTAGTAAAAGTGACAACACGAGGAAGCTAATAGAGAGGAGAACATTGAAGAGCAAGAGAGATGATCCAGCAGATGGGAGTCCAAGGAGAGGGTTTCTTGCATCAGGGTGCTCACTGCAACCAAGCTGGAGCGGTGGATGAAGAAACCAGCTCTGATTGTGTGCTCCCTGCTGCACAACAGAAAGCAAGCCTTGATACATTCTTGTGAACAGCCAGACCTTGCCAAAGAAACCTGACTTCATTGCCAATTCCTTTTTCCAGCTGGCATAACCAAGAAAACTCCAAATTAGTTTGGCTAGGTAGATAGGGCAAAAGAAATAATATTTTTGGCCAAAATCTAGAGACAAACTCTGCAGCTAGGTCTTAGCTTTACAAAGGGATGGAGCAAAAAGACCACCACAAAACTGTAAAGAAACCAAAAGTAAGGGCTAACCCACTAACTTGTGGGACATCCAAATGCCAAGGGATTTGGATCTGTAAAAGCATGGTCTAGAGCATTCTGTTCATGTCTCTCTACTTTGTGGTTACAAAAGAGTTGTTAATGCAGTGTGTTTAGCAATACTTCAGTGCTTTTGCTCTTTGAATTAAAACCAAGCAATGCAAAAATGTATGGAAATTAAAAAAAAAAAAAGGCAGCAAAACCAACAAAACTCTCAGCTCTCAGAGAAGGCTTAGGTGAGGGGCTGAGGAGAACCTTACAACCTTCTTGTTTCTGCATTGATCTGTCTCTCTCTACCTTAAAACAGCTTCTTTTCCTGGTTTAGCCACCTCTTTAATAAAACACCCTCCTCCATTCAGCTTCAGAGGCAGCTCCCTATGGATAGGCATTTTTAGATGGATACAGTGTGATCTTTAATAGTTGCTGCAAATTGGCTCTGAGGGCACCTTTCTATGTCAGTTCTGCCTGTTTTCTCTACAAACAGAGAGACAGGGATGGAGAGGATGAGGGAAAAGGGCTTTACAAATAAAACAAACAACAGGAGAGTTGAAAGCAAAGTCACAGCAGAGTCACACATTCCGACCTGAAAACAGGGCTCCTCATCCCAGCACCATAAACAATCTCCCTGACATCAATTACGGATGCTGATCAGACACGCATGCGGGAAGCTACATTCATACACAAATTTGCAGTTGGCACTGTTTGGGAGTGACTGGTTTGTGACACTCCCCTCAGATCCTAACTGACAGCTAACAAGCTGTGGGGAGGTGCCACATAATTGAGCGTGCAAAAAATACCGGCATCACTCGGTTTTAGCTGCATGTAAACCAGCCATGAGCAAAGGAGCTCAGGTTCAGCCCTCTCCCCTTCAATTCGTTGTGATATCCTCAAATTCACCGAAATTTAAAGACATTGGATAAAACTGGGCAGGATGATGGAAAACCACATCCATATTTGGACCGCATAACAACACAATATTCTGGACACAGGTATCTTAATTTGTGCTCTACTATATTGTTTGAGGGCAAGACTGAAGGGAAACATTATGGTTAGGATCAGAGACAATAGAGAGGGAAAAACCTTTCAAGTGCACTGGGTTTGTAATGGCAAAACATAGCTCATCTCTACAGAGAAACTATTCGGTTTCAGCTCATTGAAAATGTTGGGCATGTTACTAGACAGCAGGTGCAATCACTGTCCCTGGGACTGGAGCAAACATTACTGTCCAATATGCTGCTACAGTAAAGCTTGGATGAATGATACAGCTGCAGCCTGTGCAGGGATACTGCCGGGTTCATAAAACACTTTAGATTGGAAAAGACCTGTAAGATCATCTAGTCCAACCATTAACCTGACACTGCCAACCCCACCACTAAACTGCGTTCCCAAGTGCCACATCTACACATCTTTTAGATATGTCCAGGGATGGTGACTCCACCACTTCCCTGGGCAGCCTGTTCCAGGGCTTGACAGCCCTTTTGGTAAAGAAATTTTTCCTAATATCCACTCTAAACCTCCTCTGGCACAACTTGAGGCCATTTTCTCTTGGTCTGTCACTTGTTACCTGGTAGAAGAGGCTGACCCCTGCCTGCCACAATCTCCTTTTTAGTAGTTGTAGAGAGTGATAAGGTCCCCCTGAGGTCCTTTACTGCAGGCTAAACACCCCCAGCTCCCTCAGCGGCTGCTCATAAGACTTGTGTTCCAGACCCTTCACCAGCTCCACTGCCCATCTCTGGACATGCTCCAGAACCTCAATGTCTTTCCTGAAGTGAGTGTGTAGTGTTGTCAAGGACAACAACAATGAAATGAAGGCCCAAAGTTCTGCCTTCAATAAAAATGCAGAGTCGGGGTGTACATTAGTACTGAAGAGCTAATGGTTGCCTGTGTATCAAAATTTAATAGTGCAATGCCACTGCTGTCCTTGCACCCCATGTTGGTGCTTGCATTCCCTTGTCTCTGACCATGGAACACTCTGACCATGCATTTACAGCACCAATGCCATGTTGTCAACACTGCCTGAATTGGCAGCTTCTGGTCTGTCCCTGAAGATAGGGGTATGGGCAAGGATGATTGTGTGGAAAGGATTTAGTGGGGAGCATGAATTTTCTCTCCTGCATTACTAGGTAGAAAAAGCAAACTCTTTTTTTCCTCCACTGGCCCCCACCTCTCTGTCCAGCTCTTGTCCCTTCCTCCATCCTTACACAGCGATTAAGTTTTGTAGAGTTTTGCCCTTCCAGGACAATCTTTCCTACCCATTTTGAGAGCCTAACATACTGATTAAACACTTCTTGGGCTTCACAGTCCCATACTTTCTAGTACTGACAGTTTAATTTCCAGACTCCAAGTTCTTCCGATTCAAAAAATGCCAGATTGTGCATTGTCATGGCTAAAATCAAATTGTTCCCATTTATTTCCCTGAGTTGGACAGCTGTCTGAAGACTTTTTTTTAAGACCCAAAAGATTATTTCCTAGTATCTGAGGTTGCAGTTTGTAACTACCATTGACATCAAGTGTAGATTCTCTACAATTAGCCATTAAAAAAACCAAAAAACCGAAACCTATTTAATTTTTTTTCTGTTAAGAAATATTCAAAATTGCTTCCAATCATTATCAGCCTCACCTATGATAAACTGCACATAATTATCAACAAAAGAACTAATGGTGATTCAAGTTAAGAACCAAAAGTATCAAAGAGGAGATACAAAGAGAATAAAAGCAAGGGGCACATTACTCTGACATGGTTATCCTTTTTGTGAGGTTCCTGAGGTCTGGTAACAGCTGCAGTTGGCAAGGGCTCCTATTTTACTTCTCTATTGGTGGATAATATTGTATTTGCTAGTACTAGGTGAATAGAACAATAAAAGGAATTGGTTAACAGCTTCAGAAGCAAAAGAGCTGAGTTTGAATATTTGTGGTTCATTCTCTAATGACACTTGTTACTTGAGAACATTTGACAGCTTGCTGGGTGTCACATGAAAATTTGTGAACTGCTAAGGTTTCATGATTTGTCATACAAAGGCTGATTCTAACCAGACAGCAAGCTAGTTGTTATTCACAGGACTGGCCAAAATAATTAAAATAAATTAATTCCAGTGCATGATAAATTTTGAAGTGCTGTAATTTGTCCTCATGTTTTATTACGGTTTTGGGTTGTTTTTTTTTTCCTGCAAGAAAGAGCCACTCCTGAGCAGATAACAGTCTTGTCATTAAGTTGTTTAGTACATGCAAAATACAGGTACAAGTCTCTGCCTGATTTCTACACAAGAGTTTGGCCAGAGTTTTCTACAAACAAGATCCCCACTCATGAAGTTACTGGCCATTTTAACCTTGTCTCTCATCTTTTCATCGGAAATTTAAATACTGAGCCTGAAAAGGTGAAGATCACTGCATATAAAAACACATGTTTCTGTAAAATGTTTCCATTTTGACATGCCGGTATTTCAGATGGAAAAAAAAATATTCCAACAATGAAATTGAAAAAAAAAATGTGACCAACATTTTAGTTACCCAGTCGAGAGAGACAACAATTAGCATGATATTCAGTTAACCAATAAATAAAAGAGTGCAAATACTAAGCAAGCAATGATTCACTGAAGCAAACATTTTGTAAAGAACAGCTGGTGGCCCAAAAATTATTGGTTTTTAGTGAGCACTTACCAAGCCCTAAAACACTGGAAGAAAATCTGAAGCTGCTTAAAAACAAATTGCTTATCACACAGTGACAATGCTTTATCACTCCTCTGCTTTTCTCATATCCTTATTCTTCTCACCATCACCTCCAAGTGAAAACTTCCCCTAGCATTGAGTGCTGCAGGCTGTAACAACAGTAGAACCTGGCCCTGACAAATCAGATTTGTAACTAATATTTCAGGTTTCTTCAACACTGGGCTAGAGGGTCAATAGTGGCTTGTAAGGACATAGTGACATCACTGAATCAGTCCATGAGTTACCCTCACTTCAGTGATCAAGTCTCACAAGTAGCATCGCTCCCATTGGATTCTGACACAACAAATGTCCCCAATCTTTGAAGAGACAAAACACTGCACACTAAAATGGAGCTGCCACTGAACCTGTGGGCACAGGCAAATGGATTTTATCATGCTGCTGAGAAAAGACTATTACCCCAGGCCCTGCTTGCAAAGCTGGGAGGTCTCACTTCAGAGCACATACTGAAAGAATACACCTCATACCATACCCCCTCACCCCAAACCAGACAGTACTCTGCCCATCTAATGCCAACTGTAGAAAGTAAAACTGGGCAGTGGATTATTAATTAATGCTTGTGAAACACATTGGAAGGATGTGAAATGCCCTCACTGCTCCAGGGTGCCGAAGCAAAGAGGCCCTACTGTGCCTGCATGCACCAGGCTTCACTGTTTGCTGTTTCCTAGCTGAAGGGACAGAGGTCACTTGTTATTTAAGGTTGGCAAAGCTTGATTCTTTACTGAGTCAGAGGAAAGAAGAGTTTATCCCTAGAGCACAATGAGAAGGTATGAGTGAAACACTTAATTCTCTGTGATGACCATGTAGGAAGCCAGGGTCTGGTATAAATCCTTCCTTGTCTAAGCCTGCCTGACTCAGATGCCTGGACAACTGAGCAAGACCCCAGCTCATGCAGGATGCTTGTTAGAGCATTAAATGCAAATTAATGCAAATGTCCCAGGTCTCAGGCTACCAGTATAATCACCACCCTTGAAAATGTCTTCTCAAGGATGTTGGATCTGTACTGCAAGGCACAAAACGGGTTTTGGGACATGTAACGTGCTTTCCAAATCTAACTTCAAAAACTTACCGTGGAAGTTCAGTCTTTTCTATGCAGTTTGAGCTAGGCAATTTCCCTGCTACCAAGAGGCTGAATTACCCCTGTGGCACTAAGTATACAAGTACTGGTTCTCCAGAGAAAAATTACAGTGGTCTTAATCCTGGAAGTGATTGTGTAAGACCTGCCTACCAACTCAGAGGAAATATGCTGCGAGTATAAGCCAGTGCCTAGATGGAGAAGTGCCCATCTTGGAGACCCAAGAGCCTGCTAGACAGGTCATTTCAGTGGTCGTTTCAGGTAGAGAGGCTGTAGAGCCTGGACCCTGTTCTCATGTCAAAGCAGAGTAGTTTAGGTAGAGAGGAGCATAAGGAAAATGCTGTCTGGCTGCTGTGGAAAATGAAACGTTCCCCATCTTTGGCATTGGTGATCTATTTCTGGTCAGGGTGAAACACATTTAAATGTGATGGGATTGCTGAGCAAGCCACTTGGAGTTACATGTGCCACTTCTGGCTCAGACTGATGCTTCATCTCCTATCCAAGCACAGGTTTGAGAAACAAATGATACATGCCCAGGAGCCGACCTCCAGCAGCAGGGGAAATGAGAGAGAATGCAAACCTCAGTGAAGAAGCTGCAGAAAGACAACAGTTCACTGTGTTTCCACAACCAGGAGAATTCATGAGGAGAATCTTATTCTTGTGTTTGCCTGTGTTTCCTCCTTGAGTCGACAATATCTAGTGCTCTCTCAGCACATCTGTCTTACTCTTTATTCCTCTGTTGCCCTCCTGGTGTTTCACTGCTTCTTCTCTGGCATTGGAGGCTATTAAGCTTCACCTGCTCTGGTCAGCAAATGAACCAGCAGCACGTCTGTCTCTGCACTTTCACAGCTAGTGACTGAACCCAACACTTTGATGGGTCAGTTTTGGGAACAGAAAAACAGTGTGGGAGAGGGAGGAGACTGAACTTAGGTCCAGAAGGAAAAGGAAATGCCATTGAAGGTGATAATCCTGGAGTAGTGAGTAAAAGCAGATGTGTTCCATCTACTGTGGGTTCATTTAAATTTTGCTGTCAAACACAAGAACAACTGGTGTTCTTCTCCCAAAGCCTTTCTCCTTGTGTCCTGTGGTCACAGCCAGCTAGTTCATCATCCCCAGTGCTTGAATAAACTAGGGTGGGAGCCAGCTGGGTTTGATCTCTGAGGCTCCAAATATAAGCCCTTGCCCAGTATGTCCAGTATCAAAGTGGACCAGTAAGTTCTCAAGTGTCAACAAAAGCTCTGCCTGGGCAGCAGCCCCCTCCTGTTTCCTGCACCATAACCTCTGCAAATGGCTCATGGCTCTCCTTGGGGGGGGCTTTCCAGAAAGGTGACAAAGAGGACATCAGAATAACCTCTCTGCAGCTGCTGCCATGCAGGCAGAGCCTTGTAGGAACAGCTCATTTTAATAGCTGCAGGTTAAGATTTGTTATATCCTCCTCAATTTGCCTGTGTTCACTGCAAAGGCAAATACAGAAGCAAGTCCCCAGGGCTGGTCATCTTGTGTGCACAGAAATAAACACCAGGGAAGGGGAACAGACAGTGAGTGTGACTTTGTGTGGCAGAGCACGTGCAAGGAAATGCAGGTGGGGTTATGGGGGAACGGCAGCAATATAAGCAGGCTGAGTGGGTGCAGCAGGGTGTGCTCAGGGGTAGTGCTGGGAAGATGCACACAGACAGGTCCAGAGAGTCACTAAATTCAAGTAAGGGTGTTGCTGTGACTGACAGCAAGAGAGAGAGCAGATGATGGTAACACGTGGAGGGTGGTGACTGTGGGGGGTAAGTTGCACAGAGCGAGGCAGGGCAAGTGCTTGTGGTGGTGTGTGAGGGGGGAAATTTTGAGCATGCAGAAGAATTTATATCTGAACCTTTCTCCGTAAATTGCTGTAGGGAAGCACAGGTTAACTTGTTTGCTTAAGTTCTTAACTTGTGGGCTTAAATTCTGAAAATGACCTTTTCCTTGAGTATTTCCAGAACACAAAAGCTGATTCTTTAGCCTGTGTGGGGCAGAGGAGAAAACAGGATGGGGGAGGGTGACAGAGCTCCGAAATGTGCAAATTCTGAGAGCAATACAGAACATCAGGACAAAATTTTTATTTGCAGAATGGTACCCAGAGTGCTTTGCTCTGCAACTTTGCTGTTAAATGCTATACTTCTAGAGGTCATCCTAACCTAATTAAGTCTCTGTATCTGGTTAAAGCAACAGCTGCACAGTACAACATGAGTTCAGGGACGGCTGAAACCAAGAGACATGTCCTTCATTTGTTTTCTAGCCATAACTGAGTTGCCCATAGGGAGACTCAGTTTGGACAACTGCTGGGAAACCAGATTTGTGTTTTGGTACAGCTGTGCAGCCAGTGTGGCTGGGAACACGACGCTTGCTGTTAACTCCCAGCATGCCAAATGGGTATGTAGGCCTGTTGACTGGAAAAAGCAACACATGGTTGCTGGAGAGCCCTAGACAGCTGCACTGCATCATTCTGTTCTGGCCCTTCAGGAGGTGACCTTGAATACATTGTCTTTGAGTTCCTGCCGTTAGACATCACAGGCTTGGAGCTCCTTCTATGTCAATGCACCTGCTGAGATAAGAAGTTCTGACAAGAGGAATTTCATTGTCCTCAAAAGCAGAGGACCAAGAGTATACAATCAGAGTTGAGTGCAATGCACCGTGTGATGTGCAGCATTTGTAGGATATGCACAGAGCCTTTTGCATGGAGCACAACAGTCCCATCAATGGATTCCTGTATGTCTCATTTGCAAAAGTTAGCTTGGAGCAGATCTTGACATCCCTTTTGTCTTATCTTCTGTGCTGCCTTCTGCTCAGGACAAACACCAAACTACCAGTACTACAATGCAGGGTTTTATCAAGAAACTCTCTCAGCAACTTTGCAGAGTAATGCTGAAAAAACTACGATATGACCGCAGCCATAAGAGAGTCTGCATTAGAATGGACCAAAATTGTCCTGTCAGAAACATAGAGATGATGCACTGAACCATCCTGGAGAAAGCAAAGGTAAGGAACGCAAGTAATCAGCTTCCTTGCAGCAGTTTCCTTCTCCTTATTTATAGCCACTCTATGATTCAGTCAGGCTGGAACTGTGAGTGCAAACACGTTTTCTTTGCTCCTGGCTCTCCTTGGACTTCATTTGCGCAGCAAAGCATCACCCAGTGCCAGAGATTTATGACACGCTCAAAGCCCAAACAAGGCTGGATCTGAACAGCCACATATCCTCCAATTTCATGGTGTGAAACGTGCCCCTAGTGGGCTCCCAAGTAGCTCCTGTCAGATTCACTGATCCTGACTGCACCTGTGCAAGTAGAGCTGCAACTCAGCCTGCTCCTGAGGCAGAGACTCAGCAAGCTTAAGCTCAGCTTCAAACCTAGGAAAAGCTACTGGATGGATCTAAACTTTTGTCAGCAAAACTTCTGGGCCTGGAGACTTGCAAGCTTGCACAGACTCAGATCCAGTGCCAAATGTGGTAAAACCAACTCTTCACACTTCATGTTACAAGCTTCATGCTCGTAACAGTTGATTGCACTGAAAAAACATAGTGGTCATCCTGTTTTCTCCTGAAAGCTTGTGAAATACTCTTGTGGGACTCAAAGCTTCACAGCTGATACTGCTCTTCATCAGGATGATCCCAGTCTTTATTGTTTCTATATGGTAGCACCCTCTAAACTTCAGTGCAGACCATGAAGTTGTTGTCATGGGGCTTGTATAAAAGCTCAGCAAAATGACATTTCCTGCCCAGAACTAGATTTGGTACTACCTTGCTCTAATACAGTCATTCACAGTTCCCTATACTGCAGACACAAGCTTCTCTTTCTTCAGTTTCTCCCCACACCTACCACAGCCCACAAGTGATAAATGAATTTATAAGAGAGGAGTCTGTCCATCTCTTTTTTTATTCAAAGCCGGAGAGAAAAGTAATGATCTTGTTCTGGAAGAAAATCAAAGGCTGCCAACAACAGCATGATATGTCAGCTCTTTTAATTTCATTTATTTATTTATTTTATCCAGTTGCTTTAATCCTTGGAGTTTAAAGGCAAAGAATGAATGCAACGTGATGGAAAATGAAGAGCATGTGACAGTATCAAAGAAGAAAACCAAAGGAAAGGGTATGTGTGTTGGGGGAGCCTTGTTAGGAGACACATTAAGGCAATCCAGCTGATAGATGAAGCCTTTTATAAATGAAGAGTAAAGTCTTCCTGTCACTCTTTATCTTTCTTTCTTTTTTTGTTTTGTTCCCCCCCCAACTGTTGTCTCTCTCTCTCTCTCTCTCTTTTCTCTCCCATTGTTTTCCTATCCTGCCTCTCCTCTTGTGGTCTCCTGCCATAGGTCTCACTTTGCATTTGAACTGAAGGGCTGCTGTGGTCATGGCATTACAAAGGCTCCCTCTGCCCAGCTGAGGACAGCAGAGTCTCTGCTTCAGCAAGCCATGGTAGTACTTGCCACTGTGAGACCCTCAAAAGAGACTAAAATTCACCTTATTCCAGTCAGGCTAGGATGTTGGTTCACCTCAGTGTCTTGGAGCTATAAACAAGGCATGGCAATCAATCACAGGCAGTGGGAAGCTGGCCTCCAGAGGATTTTGGTACAGAGGTGGGATAAATGCAGCACAGAAGAGTTGCTGTGCTGTATATAGAAGTTGCAGTAGAGAGGCAGGTAGGAGGAAAGCAACCCAGAACTGCCTTTTATCCTTGAGAGAAGAGCAGAAAGACAAGGAAACCAAATCACCACATTCTTCTCTTTCTGTCACAGTTTTGACAACCCCAGGAAACAACTCCACTGGAGAAACTGCTATTGGGTACTGTTTATGATGAGATTCAGCAGGAGTGACTCAGTTCTCACTGTCTCACACACACACAGAGCTTATTATCTGTGATCTTTCTACCTACTGCATGTAAATGTCAGGCCTTCCTCCTTTGAAGTCTCTTGAGGTTGGTCAAACAGGAGAGTTTTCCATAGACCCAATTTTCCCCAGCACCCTTCATGCCTTGCTGCAGCTTCTCTCTCCTAGCAGAGTTTGCATAGCCTCACACATCAGTCCACACCTCTGGCCCTGGTGGTTTCCAAACCAGGTGTCACACCCTACCACAGCCCAGGTCATGATGTCTCACTGCTCATTGGCATGCAGAATTGGAGGGAAGCTATCTTCTCTTCCCCTTCCAGAGACTGTTTCTTTAAGATCATAAGACAGAGTCTAAATTTGACTCTCTTCCAGCTTTAGACATATTTGACCCCTTATCCCCAGAAAAGTTTGTCATGGTTTAACCCCAGCCAGCAACCAAGTACCATGCAGCTGCTTGCTCACTCCCCACCAGCAGGATCAGGGAGATAACTGCAAAGGCAAAAGCTAGAAAACTCATGGGTTGACATAAAGACAGTCTAATAGGGAAAGCAAAAGTTTTGCATGCAAACAAAGCAAACCAAGGAATTAATTCACTGCTTCCCACGGGCAGGCAGGTGTTCAGCCATCTCCAGGAGAGCAGGGCCCCATAACGCGTAAGAGTTACTTGGGAAGACAAACACCATCACTCCAAACATTCCTCACTTCTTCCTTCTTCCCCCCAGCTTTATATACTGAGCATGATGTCATGTAGTATGAAATACCTTTTTGGTCAGTTTGGGTCAGCTGACCTGGCTGTGTCTCCTCCCAGTATCCCATGCATCCTCAGTCTCCTCAGCAGTAGAGCAAAAAGCAGAAAAGGCCTTGTCTGTGTGTAAGAACTGCTCAGTAATAACAAAAGTATCTCTATATTATCAACCCTGCGTTCAGCACAAATCCAAACCACAGCCCCATCCTAGCCATTGTAAAGAAAATTAGCTCTACTCCAGTCAAAACCAGCGTAACATTTCTCTGAGGTCTCAAGGTCACAAACTCATTGTATGGAGAGTGGAGACTGGTGAGTGGCTGAGCAAGCACATGGGCAACCCCAGCTCCTCCCCATCCAGAAGAGCTCCCGTGATGGGGACTGGCAAAGGGAAGAGGGTTAGCACACACAAGGCAGGTACTTTAAGTTCTATCAACATTTGACCTCTGGGTGAACCACTTTTAACCACACTTCTGTCTCTGCAATAGTGTGGGAAGTGTGACTCCCTAGCATCACAGATGGGAACGATGGGTGGATTGGCAGATTCTGTGTTGAGGCTACTGCACTCTGACCAGTCTCTCTGGTTTTCTAGTTCCTGGAGTGTGTTGCTTAGGATCTGTATGGAAGGTCTCCCAGTCCTAAAATAGACTAAGTAGAATGCAAAGAGACTGCTAATTTCACAACAACAATAAAAAAACTAGTCTGTCTCAGCAGCAAGAGTGTCAGCAAGCCTTATATTATTAATTCTTGGAAGGTGCAAGAGATCTAAGATCTTTGCAAGAAAGGCCCAGAACATTTATTTTTTCCAAGGTGCAGTTTTTTCCTTTCCTTCCCTAATCCTAAATGAACAGGGAAAAAGAAAGAGGAGAGACCCAAGGATAAATGCCATGGAGCAGGCACAAGTCAGGTTAGACGTAATTTGACAGAAAAGGCCACTGGAAACAGGAAGGGACTTGTCCCCACAAGACTGGAGTGAAATGCAGTGTGCACCAGAGTCACGCAAATGCATGCCAGCAGGACGTGGGTACCAGTCCTGGATCAGAGTCACTCCAAGGCGCAGAGGGAGATGAGAGACACGGGATGAACACCATATACCAAAAAAAAAAAAAAAAAAAAGGAGGCAAAATTTTCAAAACATATTTTCTGTCAAACAGAAATCTGGAACAATTAAATGTGATACTTAATTAAACATCTGTGCTCCCATGGAATGCCAAATTTACCTCCTTTCTCCTGCTTAGTAGAGGAAGCCCAGAGATGAAACCTTCAAGTTATGAGCAACTATACCCTGCTGAGAAAAGTGATGGAGTGCTATGCTCCAGAGAACTTAACCAGGCCCCAGAAAATGTGGAGTTGACACTTAAAGGGTTTTCTTATTATTATTGCTGCTGTTATTATTATTACGATTATTACTATTTTTCCTGACACTAAAACTCTTCTTGTCATGTTCCCAGAGGGAGATAAACAGTATGTGCCTGCATTTTAATGGAAATAAGTGGGGCCACTCTACTTTCCTGATGCATAGGGTTCAAACACGTTGTGCTAGAAGAAGTGTTGAAGGCAGGCACACTTCAGTGGATGCTGGGGAAGCTGCAGGGCTCTCATGGATTTTGTTCAGGAGAGAAACACAAATGTAGGCCTTGGGGACGCATAATCAGGGCTCTCTGCTCTGCTACTGACTTGACTAGTTGGACAGGTTAATTAGGTTCCCGTGCTCTGGCTGCTTCCTTCCAAACAGAAGGAATAGCTCGGTGACCCATGTTATGCCTGGGAAAAACAAGGACCTAAAGGTTTCTGGCATGGTGATAAAATGGATCAGAGGGTAACGTAAATACTTCATACAAGGTGAGAACTGGGCTAGAGAGATTTCCTACATTGCCTTGAGTATTCACCCACCTGCCAGTTACTTTCTGGCTCAATGAAATTTAGATGCATTTAGTAGATAGATCATACTGCCTGTGCCCATTTTGGTGGGCGCACTCAAGACACACAATGGTGTAAACATGGTCTTTTCCTGCTTGCAGTGAGGGTCAAGTGCTTGATAGTTTTGGGCAACTGTGATAAAACACCATTTCCTAAAGTTGTAGGTCAAGGCTTGTTCTCAATTTGCTTTGTGCTTAGGTTTAACACAAAGGCAGCCTGAAGCACCCCCATCCCCATCACAGAATTGATTGTCTTACTGTGCTTCTCTCGTGTTTTTAGTACCATCTGCTTTATTGAAGATGTCTCTTGTAGCTTTCCTGACATACTGCTCTTTTCCAATATGTAGGACTCTGTAAACACCTTGCATGGGAAACATCTCAGTATGCTCACCTTATCTTTATCCACACCTCACTCTCTCTGAGTCCTCTGAAAGTGCTACCCATGACATACTAAAAAGGCAGAGGATAAACTTGGTAGGCTTTGTTCACCTCCTCCCCTCAGCTGCTTGGTTTCCTGTCACTTTGCAAGCTGTGGCAGCCATAAGCCACAAGTTCACCTGTGGGGCTTGAGGCACAGAGTGAAAGAGAAAAAAAGTATCTCCTTTTGGGCTGCAGCACATCCTAACCATCCTCTGCCCTTTGGAAGACCTTACCAGGACAAGAGTAGTACTTGGGAGCATTTCCTGATACTCTTTTCTCCCAAAGCTGTTTGCTGGAGTGCACAATATGCCCAAATTCACCTTTGTGAGTGCTCAGGTGCTGTGGCCAAGGAAGTCTCAGAGGGACTGGATCGAAATTCCCTGACCTCTGAGACAGAAAAAATCCCACCATTCATTATGTTCCCCTCATCATATCTACTGACTCAAACTGTTGTGAAAAGAGACCTCTCTCCCTCCTCTTGGAGATCTGCTCCGCTGCCAGGACTTGAGCCAATCTCATCATCAAGGCACTTCAGTGTATCTTCTTTCAGTAATGACAACCCATGTCTCCCAATTACACAGGCTGGCACCCCCTCTAAGAAGCTCATGTCCTTCATAACATTTACCTTTTGAATGCTTGCAGTCCACGGTGGGAAGCACAGCACTCGAGAAGGTCTGCCAGGCATACAGAAAATGGAAAATGCTTTTCAGGAGAAGTACAAAACTCTATTTTTTTTTTAAATAAATATATTAATAAGGGAGGGGGAATACCTAGCAAACCAGCAGAAAAAAACCCACAAATAACAAAAATCCCTTCAGGGACTGCAACTGTATTCACGTTCTTCCCAGCATGCTTGTCTAATCTCTGCTGATGTTCAAAACACACAGAAGGCACAATCCTCAATGGTGCTGAGCAGACCCTGAGAGCATCCTTTGCTCCCAAGGAACACAAAAGGTACTCAGCTCTTAATAGAAATTGCTCATAATGACTGAGCCTCTGAAGTACATAAGCTGCTCTGAAGGGAGGCAAAGCCATTTTCTTGCTGAGTTTGAAACTAAAAGCTCTGTCTGTTTGGCAGCTGCCATTCAAGTCACGATCAAATCTGGCCTTTCATGAAAATGCAAGCTCATTAAAACATCCAGCAGAGCGTCCGGAGCTCCTCTGAGGAGGTAGAGAAGGGGGGAGGGAAGAAAGAAGGGAGGGGAATGCGGTGTAACCCTCAGCTAGTGAGATGAAAGGAGCAATCACAGTCAAAACCAGGGCTTGATAAGCTGGTTAAATGGCAAATCAGTGTGGAATAGCCACTAAGTGTGGCCACAGGGAGCAGTTATTGGCAAGCAAGGGGAAGGGATGAAGGGGACCAAGGCTAGATAGTAGCCACAAAATATCTCCTCCAACTGTTGTGAATGAAAGCAGAAATGGGCATTTCCATTAGTTGTTGTAGGATTTTTTTTTCCCTTTTTGTTTGTTTTGCCTGCTTTCACAAACACAGCTTGGCTGCTGAACTCCACAGCAGATAAGTGATGTAGAGCTGGTGGGAACTTGTGGCCCTATTTAAACAAAGGTTAGATAGAGTTATCTGGATCGATTGAGCTGATGCTTCCTTGAGCACTAATTCAGGCCAAAAAACTGCCACTGAGAATAAGCTCAGCTGACCTCACTAGGAAGTGACCAGACAAGATGGAGATATAAAGAGCAGCTTTGGACAGGGGTGCCAACTGGGACAACTTTGCTTCCACATGAATGCTACTTTACATAAGCAGAGTGGTCTCAGACTGGCAGAATTATCTCATTACACCCCTACCTAGCAACTTAGCTTAAGATCAGCCCTGCTGACTTGGAACAAGGGCCTCCCTAATCCTTTTTTCTGAAAGTAGGCAGTGAAGTATGCTTTGAGTAAAGGGGTTATCCATCCCCACAACATCCTCTCAGCTTCCAGCAATCTGCTCTGAGTGGGCCTGCCCTCATTTTAGCTGATACAACTTGGGAAAAGGTTTAAACTGAACCCAGTCCTCCCATGCACTACTATATATCAGTGTATGTGACCACTCTGTTACACAATCACCCAATTATCTCTATCTGGTAATGACTCCCTGTGTGCCTGTGTGAGCTGGGGAATACACCCCATTAAGCCACACACTTTCTAAACTGTCTTTCAGTCATTAATGCCACTTGGGACTCGTCCTGCCACTGCTGCTGACTATTTAGAGCGCTGGAGCCTGAGTCACCGTCTCTGATTCATCGCTTTATGCCAGTGTGACTCTCTGGGTCTAATGAAGCAGTGGTGAATCAGGCCCTATGTATCTCGGCTGGCAACAACTCAGTAGCTCCCCATTCTCTACTCTTTTCCCTCTTGGAGTCTGTAGGAAATGCAGAAAATGCTTAGCTTATGCCAAGAGCTAAGCGAGTTCAAAGCAGGGGTGACCAACCACATCCCAAGGAAAGAAAGCACATCTTGTGAAAAGCACAGGGTGAAGCTTATTTCAAATGATGCCATTTTGCAGAATCCAACATTTGTACCCCAGGGCCCAATCCCTAGCATTATTACTGGTTCAAAGCAAATTTTACATCTTATCAACAGCTTTCAAAGGCACAACCTCATCTGCTGAACAGAGGAAAGGTGCAGAGGTACCAGAAGCATGAATCTCCATAGGTCAGGCTAGCTTCCCAGCACCTTGGTTTCCAACACAATTGAGACTTGCAGCCTTAGTTTAGCCCATCTTTGATTGTGATGTAAAAATCGCTGCCATGGCAAAACAATTCAAGAGAATAACGCTCTCCTCTTTCACAAACCCACTGCGAGTCTAAATGAAGGAAGATTGGAAAGTTCTTTTCTAGAACAAGAGGACCTTTAACTGGGGACTAGATGGGAAGAAGTCACAAAAGATGCTGGCAAAATCACAAAGTCAGAAAAACTCCTCGCAGAGAGCAGCTCTGAACTTTTGTCTCACAGAAACTAATAGCAACTTCCCCCCTCCTCACCCCCCACACAACAGCCTTGCAAATCTGTGAAAGTACAGACGAGGAATAAGTGACAAAAGCCTTTGTTCCTAAGTGCAAAGTATGGTGCTGAGCTATACCTTTAAACATGTGTTTAAGATGCAAATTCATCACAGGCAGACCCTTCCTCCGAGTCCCCTGTGGTGAGGGGGGCAAGTGAGCAGCCGCTCTGAGGTCCCATGACCTCAGTGGTGCTATGGAACAAGTTAAGAAGGAGGGATCCATGGGGAGGGAAGGGTGGCTTGGTCTCAGAGCTGGTGTGTGGGCATGTGCACAGTTGTCCATCTCTTTCTTGCTGTTGTTTTTAGGTAAATATGCAACCAAAAGCTTGTCTGAAAAGTAGTCTGTGTTCCTTCTGCCTTGTCAAACTCTTCAAGGGAAACATTATCGCCTTAATTGCTTAATTCCAATTTGCATAATACGGCGCTCTGACAACTGCAAAAACAGGGATGCAAAAGGAAGATTAAGAGCGACATGTGCACGCTGCCAGCCTTTCGCAATTGGGAAAGCAAAGCTGAGGACTAGAGCTGGGACGAGCAGCCCTGCAGGCTCCCACCTCCCCACTCACTCCCTGGGAGCCTTTCTCGCCCCTGCAGCCCCCAGACACCTGCGCACACCACGGGGTTTTCGCTGCCCTCTGGTGGGGTTTCCAACCATACTTCTCCGCCCAGATTTTTTATCCATGGACTGTCTGGTCCAGAACCATTCAGAGAGTCCTGGTTGCACGAGGTGTCCCTCAAAATATGAGAAAGCAAAAAGGGCAGCAAAAAATATGCTGCATGCCTTGAGCATGGAGAATTGCCCTTCGCCTTGCATTGCAAACGACTGAGGGTAGAGCATGGTAAAATCTAAGCCTAAACAAACCGACTCCTCTCGGATCTCCGATTGTATGACCAGTCCCGATATTTGAAAATTTGATTAATTTTTTACTTCATATGTAAAAATTCATGAGTATTAGATGCTGGACTTCCTAGATACTCTTAAGAAAGTCTGTTATCCCAACACTTCTTTTTTGACTGGGAGCAGATGTCGATGTATATAAGAAGACCTCCAGAACCAGAAGGTTCCCACAATTACAAGCACAGAACATCTCCTGTGAGCCAAACTCATTCCCATTTCTGAAATAAAACAAGTGTCAAGAAGGTAATGAAACCATTTTCCTACTTCAAAAAGCCAACGGCCCCAAACTTCCAAAACCCAACTGTGGTGAACACACAGCAGCACAACAGGGAACCCTGAATTTTCAGCATCAGTTCTGGCCATTTCTTATTTTACCTGCAACATCTTCACACCTTTATCGAGACTGCAATGTAACAGAAGTTCTATGCTTTGTGTCTTGTGGTTTTATTATTCCCTCTCTTTCCCCATACAGCAGGCCTGAAGATTTATGCTGAAGATCAAGCTGAAGGTTTATGTCACAGTTAACAGAAAAAGCACTGATTTCATGAAAAAGAAATGTGAGATTGATGACTCTGCAGATACAAATGGGATAAAAGTCATAAGTTGGACTTTGGTTGCAGTGGAGCATTCCTGTACCAGAGAATTGCATAGCACTCAGGTTTACAAGCTAACTTTGGAGGCATCCTGCTCCTAGATTTGGCACTACTAAAGCAGCTTTGAATGGTATGGAATAACCCTCCAATGCAGGCACAGTGAAACTCCTACAAAGGTATTTGTCACTTATCCCTCACATATATATATATATATATATATATATAGTTGTAGTGGTACAAAAAAATTGAGGCAGACAAGCCCATGGGATACAAACATCCATGAATTTCTGATCCGAATTTGCAGCTTATGCCTGTCTATATGTAATTGAGACACTAACTGAGATTGTAACAATACAGAATAAAACTAAGAAAGGGAACATGTTCCCGGAGGCAGGATTTCACTGCTTCTTGACACACTTTGTTGAAAAGCTATGTAACAGCCAGAGGCTATTCCTGGTCTGGGGCACCTGGGAAAAATGAGCCTTGTATCCTGACTGATAAATTGGGCTCAAAGTTAGGGAAACAGCTCTAGTAAGAGTCACCGGTGGTGTGACCTCTCAAGTGAAATAAAACAAGCAGCACACAGGTAGAAGTAAGAAAAATCGGAAGCCTGCTGGCTTTTCTGTTTGTAATGAGAAGCTACACTGTTTTAGTTGGACTACAAAGGAATTTGCAGTAGCAAAGCAGAAGATGCTTGTGGAAGAGGTGCAAACAGTTCTCATTTAGCAGCTGGGTACGAAAAAATCAATGAACGGAGATGTGAACCAAGCAGATAAGTCAAGATATACGGAGCAGGTAAGCAGAGGAGTTTTAACAACAGCCAGTCTCCGAGGAAGGGAGAGGATCAGCAGACACTTGAGAATGAGCAGAAACAAATGGGAGGGAGATAATGAAAAGACCAAGCAGATAAATGTGAATGTCAGATGGCAGCAATCACTCTGCATCACAGCAAGAGGACTTCTTTTCTCTCTTTCATTCTAAAAGGCAGAGGAAATAGAAGGGAAAATTGGACCCTTAATATCTGTGGGCAGAAGGGAAGAGCTACCTTTGGTGGGTTATAAAAGCTGCAGCATCAATCCCTGCCACACCAGAGTAGGAAGCAGCCATTGTCTTTGCTGCTAAGCCCCTTCCAGGAGAGCTAGAGCTTCTTGATGAGTCAGACAGCATGTGGACGAGTCGAAATCATGAACTTGGGTGGGATGGCTATTTAGGATGGGAGCTTTTCCAGACACTATTCAAACTGCCCATACCGGTAGCTGCCTCCAGCGCCCTTCTCTCCTCTTCCAGACAAGACCCTGAAGGGCAGGAACAGCACCAAAATGGTGCCTCCTGTAGACAATGCAATGTGGGTGCCAGCAGCCAAAGCAAGAAAAGGAGTGCTTAGGTTTTGCTTCAGCTTGGGGAGAAAGCTCCCTGGTCCCTGCATTGGGCAGCAATGGCCCCGAGAAAGAGCTGCTTTCAGTGACTGCAGTGGGACAGCCCTACACCTCCTAGAATGTCACTGGTTTAAAAATTAAGAACTGTCCCACGGGCTCCGAGTAATGAAGAGGCTTTGACAGGCTGGAACCAAAGTAGGGTGCAAGTGGGGACGTGGTCTTTCAAAGGCTCTGTTTAATTACAACAGGCTGCCAAGAAAATATTCCCATGTTGGGATGAGAGCAGAATGAAGATGCACTGGAAAAACACTGCTCCTAAGTGAGGCCACATAATATACACATTCTCACCCCTTGTACATAAATCTATTGCTGGCCCTGATCCTGTTGTAGTGTGTCTGTGGGGAAGATGAGTTTTACACTTGAAGGTCCAGTGTTTGGTCTAAGGGAACTCTGTTATTTTAGGAAGCTGCTAGAATACCCTGTGAACACCTAGGGGTTGATCAGAAATGGGACCTAGCCAGACCACTGCTGTCCAAACATACCTGTTAGGCTAGAGAACTTCAATTCCCTCCCCAAAACTTCCTTTCACCCTCGCATCTTTAATAAGCTAAAGCACAACTCCACAGCCCAATAAACTCTTCTTCTCCTTCACACAGATGCATTATAGCTGTGGCTTTGATCAAGCTTAGAACCAATGATTGCAGATCCTGCATAAAGCAGGAGACTAGGTTATTTATTTCTCGCTCTCCTCCCTACCCTCAAGCACTCTGCAAGTACTGTCCTCTCCTGGGGCATGGCAGATCTACAGTTACAAACCAGACTGGGTTGAAGTGGACGGCTCTCCCCCACTCCTCTATCCTTCCTGGCTGTCCTCTTTTTTTTCAGCTTTCATCTGCAAGGTGCCCTCTTCATATTGCTCTTCAAAGTAAAATGCTTTTCTCCCTGCCTCTCTCCTGATGCAAAGCATCTGAAACCCTGTTACGGACCTTGTATGGAATGCCTGCTTGGCTGTAACTCACTCATGAAAAATGCCCCATTGCCAGCAAGAGTCTCCCTGAGCCTTTTACCTATCTCAATATGCTACAATTCCACCACCCCCTCCCTGCTTTCATTTTCAATTGCATGTAATCAGTTTTCAGCTCTTTAACCTTATTCTGAGTGCTCTCTTTTTTAAGAATTTGCTATTCCACCCTAAAGCACTCAAAGGGAAAGAAACACACACATTTTAATTAAATTTCTCTCAGTTTTTTCCCTTTCATTTGCATATTTATTTTTATTTTTCCCCCCACTTCCATCCCAAAGGAAGATAAATAAATAATTAAATGCAAAAGGGAGAAGGATGTGGAACAATACTGGGAAGGTGACTGGGATGCAGATCACAGCCACGGGCTGGAGGTGGAGGGGAGGACAGTGAAAGAGAGAGAGGGGAGGGGCAATTTAGCACTAAGCTGAAAGTGAGGTCAGGTATGGCAGAAATCCAAGGGTGCTTATGAAAATACTTTTAGGAAAGAAAGAAAGAAACAGGTAGAGAAGAAAGACTAATGTCATAATATGTTGACGAATGTGAACCAACTCCTCAGACTATAATCTTTAATGGATTCCTGACCAATTTCTGCTCCTCCATTGGACTTGCAACCTGTACACCCAGTATGTGCACTTTGGGATGCTGGGCAGAGACCATGCTAGGGTCCTGGAGTACAAGATGACAGAGCAATGCCCCTCATTTTGGAAATGACAAAAGAAAAGACAAATCACCCTGAAGTCTAATATGAGTGACAAAAAAATGATGTTTCAGAGTGGGCAGAACTAACAGAGACAATTAAAGGGGAATACCAGAACTGCTTAAGATAGTACAAATGAAGACTTGATTATTAAAAAAAAAAAAAAAAAGGTATTTCCTGTCCCTGGTATAATCTTTCCTTCTGTTCTTTTTTTTTTCTCCTTTTTATTTTTTTTTAATGTGAATAAACCTATGCAATTTGACACATAACTGCACTTGTTCCTTTTCCCTTTTTGTTTCCAGGTTTTGATTTTAACTTGGGAATTTGGTGTGAACCTATTAAGGGATGTCTTCTTGTAGCAGTCCACCTGCTGGTTCTACAGATTCACATTTCATAACTGCTCTTCTTAGGCTGCTTCTTCCCCCAGAGAATCTGTGGTGGTACTGAGGTGATGATCAGGGAATATAAATTCCTCTGTGGAGGACTGCAAGTCAGATGTGGGACCTGCCAACATGGAATCCCTTTGCAATAACCTGGAGATCTGTTACAGTCCCATTTTGTACACAGTTTCATTATTACTCACATATTATCCAAGGACAGAGTTATCATCTTTTCTCTGCAAAATGCATGATGGGGCACTCAGGGTTCTCTTCTCCTCTCTAATAATGACCAAGTCTTTTCTGCAATCTCTATTTGTCCTGATTACTTCCTTAACTGACTCTCCCTGGGGCTACCTACTCTTGGTATGTAAAGAATTTATTATTATTGCTTGTGTTATCTTTGGCTATTTGGTCTTCAATTTTTTTCTTAATCTGTATTTTACATCTCAGTGCTCCATTTTATGTTCCATTCTATTAGCATCACTTGGATGGAATATCCAATTTTTAAAGGATTCTTTTTCTGACTTGAATAAACCAACACTTGGTACTTAAGTGCATGAGTTTTTCTTACCTTTTTGCTTCCAGGTTTTTATTTTGATTTTCACGTGGGGGTATGGTGCTACCTCCTGTGACTCTAATAAGGGATTTTTTTAAAGCACTTTCCCTGCTGGTTCTTTGGGTTTTAATTTCATAACTTTTTCCCTTCGGGTTGTTTCTGACTAAATTCCTTTTTTTTTTTTTAAGTTCCTTTTTTTGATGTTCTGTGCCACAGAATTTCCAGTTGCAATAAGAAAATGATAGACATCGCTTTATTAAGGTCATTTTCCCTCCTTATAACTGTCCTTTCACAGTCAGACTCTGACTGAAAGGCAAGGCCATACAAAGACACACCTCTTCCCATTCTTTCAGAGAGGGTTGGAATGAGACTTCCTTTACAACTTAGCAGAGAGGTTTTGCCACAGCAGGAGCAGATATGGTTTTAGCCAGAAACAGGCCAAAGTAAAATGGGGCTCAAGAAGCAAATATGGAAACTTCAGTTTGGGGCCTGGCTCCCCTGCTCCTCAGCACTTGCTGGTTTATCCCTAACAGAATGGAAATAACAGAGCAGCAGAAGCAATCCTCCTCACATGCTGCATCATCTCCCCTTGCTCCATTTGACTGAGGAGGTGCCTTTCCTGTACCATCCTTCCTTGCCTGGTAAAGGCCAAGCCACCTTCATGTGGCTTCAAGTACCAGTGCAACATGGACACATTTAAGTGTTCCTCTCCTGTCCTCAACTGATTCTGCATCTTCCTCTTGGAACAAAATAAAGGGAGTCAGGCCAGATGCCTCCTGATAGCCCAAGGAAGACAGAGCTAAGAGCCCTTCTCCTACCACTCTCAATGCCATTCACACTTCTTTCTCCAAGCCCAGTTCTCTCAGAAAGCAGGTTCCCTTGGCATATGATGTGCCTCTTCTGTACCACCATGAATCTGAGAAGAAAGTGCAACCCTTATACCAAATTCCATCTCTTTAACACAGAATACTTGGGTTTACGCTTTTTGTTCTGTCCTTAAGAGTCCAGGCCATTCAGACCTGAAGGAAAGGGTCACCTTCACATCCTGGAAGTGGACTCATGTGCCATGACTGGACAGAAGTCAGCTCCCTACAGTCATATCCACTTACTCAGCTCATCAAAGCTTTGCAAATATTCCACACCACAAGGATCCACTAAGGAAACAAGGGTGAAACTTGGATGAACAACCCAACCAATTGGACTTAGACTCACTGTGCATATTAGGAGTTAACAAACATCCATCAAGACTGAAACAGGTTCTAGTGGCATCTGTCTTGCAGAAAGGGATGGACTAAACAGTCTTTTCCTGTCTCTTCCACCCCTACAGTTTAATGATGCTCTGTTGCATCCCTTCAGGTGCCATATCCCAGTGAGTGGCTGGAGCTGACTTGTGGTTTAAAAAAACTCAGGCTGTTTTTAACTCAAGTGTGGCTTTTCTGTGGTAAGCTTGTTAAACAGACCAAAAAAAAAAAAAAAGAGAGAGAGAGAGAAAAAAACCCCACCAAACCCTTTGCAGCTGTCGTGAATGCTCACTGCCTCAGTGCCTCCAAACGCCACTTGGCTCCCATGCGTTGATGCATTAACTGTACTGGTAATTAATGCCGTTAGCTTTGTAATTAAAAAAAACAACTTTTTGCCTTTATACTCGGGGTGATAACGCTGCAAGTAAAAATTAATTAAAAAGAGATGAATTGCCTTCAGTTAAACGAAACGGAAAGAGAGGGAAAGGAGGGGGCACGGAGGGGAGGGGGTCATAGCGGTAGTGAAGAGAGAAGGAGGCGCGCAGGAGCCCTGCTAATGAAGCAAAATGATGCCGTCGGCATTTTTAAAGATTTTCCCCTTGGCTATGGTACCTTCTGTTGGGTTCTGGGTTAATGGAGCCTAAAGCTATACGTCTGGCAGGGAAACTCTGTGAGTCACCATCGCCCCATCTCTTTCATGAGGTCCACAAACACACCCGCCCATGTTTCTTCAAGTCCCTCCTCCTCCTCACCTTCCTACCCCCCACCTGGCTATGAGGGGTAATGGGCTGTGAAATTGGCTTTTCTATTATTATTAATTAGATCTGATGTCAGGCTTTTTGTTTTGGTTTGTGTCTTGCTTTTTTTTCCCTTGCTAAAGTAAGGAAAATACCAAGATGCCTGAAAGAGAGGGCAGACTTCTTACAAAGTTGATGCTGGGAGCCAGTCCTAGCAACTGCAACACACTTTTTGTAGAGGACTAGAGCCCCTCTCCCTCCTTTTAGCCAGATGACTTCCCTCTTCACTGCTTAACTCTTTCTATCCCTCATAAGAGTCCCATCTTCTTAGACAGACCTGAGAGCTAACTGAGCAGAAAGGATAAGAAATAACCTGTGTAAGAGACGAAGGAAGCCGCTGGCAGCAGCAGAAGCAGACAGCCTTGCTGAATGCAAGGGAAGAGAAACTGTACAAGGAGGAGAAATGGAAGCATTTCAGTAAGTCTTGGACAAGAGAGAAGAGCTTTCTTGGACAGACTCATGGCTCAGATCTAGTTGAAATCCATCTTTGGAAATTACTTTGAATTTTACCATTGTTATGCACGTCTCACTTCTTTACTCCTAATATACAGGAGTGTAGCAAATGAGAGAAGAAGAAATGAACAATCTGTCCAAACCTACAGGATCCAACTACCCTGTAGCACCCATTGCTTTTCAACCACTTCAGTTTGGGAACTTCAGAAGTTTCCCATGTATAGACTGCCTCACTGCAGACAGCAACCTCCTTTTCCATCCATCACGGCTCCCTAAGAGTAATACATGGATGCCCATTAGGACTGCTGGCTCTAGGTGACCAATAATAAATATCTTCTCTAGATGAGCTATCTACAAATACTTGTCTGTTCTAGAGTTAATATTAGAGAATTTAAGTGCCCTGGGTCAGGAAGAAATGTTACTAAGAGAGCAGCAGTGCCTGCAAAGTCTCATAAAACCTGAAAAAAGAGAGATCCTATGGCCTAAATTTAAAACTCCTGATTTGTAAAAAACTTCGCAGTTTTTCAAATCAGCACTGCCCGTCCATTCTCCTGTTTTCTCTCCAGAGCAGCTTGTCACCATGATGGCCAGTTTCAGACATTTGCAAACACACTAAGAAACCAAGTCCGTAGGACCAGCCCTCCCGCCTAGCCTCTGTAAGGTCAAAGAAATGTGGTTTGACAGCAAACCCGAGGCAGACAGACCCTGTGGTGAAACTCAAGAGCAAAGTCCTGACTGTTTGCCCTAAAAGCCTCTGCTCTCTTCAGGCTGGAATTCAGCTTGATTTTGAGCAGCAGGACCCACCTACACGCTGAAGAGGGGTAATGGATTTTGTTCCCATGTAACTTTCATCTCTTGACTCTGGACTTGTACCGACAAGACCCATTATGAAGATGCTACTGATTCTGCCATGGCTGATAGTGCTTTGCATGCCTGTGCACGACAGGAATGTACTCTCTTAAGAAACAGCAGCCACACCTGCCCCACACATGGGGGCAAGATGGATGAACACATATGTGTTGTCCCCACTTTTGAGAAGGATGCTAGGGCTGCCACGCAGAGAGAGTTGTGAGGACTGAGGAAGAGTGAGACCATCTCCCCTCCATGAAAGCTCTTCCCTCCTGTTTTATGTTCTCTTAGCTCTGAGTGTGATGTGGCCCCTGTGTGAAGAAAAGATGGACAGGTGACATGTCCTCCCTTAAATATTTCAGAGCTAGAGAGTACTATAGCCCTAGTCTAACATCTGCTGGATCTGGCTCCTGCAGGCATCAGGGCAGTTCTGGAGCGCACACTGTGCCACCCTGGAAACTCCCTTCCGATCCAGTTCAACATTGCTCAGTTTCTATAACTACAAAATAGGGATAATGACACTCCTTCTTCTTATGTAGGACACTGAGGGTTCTGGTGAAAAGCAACACAGCAGAGCAAGTCTTCGGCAACCTGGAGAATTCAGTGCAAACCCTGGTTCTGCTCTGGACTCTCTGTCTCAGTCTCCCTGCCTGTGAAAGCAGGATGGTAGCACCTGCTTTGCAAAAGTGAGACTGGATTATTTATTGACAAGGTGGAGCCACTACCTTAAGCTGAAGTCATCCTGGTGTAAAGTTATTGAATCAACTGTGTGAAACCAGGAGTAACTTTGGCCCTTCATCAGAGCTGAGGTGTTGCCTTGACCTTTGCAGCCTATTCAGGCTGTTCCCTTCGGCTTCCTTCAGAATTCCAGGTGAGACCTTAGCCTGGCTGACAGCTTTGAAAGGACAGTCAAGCAAGCAGAGCAGATCCATGAAGGGGTGGTAAGTGAGAGCTAAGAACATTATTACTGACCTTTTAAATGGGACTTTACAGATGTGGTTTGGCTGAACACATACCTGGGGCCTGACTGCTGCAGTGCCACAAACTTCTCTCAAGTTACTTCTGAGGTGCTGTGGTATAAACAAGAAGCCAACACCTTCCCCCCAGTATGCACCACTGAATCTACATGAGCTGGAAGGAGATGGGCATGTGCAGCACAAAAGGGGATTTACAGACATCATGTAAGAAAGCAGGGAAGGAGGATGTTGAAGCAAAGGGTGGGGTTTGGAGTATAAAGAGTCTGTATGAAAGGGCAGCTCTTTTCACTGGAATAAATCTCTCACGTGATGGTGACATTCTCCCCTACAGTTCAGATGAGTTTCATTTTTCAGTGCTAAAGGAAATAAATAAAGTAAGAGTGATGCTTTTCTAACTGCCATGGTAAATCAGGCATCACTTCATTACAACCAATGGACTTCCACCAGTGGAGAGTTGATGCGAAAGAGATGACCATTAACCCCAGAGTATGTAACCTCCCAGCTATCTCCACGATCTGAAAATCAGCTGTTCTTTTCTGGCTCTTAGAGAAACCCCAGGAAGAAAGAGCCTACAGTGAGACAATAGCTGCTGAGGCATGACGCAAATTAGACGCCAGTCTCACTTCTCCGTAGCTGTGTCAGCTCCTGCAAAGCTAAGCATAAGACACTAACAAACCCTGGGGAGAAAGGATATTGAGCCAAACCTAGTCCCAGTTCTAACGTAGCCTTAGCATAGAGGGAATGAAGTGGATGAGGAAACAGGGATGAGGAAAATATCTGCTGTCTCCTGGTATTCCAGTGATAGGTTACAGGTCCCAGGCCAGCCAGCCCTGAGTTTGCTTAGACAAAAACTTACGTCCAAGGTATCCCTGCAAGGAGAGCCTTTAACCCCCTCATCATTAGGGGTATCAAGTGACGCGTGACTGGAGCTGAGGACAGAGCTCCTTAAATGAATAACCCAGACTTTTGCTGATGGCAGACATCTGTCACATTCCACAGGTGAACCACAGAAATTTTTCTCAGTAAAGCAAATGGTTGCTGGAGTAGTTCAGGGTCTGCCATCATTCCGTAGCATGGAAAGATATTATCAGTGAACAGAATTCTAAACACCACTGCCTGGAGAAATCTCCTCCTTCTACACATGCTGGTGAGCTGGACCTGTGCAGGCAACCAAGTTTCCCTCTTCCTGAGCACTTGCAGAGCACCAGCAAGCATCTCATCCACTCCACAGACACGAGCAAGCTGGCTGCAGTGCCAGACTGCTGTGGGGCAGCTTAAACACCATTCCTGCCTCAGGGATTTAATGGCTGATGCTTAGAAGACATTGAATATCATTTGCAGGGCCTTCCAGTTCTGCTGCAAGTTTCCAAGCCCCTGTGGGGAACAGACCTCAGTGGTCTCATAAATGCTGCCACTTCGGACTAAACACTGCAGCTGCTTAGAAATGGGAAACACTGAGGGAGATGAAAGAGGCCGCTTTATTTAATTTAGGACCATTGGGAAACACTAAGGAAGAGAGAAAATAGTTCTTTGCATTAAAATTTTGCAAAGTACTGAGGCTACACACATTGAGAGCCATCTTATGGCTATGTGGTCAGGACCTCTGCAGCTCACCATGAAGCTGCTCTCCCTGCAACACAGCAGCAGCTGATCCCTTGCTGGGACCTTGGCTTAGTGCTGAGTGAGAGAAAAATCAACACCTGCTGCGCAGCCACCAGCACCCTTGGGTTTGCATTACAGATCTGCCACCCAAACATGCCACCAGCCTAACACTGTTTAGACCGGAGGAGATCGTTGCTCTAGGAGGTGCATCTCCCGGGAACCCAGGAGCCAACATGCTGCTGGCTCTGCTTCCAAGCCAGCAGCAATAAACAGAAGATGATGCTTTAAGGGACAACAAATTCATTCTGGTTTTCATCTGGTACTAAATACTTAAGCTTCCACCTGCCTGAATCCTCTTCCATCCTTGCCAGGAAGCTGCTGGAGAGGAAACTAAAAAGAGGAAGATGAAGCAAAATAAAGCAAACTGCCAGGGAAAAATGTCCAAAAAGCTAGCCCAGAGGACAGGGGAGAATCGAGGTCTCCACAGATGAGTGCTTTTAATTAGGAAGAGGGCTGAACAGCAAGGAGCTTATGCTAATGAGTAGTCTCTTTTAATCAGCTTATATTTTAAAAAAAGCATTTTTTAACAGTCAAAATAGTTCTGAAAAATGGTAATCATCAGAAACACGTTAGCATGGAGAGGGTGGGCCAGCAAGCTGGAATGATGGAGACTGCTGACAGAAGGGGACAGCATTGTCATGCGAGGCGATGCAGGGATGAGTGGGAGGGCTTCTAGGCCACCACCCTGGAACCACTCCTGCCTCTGACATCCCTGAGCTGTGAATCTTCCCTTTCCTTGCTGGTCTAATTAATCCTTTCTCTCCCCCACATGTTTATCAGTCTCCCCCTCTTCCCTCCTGTCGGTGAGTCCTCTCTGCACACAGAGACGTCCTTGCTCTTCGCTTGTCTCTTTATGTCCCCACCTTTCCTCCTACGTGCACCTCCAAGTACTACCCTGCAGATGGGTGGTGCAGAGGTCCTTCTCCTGCTAGTGCTACAAATCCTGCCACGTTGCAGTCTCCACTTATTGTCTGGAGAGTGTATTTACTATGTGCCCACTCCCCAAAATCCTCAGGAGAAACTGAGCCTTTGCAGTCCATGCCTGAGGTGTCTGAGTTGAGTCTGTGGATGATTCCTCCCAAACAGTGAATGCCTTTACTCTTGGCCAGCCGTGCTGGAGTTGGGTACATATTTGCATGCAGTGGGGTGCAGAGAAATACCCCTCTCCTTACAACTTCTTTCTTTTGGCATCCTGTTCTCTCTTCTGAAAAGGGACACTCTACCAGAAATGTGCAGGATTCCCAGCATCTATTTGCCCTCACTGTGTCCTGCCCACATGAGTCTTTGTAACAGCCCGCCCGCTTCTCCAAATGGTACAACACCCACCAATATTTCAAGTAGATGTTACCAAGTGAAATGAACGCCCGTATGCAGTATCCTATTTTGTCTGAGGAAACAGGTCCAGGCATGTAAAGCCATCTGCTCCTGTAGGGTTGCCATCCTCATATTTCTCTGTACTGTGTGCAATAAAGAATGCTACCAGACATCATTCTTAAGCTCACAACAACCTTGGGGCAGAAAACAAGAGCGGGAGGCAGCGCATCCAACATGCCACATATGGCGGAGTGAAAGGAGAGAGACAGAGAAAATATACACCGAAGGATGGATAGAGCAATAGGTTGCCAGTTGCTTTCACGGACAGTAAAAGGTGTTGTGATTCTCCTGTCTGAATCCTAAATGTTTTTCCAAGATTCCTGCAGTAAAGTATAACACCAATTCAGTCATGTCTTCTCCTCTCCCATCTTAAATACAGACTGGAGCCTCTACAGCTGTCCCTCTTCCATACATGAAGGGCTGGCTTTGATCAACCACTTATGACCATACAAAGACTTCTTGATGCCATCAGGTTCAGCTTATGTATGGCCAAAGCCCAGACACACGAGGTAAGTCTCTTTCCAACTGAGCAAATGCCACTCGGTGGCGAGGCAGCTACTCAGCACAGCTTAAGTACCAGGGTCTTGGCTCTGCTCACCCTCTCCAGTTTCTCAGATGCAGGTTCCCAATTGATGAGACCTAAGGGCGTCCAACTGACCAACATAGTTATGCTTCAAAGAGCTCCCACCTCTCTGGGAATCAAGTTTATGGGCTGCAAATCTCACAACAGTGAAGGATCAGGGTAGGTTTATAACTCTAGTTTTACAGGATGAGTCCTATGAGAAAACAAGCAAATATGGTTTTGACCCACTCGTAAAAGACACTGCCTTTCCAAACAATCACTGTACCAATGTGCATGGCATTAGCATAATAATTTGGTGTCAAAGCCTGAGGCCGTCGATGCATATTTGTGCATGGCATATCATCTTCCCATGTAATCCCTTGCTCTACTTTCTCGCCCCTGTGTTTGAGGGCAGGCATTCCTTTGGTGAAAGGAAGCAACTGTAAAGCTGATTATTTTAAAGCTGCATCTGTAAATTCTGGTGTTCAAGACTAGGCTAAGAAAAAGCAACATCTTGGGACATGACCTGATCAGATCTCAAGGGCAAGTTCGTACAGACCTACGGTAACAACCTGAGCCAGGAGACAGCCAAAGAAAATGGCATTTTGTACCATTGGACTATGTTCCTCCACTGAGGCCATGACAGTGCTGATCCCCCTTCTGATGTGAGGGGCATGTGATTAAAGGACACGAGGAGCTGCAGAAGTGAGGGAGATAACCGCAGTGTAAAACCAATGCTATGATCCCTGAGACCATTAAGGATTCCATATCACGTTGCATTTTTCTCCTTCACAACATTTTTGAACTCGCATCAATTTTCCATACCGTATTAGATGCATTAGTAGTAATGGCTATTTATAGAGCTGTATGTTTGGATCAGGCTGCTGTACAAGAAGAAAAAGAAGACCGTCATGCTGAAAGGCTACAAATCTAAAGAGAGAACTAAATGCCGGGGCATATAAGGTTAAACATCCTAAATAGCTGCCTCCCACTGATAGGTGAAGAGATTGTTATTAATCTAGTGTAGGGGTAGAAAGTGTTAAAATAAATGTTAAAATAAATTACATGGTAAAATAGATTACACAAACTGAGCACATTAATATGCACTAATAGAGATTGTTGCTAAAACAGGATTCTTTGTTCTGGAGCAAAATGCCTCAGTATTATAAGCAGGCCAAAACAAAAGTCTCCTGCTGCTGTAGTGAAAGCTGGACTGGGATTATAAACAGGATTTTCAAAGCAAAGTTGTGCCTTTCCAACAGAACTGTGCTGCCGAGAACCAGTTGGACTGGTGTCCCAAGGCTGAGCTGCTCTGCACTTTGAATGGATGGACAAAAGCATCATGTTGAGATATCCTCTCCTGTATTATCTGATGGGAGTGCATGCGCCTGCTGTCTGCCTCAGGCAATGGTGCAGGCTGAGCGTAAAGCAGCACCATCTGTTTTGGGTTGCCAGCTTGTGCCCCAGCACTGGAACAGGGGGTCTGCGTGCACCAGGGAGGGAAAGGCAACCTCTTTGCTTCCTACAGTATGGGGAATCAGCAGCTGTACTCTAAGCCAGCAGCAAAGAAACATCCTCTGAAAGCAAATTAAGCTGTGGTACTTCGTTGGCAGTGGCAGCGCACATCCCCCTGCAACTGCCTCAGCTCTGGGTTCCAGTCTGGGCAGACCATATGCAGGGGCACCCGGTGCCTACAGGTCCATCTGGCCTTTGGCCTCTCTGCTGAAGTGCTGGCAAAGGTCACAGCTGGGCTCCAGGTAAAGAGGTGGACCAGGAGAGGACAACTCACACTGGGATCTGAACTGAAAGCCACCTATCAAGAACCAAAGAGTAAGACACTAGGAAGGCTGAAGGGTCCAATGAACTGCATCAATGCTGGTGCTTAAGGTCGAAATACAAGAGAGTCAAGAGTGAATCCAGCTTCCTACTGCTCCATGCCCCCAGAGAGAGAGAGAGAGAGAGAGAGAGAGAGAGAGAGCTGTGAAGGCTAAGTCTGATGCTTCTAGCTGTCACCATTAAACCTGGTGCAGTGGGTCAAGTAGGAGCACAGCAACATGAATGATGCTATAAAGTTATATTTCTGAACATTTAAAGTGTGTAAACACTAAGTTTCTTCTTCTAGAGTGAAGGAAAGTGACCTTGCATAATATAAAACAAAGATGACACTGATGCACATAACCACGCGTTCCTGTAACCAAACGCAAAGGTCTCTCAGTCTTCTCAGCAGCCTCCCCTTCCTCTGACTACCAATTAGCCAACCTTACAAGGTCTGCTCCGTTCCCTAATAGTTCCTTTCTCCTTACTCCACCCCACATGCTTGTGTGAGATCTAAGCAGAGAATTAACAAGGTGCCTGCTGCAAAACAAGCAGGGATTCTGGCTGTGCTGCTGTACCACTGAACAAATAGTTTCAGTGATAAATAAATAAAGCTATTCACAAAGAATCCTCACATCAGTTTAGATGGGCTTTCACCATGTCGACAAACCTGCCTCTGTTCCAGATACTTGGAAACACAGCTATTAGCCTTCTCCTCTATTTCTCCATTTTAGATAAGTAGGAAATGCCATTTATTTGTTAAAATTTTATAACTCAAAGCTCACGTCTCCTTCTTCTGCCTTTAAAAGCACCCAGCCCTTGGTTGAGAAATGACCAGCTGCAGGCAGGCCGAACAGGCCAATGTTCATTAAATGTCTTATTCAACTCCAAACCTCATGAATTGTTTAATGTACAACAGAGACAAAAGCCTTATTTTTTTCGTGTGTCAGCTCTTGTTAAGCGGCTCCCTGCCCATCTTGCTGCTGGCTATAAACAGGATTAACAATCCCCGTAGTTAGACGCAGGGAATGTGTGCATACTTCACAAGCTGGTAAACACGTGCAGAGGACAGGGTGGCACACCCCCTACACAGCCCCACGCGTGTGTTCCCAACTAGGTGCAGCCCCCCACATGTCAGCCCTGCCAAGATGATTTACTCCCCGGGGAAGGTAGACATACAAATCCAGGCACGCCAGCATGGAGAGCCTAGGGTGCCTGCACATGGCAGGTGACAAACACATCCATCCCAAGAGCTGCATATTGCTCATCAGCATGGATCGCTTCTCTCCAGCAATATACGCAGGAAGGAAAAAGCACTAGCTCTCCTAGGGAGGAAGATGTGCTCTCCGGTTGACTGACTGCTTTTCCCAGCCCTCGTGCTGCACGTCCAGCATTAGACAGCTTTAACCTGACTTTTGTAGGGAAGCCTACCAGGTGCTGGGCACCACATTGCAGAGGGGGGCCCTCAAGAGGCGGCGCATGCCAGACACTTCTGGAAATACAGCCAGCACCTCCCATTTCTCCTCTCCTCCCCTGCCTGAGCACATGTGCCAACCCTGTGAGCTCGCATGCATTCAGGCAGAGAGGCAAGCACACAGACGAGCACGGCATCTGGCTTCCTGCGAGATCCCCTCGAGGTCCACACCTTCAGCCTGGAAGCATGAACCCCAATCCACCAGCTCCAAGAACACCTCAGCCCCGTTGGTCGGCTGCCCAGAAGGCTGCCAGCCACCCTGACTGAAGGGAGGAAAGGATGAGGAAGATTTGGCAGCCCCAGATTGGCTGTACCAATGTCCAGTTTCTGGTGGGGTTCTCATGGTTTCCTCTCCATCCCCAGCAGCAGTGGGGCCTGGGAGCATTTCCATTTTGAAGCTGTAGACTTCAAAATGCCAACCAGCTTGGTGGGGTGACATCACAGCCCCAGCCTAGTGGAGAACTAGCAGCATGGAGAGAAGGGAGAGCAGGAGGGACAGTAGGATGTCCTTAGGCATGACAAACTGACCAGGGACAGTGCAGGGGCAGCCTCTTCACGTGCAGCACAGGAGGATGAACGTGTCTGGAATGCAGCTTGCTGTCGGGGAAGGGGATATGCCAAGTTGTCCTTTCTCCCTGCCCAACCCCACAGAGACAGAAATTATATCCACAGGGAGTGGATGCTATGCTCTGGAAAATGCCATCTGGAGAACATTACTGGGCTTCCTGGACAGACATCACAGAACTCTGCAAAACCTGGAGCTAAATGGCACTTGAAACTCACGTCAAATGGTTCCTTAAGAGGCAATAGCTTGCAGGGCTATTGCTAAGGGTTTTTTCCTCATTGAAATCAGGAGGAAGCTGTACTGCTGACCAAACCCACTTATGAGTAGTGAGAAAATGAAAGTGTCTAATGAAAGCTAGCATTTTTGTGATAGCAAGGGAAATATCCATCTCTCATGCTTATTTGTTATTTGGGATTATTGATGTATTTTCTGGCAGCAAACAATCTTTTCCTGACACATTAAACATATTGTGAATATTGCAGTCAGCTGTAAAATCCACCATTCCCTCCTACATACCACCGGACTGTAACATCCGCATTGCTAACAAAATCAGTACAACACAAACCGCATATACGGTGGAAACACTGGAAAATGTGCAGGCATGTGTATGAACCAAGGCTGAGCTTATGTGAGGAGCTGCAGAATGCAGACCAGCACCACCAGTGTTTCCCGGTGCAGCTCATGGCCTGCATGATGTGCTGAGAGGCTGGGGAAGCAACACAGTTAGACTGAGATAGCACCTACTTTGAGTGGGCCACTCAAAGATTTTGCTCGGTAAAACAATGTGTGATTTATCCAACTTGACTCAGTTAACTAAGGGCCAGGAAAAATCAAAGCCTATGGCTTGGACAATAGCTGGCAGCACAAAATGCAAATTTCCTCATCCAACAGATCTCTTAAAATTTACCTTTGACAGAAACACTCATAGTAGCAATTTCCTCTTTGTAGTATTTGCTCCACCCAAGCTGCCTTGCCTGCAGAGAGGAATGGCAGAAGGATTGCAAACATCAAGTCCAGATTTTATTTTGAATCAGAGCAAAATAATTGCAAAACTCCCTCCATCCCATTTTGGCGATACCTCAGCCGTCTTAGGGACCATCCGTCATGGTCTTGGCATTCTCCGTGGCTGTGCCTTTCTGCCACCCTTCCTCATGCCCCCGTCTCCACCCATCACGCATGTTTCCTCAGCTCCACAAGAGTGATTACCTTCTTCGCATCCTCTCTGTCCAAACAGTCCCAATCTATCCCAGCCCCACGACCATGTCATTTTTTGCTCCATCTAGCCTTCAACATACTCCAGGAGCGTGCGACACAAATGGCTTTACCCCCTCCCAAGTGACATGAACCACATCCATGCGAGTGCAATAAATATATTGCCAGGGCTGTATGCATCCCCCTCATGCTATACAGTAATGTTGCAGCTCCATCCATTTCCACCACTCCTTACGGCTGTGTCTCACAAAGCCTTGCTCACGCAAGTAATCCCATTAAACTCAATGGGCTAGTTGCCTAAGCACAGGTTTACAGGATCATGCTCTTAAAGGCTAAGCTCTTCAGTGAAGGAACCTGAGGAGTCCCTTGTAAATTGCCCACAAAGCCCTACAGCCACTGCTGGCCTGCCGAAACCTCGTGTTATTTGCAGGAGATCAAAGTCCTGTCAGGTCATGTTGACTTCTATTAACGGAAGCCAAGATGCTCAGCTGCACTCCAAGGTGTCAGGCCTGCAAATAATGAACTCTTACTGATGTGTTTCACCTGTGGGTTTTCCGGGGACCTGTCAATTGGCACGGATCAGAATTCAGAAGAAAGTCTGATTTGCCCAACACCCTGAGGACACCAAGTTTTCCTGTTTTGCCCAGCTATGACCACAGCGTCAACATAGGCTCAGTTCTCAGGACAAAGGTCTTTTGGTTACACTGGGGCTGGAACAGACACGTTGGAAGGTGCCTGCCTGGCTATGCTTCCTTCTCTTTTAAAAGGTTTTTGCACCAACATAGGCCTTTTCAGATGACAGAAAAATGTGGGGAAATGGGAACAGAGTGTGCACGCTATTCATATTGAAGAAGGTCTGGTATAATAGTATAATTAATAAACCTTCGCAGACCTCTATTAATAGCTCCTGGAACCTGAGCAAGGAATGCAGGGATGGTTTTGCTAGGGCTCATTCTGCAAGGGTGAAAATCTTTTGCTTACTGTTTTCATATTTGTCATTGCCATGCTCCATCAAGCTTAGTGCTGTAAAGGCAGTAAAGGAAAGCAGGGGACCAGAGGAGAGAGGAGATGGGGAAATCCTGGCCTGTGGCTGAATGCATTTTGACGGCTTTACAAGCACAAAGGCTGGATGAAGTCATGTTGCAAAATTACTTGTCCATTCATGCATAGGGCTAAGAAGGAATCCTATACAACTAAATTAAATTTAAATTATCATATGCCAAATTTACATTAATATTCAGGGAAAAAGGATCATTTTTTTCAGGCAGTGCATTGATTTAGTTTTAAATACTAATAAATTCCTCCTGCCTCACTGGACACCAATGGCATATTCCCCCTTAGCTCCTGCCTTGTGTAACACTAGCCTTGCACTCTAAACATAGGGCTTGGCTTTGCAAGCCAAGAGGAAGCATCCCACAAAGGGCAGATAGAGCCTCGAAAGCAGCAGAGACCCCCCAGATGGAAGGCTTATTGAGGCAGATGTATTTCTCCTCTCCCCATTTTTTCCAGGCACGTCTTCCCTAAACCTCTCCTCCCTGCCATGAGGGTTGCCAGGGCTGTGCAGGGACCCAGACCAGCAGCACATAGCTGTGCAGCCCCCCGGGAGGGAGGGCTGGGAGGCTGCCACCAGTCTCTTGGCCCTCTCAGTTCAGCACCCCCTCTCCCCAGCAGTCCCTACAGGTTTCATTGCTGAATGTCTCAGCCCCTGGAGTACCACAGTAATTTGGCACTGATGCCTTAGTCACTTAATTATTCTTTACAAAGGAGCCTTTGAATTTCTTTTTCCCCACCTTGCCTTCTTTCCTCTCCCTCCCTTTTCCCTCTACACGTTTTGACTCAATAGTTTTCCTTGAAATTGTATAAACTTGCTGTTTATTTCTTGCCATCTAACATGCTGTGATCTATCTTTTATTGTTAATATTTTTTTTCTCTGCAGCGTCCCTGTTGCCTGTCTCTAAGTTCATTCTGTTCCCTCTTTCAAAAGCACTATATTTTTCCTCTCAGTATTTCTGCTTAGCTCTATTAACTTTTATTTATTTTTCTTTCACTCCTTCACCATGTTTCTTTTCTTAGGTGCTGTGCACCATCTGTATATCTGTTTCTGCCTCTCTCATGCTCCCGCAACTAGATTACTCTCTGACTGCCTTTGATCACCACAGCCCCTTGTCTCCTCTCCCCACATACTCCCTTCCCTAATAAGTGCTATTTAAAACTGGCCATGCCCCTTCTTGGGTTCCCCTCCTCTGGTTTCCAGCTGTTGCCTGTGAAAAATACCTGTGTAGGAGTGTTGACGTCATGAGCTCTGGCAAGCCAAAGCTGTTTAGAGCACCTCAGTCAAGAAGACTCAAGATGCAATAAGAGAAGATGAAGTCAGTGTATGATTTTTCCAAAGCATGAATATTCTTAATTCTGCATTTTCTGAGAGAGATAAAAAAAAAAAGAAGAAAAAAATCCCTCCTCCTCTTGACATCTCTTACCCGGTTTTGAACATCTCACTATGCAAACAAATTAGTTCCTCCTAATAAAGGTTAGAAAGCGAAAAATAAGCCTGAAAAGGGAAGTATAAAGTTACCCATAACTGAAGAATTAGAATCGATGCCTAAAAAGTAAAGGAAATTCTCCATCCAAAGAGAGATGTGCACCAAGGAATCACGACTCCTCTGTTCCCCAGTGCCTCGGCCATCTCCCCACACCACTGCTTCCCACAACAAGGGGAGCAGGAGAGCCCTCAATTACTGTCTTTTCAAAGCACTGTGAAAATAGATGTCAGGAGAGCATCCTGTGACTGCTGCTCCAGAGCTCTGGCCACCAGCTGCAGACTACGTGTAAAGGACAGAGGGAGGCAGCAGCAGGGCATTTGAGTGCAGAGGCCACTGTAGTGCGGGCTGCTGGGGAATAAAAATGGCCAAGAACCAGGCTGGAGCAAGCTGCTTTTTACAGCAAGCATCTGCAGCAATGTGGGCAGGTCACTCCCTGCCTCCCCAAGGGAGCAGGTCTTCTCCTGGATGGTCTGGACGCAGCCATCCCTGCTGCCTCCCTCTCCTGAAGTTGTGCCTGGACTCACTGGGGGAATATAGGTAGGGCTCGACCTGGCCTGAAGCATCTCTGTTCTGCCACATAGGCTTTGCTGCCCACTGTGTGTGTCCTCTCGCTGCAGATAGATCCTGTGGGGAGGAAGCAGGAGCTGCTCCAGAGCACACAAGCAACCTGATCCACACACATCTTGGAGAAAAAGCTTGCCAGCTGACAGGGCTGGTTATAGGCACCCACGTCTACCCAGCCCACAAACGGGAAACGAGGCACCAGCGAGAAATGAAGTTCATTTTCTTCTCCTTGCCTTTTCCAGAATCAGACTGAAACTCATCAGGGTCACAACTATATGGATTACAGCCAAGGAGAAAGGTTATTTATGTGCCTCTAAGAAATAAAAACAAAGTTGAGAAAAAAACAACCCAGCAACAGGCAGCAAAGTTGGAAGGAGAAATGCCATCCATGCATTCCAGGTTAACAGGACTGAACCCAAATCTTCTTCCAAATGTCAACAAGGTTTAAAACAGGACCCAGAGTGAAAACTGCATCTCAGACCCAGACACTCACTAATGCAACTCTGAATTGTAATATCCTTAAATCTCCCTGTGGGAAGGTATGTACAGTAGAATGGTAGGTAAAACTCGCACACCATTTTGGTTTCTTATCTCCCCTATTTTTTTAGACTACCTTCAACAAACTATGAATAGTTTCTGAATTTTACACCAGAGAATTTGAGAACGTGTTTGTAACTACACACATATGCATGTGTGTGCATGTACCTAGGCATGCTGATAATTCACATGCATCTACATCTATGAACATACATGTATTAAAAACCCAGAGGTTCTTTTGCCAGATGTACCTACAACATACTGGACTTCCCCTTGTCCCAATCTGCCCATTTGTGGTCCACAACACTTCACTGGTTCTGCACCTCATAGCATGCTCCAATATCCCATATTCTCATTATCCTCAGACTCACTGAGCCTGGCTGTCCCCCCTGGAGGCTGTTCAGCACAGAAATTTGTGCTTAGCTGAATTTTCACCATAGCTCTGCAATTCACCTTTACAAAAATAAACTCTCCTACGTGGAACTTTTGCAATCAGCAAAGAGACGAGAACAAACAAACAGAAAAACAGTCCCGTCAGCAATTCTGTAGCCATGTTAACCACTCACTGGGAGCTGGGGAAAAAAATGGCCACCATCCCAACGGCGGGCCCTGCGCTGATGCTCCTCTCCTGCTCAGCCGGCCCTCCCCTGTTTATCCGATCTAATGCAATAAAATGCGTAATTAATTTCTAAACGCTTCCGTTGAACGGTGCAATTTGTCAAGTCGAGTTGTTAATAGAATTAAGCTTTTTATCAGCGATTAGCAAAAGAAGGTAAAAAAAAAATTAATTACGGAATTGTATGCCTCCCTGCTTCAAAGCCAGGTTTGGGATTAAATGTTTGATAAAGGTTCCCTGGCACGTTATAAAACATTTAGTAAAAGCTGCTTTCCCCATGGTGTTTTCTGCAAAACAGCCTCTGTGCAAGAGGGGAGAGGCAGAGGGAGGAGGGTGCAGGCAGTAAGTATACTTGGTCACATGGAGGGGGGGGGCTGGCTTCAAATCGTGCAGAACTTATTGTATGGGAACACATTCCTGTATTGTATTCTGCTGGCACTACATCCTGCCTGCCTCGACTTCTCAAGCATCCTCTGTTGCTTGTACAGATAATCTATAGTGACAGGGGATTACAGGCAATACTGGTTATTTCTGCCTGTGTGTCAAGAGGTGGCCCAAGCCCTGTCCTCAATGGAAGGACTGTACTGCACCATGCAACGAGGAAGCACATATAACATGGGCTGGTTATGTTGTAGGAAGTTCCCCTTATAACCTTTCTCATTCTAGTAAATCTATACCTTATGAAGGGTTGACTATGTAGACCTACAGAGTACACCCAGAGACAAGCCAGCACTGCCCTCTGCAACATAGCTAGTGCTGGATCAGCACTAAACCTGCATGCTTTGCACCACAGTGAGGAAAGATGAACAGAGCAGAGATGGGGCTGAAGAAGCACCATCTCCACAGCACAGGAAGGAGTCACAGCATCATCCTTTTCCAGCGAGTCTGCCTGCACAGACAGGAGCTGAGAAGAACTGGCAACCCAAGCAAACTACCTTCTCTGGACCTTGTGCCACTTATTACTGATGACAGAAATACTGCAATCTCCCTCTTTCTTGCAAATTATACTGTCTGTTTACACCTGACTTCCACAGACAATAGTGAAAAAGTGTGCCTGAGGGACCTTGTTTTGGAACACAGTCTAGCCCAGGCGTTTCCCTGCCAAGCCCCAACTCTGTGGCACTCTTCCAAAACGTATATATTCAGTTTCTCCATGGATCCACCTCAGGTTTACCAGCAGCAGACCCATCCAAGAGACAGCTTGTCACCCTTGCAAGGACAGACGGGGAAATATCATTGTGGGACATTTGGAAACTTTGTTAAGCAAGAGGGGGGCAGAGCACCCTGATGATGTGCTAGGGGATTTTTTGGGGAAGCTCATCTGCACAGGAGGATGAAATGCAGCAGCAGTGGGTGGCAAGGGCGCAGGCAGAGCTGTCAAGAGAAGTGCTGGGTGAGGAGATCTGGGAGGCTGCAGGGCAGGCAGAGAGAGCTGCATCAACAGAGCTTTAAGGCACGATACAGAATTAAACACTGACAACAGTTATGTTTCCGTGCACACCAGCTTAATTAGCAGCACGAAGCTTTCTGACACCTCCATTTCACGCTGTCTTTATAGTAAGTTTCTCAACAGGCAGAATTTCTGGCAGCTCAGCACATGCTCTGTGCAATGGCTATGCAACTAGCAGGAAGGAAATGAGGAGGAGGTGAAATCTTTAATCTGATTCCTGATCCTACTGGCAAGATAAAGTTACAAAGCTAATGGCACATTTAAGTACCTCAGATCCCCACAATGAGACAGGAAGGGAACTGTGAGATGCTCTTGAGCAGCCTCCCCACCCCACATCATCAGCTCAGCCCCTGTTTTCTACTCCTAATAGAACTGACCTCGGTGAGGATGGATGTGAAGTGCCCAGGACAGACTTCTCACTCTAATGCTTGTATGTGTTAGCAGCCCTGATCTGAGGAGGAGCAATTACTGACAGAGCTAGAAAGGACTGTAGTGTTGGTGGACTACAGCCAAGACATAGAAGACTAGTCGAGCATGGGGTTCAGCTCTTACAGTACACATCTATTTAAATGCAACTCACAGTTCAGTGTCTATTTCCTTTTAGATACCCATCAGCTATCTAGGATTTTGATTGGGATTTTTTTGTTTGTGTGTTATTCGACCTCAATTATCACATGCTCAGTCACTTACTGTTCACCCCTTGAACCAGATTTGTCAATTCCTCTTCTACCTCTCTCCTAGCTGTTCCCTTCCTTCAAAAGCTGGTAGATTGTTATCATTCTTGTCCCGTCTTAAGTTGCCACTTAGCCAACCTCGCCATATTTAGCTCCTTTAATCTTCTTCCCTAATAAGTCAATCCTTCAGCCCTTTAATCATGCTAGCTGTGCTTCTCCAGATTCTCTATGATTCGTCTGCATCTTCCTGGTGTTGAGGTGCCTGGAAGGCAAAATAGGCTTGTGAGCTGTGCTGAACAAGCCATTTTCTGAGGACATGAGGGCAAGAGGCCACAGCCCAAATTCTGTAGGGTTTGTTTCTTCTCCCCCCACTGCTGTGCCTATTGCATTATCCCCCAAAGATCTTAGAGGACAGGTCTCCTTGACAAAGCTGCAGTTAAAGCTGCTGGTTGTTAAAGCCTAGTTTTCCTTTCACCTGCTCCACACTGATGTGGGTGGGTGGCAGTTATTTGCCCTATTTTCCATGAGAAAACCAGCCAGCAAGCCCTTTCTTGACCTGTATCTTTCCATTTGGAAGAGCTCCATTGAGGGTTGCAAAAGGGTTCTGCAAGGAAAAAGGCAGACCCATCATTCTCCCCTTCTAAGTCCTTGTGCATTCCGCTCATATGGCATGAGTGTCATGCTGAAATGTCATTGGTTTGGGGTCTTGATATGGAAACTCATGAGTGTTGTGAAAAGTAGGAAACAGAAAAAGAATTGGAAGCTTCAAGCTGGACACTGGCCTTTTGAGTCAGCTTGTGAAAATCCTTCCCCTCCTCTGCAGTTCTGTTCCATCGAAGTGGAGTGGTATTTACTTCCTTTCCCATTCAAATTCTCAAGCACTGAGAAATGTATTCAGGTTTTGCTTAATAGCTCCACATACCAGAATAATTCGATTCACAGATTTCTGCCAAATGTAGCCAGCATTTTGATTCAAAGCTGCTAAGTGGTTTTATTTCATTTCTGCTTCCATCAAAAGAACCCCACAACCAAGTTCAAGTATACTCAACAATCCTGAGTTCCCTTACTTAAACTGACATTGTTCTCAAGGAGATATCCTAGACAATACCCTATTTTGCTTTTCTTTAAGCCTCTATCTAAATTCTTTCACAGCAGTAAACACATGTTGCAAGTGTCTCTACATGAAAGCTTATTATTCTCATTAGTAAAAGAAAAAGTGCTTGCAGAGGCAATAGACAATTTGGGAAGTGAATGCAAAAGTGTCTTCCCCCAGGGAAGTTTCATTGTCAGGCCCCTGGAGCCCTCTCTGCCAAGCAGACGGATATGCCAGCCTGTACACATAACAAGGACAGAACTATATTTTGGTGTTGATTTATACTGGAAAACATACTAGTGTGTGTCACATTGATTTAAACTAAATTATCAAAAAGAGAATAAATAAATAAATAATCGCTACCCTGACAGCTCTGCGTGGGAGGTCTCTGCCCATTGTCATTTAAACTTGGTAGTACGCTCACATAGGTGCACAGCTTAGCAAAACGTGACTCACATTCACATGGGTTGGATGCTCCTCAGCCCAGAGCTCTCTCTGTAGCAGTGAGAGGGAAGAACAGGATGCAGAAACCTGTATGGAGTTCAACTCCCTATTCTACTAATGACCTCCTCTGGGGGATGGGGCAACACTCACTGGCCCGCTACAGCATGCCTGAAAGCCCAGTGAAGACAGTCTCCAAGGAAGTCTCACCATGGAAGGAACAAGCTGCTGCATCTGTATGTCACAGTGATGTGCCATGTGAAGATTCTAGCGTTGCCTCGTGAGTGTGGAATGATTCCCAAGAGAACGAGGGCTGCGTCTGAGCTCACAAGTGCCTCTGTGACATCACTACAGTGCTTCCCAATGGGACGTGAGAGCAGCCAGGTTCCAACTCAGTGAGGAAACCAGCTGCCTTCTTCCCCAGGGATGCCAGAATGGGGGATACAACAAAAATCAAGGATTTGCTCAAATGCCAATGCCACTGATCAGATGAAAACCACAAAAAAAAAGAGAAAAAAATCCTCTTCCAAAATAATCTTTTGGCATTTCTGTCCTTTTATTTTGGGTAAGCAATTTTTATGCCTTGGCTATTGAACACCCAATCATTTTGCAAAGCAGTTCTAGTAGCCAGTTTCAGGACTACAAAAAAAAAAAAAAAAAAAAAAGTGGGTGTTCAATCCATGTCACTTCAAATATTTAGGACATGATTTCAGCTCAAATCACGTAAGGTTTTTTCCCTCAAAAGCCCTTTCCCTAGCAGCTGGGGAGGGCCAAGGGTGGCTGAAAGAAGCTCTAATCAAATGTTTCAAGAGAAGCTGGCTGATAGGCACCGTGGTACAATTTGTAGCTGGCTGGATGCAGGTACTGTAGTTTTGCAATCATGCCAGCTATCAATCAAGCTCTATTCTATTGGTCTTTTATGTCTTGTACTCCAAATTCCAAGCTGAGCATCGTCAATGGAAGAAAGTATTCTGATAATTGCAGATGATTCTTCCACTGGATGCTTTCATGTATCATAACACATTTGGGCAGGAATGACAGTCTTGGGATAAAATATATCCAGGGCTAGGAGAGTGGGGCAGAGGGAGGTACTGGCCCAGATGGAAGGGAGGTCCAGGAGAGCAGGAAGGATGCAAAGAACTGGTCTCACCCTCAGAGTTGCCCAACAACAGGAAAGTGAGCCACCACCACAACAACCTAAGCTCAGTGGCACGTAAAGGCTCTGCAACATTTTGTTCAGCTCCCATGCCCACCTGTGTAGGGTTCCATGGATACTCAGTGTCCCCTGCCCTCTTGTACACAGTACAAGCCAGTGACAGGAGATGCGACGCTTCATTTTTTCAATCAACCTTTGTTAAACTGCCTCCTAGAAAGCCTCTCTCCATGGCATGGAGAAGAGCCCTCTGGAACAGCTTTTGGCCACAGACAGTTTCTCCCATGGCAGCAAAGACACAGCTGTCCAAATAGTGTCACTTTCAACAAACATCATATTCCCATATCAAGCTACCCTGGAGAAGATGTCCCCTCACCTGGTTAGGAACAGACTGGAATGAAAACAAGAAGTTTAGCAATACTCAGTGAAAGAGCACATACTGTCCACCAAAAGTTTACTACAGGGACAAAATGTACCTGTGCCTCAGCATCCCCTGAGTTTGACACTCTGAGGACATAAATCCCTCCCTCTCCGATAAGGCAGGAGTGCCTGATGTGCCAGGGCGAGCAAGCAAATTCATGCACTGCAACTCACCTTAGCAGATGAAAGCGCTAGGGCATGGTTTTGGTAGTGATCTCCTAATAGGCCTAGAAGAGATTTATTTTGCCTTGTTGATCTGAAGACTGATGGATAATTTTCCAAAGGTTTTTCTGGAGCTTATTTCAAAGATGTATCTCAATCTTTGCTTCTACACAGCTTAAGAATAGATAAACCCACCATATTTTAGGGTTCATTTTCATTTGAGTTTCCTATTGGGAAGTGGGGATATGTTTAATGGAGATAATTCTGACCTGAATGAGGGATGGTATAGCTGTTGAATTCATTAGGAAATTGTATGTTATTTCATATCCCAACAAACTTGCATCTGCCTCTTCCCTGATGCAGTAACTCTTTGAATCTACATGTGTGCCAGGATGTGCAGGGCTCGCAGAATTACCATCTGTTTCCCTGTCATAAGCAGCCCAATGGCATGCACACTGCTGAAACAACAGCCTGCTTTGGTAATAGGCTTTATTTTATTTCTGCCACTGCTTTGCATGGATCAATTATACCTGTTCTGCTCTCCGGTAAGAGATTCCCAGCTGAGGAGGTCACATTTGCCCTGCTGCAGCGAGGCACTGGCCTTCACTGTTCCTGATGGTAGGAAAGCTGTTTCTCGTTACCACACATGTTGCAGCGCCAAATCTGACACAAACTTCATTGTGCAGAGCTTCCCCTCTCCTAGCTCTGGCCTCCCAACACATTTTTCTGCCATGTCACCGTGAAACACCTTTTCGATTATTTCACCTTTGCATTGCATACAGCTCCCCAGCTCTGGAAAGGCCTGCAATTCTCCCCCATCCAGAGCTTTCTTCTTCAGCCTCTCCCTAACAGTCCCCCACATACAAACAGCTTCGAATCCAGGCAGGAGGGTAGCTCTTCATCAGCCCACCAGGATCTGAAGCTGCATACATTGAGATGGAGAGAAGGATGCTCCAGAGGATGTGTTATTACCCACTGAGCACTTTGCTGACTGAAGGAGGGTAAGCCCATGCCAGGGGGAATGGGAGGGGAGACATGAGAGAGCCCAGCTTGGGGCTTCCTCTCAAAGGGAGTGCTTGCATTTTGCTTCTGCTTCTCCTTGGGGTCGCAATTACTTACAACGTTAAAACAACCTTAACCCCCATCCCCAACAGGCACCATCCCCCTCCCCTCTGCTCCACACAAGAGGAAAATTGTGGAGAAATATTACTTAATTATCACACCACGTAACTAATTAAAAGCTGAATGCTTGTGTGTGGTATGCTAATGGGGCATTAGAGAGCCAGCCTGCTTTGGTAAAGAGACATGATCCCCCTCTTTCCCCCTTCACCTTACTGCGGGAGCTTCAGGCTGACAGGCACCTGGGATGAGGTGGAAATTTATTATGCTGCCTTCAAGTTCACAGCTTCACAGAGGGCACCAAGGTCGAGCAACTTCATCAGTACGAAAGAAGAAATCACCTGGGCAGGCGCCAGGAGTGAGCTATATGATGTGAGTGGCTTGCTATGGAAATTACATACACAGTGGGGCTTCACATGTAACCTAAAGCCCATTTTTTCCTTTGTGGGGTTCTTGGTAGGAAACAGGAGAGTCTCTGGAAAAAGATTCTTATTGCATTCCCTGCTCATTGCCAGATGTGTTAAACTAGAAGATCTTAAAGGATCCCTTCCAACCCAAACTGTTCTATGATTCTAAGATGTGTATATTGAGTATAGACAAGCACACTTCAATTCCTCTTCTCCTACCATGTCATTACACCATCTGGTGCCAAGTGCCAGCCCTCTCCTTTCAGCTGATGCTGTGCTACAAGTCCATGCTTTCTTGTCCATTCACAGCATGGATCACTGAATATATTAATTAAGGAGGGAGTCTATTCGGGTTTGTTGAGTTTTACTTAATCACCATGGTACTTGCACATACACCCCGAGATTTGTCCTGACACCTGTGCAATACAGGAAGGGCCTGTGTGATCTGGAGTAGCCAGGTAGCCATCCCACCACGGGCTGGGGACAGTGAGGGGCCCTACATGGTAGCTACAGCAGCACACTGTATTAGTTGACCCAGTGGATTGTGCAGTGCCTCATTCTTTGTATGAATCTTTGTATGCCAAGTTATGTATGCTGGACCTGCTGGGGTTGTTTCCCTGATATCACCTCCCAGACAGAGGTAGTCCCAGTCACCTTCCACTTTCAACCCACAGAAGGCAGGTATCCTTGGAGAATGTAGTGTTTTCTATAGCTTGCCCTTCCTTAAAAGGCTTTGGGTAGAGACTTAGAGCCCTAGAGCAAAGAAAGTGTCACCACTGTCAGCAAGGAGAGGCAGAGATTTATCCTGGTTTAAGGGAATCATTGTATCCCTGTTACCACTGCCTGCTAAACTTCACATGTACCTCTTCTCTGTGAGCTGCCGACCCCCACTGTGAGGGTCATGATTTCTTGAGGCACAGAACTGCAACAGCCCAGCATGCAGCCAGCACTACCACGGGACCCGAGGCCCAGCAGTCAGCACAGTTGCACTGTGGAGAAGCTTTTATCCCATCCACCCCATTTCCCAGAGCTGGAGGGGAACAGATGGGGCTGGCTGGCTGGAGAAGGCCAGCAAGTGAACATGCATTGTCTGTGAGCCTCAAAGCTGACACTGCCTGTTTCTTCCTCTTGCAGACTTCCTGTTGCCCACTTGTCCTGTGAGTGCCTGCCAGCTGTGTCTACCAAGTCCAGGGTGCTCAGATGCCCACTTCACTACCCTTGGGATTTGTGTGATGAGCCAGGTTCCTCCACCAGATGCATCCCAGCCCACTGTTTACCAAGGGTTTTGGCAAACTATTTCTGTGAAGGCACAACAATCCCTCTGCTGAGCAACCACAAATAATTTCTTTCTAGTTAAAATTTGATCTCAAGCTCAGATCCTCATTCTGTCCTATCTCCACCTGGAAGGGGGTTCTAGAAGTTGTTTTCCAATCACTAGCCAAACACCCTGTCCCAGGCTGATGTGACACAGCGCCAGCATGGCAGGAGGGTGCTCCTGTCTTGTGTGTTGGTTCTATTGCTGGCACATCAACATTAAAGCCATGTGGATGCCCTGTCCCAGCTGAGACGGAGGATAGACAGTGGTGGGAAGGAAGGCAAGAGCTCAGCCATGGCGCTCAGAAGTGAAGGAGGCAGAGTACATTCCACCAAACTCATGCCAAAGAACAACAATGATGAAGAAGAGGCAAAAACCTCTTAAGGAAGACACAGTTCTTCGCTGCTCTGAGATTCAAGTTCATGGCAAAACACTTGTCCTGTGCTCTGAAGATGAGCACAGCATTCCTTGTGGTTGGCCTATCCTTGTCCATTAGCTCCTCTCCAGGAAAGGATCTTCTCCTCACCTCCATTTGGCCCCAGCAGCTCCCTTTAGCTAGCTCTCTCCAGCCAGCTGCGCTCCCACTGAGCACAGTATAGAGTGATGTCCTCATTCCCTCACTGTTACTCTGTCATCTCTGTCATTTCAGAGTTGATTCACGACCATTCAGGTTTGGCAGAGCATGCTCACAGTGTGTCTCAGCTGATGCTTGACCCTCTCTCCTATTCCACCCAGTTTGGTCCCGAACCATCAGCCCTACTTTATGGATCACCCCAAAGCCCTAGACTGTCAGAACAACTTCAATTACAGCAGCGATGGGCCCCGTGCCACCAGCAGCATCCGCGGCCTTCCAGCGGCTGACAAGGACTAATTAGGAAATGAAACATTAGTTAAGTCGCTCTCAATTAGGGCCAGGATAACGTTTTCCTGGCAGCACTGGGGCGCTTTAACTGCTGGTCCCATGATGACTGTGAGCACATCAGACTTGCTGAAGGAGCTTTAATGTTGAACATATGTTGGAGGATTACAGAAACCCTCTCAGCTGTGACATTTCTGTGTGCTCCCTGCTTTTTCTTTCCCCCGTAGCAAACAGTGAACAGTGAATGTCAGCTCAGGAAAGCAAGAAAGAGGCTCAAAGCAATTATCAGCAAGACACATACACAATGCTCACACATATATATGTGCACAAATGATATACCTGCCTCTGAATATACACATTCCACTTTTAATTAAACAACCGTTGCACAACCATCCCTATTCTTCCCCGTCTCTAGAAGCGCACCAGAGATGACAGACCATTGTCTCATGTCAAAATGCAGGTTAGAAGCCCAAGGGATTCCTGGCTACAAAAAACACAAACAGAACAAAACCGATGAAACAAAAATCCAAAACACACAAAAAAAGAAAACCCAGTGAGGTTAGGAGAGAGGTAAGCTTGGACTTTCTTCAAATAAAAGCCACATGAAGCTAAGTCTTGTACGGGAACCTCAGAGGGACAGAAAGCAATAAACAAAACATAATCTACCAAAACAAAATGAAAACCTAAAATTAAAAAGGCTCATGAGCCCTTGGAGAAAAGCATGGAAGAAAGAGGAGGGTGTGAGAGGATATTAAAGGAAATACTATATTAAGAAAAATACACAGTATATCAGCATATTTTGTGCATAGTCAGTTTATATGGTACAGCAGTCTTTGGGGACCAGCTGCAGCACACACAGTTTTGCTGGGATTAAGAAACAGGTCTGGTCTCTCACATGCTCTCTCCTGGGGGAGGTGTAGGACAGAGAGGCTGGGAAGACAACTGCAACTGGAGACGAATATGTGCCACAATCTTTGGATTTGAGAAAGAATGGATCTGCATCTGCTTGAAAATTGGCTTTTGAAATACTTTTTAAATGGAAATTTCAGTTTCTAAATTAGTTAAGGATCTGGTCTTTTTTTTTTTTCTCAAAAGAAAAGACTTTTCATATGGAGGAATATCTTCTGGTTAAAAAAAAAAAGAGAACCTTTTGACTATCTGAAATTTGCTAATGGAAAACTTCTGCAAGATCATCCCTTTGCCATTTGGGGAAAAATATCCATTTGTCCAACAGGTTTGAATGTAGCCCTTTCAGTGAGCACATCTCTCCAAAGCCCACTAGAAAATTTTCCATTGAATTTGCCGGGCCAGAGCTTTGCTGCCCAGCAAAAATACAAAGTCCAGAAAGAGAATATCAGAATATCTGACAGCTCTTGTGGCCCACGTAAATGGGATTCTAAAATGACTGCACCAATCCCAACTATCTGTTTAGACTTCTGCATCACTGTTTGATGAAATACACCCTTGGTAGGTCAGCTCTATCTCAAGCTCACCATATGCTCCGAAAGCATCACAATTTCAGCACACACAGCCACATGTAAAAAGCCTGAGAAGAATTTAAACGGACCTGTGTCTAATATGGTTGCACCAAAACACTAACCATGAACCAGAACGAGATGTTACGAAAGTATCACAAGAAACTGCCCTCTGCCAATACACACACAGTGCTGCAAAACCCATGCCTGTGTAAGCATGCATGGACCTTCCAGGGGAAGACCATTGTGCACTTAGAAGTGACAATAGCTATTTTCATGTCGGCTTTATTCCAGTGATACTAAGACCATAACCTGGCTTTTTGGTTTGCTTGAGGTCTTAGTTCTCCATCAGCTTTTAACTTGTGTTGTCATTTACAGCTTTGCTGAACAAAAACTTTCAAAGAAGCATAATGGCAGGGTTTCTCTCAGTGTGCCCACACATGAACGATGACACACGTCGCTAAGCTGCACTGAATCTCATTCAGCAGGCATGCTGTGGGAGGACCTGGAAGAAGGCAACTTATACCTTCCTAATCAGGTTACTATCAAATTTTGCCTAATTTGGTTATAGCTACTTTCATGCTGTTTAAACAAAGCCTGCTTAGAAGACCTAGTACAATAAAAAGGAAAGCACTGGGATGTTCTCTTCTCTGATCTTATAAAATCAAATTTGTGTTTTTACAGATTCTTCTTTTTTTGAGGTGGCAGTATCTGAATGTAAACACACTTCCCTCTGTGCCCCTGTTCTGGCTGAAACCAATGACCCTAGGGGGTGATTAATTTTTATCGAAACACCTTACAAGAAAGTGTAAAGATACGTACATGCAACTAGCTGACATATATCCACAGAGCCTTTGAAGGCACATGGCTCATTATTTCATGCAGTAGCTAAATGCTTTGAGTTTTGACCACTGTTAGCCAAAAAGGTGGGTACCTCTAGGAACCTTCTCTCATGCAAACAGTATCATCCAATTGGAAATCCAATGAAAAGGTGTTTTTTCAACTTTGTAAATATGTTAGCATGTATTAGAAAGTATTACTGAGAAGGAGCTAAGAAGGGACTGACAACAGGAATGAAGAAAGCGAAGGACACGTCCAATACAGACATCTTCACTCTTGCACAGTCCTTCTCTATATCAGGAAAAAGCCAAGTCTTACACATCAGTCAAATCTGAGGTTGTCACTTCAATACAGTCACCTGTGAGAATTGTCAGCAACTGCTGCAAGACTGTTCACAGAATAGAAAACTAAATAGGTGCTTAAGTGTCTGTAGGATTGAGGTTTGTGTGTCATTTGCTATGTAGAACTTGCCTTTCTTACAATGATGACAACCTCAACTATTAGTCTGCTTGAAAAATTATGGGAAAGCAATTCAGAAGTGCGACCCAAACTTTGCCCAGAGCCTGACATTGCCTTAGGCGAGCATCCATCTAGTCATCTATCTAAACTCATTTGCGTTGACAAAGGAAAAAAAGTCAGAGAGATGTCAAAATTACGGTATTTTGTAGCCACATGCAGGAAGATTCAGCAGCTCTACTAGGCAGTTTTCCTTGGAAACAAATTTAAGACCCCTGAAACCTTGAGATAGTCTTTTCATGTGCAAATATTTAACTGAGTTTGTTCCATAATAAAATTTCTAGGGGACAACCTTGCCACCCGTGCCAGCCGAGGAATACATTACCTGGCGGGGTTAACAGGGTTCTCTGCTGCAGAAATAAATACATTAGGAGATGAGACACAAAAGGTTTCACAGCTCCTGATTTTCCTTTAATAATATTCCATTAAAAATGACTGAAAGGCAACTCTCCTCCTATAAATCAGGTACCTCACTGATGTCTTTTAGTCCTGAAATGGGCCTTCTTTGGTTTTAATAGCTTCCCTTCCTTCCCTCTCTGTCTGTCTGTCTCCAGATATGGCTGATTTACCTGGATTAGCAGAGACACTGGTTCCATATTCTTCAAAAAGTGCTGATCAGGCTGAGCTGGCAAAAGATTAAAAGTCACACAAATTGCTTCTATCACTGAAAGAGTCTAATTGATTTTGGGAAAAAAATCTAAATCATGATTTGCTCTCTGCCAGTTGAAGCCTATCTAGCAGAGGGGCACTGTTTTTAGATGGGTGGGAAAAGAAGCGTCTCCCTGGAGTCCATCAGTTCCCTGCCACTGTAGTGGAGAGGCATCTCTCCTTTCCTCCTTATACTTTGCTTTCTTTATATTCTGTCTGGTGATTAAAGTTGTTACTCACCTACTGTAAGGCAAGTGGGTCCTGCTGAACCGAGGACAGAACTGGGAATGAAAGCACCTCTAAAGGCCAGTCCTGATACAAATTCTCCCTCAGTTTCTCTACCTGAAAATAAGGGGGCGGGGGGCCTACTGCTCACACAATTTTTGGTAGGTACTAAGAGGGCATCACAAGGCAATAATGCAATAATCTCCCTCCTCGGTCATGAAGGGGGGAGAGAGAGCAAGGCTGAAGATGCCCTAGAAGGCAGGTTAATGGAGCTAGCTCTGACAGTACAGGTTCTTGCTTTTAGGATCAGAGTTATGTTCAATTCCTGGTGCGAACAACAAAGCACAGGGTGTGCTGGTACCTGAGGATTAATTGATATTTGTAAAGCACTTAGAAAATATAAAATACCAACCAAGTGCCAGCTAGGATTATGTCCTACTAAGGAGATGACTAAACATTCCTCTAACACTTGTGGCAGATTTCAAGCACAACCATGTATTCAAATCTTAAATTGTTTTTTAGGCCAAGCTTGCCTAATGGGAATTGTAAATGTGAACGTGTGCTCCATAGCAGCCCCAAACCCTGCCAGATGGGATACCAGGGAATGAAGGGAACACACCCTCACAAAAATGTGTGTCTCATCATGTAGAGAAATCACAGCTGCTGCAAAAAACAAAGAGGTGCATATATTTGTTGATCAGGCACAGTATATTGCACAGCTGACATCTAGGTGAGGTGGAGTTGCCTAGATTTCAGGTGTGCAGTTGGTCCTTTCCTCTCCCTACTCTGCTAAAGGAGTGAATTCTGTGCAAGCTTCATATGAGAAAAACAATCACACATTTGTGTTTTCTTCTGAGAAACAAGACCAGTATTTCCTAGTCTATTCCCAAATGCATTTGTGTTTTCTTCTCCTGAAAAACAAGACCAGTATTTCCTAGTCTATTCCCAAATAATGAATTACAACACAGGATCTGAATTTGACTCAGCACTTGACAGAATATAGGTATACCGAGGAACTGCTTTAGACTGAGACTAATGTAGACAGGGAAGGCCAGGCAGTACTGCAGGCACAGGAACAGTTTGATCATGGATGGTACAAGTGGTTATCAACATCAATTTGGGAGAGGAAGGATCTGGCACACAGGAGATAGCACAGAGTAGGCAGGGGAAAACATCACATTTTTAATCTGTGTCTTCATAATGTCTTGCAAAGGAGATCCTGACCCATGAACAGGGTGTTGAGCCCTATGGGTATGGCCATATGACCACAAGTGGGAGAAGAAAGGGGAATTCGTGCCTGGATGAAGAGACAAAACTGCCTCTTTCAAAGGCCAGCCACACGTAAAATTGTGCAGGAACATCATGACACTGCAGCCTACCACACTGCCAGGGCTTTTTCACTAAATAGGTATCAACAGCACACTTCACATCAGCACATTCAAGTGACTCACAAATGGGAGTTACATTGATTAAGCCTCATAAGTCTCCTAAACCACAAGTCTGCACCAATCCGGTTATGTTCAGATAGGTAAACTGAAGCAGAAGAGAAGATGTAAAACACCCCAAAAAAAAAGTCAGTGGCAGAATCAGAACTGGAAAGCAGCTGCCTTATTGCCAAACTGTTCCAATACCATAATTCAGAAGACATATACCATGACATTAACAACTCACCTCTTCCACGCCCCACCTCTACAAAAGGTTTGTAGTGAGAAAAGCTACCAAAAATACCCAGTACTGGCCACACATACAAAAACATGGTGCAAAGAAATATTGCCTCTTACTCTCCAGCCACTTCCTGATTTTTTTTGTTACCCTGGAATGAGAAGATTCAAGACCTCTCACATCCTTGTACCTTAGGTTAATACCTCCTCCAATATTTTGTATCTTCATATCTTCCCTATTTCAGCTGTAAATCTTAACAGTATCAGAAATAGAGTCTGTTTTGAATCTTATTGAGCTCTTACTAAGTTTCTGATTTCAGTTATCTGGTGCAACAAGTTCTATATGTTAATTAGACATTTTGTAAAAGAGTTTCCTCTACAGGGGTTTAAAGTGGTTTGATGTTTTTCATGTAATTGCTTCCCCTGTTGTTCTTCTAATAAAATGAGAAGTAAATAGGAACAGCTGAGTGAACTTCTTTTTTGTGGTGACTATTTCTATACCTTTACCACAATGCTTCTTATTTATCTTTTTTCAAGAAAACAGTGCTGCTCTTTTTAATCATTGTTTATGAAGAAGCTATTAAAAGACTCCAGCATTATTGTTCCCTTTCTCTGGTCATTCTTCTATTTCTGTTATTTCCTTTTGAAAGATGGGGTGAGCAAACTGAATAGAGTGTACAAGGAGAGCACGTACCATCAATTTATATAATGGTACTGTATTATTTTATCTATTATTCTCTACCCTTTTCTTAATGCAGTCTCTCATCTTGCATGCTTTTATTTCACCATCACTACAGACGGAACAAATGTTTTTACTGAGTTGCTCAGTCGTGCCTTTTTTCCCCCTCATTCTTTTCTTTTGAGTGGTTACAATTATTTTAGAACCCAGAAACGAGCATGACTAATTCTAATGTGTTGTTTCCTGAGTGCATCACCTTTCCTTTGCCATACTGCATTTCATTTACTCTTATGATGCTTGCAAATTGCCTCAGCGAGCTCACTGCCAGACTTTCTCAGTATCTTTTATAGGCTTGGGTAACCTAAACATTGCTCTATTATCTACACATTTTTCCTTCTATGTATTCTTCCCATTTTTGGGTTATTAATCCATATTAAACACCAGCCGTAATACTGCTCAGTGACACATCCGCTGAGCTGTGGCATCTTTTTATGCTGCGAACCAGCTATATATTCCCTCTCTATTTATTCAGTAAATTTTGTTTTTCTTCTTACTTTATTTATGATACAGCTTTATCTCATATTCCATGACAAGTTTGTTCCTTAATAATCTCCTAAAAGAGACTGAGTAAAGAAACAAATCCAACAAGCATTTGGAAAAGTTTGCTTACATGAAATTTACTCCTTTCCTGTTATCTCATCTGTTTCAGACTAGAGTAATTTTAGCAGGGTGAAAAAAAGACAGCCAGCTTACATGGAAGTCAGATTGGTTTGACTGTGTCGAATCACAGAAATTGCAGCTAGGTGGAACCAGAAGGGACCTCAAGAACATCATTTGGTCTAGCCTGCTACACCAAGACAGGATCAAATATTCTTTTAAATCCATTCCTGGAGAATATCTGCCTACACGGTTTGAAGAAGCTCTAATGAAAGAAGCTCCATATCCTCCCACCTACACTAACCCCTTCCAGTACATTGCCAATCCTACAGTTAGAAAGTCATCTTAGTATTTACCCTATTACTTCTCATCTTGGGGATTTGCAGCACCACAGATCAATACTACTTTTAAAAGAACAATTTATAGGAACAAAACTCTTACGTTTCTCTTTGCCTTCCCCATTTAGAGCAAGTAAATTTTTATGGTTCTAGTTCTTTTAACCTTCCTGTGCAGGTCCTGTTTGCTCAGCCTCTTGGAAAGCCTGCTGCTCCCCTCTGGCCTCTCTCCCGCTTGTTGACATATTCCTCAAAGCGTGTTGCCCCAAACAGTAGGCTGCATGTCAGCAGAGCCTAGCACATAACACTCCAGTCCATGTTGCTCAGAATGACATAGAGGGACTTTTTTGTTCATCTTCAACTCAATGTTTTCAGAAGTATTGGTCATTTTTTACCTACTTCTAATTCATATTTCATTCGGCTTGCCCAATACAAAAAAGAAAATCCCTGGCCTTTCATTTCCAGAATATGACCTTGCATCTTTATAGTTTTCCAAAACTCTTAACTCAATTTGAAAGATTGTCTACAAATACCTTTCAGCAATGATCAGCCCCTTCAAAAATCCTTGCACATCCTGGTGTCATACAGCAGTCAAGGGGTCTGCCTCTCTGTACCTCAGTGTAAAACTGCTCAATCTGACTAAAAATTTTCAGACTTTTTTTCCTACTCACTCAAGAAAGCACAGAGGATAGAGAAGCTATACAGAAGGGAAGATTAAAATCAGTGCATTTGTGACCTGTTTGTTTTAACACCTTTGCTCTTGACACTGCTTGAAAGAAGCTGGGACAGGTGAGGCACCCCCCCAAACATCCACTGGAACAATGATAAATGAAGTGGAGTTGCTTAGCCTCCCTGCCATGCCCTTAACCTTCTGTCATCTATATCCATATTTATGATTAATCTATGGAGTGAGGTAGATAAAGGTTCGCAGTCAAGAACCAGAGATACATGGATATATTTAGAAAGAGGAGAAGGGGAAAAAGAAAGGCAGGATTATCAATCTAGCATTTAGTTTATCAAATTAAGAGCGACAGTCTGATGTGCATTACACGGGTCAAAGCTGCTTAGTGTGAGATACGAGATTCTTTGACCTGCCCCACTTACAAATGATCCTCTTATATAAAAATATGCACTCCCCAGGTATGAGTCTTAATTCACTGTACACAAACCTGCACATCAAACAAAAGGTATGGAGAGCATCCTAAGGACTCCTCTTGCCACTTGCTCTCTGTATGTGCCCACATGCTATTATGAAGAGAAAGCTTCCAGGTCACAGCAGGGATGTTTATTTCTGAGTCTCTGTGTGGGTGTACAAAGGATACCTGGCACCATCAGCCTGCACAGCTTAGTGCCCTAACATTTTCCAAAGACAAAGAGAGAGACAGCAAAAAGGAGACATGTTTGAAATAGAGCAATACCCAAATGATACTTTCAGACAGGAGCAGCACACACAGAGAGCACGGGAGCTTTCAGAGCAAAGCTACACTTGCATGTGTGTGGGGCTTCTCTTACTAGTTTCATCCTGGACAGAATGAAAGCTCACAGCAAGCAGTCCTATCATCATCACACTTCTGTGAAAATGAAAAAGCATTCCCAGTCTTTTTCTTTATCATACTCTCAAGTTATTCCAAAAGCCAGTTTCCACATGACTCTTATAGCTGTTATCCACCTGCTGACCGTGTTCTACAAATGCAGGAAAAAATTCTAAAAACATTATGATTTTTCTACCTAAAGGGAATTTCCTCCTTGCTCCAGCTAGGCTTGATTAATCCCTTGGGGACAATGGGGTAGTTAAGGTAAGAGAAGAGTTCCTCAGTAGCCACAGAATCAAAATCGAGGCTTACAGAATTTACCCTATGCTCATTTGGCCCCTGCACCTCGAGTCTTTCACTTTGAGCTTAACAAACACTTGTGGCTGGTCCACTGTAGTTTGAACTCTAGCCCTTCCCAGCAGGGTCTCTGGAAGAGGCCTGATCTGTGAACTACGGTCATTTAATTTACAGCCTAGTGGGAAGGCTCTGTAGGTCAGTGGCAAGGCAAAGCATTGTCAAAAAAAATCTGGTCCACCATCTTCAGTGGGAGGAGAGATGTCTCCTGACAGGGTAAAATAGAGAGCAGGTCTCAACATCCCAAACTTTCACAGCTCCAGGGAGGAAAACAGCAAGAAGAGTTTGTACAGGCTGAGAAAATATGAGGATGAAAATACATTGTTCATCTGGAGTTCATCCTTTCTGTCACTGTAGACTTATTCAGCAGCAAAAATACATCCCCATTCTGTGTTTTATGGAGACCAAGATAATCCACTACAAGGATATGAATGACACAAAACACAGTACAAGATGCTGGTCAAGGAAACAAGTAAATTATCTTTTCAATTATATATTTAGCTCACTCTAGCCATGTCTCTTTCTGGGTCTATTCTACTGAATATGTTCACTGACCAGAATACTCACAGAAACAGTCAGTGTTAAGTGAACAGTAGAGACTATTTGCTGAAAGCACCTTCTAAACCCGGAAACTAGAATAGATGCCCTGGAAAACCACCTCTGAGTTTGTAACTGTACATTAAGATCTCCCTGTGGTGCTCTGCTAATCTCCTAGATGAAAATTGCTCTGAAACAGGCAATGTACAGCAGGCTTTCCTCAAAGCGAATGTGCCTTTACATGCCCAGAGACTTGCAGGCCTGCTTAGGAACAAAATCCAGAGATGCAGTCAGAGAGCCATTTAGCAGCAGTTCACTTGGAAACAGCACAACCTATTGATCCTAGGTCACAAGAAAAAACAAACAGTCCAGACATTACACGGGCTCCTGAAAACAGCTCAGGGAGCTGGGAAGCAGCATCTCCGATATTCCAAAACGCTGAGCACAAGGCAAGAGCAGTCAGCAAAAGGCAACAATAAAACTCCAAGCCAAATTACAGTGATCATAGTTCCTGCTTGCCCCTGTTAGAAATGACATTGAATCCAAAGGCCCCATGAGACAAAAAACCCTTATCAATTTCTAGGACAAATAATACAGAGTAGTTCTTCAGGTGTCAGTCCTAGAGCTTGAGATGGAAGGACACAGCACTGAGTTTGGGTTTTTCAGCCTGCACCAGGACACTGCAGAGCCCACCTTGACCAGAAGTGTGGAAAGCAAGTAGAACATACTAGATTTAATAACTGTCACCTTTTCCTCCAGGATTTTTGAGATTAAGCAGCTCCATCTCTGCTATGTTCCTTAACCCTACAAGGAGAGCTGACCTCAGAACACCAACACACAACCAACATCCGTGAGGAAGACATGTCTGTTTGCAGGGCAGGTTGCAGAAGCTGTGCTAATCCCCACGTCTTTTTGGGAAATGAAAGTCCTTGACTCAAGCATGAATGATACTGGCAAAGATCCCATTACTGTAAAGCTCTCTGCCAGCCAGCCACCTCTCCCCCTCCCCCTTTTTATATCTCTAAGGTCACTAAACTGCAATTTAGACATCATTCTTTATAGAGCATGAGCAGATATGAAACATCTGGAAACTGTTGTAGTCTCACTTTGAGATACACCTCCCGAAGGAATTAAGCTGCATAGGAATGGGATGAAGTACTTTTTTACCTTGAGGTCACTGCAGCTTGAATGCATCCTCGGTACCTAGTTACTGGCTGCTAATGCCTCTTGGACAACCAGCTATGAAATGAGTTAGAGGGTCTCAGTACAATTCCCAGTGAGATGAAAACCTCAACCCAAAGATCATCTCAAATAGTCCACTAGACATCCTTCTTTTTGGCAGTATCAGTGAGGAAATGTGGGCCATAAAAATTTCACTCCTTGTTAAATTCCAAATGTGATCCCTCTGGAGATGAACTGTGGCATGGAGATAGAAAAGAAATTTGCCCTGTTGCTACTTGTGCTTTGTAAGTAGGTAACAGCAGTCCCCAAACACATAAAGAAATATTACCAACCTGATATAAAAATGTATTTATGTAAAAAAGGGAGTAGAAGATTTTTTTCAAACTCTTGCAGAAGTCAGCACCAGTGTCAGTCAAGAGACAGAATTTTCTTTCCTGACCCATATATAGAAAGTTAATTTAAACTTTATCTTCAATAATCTCACTTCTTTTTATTTACTTCATTCAGAGGGTGGAGGGTTAAACACGAGGTGTTTTTGAATAATTAAATGAAGGAGGAAGGACTATGTTACTGACAAAGCTCCTAATCTTCCTTATTTATTAATAGTAGCTGCATTAAGACTGCCTGTCCTTAATCCTGGCTCTCACCATGCAAATTCAGAACATCAGAAATAGAAAAGGCTAATTGAGGCCCTAATGCCAGGAAGAGAGTCCACGTCTGTGTCAAAAGCTGAAAAGGGCCAGATCCAATCAGTGCCTGGATGTGGAGCTGCCAAAGAAAGCCAAACTGGTTTCGGAAGGGAGGCCACCAATTTGGCTCTTTGGGACCCAAGTCTTGTCTTAGGTGATTTGGACAAGCCCCATTCAGCTGGTCGGGTGCCCAAGATGCTGCATGTGTCACCACACTGCATTCAGGGGCAGGTGTTTTGTTCAGTTTTGAGGAGCTCCAGGTCACCCTTGAAAACACTCACTGCCAGTCACTGCAGCCATGCTTTGGCCCTGAGTGACTGAGGGCCCCTGTGAGAGTCAGGGACCGACTTCCCTGACATCCCACTGTGTGGGGGCCTGAGCATCCTGGCAGCTTGTTCACCTGCCAGCTTTGTGCCTAGGTCCTGACTGCCCTGCAAATCCAGCCGCAGGTATGGGTGAGTTGGAGGCTTTGCTATAAAAGAGCCTGAGCTCTTCCCTCTTCTCCGACACCCTCCCCAAAGACCCAGCCGCCTAATCAAATTCTTTGGCTCAGCTTATGAGCTCTGACAAGATCGCAGCCCAAGGAGGCTCGAGTACAGACTCAGCAATCCTTACTACATCCAGCCCAATTTAGCTGTGCTCTCAGTGCATCACGCGCACAGTAAAGACCTAATCTAAAGGTAATCATTAATTCGTTACTGCCACAAGGATATGGCAATCAGCAATAGGATGCTGATTGTTCAGAGGATAAAGTAATGGATTTCTTTGTTTTTTTAAACAATAACCACCCTTCACAGTTGTAACCTCTTTATAGACATATTGTAGAGCTAATGAAAAAAGTGCTCACAAATTCCTTTTTTCCCCAAGACTTTTTTACATGATGTAAAATGAACTTTTTGGAACTTCCTATTGCATATTAAAAACAAACAAAAAAAAAATAAAATGGATAAAACCTGAGCAAAGCATTTATAGCAACAACAGAGTCATCACCTCTGTTTGATAAAGGACTATAAGCCTTCATGCTGGCAGGCATAAGATGGTCATTAACCTCATTCAGTCAGAAAGAAAATGTCTCCTGTGAACAGGTAATTCTGGTATGGTGTGGTACAGGCTTTCTTTCACCTTTCTGAATTATTTGGCAATTACTGGAGCCCAGATATTACATCTGTCTAACCCAGGCTGGCAACTGCAATGTTCCTGTGTGCAGCAAATCACAGAGAAGTTGGACCAGTGACTGAGCAGTGCCTATGGCTCCTGCCATTACCTCTCCTGAATTTTGTATGTGCAGCCCTGACCATACAACCTCCCAATCAGTGCAAGTGCAGAATCTGATACGATTCCTGGGAGTACAAAAATGGGATAGGAGAAATAAATCTACATTAAATTTGCCTTCTGCATTCCCTCCTGCATCCACAGGAGTGCAAACTGTAGAGTTTACTATGAGGATTAGCACAGTTTACCCTCTGTGGAAGATGATCTCAGAAAATAAAGCTATTGAAGATGGAGAGCAGGGAAGGTCAGGTACTGGGCCCTTGTCTTCACCTCCACCATATTAGAAAAGAAGCACAAGCCTGTAACTCCTCTGTAACAAATATTCCACTTCACTCCTGTCTCTTAGACTAGCATTTCACTTGGATCTGCATTTTCCCTCAAAATTATCTCATCCAGCCTTTCTCCAGTGTTCGGAGCCAGATACACCTAAGAGAAATGTCACCTCACGAAACAGAATTTTTACCCCAGCTGTAACACCCTTTTCAGCTATCCCTCACATAATGTCAGCTCACGTGGAAAGTCAGTGTAATGCAGCAGCAGACTCTCTCTAAGTATGAACAAAAAAGTAGTCCCCAAACTATTCCCTCCATTTCTCAGCTCTTTTAGGACAGGATTGACACAGTATTTGCTCTGTTTTAACCAGCTCCCATGTAGGGCTAACTGGTTAAACCTGGTATTGTCCTCTGGCAGCTGATCTGCACTACTAGGATCAGTGACCATCACAAGCATCACTAGCTGCATTTTGGGAAAGTGCTGAGAGAAATGTACATCTCATTGTGGACTATCTCTAACTTCAAATCTGTTGATATTGATCTGTAAATTCTTAGGAGATTTGGTTTCCTTCTCGGCTGGGAATACCCTCAGAGCAGTCCCTTGTGGCATATTCTAGCACGTTTGCTTCTGATACTGCATTTTTTTCAGATGATCCATCAACACAGTTATGATGGAGAGGATGGGCAGGGCAGAATATCACAATATATGTGATATTTCCCTTTTTAGCCAATACAACAGAGAGAAGCAGCTATCCACAGAGCCAAAACCATTAGCAGCAAGACCTTAGGACAGAAAGACAAGATTTCCCATGGAAGGCTGCAGCAGGCTTGGATCCCTGTGGATCAGGCACAATGCAGGATCAATGAGACCTAGATGCCACTAGGTTCTCTAAAATCTCTGACAGGTGAGATGGACAGCAGCTCGATCTTGTACCTCCTTAGGCATCGCTGCCTCTCCAGATAGGCAGACAGTGAAGACAGAGATGGCAATGAAAGTCGGGCAGAAGGGAGTGTCTTGTGTCTTGTCATTACCTCCCTCCTGACCTTCAAATACTGCTCACTGGCAGGGTAGGATAAGAGAGCAATTTGGACATTATTATTTTTTCCAGGAAGGGATCCCTGAGGGCTATTACAAATATGGTCTCTCGGTCCCCTCCCAGCCCTGCACCACCTCATCCCCCAACCAAACACAGCAGCGAGAAGCCAGCAGGCTGCTGCAGTCACAGCCTCCTCTCTCCAGCAAGAGCTGGGGCCTGACAGCCCAGCAAAATGACCCACTTCTTGCCGACTCAGACAAAAAAGCTCCACTTAGGCCCCAGGAAAGTGTCTCTAATAAGGCCATCCGTTAGCTGTGTCGCCCGGACCCCTCTCAGCTATCCTTCATCCCTGCCCTCCCTCCCTGCCCGCCATTAATGCAGTCAGCACGCAGGAGAATGAAGCCGTCAGGCTCAGTAAATATTACTGAGCTCCACACAGGGAGCACAAGACCATTATTTAGACTCCCAGGTCTTGGGTATGTTTTGATCACACCAATTTAGCACAGAGAGGTAAAAGAAAACAACTGGCTAGTGGCTGTCTGCCACACCTATGTGTGTCCTGGCTTGTGAAATCCCAAATCCCTCTGGACTGGCCAAACCATTTCATGACTGGAAGCCTGGGAGTGCTGATGGCAAACCCTGGCATGAGTGGATGGGGGAAAACATTAGATAGGTCCCCACCAAAGGTTACTTGAATTACAGGAGGCCAAAACTCATCCCTGCTCAGCCACTAAAGGCAGTTGTTCCAAAGCTTTTGTGTCTGGTGGCTGTGAGGAGGAAATGTCTTTTCTTCACCTTAAATTTGGCTCTCCAGTTTCCCTCACAATATGTCTGTATGAGTCTAGTTATGTCTCTCCCTATCAGAAATCATAGGATGCTGTTCTACAGCTTGAGCTGTTCCAACAACCCTTACTCCTTGACAACGTGCACTTCTCAAAAGCATTCAGCCCCTGCTTTTAACTCTTCCCTGTATTTGTTCCAGATGAGTTCTCTGCCATCTTCTCTTGGCCTTGCCCCACACAAGGCTTGTCCTTCTGCCTCCATGCAATGAGACATCTATGCCCAGGAGTTAGCTCCTCCTCAGCATCCACTGTGTAAAACAGCTCTGCTGCTAGCTCAGATATATCTGCTGCTTCCTGACTCAGCTCAGACCTCATCCTCTCCCCAGCTCCAGGCTGTTCAAGGCTCCCTCTTCCCATTTCTCTGTTCTTGGCTTTTTGGCTCGAGGCTCTAATATACTCATTTACCCACTGTTGTGAATTGTTTTGCTCTGTAAGCACTTGAGGTACAGTTTGTGGGGAAAAAAATATCCTTAAGAAAATAAAGTTGTGCCGCACGGTATTTTGAAGGAAAGAGAGGCAAGCAGGTCTCATGAGAACTGGGTATGAATTTACCTTGCACATCCCCAGAGGCACTGGTACAAAAAAGTGCAGGCTGATAAATCCCTTTTATTATCTGTACCGGTATCTGAAGGCAGGAGAGGATTTTTTTAAAGTCTGGCCAGTCCCCAGAGTGTCAAATTCAAGGGCGACATTTGAAATTCAGTGGTGACAGAGTAAGACAGAGACAGACAACAGTGACCATGTGTCATCAGCCCAGAGTATGTGCCAAAGCCAGAGAGACAACACATCAAAATAGCTCATGGAGCTCCTGATATAATTAAAGAGTCACTAACCTCTCATGGAGCACTCTGGGGGAAAAAAAAAAGAAGAAAAAAAGGAAAAAAACCTGCTCGGCACAGACGGATGGCACGAATGCTGAGGCAGCAGCATGAAAGCTTAGTTCCTTCCACACCAAGCAAAGCTCTGCATTCTCAAAATGCAGCTCTATTCAGAAAAGTGACTATGCAAGAATGCAGAGTTTTCTCCACATTCTCCCCTGGGCTACTCAAGGAGAGCACTTTTCACTTGCTTGACTAAAATAAACATATGCTACTATTTTCTCCTGACACTCCTGAAGGAGCCAGAACAGCTCTAAAAGTGGGACTGTTTCACCAGCAGTACCAGGAAAGCTCCACCTAACTACAGGTTAGACAGGCTGTAGCACCACTGCAAAGAGCCCAGCCTGCCTCTCAGATTTAATCATTACCCAATCTGGCTTTGGTTAGGAGAAAATGCTGAAAGAAAGGCTGGATGGAGGCAGAACCCAAAACCAGGCACTTCTCTTGGAGAGGACATCTAGGGATGAGATAAAACCATGCTAAGATGCATTATTATGAACACAGACCATCACACAGGCTGCTATCACTGTCCCTTAGCCGGTGATCTTTCAACCTGACCTCAGTACTCTCTCCATTACTCATTCTTCTCACTCATATGTTTCTCTCACAAGGTGCTGAGAAGAATTTGCATCTTTTTAAAGCATCTTTTCCCTCCAAGGCCCAGGAAAGGGAGTAAGTCAGTGACTGAATAGCAGACATTAGCCCAACTCCTGATTGTGCTAATGGGCTGTGCTGTCTCATGTCATGGAGAAAGAGTTGAGACACAGCCCCTCTCCTCCTTGCTAGGGCATACAGAACCTTCTTTTCTATTGCCCTACCATCTAGCCTGCTGCCTCCTCCTTGAGGATTACCTGTCTCCTTGGCTGATAACACAGATCTTCCTTTTATCAGCCAGCAGGCCTGAGGAAAAAGGGCAGCAGAGAAAGAGCATTTAATTTAACCCTCTGATAAGGGAAAAGAAAATCCTTGCTCCATCTAGAAGTACCTGATCTTTCCTCAGATGCATTGGTAACAACATCTTAAGGTCAAACTGTATATCTTGTAAAACATCTTTGCCTCCTCAAAGTGGTCTTTCCCCTTGTTTCTTTTCCACTTTCATTTTTAGAAACCAGGATATCTGAGGACATTCAACTCCTGCACTGCAAGTTTCCTACCTTAGTGAGCAGATGCTTCTCCTAGTCAGGTAAAACACCCAGCCTCCTCACACTGTAGAAGGGCAGCAGGCTTGTTACTTGTAGGAGCATGCAAGTGTACCAGCTTACCTGAGACTCATGTCCTGTACCTCCCCTCTCCTGGGAAGGTGATTTGATTGTCAGACCAGCACTGGAGGACTTGTGTTAAATATGTACGGTGTGAGAATGAAGGACGACCAAGGAAATAGTTAATGACAACACATCACAACTTTGGTTTGTAAAACTGATTCCCAGTCTGACTCAGCTTAGCAACCCTTTACCACATCATCAGCTAGATGCTTTCCTATGTAAACTTACTGGGTCCCTGAATTTCTGCAGTGGAAAGTCTTTGCAGTATTTCTATATTCTCACCGACTCTAAAATCAGGTATCTGCACCAAAAGCAGTGCCAATCATGCAGTGATCTGGCTTCGCAGAAAGCAGCTAGGGAGAGAGAGTTATGCTTGCAACGAAGCAAAACTGAAAACTAGTTTTCAGCTAATTTAAACTGCAATTGCCAAAACGTGAGATCAGAGCAACCCTGCGTTCAAATAGACTTGGGAGTGCATACCCATATCATGTCGCCATACTGATGTCTGCCTATGCCCTGCTGTCCTCCTACAGACAGGAAAAAATCCCCAAAATATTTCTGATGTCAAACCTGGAGAAGACCTAGCCGGATTTTGGCTTAAGTGACACAGTTTCCTTTGCTGTTTTTAGTTGGCATGTGAGGTAGTGAGATGAGAAACTGTCAATAGACTCTGCTGATGACCTGTAGAAGGCCTCTACACTTCTCTAATCTGACATGGTTTAATTTTGAATGCAGCAAAGCATTGACAAGGATGTAGGCTGCCAAGGCCAGTCAGCAGCGCAAATTGGGCAGGACAGGCTGAATTGATCTGCAAGGAAGAAACGAAGACGCAGCAGAAACTTTGGGCTACAGGTACCAATGGGGTAGTCCGTGGAGGAGGAAGAGAGAGAAACGTCAGGAGGGAAACAAATAGAGAGAAACAAAGTAAGGATAACACCACAGGAGGGAAATTTCTGGTGTCTGGACAGTCAGAGGAGCTCAGTGCCTCTAACCCAAGAAAACCGTCTGGCCCAGGCTGTATGGCACATGGACCATATGGATTTCATCGCTGGGATGCAACATCCATCATCCCTGTGCCAGAAGCTGCAGCACGGTAGCATGGGAGGCTGCCCAAAGATAGCCTGTCACTGCACTTCAGCCAGTCCAGAGAATGATGCTCAACTCCAAGCTCCGCCAGAGGTAGAAAGGTCACCATCCATGCAATTCCCCAGCATATTTCTATCCTTCCCAAACCAAACCTGAGAAGTGAATGTACAGCTATATCACTCACTTTCAAGTACAAATTAAAGCAGGATGGTCAACAAGATTAGTTGGAGAGGTTTGTTATCACTACTAGTGTTAATCTTATCACTAGGTTAAACAGCTAAATCAAGAGGGAAATTACGAGAGTAGTCTCAGCCTACATGGAATGCTCTGCTCACACACACAGGCTGAGGGCCACACCAAGAGCATGTTTACCCAATGACAAGAGCAGATTTTCCACAGTGACAGTACATATCTTGTAAAAAAACCAGGCACAAAATATGCTCAAACACCTAACACCACCACTCGGGCCATCTGCTGAGAACACTGAATGAGCATGCTGTTTGAAGTTTTCATTATTCAAAAAGTAGTACACTACTTAATTGACATTTTTCAGTGGTAGCTGTAAATATAGCCCTTTCTGCCAGTTCATGTCAGACAGACAAGAAACCTCAATGATGCTCTATAGAGTATTGAAACATTCCAAAATTTGCCAAATAATTTCTAGCAAATGACTCCAGAAAATACTGAAAGTCTCCAAAATCACAGAAATAAAATATTTAAACATGGATAATTTGCCAAGTTTGATTGTCATTTTGACCAGTCTTTTCTAGCATCAAGGATTGGCAGAACTTTGTTACTGCCATTTTTAATGCTTGCAGTAAAAAAAAAAAAAAAAAAAAAAAAAAAGGCAAAACTAAGCATAAGCTGTCTGTATTCAGTCATCTGTCTGTCACTGGGTTGAAATTCTGCTCAGATTCATTAGGTGGCTTTCACAAGTTTTGAATGAATCTGATCCCCAGTTAAGCAGAATGATATCAGTAATGCTTCTATGTTATGACTCGATGGAAATGTTTGTACATTATCTGAGAATCAGAATATAATCATGTAATAAGCAAAATGTAATCCTTGAAAATAAATGCTGTCAAGCCACACTATTTAGAAACAACAACAAAACAGTATTAGTAATACAGTGGTAAGACTGAAATCGTTCAAGAAAAGTGCTCTGAAAATGCCCTTTTCTCTGTATTTTGTGACAGGAAATAATACTCTGAAGGCAAGGCAGCAGAATCCATAGTATTCTCCGTGTGAATGGAGGCAGCAGTTATTGTACTCAACGCTGTAAGAAATAATTCATTTTGCCATGTGTGCTGCTCTTAACAAAGAGAGGAAGCCTCTATTTGGAAAGTGAAGCATGAACTCTTACCAAGCATTAGCAATATCAAAGCTCACATTCACCACCATAAATAAATAAACTCTCTCATCAAATATACCACAAGACCATAATTATAAAGTACCTTGCTATGTTTGGTCTCTGTGTTTTCTTGCTTCCCTTGCAGGATTCAAGGAACCATACAAGCAGTGCATACGCACTGCAATGGGAGACAGGACTACAATTTATCTGACATGGCCACAAAGGTATTAAAGTAGCTGGAGTTCATTGACAACAGCAGCACTAAAGGCACAATGGCACAGATTTCAAAGAAAATTAGCCATTCTGGACACTTCACAGTCTCATTCACAGCCCATGCCAACATCTGTGCTGACATCTCACTTCTAATAAGTAGCTCTGAAGTTCAAATTAGGTCAGGTAGGACTATCCAGGCTTCAGTCACACATGTGATTTCTCTATAGACAAAACCTCCTCAACCACTTAGATGCTTTTGACAATTCCATTCCACCCACCATATATAACAGACCCGATGTAGTCAGCTTTTGATATGCAAAACTAGTATGGATGAAAACTTTGCAGGGGTGGAAACAAATGGGTAGAAACGTCAGCAAAACATGAGCAACATCAGCAGAATTTGCCCTTGCTATAATGGAAGCAAGAACACAGTTTAGTCACAAGATAATACAAACTTCACTTGTAGTCTAGAAGAAACGGGAAGCCTTAGATTAGTCGTAGGAGGCCTTCCTTATGCTCCCTTATAGCAGGAAATACGTGGAGCACCATAAATGCGTGGAGAGTAACAAAACAGAGCATATAGGCTCTAACGTTATGTTTGGTTACCCCAGTTGGTGAAGTTACATCAGGCTAAAATGGGCACAGCTGACCTACATGGAAAGGGAGCCCATCCTCCAGGTCCTGCCCAGTTCTGCTACCCACCAGAAACCCCAGTGTTGTGCTATGTGGGGATGTGAGGCTGTGAGCTGTGAGGTAGCAGCCCATTCCGTGCCCACTGTGACATTCTCAAAAATTGAAGCCATTCTGAGCAACAGGGTCTTGCATTATGTTTGGCTTCAGGAAGAGCTGCTTAAATATTTTCATTAGAGGCAGAGTATTTTTGGATGATAAAGATAATTAAGTGCTGAAAGCATAGCGATCCATTTGACACCGAGAATAAGAGATATGAAGTATTTCTAATAAAAACAGAACCCCCGGTGGGATTTGAACTCACTCTGTGTCGTTACAGTTTGAGGCAAGCGCTGCATCCATCATGAGACTAACACAGTCTCTTTGCTGGGTCTGCAATTTACTGGTCTTATATTGCCTTCATTGGGTCTCCCCTGTTGTTCTCCAAATGCAAAAATTATAAACTACTGATCACTGCATGCTAACTTAAATTGATTTGTTCGAATGAACACAAGAATTATAAAGTTTGGGAAAACCTGTTTCCTAGTTGATGCCAACATCTATAACCTGTTCCTGAATTCATTATCCTTGCTCTCAATTTCCTGTGTGGTTTTTTTCATAAGTGGGTTTAAAAAAACACAGCTAGACAATCATGATGATGATGGTGGTGAAGAAAGCACCTCCTGCTCTTTAGATGTCTGTTCCCCCATATGTAATGTCAGAATGATTAGAGTGTCTGATGTGATGAGAGTGATTAGATCTGTGCAAACACACACAGAGGAGGAAAGAGGTTGGCTTTGACAAAGCACTCAATTACCCAGGTTCTCCCATCATGTCTGGTCCTATCACAATAGGAACAACACTCCCTCTGTTCTCCTGGGAGGGAATCACTGCCGCGCCTTCCCGCACCATCACTGTAAATCATGCCATATAGTTCTGTGCCACCCAGCTATAATTTTATAAATACCAGAATGAGTCAAGGCAATAAATCTACTGGGTTTTAATTATAAGTGTGCTTCTCTAGGTGTGGGGCTGGGTTGTTTTTCAGCTTCTGCCGATACAAATCATGTACATCTGCTCCTTCAACCCAGTCAGTATTATTCTTTCTTGGGAAATCCTCCGCTACTGACTTACTACCAGGACTACCCTGGCACATGGATTGCTGTCTCAAGAGCACAAATATTCAGTGAAAAAGGAAAGGTTGTTTCCCTCTCCCTACTGCTGGATCAAAAAGCCCTACCCCGAGCAGGATCAGAAAACACAACAGCGGTGTGGAGTCACCTGTCCTGTAATCTTGATTTCCATTGATATTGCCTACATTTGCAATTTTATCAGTGCTCTGTGACTACACCAGTAGGGTTTTTCCCAAAAGTCCCAGCTTCTAAAGTTGGATGATCACCCAGAGATCTTTCAAGCTTTTCTTTCAAATATGAACATTAAGTTTCTAGCTATTTTTGTTTCAAATGAAAGCTTATAAATGCACACTAAAAAAGCAGGAGGCAAAAAGACAGACCTCAAATATATTCTGCCTTCTGATATTTTAAAACACACTTTTGTACATCTCGTCCACACTTCTACACAGTACAACCCTACGGATGGTTTTAAGTGAACATTTGATGTAAGAAAAGGGGGTGGAGTTTTGTGCATGTAACACGGTGGGGAGAAAAAATAATGTAAATAATAATTAATAATAAAATAATGGGATCATATGTGAGAAACCACGTGTGTGAGAGCATACAGCAATACAATGTATATGTACCTTTGCATGCACATGGAGCAGCGCGTGTACCAGCAAAATGAGCAGGCAACAAAGGGAGAGAGCAAGGGAATCTCTGCGTGTGAACACGCCTGCACTCCCAAAGGTCAGCCTGCTCTCCTCAGATTTAATTCCCTTTCTCACTGCTACTGTTCAGAAGTAAATGTTGGCTTTTTATTAAAAATCAAAAGCAGAGGGGCTCGTAATCCTCCTGACTCCATTTCTTCTCATATAAATGAAAAGTTTAGCTTGGAGCAATAGCAGGTAAAATCAGACTGAAAGCAGAAGCTAATTCTCAGGAGATATGGAAAAGCTAAACAGCATTTGAGGATGGTTTTGTTTGTATGTGTACATTTCTCATTAGCTAAATTCTTATTATTATTCATTTTTAAATGGAGAATTTAGTAAATTCTCACACATTGCAGCACATTTTTGGAAATCGTTTTTCAGTGATATAGGAAACCAACTGTATTCTCCCCTTGCAAAACTAATTCTGTTCTAATGACTGCAAAGAGATGGCACTGCACTAATTTCTCAGATTTCACTTATTTAGTATGTTCCCTCCTTACTTAGAGTCCCCATATAGCCCTCTCCCCTCCTCATTCTCACTGCTAATACTGAAAATCTTTCCTTTGAAGAGCTACTCTGGTTTTAATGATATTTCCCTTATTTAGTGTAACCTTCAGAGCAGGGACCATGTTAAAAATGTTATCAGCAATACTGCCTGCTTAAACTACCAAAAATATAATTGCAGAAGGTGGGAAGAAGGAGGAGAAAGAAACAAAGAGGAGGAGATTTCTAAGACTTTCAGTTATTTTGGGTGATAATTCTTAGCTTCCTTCTGGAAACAGAGACAACAGAAACTTAAAGAAGAAAATGGAGGCTCCTTCCTAAGAACATACTCACCATGCTCAGGCTTCAATTAAAACATCAAATAAGATCTAGTATATTACTGACAGTGGGCAACACTGCACTACTTTCTTCCTCATTCACACTTGGTTCCAGTGCCTGTTTCACTAGGTTTAAGTGGGTAGAGGGAAGCTCCTCCCTGGGGTTCTTCAGGGGCACTGAGCAGATCATATTTTCTACTCTGAAAATAAGACTTAAAGAAGTAAAATTCACAGCGTGGATCATGCATTACTCAAAATAGAGTTGGCAAGGACTTAACATTACCTCTCCAGATTTATCGAGCTTGAAACAACACAGATAATCCTACCCATGCTGTACCTTCACCTCCACAGGTATAGGCCAGAACGCTCCTAGTTTGTAACCAAGTAATTTGCTTGATGCTACACCATCTGCCTCCTCAGATATCTAGTCCAGACATTCACAGTTCTCTGTTCCTCTTGAGATGTCCTTTTACCCTAGCTGTACTGAAGCTCCTTCCTTTTGGTCGTCTCTGTCCCAGGCACCTCTAGGTTTTGTGTGAATAAGCCCTGAAAGACAAGCTGAACTGAACTCATTTCCTTTGCCGCTGCCTGTCCTCTCCATGAGCCAGTCTGTGAACAGTAACCTTCCCTGGCATTATCTATACAGTTTAGGATTTTGCACTCAATTAATTCCCTTCTTAACTGCTTCTCCTTCTTCATCTTCTTCATAGTCTATAAAGACCTCACTTATATTTTCAGCCAGTCCTGTTAGCTCAGGACTCACAGACTCTCACATCAAATTTTCTGCCCTTCTTCTGTACACCTTTTTGAGGTTGAGAGGGCAAAGGAGATAGAGTGGAGAAGATGACAATCAGCTGGTGTAGGAGCTATGCTGTAGTGTCTCTGTCACTGATTCGCCTCAATTGTCAGTCATTAAAATTGCAAATTGCTTCACCACTTTTCCCACGGCCTCCTAAACTGTGCACTTACTCTTTCTACCTGCTGGTTTACCTGCTAGAGCAGAGTCAGTCTCTGGACATCATCTTTCCTGAAGGAGCTCTGCAGCAGCTACTGTATTATGTATCTAAAAAAGGATGCCTCAGAGATGTTAATGAAGGAAATGGCATGGGGTGCATAAAGTGGAATGCTGACTGTATCAACCTGGCAAATGCCACTTATCTCTTTGGCTAAAATACTCAGGAAAATAAATCTGCTCTCTCCCAGGACAACCATAATTTTCAGAAAAGATCATGAAGAAAGAAGTGGTTGCTACCAACTCCCTTTTCATATTACAACCCACCAGCTCAAAAACTCATCAAGGAGGTAGGTCTAATTCTGTTTTCTATCTGAGAAAGTTCAGTTCATCCTTTCCAACTTCCCAGAGGAATGCCTATAATCTTCACTAGTGTTCAGAGGATACTAAGCTCTTCCTGTTGAAGCTGCCATGCACTAATAAAAATTAACTGTGTCAGAGAAAGCAAGAACCATGCACAGCCTGCTGATAAACACATTCCCATGTCTGCCCCTCAGCCTCTGCTCTAACATGGAGTGGCTAAGAAGAAGTGGGGTTCTTCTGGGTTTGAAAAGAAATACAACTGCAAGTACATGGTTATAAATGCCAGTAAACACTAGAAATATACATATATTTCTCTACATAGAAGTGAGCATCAGTGAATGAGTAGACTTGGACTTAAGAGCCAAGAGTAGCAGTTGGGCAAGACTTTGGTACCTATTATCCTTCTGAGGGTTTAACCATCAATTTTCCTGTTCTCCATCTGTGAAATAGTGTAATTTTACTTCCTCGCACGCCTGAGGTGCTCTGACAATGCATTAAAAAGATTGAGAGGTACTCATATACTAGGGCAATGAAGGCCACACATCTGCTTAAGACAGCTCAGTGACTAAGAACTATCAGAAAGGAGATCTCTACAACCAGTGTACAAGACCACCAGCCTCACATCAACTTCCTTTGAAAGCACAGATGGGGCAAAGGCCCTTTGGAGATTCTCCACCATGTAACGTCTTCTTCTTCTAAGCATAGGCTCATCTGACCCATGTTTAATTCAAGAGAATCACTCTGGCTAAGAGCAGATTTTAACAAGCTAATGCGCTGGTTTCCCTACTCAACACAGTACAGTTGTTGGAAAGGGAGCTGGCTAATCCCACTCTAAGTTTCTTGCTTTGGGGAAGCAAAACAAGAGATCTTCATGGCAACACTGCAGAAATCCTAGTTTCACTGATGAGTGGCTAATGTTCCACCAGTAAGATACCCAGCATCCATGATCAGGGTAACCGAAGACTAGTTGGCATCATATCAGGTCACTGTCTGCTGATAAACATGCTAATTACTCATCAATAACTGAAGTTAAGGCCTTAGAAGCTTCCAAAAGAAGTAAATAATGACATAATGAATTCACACTAATGGAGAGAGGCATCACCTCACTTCTAGCTTTCAACACCAGCACCATTTCCCCATCAGCTCTTTTCAGAGCTGGGCCCCTAAGGCAGGTTATCACAACTACAGAAATATCACCATTTTTCAACACATGAATAAGCAGTGCTCAGGAGTTTGCCAGCCAGAGACACAGTGAGAATTGAATCTTATTCACCTAATCTTCACAAGATGCTACAACAGCATTCAGTCACTGGCCTTTCTGGCAAAAGCAACTCTCGGCACCTATAATGACAATGCTCACCAGCCCCTACCCATCTGCCTGCCTTTACTAATGTTCATGATAAATTTCATGTTTTGCCTGTCTGCCACTGCATATGGAAACCTGATGGATTTAAGCAAGGACTAGATCTATTAAGATCGATGTGCTGTTCGGCAGGTTCAGAAACACAGCAAGCAGATTTATGGATGAACACTAAGTACAGGGGCCTGACCACTTCTCGTCACTAAAGCTCCTGCAAGAATTTTGCAAGAGCCAATGTCTCAGAGCTGCTGGTATTCGGCAGCTTCCAGCACTATAACTGCACACGGCTGCCAGGAGTTCACCCCCTCATTGTTACAGGGAAGCAGTTGTGTAAACTCTTCTGCATTGAAAAGTAATTGTCTGTTGTGGAACAGCTGTCCCTTTCTACTCCAGCTATGAGCCTGGACATTTTGTCAATCCTTGCATTCTCTTTAAAAAGTGGGGGTTTAGTACACATTTATCAGGCATCAGTGATACACAATTTCTTAAAGGAAGAAGGATTCTGTCCACCCACTCCACCAGCTAAATTAGTTTAGCTCCAGCTTAATAGCATTTGTGCAGTATATTTCCTGTATATGTAAGCAAGAAAGGTGTCATTTAAGGGTGCTGAGGAATTCAATTATATGTAACAAGACAGCTTTCTCTCAGTTTCACTCAGTGTTACTCAGAGGCTTGTCTTTGTGTGTGGCTTCATTCGTAAGGTATTCTTACAGACAGATCTATGTTCCTCGGTTGTGCCAAGAGCTTTCCACATAGAGATCAACACTTAATTTGAAGGGACAACAACTGAAAGGAGAGGAGTGTGTGCCTGCATGCGTGCGTACATCCATGTGATTGGATGTTTGAGGAAGACAAGGCGGAGGAGGAGGAATGCAAAGCTAGAGAAAGTGAAAAAGGAGATGGCTTTTTATCTCATTCTCAAAGTCTCTTTTCCAGGAAGATGTATTTTCAGTGTTCTACCAAGACTGCAGCTGATGGCCTGCACTAAGATGATGGGGGTGGAATAGAGCACAAGAGAAATGCAAGCCAGAGGTCTCCCTCACTCCATGTCCCCAAATATACTCTGTTCTAACTGATGTACAGTATCTGGCTATGTCCTGCTAAGAGCTGCTACTCCGGCTCATGCGTGACTTTGAAAAATACATTTTGTTCTTCTGGAGCCCTCAAGGACAATAATAAATAGAATGAAAACAAAACCACCCCGACAGCGCTTTAGCGGGTGTCCTTCACAGGCATTACCAGTGTCAGTTGCCCTGGGATTTCACCTTCACCTGAAGGGAAGCCTGTTTAATCATGCGACACTAAAGGAGAAGAAGACAAAAATGTTTCTTGAAGGAACAAAGGAAGGCGAACCTGTCCCCATTCTCATAGTTTTGCCAAGCATGATCACAAATAACACGCTGCCTGAAGTCTACCATATGCTAGAACATCACTGTGACAACAAGCCTTGAGGTCTGGCATTACTGTAAAACAGTAACTCATAATAATTCTCTCTGTCCTTTGCTGCACAGATGCTCATTATTATGGTCCTTTTTTGGCAAAAGGAAAGTCAGTGGATCAACTGGGCTGCTGGAGTATGTGAGGTTCAGCAAAGGTCATCACAGAAGAGCTGCCTGGGTTGTCCTGTTTTGGCTTTGCAGTCTTTGCTACAGGGTTTGTTAGAGGCAATTATACTCTGATTGTGCCCCATCTTTAACAGTTCTATATGCAACTGGTTTCTTTTTATTCCTTTCTCTGTGGTTTTCATTTCTGAGTTATATCCTCAAGCAAAAGATGGGCACACATGGATATTTTTATAAATTGTCTTTCAAGAAGTCTTTGACCAAGAATTTAATTAAAAAAAAATGTTCCAAAATCAAGAACTCCTGGGTTGGAAATGTAAAGTTCTCTCATGGAGAACAAGTCTGTACAAGACAAAAAGCAGAAATGAAAGAACAATGGATCTTCCGTTAATATGGTGAAAACCTAACAGCAGGAGTGCTGTTGAGAAGTTTGTTATGACCTGCATATGTAATACATCAGCTAATGCACTGAGTAGGAGAATGAAATTGTGAGAGACCAACATCTACTGATAAAGCAAAATGATTTTATCTGGAGTATGAGGAACAAAGAATCCTCACAGTGCTAAGAAGATACGCAGGAGCCTAACATACCATTGAAAGAGTTCAGCCTTGACACAGGCAATATGTATTGGGAAGAATAAACCATACTCCTCAGGTATCTTACTGGGTTGTAAAATTAAGTATAGTCAGACAAGAAAAAACCTATACTTACTGTAGGCAGATCAATGAAGCCTTTTCTCTGAGGTACCTCAACAGCAGGCCAAAAAGTAAATGGAACATTAAGATGTAAAAATAATACTTGGTGAAAAATCACTCCTGTGCAGAGGCTCAGTGCAAGGCCAAAGCTCCAGCAAAATCTCATCTAAGCCAACAAAATACAGCTTATGTTGGATTTAAGTGGTGCCTAGATCTTGTGTGAGTCATTTCTCTCAGGGGTGGGTGAATCTCACCCACTGAGAAAAGTATTAATGCCACTGCATACATCAAGTCTTACCTTCAGCTGGAATAGTGTGGTTGGTCAGCTCTGGAGCTTTTCTTAAAAATAAGAGTGAGAAAAGCACACACAGACAATGCAAACGATTAGAGTCCTGGAAAAAAATTGGGATGGGAAAGATTTTAGAAAACAGAAACTGTTTAAAGAAGGAACAGGTGACAAAGCACTTGAAAAACACTAAGGAGCAGAAACAATGTAACTTGGCTTTCTACATATGTGCAAGTGGAGAAGGGGCCCCTGTGTATAGTCTCCCATGGCTAATAAGGGATGACAACACATTGTATTAAAGGACATTAATCAGATGAGACATTTGTAGAATAATTTAAGATATTAATTGGTACTATAATTCTCATTTTACAGGCTGGAAAGTAACTTGTAAACAAGACAGTGAATTGAACAATGCTAAACAGCATCCTAGTACTGAGTCTTAACCCCAGAACCATGCCTTCCTCACAAAACACATCCATTTAACCATCCTGGGGGGAAATCAGGTGTGACCACAGCAGAGAGGATGAGCCCTGCTTTCTCAAACCTGACCCAGCCAGTATTTAGCCTAATGCTTATCTCTGAGGGGCACCAGCAGCAAATGTGCTACACAGAGCAGCAATCTATGGTCATGTCCTCCAGTAACTTTTAGAAGACCTTTAGAATCTGCTTCTGGTTGCTATGGCCTATGAGCAGAAGTTCTACACTGTAATCCATGCTTGAAAAATGTAACTCCAGTTCATTCTGAACCTGTTACTAGTTCTTGCACTATGGGTACTCAGTGAAACCTTCTCCATAACATTCAAAATTTTGTAAATGCCCATTATAGTCCTCCTTTTACTGTCTCTTTTCAAAGCCAGGGAGTTTAGCCTATACCATCTCTCCCTGTTGGGAGACACAGAAGTAGAGGAAGTAGCACGTCAAACTTGTACACACACAGATAGGAGCAGGTAAATTATGGGAGGGGATGAGCAGCAGAGAGAAGTCACTTTCTAATCTCTCATCCCAATGAGTGCCTGCAAGACCTGTAATTGGAAACACATTTCTGAGCAGAAAGCTCTCTGGTCCCTATGCTGGCCAGTGTGTCTAAATGGGTGCAGGAGGGGGCACAGGATGGGGAACAGGCACAGAAACTGATCAGTAAACAGTTGAGACATATAGCTATGCCCTCTGGCTTACACATTTCAGTTCTAAATCTAAGCAGCCTAATCTTGTACCAGAGTATTTTTCTGTTTGTTGTGCTTTCTTTTTTCATATTGTTATGTGAGCCACTCACACAGTAGGAATATGGGTACTTGTTTTCCTTCACTCTGGAAACACAGAAGGGAGCACAGCTCAGTAAGCAAACAAGCTCTAAAAGGGTCAGAACAAAACACAGAGGGTTTCAGAGTTGTGAGACAGAAGCAATATCTCCATCGTTTGTGTTGACGCTTTCCTGTAAAAAAACCAGACAAAATGTGTCCCTGGGCCAGATTCACAAACTTGAGCTGAGTGATACCAAAATAAATGTGAATCAGCTCTGGGTCACTTACAGGAGGAATGCCTTTTAGAAACAGACATGCCGACTATTGCCACGGTACATTCAGGCAGGATTTATCCAAATCTCAGGAGATTTACATTCTGCATTTGCTTCAAAAGTACAAAAGTATCCACATCTTACAAAAGTGATATAGCAAGTAAACATGAAGAAGGCTGAAGATCAGAGCAAGTCACTCTCAAGAGCCAGGTTGGGTCAGAGGAGAGGAAAACAAGTCACAGCCATTAATGTTAAGCAGTAGTGACACCTTCTCCAGGTCTCTAGGGGATAGGAAAGTTGTTGTTGTGGAAGAAAATAGAAATAACTGCCATGCCATCACTCAGAACAGGAGCTGTGCTCCTAGGAGCTCTCCTACTCCTTCATTAGAAGCAGGCAATGGCTTTTGGTTTTCCCAGTGCTGAAGAAGCTGAGAAATGACTTTGTGTAACCTTTGAAGAGAGCACACAGTTGTGGGAGGTAGTGTTTTCCAGACTGGAAGTAGACAAGGCCCCTGGCCTATCCATAAGAAATCCCATAGAAGTCATGAGCATAGGTGATGCTTGCTTCAGCTTGGTACCGGCTGGAGCCTTAGCCTGCTGAGTTGAGGTCCAGAGTGCCCTGCTACAGAAAGGATTTTCAAACCCCCTTCTAAACTTTCACTGTACAGGAATGCCACTGCAAGAATGGTGACTTTGTTCCACCTCGGAGTTGGCCGTGTTTCAGCAGTGAGCTAAATGGTTTGGGATCCTCCTGGATGACACTAAAAAGTACTGTAGAAATGTCAGCTATGAGTGAAAAGCTTCTCTATAACTGTACAGCCATTCTACAGCCATATGTTTCTCTCCAGGGTTGCCAATGACTGGGTTTCCCCTTTTGAAAAGCTATGTAAACACATGCAAAACCAGGCCTTTACATAATACAATGGGGCGTATCATTCATTAATGTGCAAATAGGTCGCTCTCCACTTGCCCTCCCACTCTCTTCCTTTCCAGCTAGCTGAAAGCTTGTGTAGCAAGAGCTTAAATGTAAGTCACCAATATTCCTGATTTAGCACAGCAGGGAAAAGACATGACTTCCAAAGGCGAGAGGGATGAGCAGAGCACAACGTGTTCTTTCTTCTCCCTAAGCTCCATCCTGTTAGGTTAGGGAAAAACACAACCTGAAGTCAACAACCCATAGGCAAGTAAAACAGGATCAGCAGTCCAATGACACCCATTATCTGCAGAAACTTTCGAGAGCCATGTTCACCCACATGATTTACAAGAACCCTGGCAAAGCCCCATGCTGTCTGCAGCACATTAGGCCTCAATTAAGTACTGAGAAGTTCAAATTAATGCGGAGTGCATTTCAGATTTACATGCACCAAGCAGTGCTGTACTGCAACGGGATAGCAGACCAAAGTAATAGACAGAGGAAAATATATGTCCTGGGGCAGGTGTTAAGGATAAAGGGGAGGCAGTCGCACTGTGGATTCTCAACTATGACCTCACCAGTGTTCTATGACATAACAGAACACAACTGGTCCCCAGTCATACCAGAAAAGCAAGAAAAAAAAATATAGATGCAAAGGAGGAATCACAAAGAGGACAGAATTAGCACTTTTACATGTACAAAGTGTTGTACAAACATTATCTAATCAATCAACTAATTGCCTAATTAAAAGAGTGACCAGAAAAAGGAGATAGTAGAAGAGAAGCAGGAAGATGTGGGAAGGGCAGCAGGGCACTGGGACATGGGCAGCAATATGTGCTCCTCTTCACCCAGGCCACATTATCCCAAGCAAACTTGTGCCAAATTGCCATGACAATAATTAACCAGAGTTCCCTGACAGATCATTATGAGAACATTAACAGGGCATTAGCAAGAATTACCCATTTTTCACATATTGATTAGGTGCCATTGCTGGTTCATTAGCGTATTGGCTTTTAATAGCCCCCCTCCAACTAGCAGCAGCCCTTCCTTCTCTCCTCTGACCACTCAGCACAGTTCCAAACCTCTTTAACTCTGACTAGGCAGTTAACCTGGCCTGTGCTGAATTGCACAAGCACATGGCCATATGCTGCATAGAGGGAGCACCTCATTAATCTGTCCGGGTTGGGTAGAGAAAAGTGGTGGCTGTGCACCATAGGCAGGCGTTAATCTTCCACCTGAACCTATACTGCTAATGGAGGGTGGCACAAGGAATGACTCACTCCCTGTCCAGAGTCATCATTGACCTATAGGAAGAGGGGTCAGCTCTGGGACTCTTCTTCCTCTCTAGGTCCTCCTCAAACCCCACACTAGGAATGATGTTTCTGTGCCTGTCATTCCCAAGACCTTTCTGCCATACCTGCACATGACTGTCTTCCATCTCTGCTTCCCCAGCTGCTACCTCCCATCCCACACACTTTGATTGCTTCTACTGATAAGCAAGGATGTGCACTAGGGGAAGTGGTGCAAAGCAGCCTCCAGGGAAGCCACAGAGGAAGGTCAGGTCAAGAGGATCATTTCTGCTGCAGGAGTCAGGTGCTGTACTGTGTTTCTGGCAAAAAGAACAAGACTAAACTAAAAAGGGAAGAAAAAAAAAAAGGAGACACGACTGAGGAATCTTTCCCCTCCCTTCCCTCTTAGGTCACATCACCTGTCCACCTACATCTAAAATACGTTTCGGTTGAGTCATGCTTGGGAAATATACAGCAATCCTCTTAGGTGCTATTATACAACTGATTAAGTCTCCCTAATCCAGCCATGTCCAGCACAGATGCCCCACTCAGACCTGGGGTACTGCTCCCACCCAGATCCCTGACCTTCTTTGTAAGGCTACTTGTCAAAACAAGGCAGGTTGTAGTGTGTAAGATGGGTTACTGAGGTGTCAGGAGCTAAAACTTTTGCAGGGATGGCTGGATTATAGGACAGCTGAGTGGGTGTATAAGTCACCAAATGCAGCCCTGCAAAGCTGAGGACAAAGCTAGCAACCTTCAATGCCAAAAGAAATGAATGAGGTAAAGCACAGAAAAAGAAGGCAGGAAGGTTCACCCATTTGACACTGAGAAAGCAAAGGAGAAAGTAAACACTGTAGAGAGTTAGAAAGCCAGGAGAAAATACAGAGAAAGACCAGCCTCAGAAAGGGGTTGTGTTGCCAGCAGTATCTGAAAAATACTGCTGGGAGATGAATGGGACAATGCAGTTTACAGAAATGTAGGGAATGGGAGGGGGTGTGAAAGTTGGATTAGAAACATCAGCAGGACTGTCTCAGGTCATAAAGGTAGGGACAATGAAAGTCAAAGGGGACCTGATAGAGCAATGCAAATAGAAAGGTGATGTGTTCTGCATGGCAGAGGAAAAGGGGCAGTTTTAGTATGCCAGAGAAAGCGAGCTGGCTTTCAAGCAAGAGACAGAAGATGTTACAACAATCAAGACTAAGGAAGGCTAAGGCATGAACAAAGGTTCTTGGTGTTGAGAAAGTGATGAAGAGAGGGATTTCCTATAGCTGGTAGAGGAAGAAAGATGTTGGGGAAAATACAAGGGAGAAAATATCTAGGCTCTATATTACAACAGTATGGGACTGGGAGGATTTTTTTTCATCACGGAGTAATAAAGAGACTGAAGTGAAGAGAATCCAAAGGAAAAGACAAGCAGCTTTTTAACACTATTCAGCCTAAGTTGTGAGCATTTGTTGACTGAGATCTGGGGAGAAAATGTGTGACAGGTCAGGGTGTGTAGTATGTCTAGAAGTTGCTTTAGGTGGTTGAACCTGGATGTGGCAAATGGGACCATCTGCAAAGCAGACATGAAGGACAAAGCCCTTTGAGATCCACTGTACTCATGAGGATGGTGCACTGGCAGATAGAACACTGTGTGTGACTCAAAGCTGGAAGAAGAAAGCGGAATAAGGGACTGTGGTACATAAAAAAGGAAGCACCAGGAGAGCCCTGCCATTTGCTGCAAAGAAGCTGATTGAGACACTGCACTGCCCATAAAACACAGAGGGTACATTAAGGAGGGTTTTGTGCTGGAACAAGAGAAGAGAAGAATCAAACAGCAACTGACTATACAATTAGTTCAGAAGTAAAGGAAAGGGGCAGATCGGAGTACCAGGTTCCTATTTAGTCTCAAGCACGGCCCCCCGGTTCATGTGAATCTGTGCTGACAAACTTGGGGATTTAGAAGACTACTTTGAGCTCAGGGGAAAGAAGCAGCATGCTAAACCTAAGTAGTCCAGGACTGGGGAGCCTTACACTTTCTTAATGGGACATCTAGCCAGCTATATGGCCTGAGTTAATCACAGAGCCACTGAACAAGGGACTGCAAGTTGTCCTGAGGCCAAGGGTAAACCTGCCAGCTGCTCTGTTTCTCTCCCCTGAATATTAATCAGGAATTCACCTGCTATTCATGAGAACCCTCTGGATACTACTGGTGAACAAAAGCAATGCCTTCATTTTTTAATACAGGATATGTCTATGCCTGTGATTACAGCAGTGCAGTACCGTTGCAAATCCTTCTTCTCTGCTACTGCCACATAGACAAAATGTAGCATGGGGGGATGAACATGCTAACTCCCAGCATCTCCTCCTCATCATCAATGAGTTAACCACAAAACAGTTAGCAAAGTGGGATCAAAGTGTCCCTCTGAAGTCACCAAAGCGATATGGCGAGAAGTGCTCCTCGGAGCAGGGCTGATGAATGCTGGGACTGGTGTGTTGACAGGTCTGAGCACGGCGTGTTGCTGAAGGTAAATCAAGGCTGACAGCCAGTACTTTTACCTTCTCCCCCCTTTTCCTGGCCTTTAAACTGAGCCAAATGGAGCACACACAGGAGGAAAAAGGACAGGAGGATGGGTGGGAGCAAGAGGGTGAGTATGATGTAGGAGGAAAGAGACTGAGCATCCCTCCATGGTAGCAGGTGGGAGTTTCAGGGAGTGCAGCAGACGGGAGTGAGCTCTGTGTTGAGTGTAAATCCACGGGAGGCAGGCAGGGCACCGGGGCTGTGATCCTGACCTTGGGCCAAGGCAATCTGCTTTTTAACTGGCGCAACTGTATTCCAGTCTGTGAACAGATGGTACAGAGAGGAAAAAATACGGGATACAAATGTAGGATCTCCAGTATCTGTTCCAAAACCAGCCAACCTTCAGCAGGAAGGTGATTAAAGAGGCAAAAAAGTAAGGAAAAGCCAGGCGGACTTTCTCTGTTTGGCATGACTGGTGAAGCTGGAGCCACAGACCTGGTCCCAAAGGACTCAATGGCTTGGTGCTCTTCGGCTAAAATTCAGCAGCCATCTCTCAGCCAGTCACTGTTTCTAAGGGATGACAAACAGGAGGGTTTGTTTGCTATTCTGGCCAATCCTCAGTTCCTGTACTGTCATCCCAAAAACTTGCACTCACACTGTTGCTTCCTGTCCTAAGGCACTGTCAGGAATCTTTTGCTATAACAAGCCCACATATAAAGACATCAAATAGCAGGGAAGTGACACAAAGCCTTGGTGTGCAGAACAAAATTTGCATATTCTAAGCATATTCTAAGCAGCAACAGACCTGAGAAAGCCTGAGTTCAAATATTATGAAATATGCCAGAAAAGTTCAGACCTGGCACCGAATTTTGCTGTGAATACTCTCTTGCTAGGGGGTGAATTTTCACAGAAACCTTAGGATTGCTACCTTCTCAGTAGCTTACTAGCATAAATCTATGCTGTCCAGGGTCACTGCACCTGGTATCCCTGCTTACTGGCCTGGGTCATGGAGCCACATGGAGCCATGGGCTCACTGGACTGACCCAAAATTGCTGTAACTCAACCTACTTCATGGGTTCAGGGGTTTGGCTCAGATTTCAATCCTGGACTCCACAGTTTCAACAGTCTGAAATGTATTTCGGAAATAGATAATAAAATATGGATGTGAACTACTGTAGTTGCTGGTATTAAAACACTGACACCGGTATACATTTGGGGATCATTACCAAGTACTAAAAGAAGTACTTGGCAGGAAATATATAAAATTAACCTACAATAAACAAACAGTTTTTATATCATCAACACCCAACAGCGGTGTGATATGTGAAGCCTCAAAACCATGATTCCTTAGAACATTAAACATGCTTCTAATGAGTTTACCTGGTGTCCTTCCACATCCATTGCAGAGTCATCCTTGATGAAATGCCCGACATGCTCTGCAAGTTCATGCTGACAGGCTGTGGGCTCTGAAGTAATGTATTTTTTTTTTGTAGCTTTCTGAATTTATGACACATTCCACTACTTGGAAGAGGCTTGGGGTTTGATCATAACAATTCATTCCCTGCCCTGGTCTGCAAATGTATGTCCACTAGAAGTAGTTTCGCTCAAAGTACAGAGATTTGTTCAAAAGATAATACTTTGCTTTTCTGCAATGTTTTTCCTACAGCGACCTTGACTAACGTGTGCCCATGAATGAACCTTTCTGTGAAACAGAGGAACCCTGTTGCCTTCATATTACTGTGGAGGAAACTAAGGCAGGGAGAAAGCACATAGATATTTAGATGGGAATATTGAGGACAACACTGATAGGTAATCACTGGCCAGGGAAGCTGTGGATACCTCATCCCAGGAAGTGTTCAAGGTCAGACTGGATGGGGCTTTGAGCAGCCTGGTCTAATTGGAGGTGTCCCTGCCTGTGGCAGGGGGGTTGGAATTGGATGATCTTCAAGGTCCCTTCCAATCCAATTCACTTTATGATGATCCTATAACTCCTCTGAACTCAGAATGGAATGCAAGCCCCATCAGGAACAAAAGCAGATCCTGCTTTGCTCAGAGAGACCTGTCTACATACGATGCTCCAGGTACGGCAGACTCAGAAACAGAATTTGCATCTCCCATAAAGGAAAAATGCATGTGCATATGAACACTTAGAAACAATAATGACACAAGTTGGGGAAGGTATGTGGTATGCTTGAATATAATCCTTCCAATGCTGCTCTCCTACTCTGCAGCACTACCACTCTTCCAGCCCCAAGTTTCCCAAACATACCTCTGCCAATACTCCTCATTCTTGCCCTGAACTTCTAGATATGCCAATTATTTGTTGCTCTGCCAGCACAAGACTGGGCAGTGCTCTGACAGTGTTCCCTCATGAAAAATGACAATTCCAAAACAAATGCTTCAGCTGCTGTAATTCTGAGTCATTAAACTTGCAACTCTGACAAACACTCTCAGTATGTTCTTTCTAATTACCAGGACCAAGCAGACTTAGACAGGGCAAATTCAGCATGCTTTCACATTTCTTTACTGTAGCCTGACTTCTTGTTATTTTCCATTCCCTCCCTCCACTCTCGCCCTACCTCTGCTTATTTATTGCACTAGCGGTGCTGTTATGCCTTGCAAATCCTTTTGCAGAGAGACATCCCATCTCAGCCAGAGTTTTAACAGAGAAATTCTTCCCCCGTTCCTCATTCTTTCCCTGCTCATTAGCTTTGCTAAGCCCTTTTGGCTGTGAATATACAGCAGCATTTATACTGACTGATGGTGACCGAGCAAGAGGACGTCGACATTACTGCCTCTGAGCTTGCTGGGATCTGCTCTTACTCAGTGGTCTGTCTGTCTTAATTCCCTCCGACTTTGTTGCAACCTATTTGTGATTTGAGTCTCTCCTCCTTATCTGTATTTTCTTCTTCTCTTTCTACTTTTATTTTCTCTTCTCCATCCCTCACCTCTCTTGCATCTCATCCTCCAAACTCTCTGAAAAGACTCCCTTGAAGAAGTTGTTGATTGGCAATTGGCTCTGGTGGTGAGTTGATGCAAATGCATATGTACTTGAAGATGTTAGAGCAAGGACCATCACTCACTCTCCCTGCAGAGTGCCTGTCTCAATTGGATCACACTGGACTCCTCAAAATACAGAAGTGGACGGACCAGCAATATCAGTGCACCTACTTGTATGTGATAACAAGCAACCACATGGCTACGTTCAGTGTAGAACAGTCCCTGACAATAAAAGATATACAATTAACCATTAGGTTATTCTGCTTTTTCACCCCACTTACTCCTCTTACTCCTCATTCTCTCTCCCACTTACTCCTCCTTCTCTCTCATTTCCAACATGCTTTTTATTTTAATATCTCTCTCTCTTTTGCTTTGCTTCATCGTCTCTCTGCTCCTCTTGCTTTGTTCTCGTGCTCTTGGAACCTACCTTTCTCCCCTTTGGCCAAGCATACATTGAATATCACTGTCAAAAAATAAAAGACCTCAAGGGTTGTGAATTATCTGTCCTATTTTAATAATTAAAGATGAATACACAGGGCCAAGGCAGCTTAGGCATTTCTCTGAACAATCACATTATATCAGAAATGTCTTGCCTTGCCCCTAGTGAAATACATCAAAGAAATTCCCACCCCTGTATATACAGCAGTGGTCCTAGTCCTGCCCTGAGACCATTCAGTAGCCAGTCAACCTGGATTTCATTGGGGACTATATATTTAGTTTCAATGGATAGGATTTGATGGGTTTTGATAATTTGCAACTTACAGCTAAAGAAAAGCAGCTTATTATTAAATTCAAATAAAATGAAGTCCAGCTGCCTGGATGCAGATAGCAATTACAAAAAGCCCATGAGGCCTTCTGGAGATCTTAACTTGTCCAGAGAACACAGTCTGAGAGAGCAAAAACCCGTGATTCAGATGAGTTGCACCCAGTAATAACTCAAAAGAGTGATACAGGTTATGGGGTGACTTCAGAAAGCACAGGCCCAAATGAAGAGCGGACTGAGAGAACCGAGAGATAAAAGAATGGCAAAAGGTTTGTATTTTGAAGAAAAGGGCTGTCTAGTTTTTAAGAGCCTCCCAACTTCATTTGACAGCAAGCACCGTGCCCTGCTCCACGGAATGACTGGGTTAAATCAGAGAACGAGGAGAGAGCAGGACTTGCCACCTCCAGCTTCTCAAAGCATGAGTGGAACACGAAGAAAGGAAGGAAACGAGTTATAATGAACTTTCACTCCCTTAAGAAAGAGCAAGAAGCAGACACTGCATGCCCTGACAGAAGTAGAACTTGTTTCAGAAAAAAAAATACAAAAGAGAAGACAAATACTCCTTTTAACCTCTCAATTGCACATAGACCAGTCAGAATCTATTTTTTCCCACAAAGAGGGCCAAAGGAGACTTCACAACTCTGCTCTTCAGCTGTCGCATGTCCCAGTGGTGCCAAACAGCAGTGCATCTGATAACTCGAATGTAAGGGCTACAGGCTGCAACCTACCATGGAATGCACTGGGTCTAAAGCAAAGGAAGTGGTGCACTCCTTTTTCCTAATCCCTGCCTCCAGAAAGGCATTCATGCCTCCTGCAAAATTCATGCTAAGCCAGCAGCAGAGCCTGTGCAACAGACTATACAGCGTGCCTCACGGACTGCTTGGAAAAGCACACGGATACATAAGTCACGCTCAGCTCCTTCCTTGCTGCCTCTTACCATCCCCTCCTCTGACATCGGATCAGAAGCCTTTTCACAGCCTCTGCACCTTCTTGTTACGTGACATGTAACAAGAAGAGGAATGCTTATGTTTCACTGGCATTGCCAGGGGTGAGAATACTTTGAATGTGAAGTTCAGTTCACACAGAGAAAGGGAGACATTCATTTTGCCCTAACTCCAACAGCTTTGTTACCAAGCCCTGATGCTGTATTTGTGTTGGTTTTTCTTGTGTCATTATTTTTTAGAGGAGAAACTGCAGATCAGGCATTTGACTTGCTTGGTTTAATTCATCCAAATATCTTAAATGTGTGCAATGGTCTGGGTCATTTTCTTCTCAGTCCAAGCAAGCTTTACCCATTATTTCCTACTGATTGCACAAACCGAAAGCAGGACTCAAACTGCCCTGACGTTCAAAGCCCCAAATCTGAACTTGCCTCACAAACTGTTCCTTCAATTCCACACAGAGAGTTCAAGGAAACAGGTTCTTGGACCCTGTTCTCTTTTTCTGTCACTCTCAGCAAGACACAGTCAAAAAGTAGGGCACTGAGCACTAGGACCCCAAGGGAGTGGGTGAGGTTGTCAGAGTTGAGCAACACCTTTCCCACTACTCGAGCCTTCGCCTGTGTGGCTGTGATGGCTCTTGCACCCCTTCTGACAGACACAACTGCCACATTCCCCACCCACCATACTTTCCTGTCCAATCAGGGATGCTGGGGTAATGAAGTGTTTGTGGATCCCTCCAGTTCAGCCCTTGCAGACCCCATCCCTAGGACTGATGAAGGGGGAAAAAAAAGTTTTCATGGTGTGATATAGAACAAATTAATTTTTCTTCAATAAATCATTTTAGAGAGACTATTGACTCTAGGACCTTTGAATGCACCGACCCATTCATAAAAATCTCATCTTCTCTTCTACCTTGTATACTTGCCTTCCTTTCCCCTGTCACAACCACTACACTTCATTTTCTTTTCCTTTCTTTTTCTGTTTCTTTTTTCTCCTTTTTTTACCATTTTGACCCTGTAATCCTATCTTAACCTTCTAATCCTCTCTGCAGTTGCCTCTTCTTCTTCCCTGATCCAAGCTCCGTATCATTCACAGGCTGCCACACTGACAGGAGAGAAAGAACAGCAGATATTTACTGAAGTATTACCATAAAGATTAAAGCTAGCAAATACCATGGCTTTCTCCTTCCCTCCAGCCCCTGGCCTAATGAAAACACTCTGCACTCTTTCCCTGTTCTTGGAAACAAAATGACAAAGCCCTATAATCTCTAAGGTGGAAGAAAAAGAAGACCCAAAAGTGATTAAAAGGATAGAAAAGTGAAAAGAAAGGGGAATAGAAATGGGAATAATATTATTTAGCACTTCTATAGGACCTGACTGACGATATTATGCCGATCTGCAGTATATTGTGCTTTCCATGTGCTCCCCTTCTGTCCGCATTCACCTCTTATCCCCAACTCTTGGAGCATAAGCTCCCTGAAGGAGGATTCTCCTTTTTGTTCTCTGTGTGCTCAGGGCCAAGCAAAAAGGGATACAGATGCATAGCCCTGGCTCACGTGGCCACAGCAGGAATAAGCAGAGCTCAAGGCACTTCACAAGGGATATAGCTATCACCAACCCCAGGCTGCGAGGAGGACAACAAAAGCCCAGCAAGCTGGGGTGACTCATGCATGGTTAGGGAAGTGGCGCTACTCGAAGGAGGCTTGGACAACAGTGTTGTCTGTCCCTCAGCCTTTCTGCAGCCACGACATCATGAGAAGTAGGTGAGGGAAGACCACCGGAATGAGGGAGAGAAAGTAAATGGAGAAGTTGGATAAATGAGAAGAGAAAAATGGAAAATAATCAGAAAGGAGAGGTTTAAAAAAGAAGTATAACTAAAGGAAATTGAGAATGAAAGAAAAAATGAGAAAAAGAGGCAAGAAGTAGAAAAAGAAAGAGCCCAGATATGTAGGGCCAGGGAGTATGGAAGGACTTTTTCAGCACGTGGAAACAGACTGCTTGCAGCAGGAAGAGGGAAAGATTTTGTGACAGCAGGAGTGAAATGCATTATCCTTTTGAGGCTCAGCCTTTTCAAAATATAAACGGAATAGTGTGGCACTATAAACCGGACAACTACGTGTACAGGCAGGAGAGACATATGCATGAAGATCAGACCTCTCCATCACTCAGACATATTCATCTTCCACTTGCTTCACCATCTATCCACACATGCATGCAGAGACAAGGGGTACCACAGTGAGGCCACAGGATTTATTGGCACATCAAATGCACTTGAGTTCTGCTATGCACAGAGCTTTATTACAGAGGTAAAATTACAAGGACTGCACAGAAGACAACCCTGCACACAAAAGTTCAATTCCGACCAACTCATAGCAACAGATCTTGACCAGTTTGGAAAAATAGTCTTTTCTGTGCAACAACAAGCAAGCAAACCCCATTTAAAAAACCAACCAACCAATCAACAACGAACAAAACCATAACCCCAAACACAATCTGCCTATCTTTTCCATAGATCTAGTCAATGCAAACAATTAGAAAGAAGAGCTTGACATAATTACAACTTCATCTTTCTTGACATGTAAAATTCACGACAGTATTATTGCTGCTGGACTCCTGTCCAAAGAAAGGCGTTATTTATTCAGTACAGATAAAGCTGATGAGTAAACAGGTGGATGTCACCCTCTCACTACGCAGTGAGAATCATGCTCTTGCTCGGACTGCTTCTATCAAAAGATCTCAAAGCACCTGATGAATAGTTCATTAAAGCTTGGCAGCACCTTTGGGAGGATGGAGAAGGAACAATGAACGATCACTTCAGTCTTCACAGAAGGGCATCTCCCTTTAGACTTCAAAAGCAGAGCTTGTTAGCAGTGCACAGATGCACCATAAGACAGTTTAAGGAAGCCCTGAAGAATACCTCTTCCAGTTAAAAGCACAGAGGCAATTATGGGAACCTAAACTAAGGCAAAGATTCACCAAAATGAAATTTGTCCAGAAGTCAATAAAGCGACGCTGCTTTTCCCAAGCATTACTTAATACCTGTCATTAATAGAGGTCAAGGCACTTTTTTGAAGGTGTTAAGTATTTTTATCCCTATCATATAGTAGATAAGGAAAGGGAAAACAAGGAAGGGGAGATGGTGTGCCACAGTCCACACACAGTGAGTAAGAAGCAGAGCAGAGAACAAACCCTGGGTTTCCCAGGCTTGCTATCCTATCTGGTATGCCATCTCCCACATTATCCCTGTACTCACTTCATCTGGACACATCTGTATTTAAAACTGATGAGGTGAGACTTATGCATTCAGCTAGCCAATCCGAGGTTACAAGTCCACAGATCAAGCTTTCATTGTGTTCTCACTGCAAACCACAGATTCTCCCCATCAATCATATCTTCCTCTGTATCTCCACATAAGGCACAGTACACGCTTAACAAACATCTGTTACCAACACACCAGCATTTCCACCTGCAAACATCTTGGCTGAAGAATATTGTAAAGAGCAGAACCTGAGCCAAGTGTCACTCAGGCTTTGCCTCACAGGATGCTTCAAGGCCAACTGCAGTAGTGTTCAGGGGCAGCAGCACAAACCAACTTCCTCAGCTTATAATGGCTTGCTTTTGGGAACAGGGTGGGAGCACTGCTAGGAGGACCTGTAATCCTTCTAGGGATGTACTGTTTTCCCAGAGATGATGAGGGTTCCAAATGGCTTTGTGTTTCCATGGCAGTGGTGCAAAAGGGATCCTGCTACAGAAATCTCCTTTGGACAAAGCTGGAGTGCACCTGATGGTCATCAAAATTTGTTTGCCCATTATGTCCATGGTGGATAGTCAGGTAGAAAAGGACTGCCTGACAGAACTGCACTTTGTGTCACACAGACCTGGTTGGGCAGGCTCCAAAGTGCTCTTCCTCCCTACTATTTAATTACTGTGAACAGAGGTTTTAACAGAGAGAGATGCTATTTGAGACAAGGCTGGTTAGAGAGATAGCCAGGTCCTTGGAGTTAGTAATTAATTACCAGGCATTCTCAGTTTTATGACATTAACTGCTTACCCTTTTAAATAGTAGTAAATTGGAGATACGTGTCTAATTAGAGTTGTAAAATGCTTTGGAGGATTGAACAGAGAGTGTGAAGTTACAGAGATGGAGTGGGAGGCAAACTGCTCTCTGTGAGGAAAGGAATTGTCGGATGGAGATGATATTGTTACTATGAAAGGCTGTCTTTTTAATGTACTGCAGTCCTGGTTATCTGAAGGGCCCTCCAGTTCTGCCAGGCTCCACAGCTGCATGCTCCCAGAGGAGGGGAAGCAGGTAGAGCACTGGACATGCATAGGATTGATATTTTCCTAGAAGTCAAAGACAGACCTTGAACTCTGCCACTGTGAGCAAGCTAGCAGTTTTTGTATTTCATACCCTAAGAGCAGGCATGTCCCCATCCACTCCAAAGATTTTGGGAAGCATATACCAATAGGCTGTATTAGACACACACCAGGTTGATATTACTTTTAGGAGATCAAAAAGTTGAGGGGCTTTTACTGAAGAGACATCCCTGGATTTACCATTCTTCAGAAACACAGACCTAGAATACCAATTTCCTCCCTCACTTAATTTAAATAGGGGAAAAATAATAGAAAATAAGCTATTTCTGGATTTCTGTTGAATATCATGTGATCTCAGTCTCTGCTACCAGCAACTTATTAGAGTGTATTTCAGGTCAAAACCACACCAAGCAGTTACCCTGTATTTTGTGCAAATGCTTTTCATTTGCACATTTGTACTCTCCAGCAGGCTCTCCTGGGAACTGAGGTCAGTCACATGGTTTAAGAAGTTTGTTACAAGGCAAAAGGACTTCTTGTTTCATATGAAATAACACAGCTCAAATAAAGTGCAACTGAAATAATCACGACGGTCTAGTAACTGGTCAAGGTAATAGGCAGGTCCAAAAGAGTTTGCTCTAAGGGAGCATGTATTAAATATTCCTCCTTTCCTTGCTCTGATTTCTACAGGTCCATCTTCATTCACCAGCCTCCATGCCCATTTCTTCCTACCTGAATAATTTTTCCGCTACTTCTTCACCTCTGAAAAATAATCTCATGACCTTTGAAAGATGCTGAAGAGGGTGTTATTCTAATGGTGTGCAGAGTGGCAGAGTTCTGGGGATGCTCTGTGCTTTGGTGCAGCAGGAGGATGGGTTTCACCATGTTTTTTGTCAGCTGGCTTTGGCTTTCCTCTACTCAAAGAAACTACTTAATATCTTCTATCTTCAAGGGACTAAAAATTGGAGACAATATGTTCCTTGGGCAACATCTTTGTTATTATAAGATTATAAATAAAAAGACTGCTTATAATCAAAGATCGCTTGACACTTTTCAAAGGCAAGTGTGCAAAGACAGTAGTCCTGTCTGAATTCCGATTAGTTTAATTACAATCTGCCTTCCAAAATAGTCCTTGCAGTTCCAACTGGATGTTTTCTTCTTCTTTTCTTGTCTTGAACCTACTGCCATTTGCTGTTTAATATTTGCAGTGTTCCACTTCAGAGGTGACTGGGCTTGAGTGGTGAGCAGAGCACAGCAACCTCTCCACAGGCACATTCTTACACCATTACCAGTGACACCTCACCTCAAAGATTCTAAAGAAGGCAATAAGCCCACTTTTAAGAAGCAATTAATTTCAAGGGAAAAAAGGAGAGTATCACTCCATAAAACAAGAGCGCAAATGAGGAATGCATCGACTCAGTTTACAAACAACAAAAGCCATTCTGCTGGGCTATACCCTGTCTTAAGCAGGAGCACTGATCAAGCACACGATGTTAAGTGATGCACATTCTAGAAGGAATTATTTAAGTTACCCTGTTGGCTTCTAAGTTAACTAGAATAATTCAGAAATTAAGATTCATCTATGGCAAACTCATAAATATCCTCAGTTCAGAATGGGAAAGAATCCAAACATAGGATGCACTGAGACAGAGAAAAAAATAAGGCCAAGTGCAGTACTGTACTGCAATACAATGTCCCATATCAGGTCATCCTATCTGCAAAAGATGAAATAGAAATAAAAAGGGTTCAGGGACAGGTGACAGCAATGAGTTAAAGGCCTCACAAAATATTGGTAAGAAGGGAGATTGAAAACACTGGGGCTTTTTGCTTCAAAGAGGAAACAAATCAGGTTGGAGAGTGTAGGGATATATAAAACAATGAAGATACAGCAAAGGCAAACACCCTGATAAAGCTAGGGAGCATCCCATACGACTGAAACCCTACCCATTTGAGGCTAGATGGGACTTGCTGCTTTCCTACTACATGCAATACCGTGTGGAACTCACTGCCACAAGACAACGTGCAGGCCTAACGCTATTCCTCAAAGAGAACAATCCAGTTACGTGAACTGCAAGAATACCAATGGTCACTTTATACATGAAAATACCTCCTCATGACCCCTTCCATGCAACATCAATGATGTCAATCCTCTTGCTTCAGACTATAAGAAGGAAACAATCTGCCCAGGACACAGAAATTTCTCCTATCAGCAAGTTATTTCTATGATTCTGCATATTTTCCCACTTAGGAGGTTTTTGTATTTTCTTATATAATGTAAATTTAAAAATACAAGATACTGATGTAAAATGGTTTTGCTATCATCTGCTGTTTCTTAAATTCTTCTGTTTGGGAGGAAATTCATATATGCTAAACAAGAGTCTGTTTGAAAAGCACTCTCTCTTAAGGACTTCTAAGTGTTCAAGCAAGAGAGGAAAATGATCATCCTACTGTTTTAATGAGTTCATGGAGGACCTGAAAAAAAACTTCCCTTTCAGATGGCTTGTGTCCCAGCAGCTAAAAATTTCCCCCTGTATTGTATCACCTATAGTGACTTGGAGAATATCCACAAAATGCTGCATCTGTCATTCCCTGACCAATCAGGGAATGCGCTTTCTCAGTAAACTTCTAGGGAAAGACAGCTTGTTTCAATAGATTTATAATATCAGTCCCTGCAAGGACCTGCCACAGACATAGTTCCAAGATTTACAGGTTTGTCATTTCCTATGACCCCACCTAGCTCTTTCCAACAGAGCTGTGTGAGCTGTTACACACTTTGCAATCACCTTTTTGGATATCCTGCTTTACTCCTTCTCAAAAAAGTGAATAAGCACATCAAAAACCAACAAAACACTTTGCACTGCTATCTGTAGGTTTCTCCTCTCAACTTCCTCACTTCCTTTACAGAAATACATGAATGCAGATTCCTCCTTTACCAGGATGCTCATTTTCTGGACCAGAATCTCCGCCTCACTGAGGAGGACACTCAGGTGCAAACATCAGTCATTGATTTCCTTGGGAACAGGAAAAAAACTGAGTGTTCCCTCCCACAGCTCATTTACACTGAATTGGAACTGCCAAGTTCTGGCTTCTCAGACCACAATTGAGAAAAGATGATGTCCTGCTTTTGTATTACCTTAGGAGACATTCATGTGATATCCTAGTCCAGCAGCCAGTTAGGCAGCATAGCACTGAATAGGACCTATAAACTGGGGTTCCAGTCTGCAAAGAGTTTGGTCACCTATGTCTGGCCACTACTTTCCTGAGACAAATCTCCTTTTTGAGCCTCGGTTTTCCATTCTGCAAAGTGGGGGCACTAATGGTGACTTGTCTCAAAGGAGAAATTAATTAAAATACTCTGAGATTCAGAAGTGGCAGGGACTACTGAGCTAAATAATCTCAAAGTAATTCCATGTGCTCTGGCATAGATCTGACAACTTATCTATGTATGTTTTTAATGGAGGTTAACATTTTCATTTTCTCTGAGCATATTTTAGGCTCCATCACATAAAAGAAAAGTCTACGCAAGGCACCAACAAGCAGAAAGCACAATCATTAATTTCGGCAAAGCAGCCTTGGTGTCTGAGAAAACACTCCAGGTAACTCAATAAATTAGAATAATAAACACAAAGGAAACCAGAGAGCAAGCAAGGACAGGGCAGAAATCACAAAGAGAAGCCAACAACATAATATATGATACACCAGCAGTTCAAACTGGGCCTCTGTGAGGCACTCGGGGAGCCTCTGGGAGGCACGCATGAGGTGGAGGATATCCAAGTCCTGGTACTGTTCCTTATTAGTCCTTCAATCTCATATGAGCAATTTTAATTTAAATATCACTGTGCACATGCCACCAGGGCCTCTCCTCACAATGCCTGCAGGGAGATCTCCAGCTGCCAAGCACAGCACAGCCCCTGTAGCCACAAACCCCCAGCGAAGGAACTTTTGCTGATGCAAACACAGGCTTCAGCAGCAGCAGTCAGTGCCTAGGGCTGAAATGGTGCTGCAGCAGGGGATGTCTGGCTGCCATCAGCAGGACAGTCTGATATTAGCTAGGGAGATGGAAAGGGTTTCTTCATCTGCCCACAGGTGTTAAACAATACTCTCTGCCTGAGGGCAGGGAGCTGGGGAGAGGGAGGATGAACAATTGTGCCTCTAAACTGGTTGCTTTTGGCTCCTCTCATAGTTTGAACTCCTGTAGAAGCAAATTAACTCCAGAGGGGAGCAGAGGGAACCTTTAGTGCCGGAAAACATATTACTTTCTTGCAGGAATGTTTTCTTGCTCTTAACATGTCTGTCTGGTGTGATAGTAATGGCAATACCCCCCTCCCACAACAAAGTTCTCCTGACCTGGGGCTCCCCACATCAGTTCCGCCACTGCACCCCTATATCCCTTGTGCTGCTCCAGACCTATTTCTTTCCTCAGCACATCAGGTTTATGCATCTTAAGTGCTTACTTCTGCAGCTACTCCTATTTTAGTCCCAAGTCTCTTCTGAACAGAAAGTACCATTCACATAAAAATTATGAGGACAGCCAGAAAGGAATTAGGTTGTGAGGAAAGATTCAGCAAACTTGTTCCATTTTCCACCTGGATCAAGACCTGAACCCACAGGAAGCCTCCAGAGGTACTTTCTGCTGCAAACGTACTGTGACATTTAAGAGACCTCTCAGTGAGTCCTGGGAGTAGAGAGATGGACTTCTAATGGAAAGTTTTGTCTTTGCCACGCAAGGAACTGGAGCTATTTATAATAATTCCTGCTGTCCCCAACTGGGCATGAAGACAACCAGCATCTGTCCAGACCCTCGGGGAAACTGCAGAACCAGAGATGTTGTATATGTATCTGTGCAGTGCCCCTTGCTACAGCATGAAAACGGCAGGATGGGCAGACAGGAGCTGTAAAGGACTCAGGCAGGGCTGGGGAGATGAGGGGCTCAGGAAGGGGGCTGGAAGAAGGGGATGGTACCAAAGGGGATGGGGTTTGCATGCGAGTGTCTGTTACTTGAGATCACACAGATGGTTTCTCTTTAGCTGTGGTTTTGAAAAGCCCCCTGCCTTCTCTGCTGGAGGCCCTTTCCTGCCAGAGCTAAACCTGGAGCTCCCAGACACAGGAGGAGAGCTCAAAGTCTCTGAAAACAGAGAGTGCATTATGCTGGGAAGCTGGGAACTGGAACTCTATATAGGTAGTTTCGCACACTTTATCTGTTTGATGTGACAGGGCAAAGGCAGGAGTAGCACTCTGACCTGGTCCTCCTGTCTGGCAACCGGTTCCTCCACAGCCTGCCTTCACCACCCCCTTCTATCTGTCAGCAGCTCCCCTTCCTCCCACCCTGTCCTGCACAACAATCTGCTGGCTATAATTCCTTTGGCTTGAAGAGAGGCCCTGCCTGTTTCCCCCAATTCCTGCTGCTCCCTCCCTGCTCATACAGAAGTTTCCTCTCCCCTGCTTTACCTTCAACACATTCAGATTCCCCGCAAGGAAAAACCCCCATGCTGCAAGGCCTTTCTGGGGCATTGGTCTCCCGTTCCTCTCCCCCACCCCTGCAGCAGCCAACACATTTGTTTTCTTGCTCCATTAAACCAGTAAATGAGGCAGGATTAGCTCAGCACCATGAGCTGGTGCTCTGAGCCCAGGATGTGTCTCAGCACAAGAAGTAACACTGATGTCACACAGGAGCAAAAGAAGGGATTTGTGTTTGGCACCACGCTTTTCTACACCCAGACACTGAGGACAGCAGCTTCTGGAGACCAAATCAACCAAGCTAATGTAGCCTGCAAATGTTTTGGGGTTTGGCCAGGTGACCGTGCTGCCTTCTTCGAGGCCATCCACCCTGCTCCAGGAGAAGATAAATCAATGCAAGGCAACATCTGCCAAGATATTGACTTTGGCTCTGTTCACGGACTGCCTGCACTTCAGAGATGGGTAATATTCAGCTTGATTATCTCTCACCGCCAAGAGGAAGTTTCTCTCTATGCTTAAAATCACTTGGATGAGCCAAGGAGGAATCGATCTGTGGAAGAGAAATGCTGACAAGAAAACACAAGTCGGAGACAGGATGAGAGTGGACGATGGGTGAGCAATGGAGACAGCCTCTGGCAGCTTGCCTGGCCAGGTTAGCAATGGCCTGGGTCACTACAGCCAGAGAAAGATTAACACCAAACACATTCCTCCAAACTTTACATCAGGCCCTTTATGCTCTTCCCCTCCTTCCCTTTTCCTCTCTTAAATTGCTTCTCACCCTTTTAAAAAGGCCTTTTTCTATTCTTCTCCTACATCTTCACTGCACTGCACTTCAGTAACTGAACTGTTACCCAGTTCACTGTTTAAGGTGTGATAGTCAATAGTTGCAAGGCTTGCTGCCTGCCCCATTTTGTGTCTTATGTCACATGCCTCTTCCCCCGTGGATAAAAATCCCAATAGTACTCATAAACTGTACCACATCCACTCCTCGGGTAGACCCTCATCCTCACGGGCTCATATACCAATGCACAAAGTGATGTCACACCAGAAGAAGGTGACATTTCATTAGCAGAACATGCTGACAAAGCCTCATGAGGTGAGCATTCAGCAACATCATCAAACTTTGCCAGGATAAAACACTAAGCCTTTGACTTGTTTTTCCCTATCACACTCATGGTAAAATATTCTCTAGGTCCTGTGGCCCTCCAAGGGCAGCAGATGGGAAAAAGATCTGAGTTCCTATGAAAAAAAAATCAGTTTTAGGGATAGTCTTGACACTGATTCCTACTTCTGTTTGTCAGATAGGTTAAATGTCACATGCTTGCACTGGAGTGGTACTGATTACAGGCTCCTTGGAGCACATCATGCTCCTGGGATGGAAGGGAGAAGGACAGCCACAGCAAAAGAAATGGGTAAGGACCTCCTGGCCAGGCTCACTTGGTTTCTTGCTGAGGCACTTCCCTGAACCTTTCAGCTGTGTTTCTGCCTATGCTCCTGCCATTCTCTGAGCCTGAAGGCTGTACCGAATCAAGCAGCAGAGGTAGAAGTGACCCAAAGGAACCATCTAGTCTGTTCTACTCTGTGAAAGATGGATCAGTTCTACTTCGTCATTCGTGGCATCTGTCACTCCTCATACATGTCTAGTCTGTCCTTAAAGCCCTCCAGTGATGGAGTTACACAGCCTCCCAAGCCAGTCTGATTCAACGTTTTGCTGTCTTTACTGCTGCAGAGTTCTTACTGACATTCAGGCTGTCTCTCTTGCTACAGTCTTAAACTATTCCTCTTCATCTTCTTCTGCGGAAGACATAATTCCTTTATTTTGTATCTTATGTACCTGCATGCTGTTATGCAAATCTCATGCCTAGTCCCCTCTTCTTTAGTCCCAAAAATTCCCATTTCCATCCATCTCTCCTCATGAATATGCTGTCCAGACTTCTGATCATTCCCACTTCCCTCTTTGGGATTACATCCAACTGGTCTAGATCTTAGAAGCATAAAGTACTCCAAATAGACACAGGACTCCACTGCAGTAGATACAGCAATCAGCAAGCAGTCAACCCTACCACCGAGGCAGGAACACGGCTACAGCAGAACACAAGGATGATGCTGGAAAGTCTGCTGTATGCCCTTCTCTCTTCTCTGGGAATTGGATGCTGTTTCCACTTCGAGCCCCATGGACGGGGGGGGGAGACATTTAAAAGGCTATCTAATCTGACTATGTCCGAAGTCCTTGACCCACCTGGCCTGCAGTTAAGCACTGCTTCCCAACTCAGGTGGGAACAAAGCTGCATGTGTTCCTCCACCTTGGGACACACTTTTCAAATTGATAGACCTGCATGCCTCTGACTCATTGCCAGGACTGGAGACTAGCCAGAAGAATAGGAAGGAAAGAAATGCCACTCTAAAGGCCAATGAATACGCAAGAAATATGTTACGCAAGAACCCCCGTGGATCCCCTTGTCCAGGTAAAAGTCCTACAGATGGCCCATCACTAACTGTGGTTGATGCAGTGGGGAGGATGTGTGGGTGGACAGATAATTTGATATTTAGCTGAAAAAACTAAAATGAGTTTAATGCAGTGCTAGGAAGACAGATTGCCTGCAGCACCTTCTGCTCCTGATTATGGATGCCAATCTCAGGTCTCCCTTAAGCGTAAAAGCAGCCAGGATGTGTGGGTTTTCACCAAAGCTTCAGAGTCCCAGTCCTTCAAAAAGGAAGTACCACAGGAGGATAATAAAGGGTGACTAGCACCGAGGAATGTCCCTGCTACAGCACTAGCAGCTGGTTTTCTGTAGCATCTTATGGTTTCATGACAAACATGTGGGGCATTCTCCAAAATACCTGGAAAGCTACTCCTGCAATGGACAAATCTGGCTGGAGTGATCATAACTCATGAGCTTAAGTCCTGATGCTTCTCTTTAAGGTCAGAGAGGTCTGGCACTTCGAACACCAAGAACTTTCCCTAATATTGCACCACCATTGTCTTTTAAATGTATCTGCCTTCTTTGCCACTTGCATAAGAAAATCTGAGGTCTGCACCCCATCACTGATCTGTCACCCCATGTCAATGTCACACAGCAGCATCACACAGGAGCTTCTCACTCAAGAAAAAGCTACAAAAGAGGGAGAAAAAGCACCCAGATACTTCCAGGAGAAGAATCACAGTACACCAGGAATGCACTGCAGCATGTTCCTCTGTTGACAGCAGCAAGGTGGTTTTCACAGCAGCCTGGAGCCTCAGCTCTTGCCTGTCAACCACCTCATCAAGGAATGGGTTCTCCTATTGCTCTGTTTCCAACTTGGACTGCAATTAAAAGCAGGAGAAGCAGATCACTGGAATGCAACAGGCATCCAGCTACATTCCTACTAGGAAAAGGAAGAGCTTTACTGGTGACGCAGCCCCACTTCTTAGTAGCCCTCCCACACACTCCCTTTCTATGAGCTCACAGGACATAGAGGCACCAGGCATTCTGTGTGGGAACAGAAAATAAATACATTGGGAAATATTCCGCAGACCCGGTCTGAATACAAAGTGCTGATTGAGTGACCACGTCCAACAACAGATCTCAGTCTGCTCCATCATCTACAGCAGAAGAGCCAGAGCACTGCAGTCACTGTGGTGCACCCCCATTCTTCTCTGCTTTTCCTCCACTTCCTCTCTCAGGTCCAGAAGGGAGGGGAATTTAAAGGGAATTCAGAGTTAAGCATAGAGAGAGAAAGAAAAGGAAGAGGGGGAAGGGGCTGGAATCAGGAATGAGAACATGTGCTGGAGAGGGGTGAAGGGGGAGGAGTAGATGGATTGAGAGAGAGAGAGAAAGCAAAGGAGGGAGGGAGGATATGAAGAAAGCAAGAAAGAGATGTGACAGACAACTTCGTTGAGCAAGGTAGGAAGCTGTATGGGGGAGTGTTCCAAGGAGAGTTTGCTGTGTGTGATTTGCAAGAGGGGAGACAGGAAAAATACTTCAGTTTTGTCTCTCTGACAAACTTATCCTTTTTCTCTCACTGGACAGACGTCTGCAAACACACTCTTCCTTTTCCTTGCTGGCAAGAGACAGCCAAGGGTAGCAGTAGAGGGAAGGTGGATGAGGTAAGCATGTGCACAACTAAAAAGGTTTGGGCACACTCTGAGCCTCCGCAGCAGGTGTAATAACAACAGGCCCTAAGGAGTGGGAATATCTGGTGAAAGAAGTAACTAATTTTCTGTTCCTCATTAGGATCGGATCTCCTGTTATTGCTGCCCGCATTTAGCACATTCTAAGGAGTACTGCCCCCATATGCTGTCCTGAACTCTTGACTGCCCAAAACCATATCTGCCTTATGTAGCATGCAGGTGAAAGAGGCAATATAAAATATGACTATGCATACTTCTTTACACTTTCTGTCTTGGGGTGGTGGGCTTTTTTTCCCTTTCAATAAACATGAGGCGAGCACTATCTAGAGACTGCCTCCATGCTCCCCATCAACAAGCTGATCCATTTCAGACAACAACTGCCATTAGTGAGAAAGTTGAGAGCAAAAGTAACTATAAGGGGGTTGCATTTTCTTAGCTTCTTTTCCCAGGGTCCATCCGTGGCTCACAGGACCCAAGTCAACTATTCACCTGCACCTATAAGGCCTGTCTGAGCACACAGCCAGCACCTCCACCTCAGCTCCACCACGCCCACGAATGATTTCAATTAAACAGCACTGTAATCCAAGAAATAGACAAATATGTGTATGTATGGCAGGTGTGTGCCAGCAATGATGCGGGTATGTGTGTGTCATTTTTCCATGGTGGCTCAAAGGACTCTGGAAAGCAGCTTGCTCCCTCACTTTCTCTCCAGCCCCGATTGCTTCTCTGCAGTGCTGCCAGCCACCCCAGTGGTCACTGGCATGGTGACAACAGTAACTGGCTAGGGAAAGTTAGCCAGTGCATCCAAAAGGGGCTCTTTAAAAGGAAGAGGAGTGATCTGCTATGGTTGGGGTTGACCGCTCTGGTTGTGAGGACCTTGCAAGTTCTGCTGCACAAGGAATAAAGAGGTGGTGGTGGGAGATGTCCCCATCTCCCACAGGGGAGAAGGGTGTGGGTGCCCAGTAAGCTGTGGGGCTCAGAGGTCATCACCACCCCACTGTCAAGAACAAGAACCCTGTTAAACGGGGGACACATGGTAAGTCTGTGGGGCCACTCTGGAGAGCTGAAGATGGGACAGAGCCTGCCTGAGAAATGTCAGGGGGTTACAGAAGGACCATCCCTATTTAAAGTGCGGCAAAGGCTAAGGAGGCAGCTGATGTGAAAAGGGGGAAGGACAGGCTGCATCAGTCCCTTCCCATCTCCTTCCACCAGCTTAAAATCTCCCCTGTCCTTTGACTCAAGGGGACAGCTAATAAACATGCCTGCACTGAAAGGACAAACATGGCCCACTGATTCACAATTCACATGTGCCTCTGCTCATACAACAAGGGGGACTCCAATGCCCCTGTCCCCATGAAGCCCCAATAAACAACAGCCTCAGCTGGCGCAGGCTCCCTGCTCTATTGCTGCAGGGATGGAGATTACAGATCATATTATATTGTATTTGGCAGAGAGGAGACAATAATTTTTCAGGGAGTAATCACTCTTCAAATCTCACTTTTCTCCAAGCTCAGAGGACGCCCTGGAACAGATGAGGGTTTCCTAGCATTCCTGTGCTAACTGCAGCACTCAGTAGTTGCTACCTCGTTGTGGTGGTGTTTTTCCTATCCTCTTGGGCATTTTCCAATTCCAGCATGCTTATTTGTGCCTGATCCTCTCTGTCACATGCTCTCCTTTCTGTTCTCTGACAAGATGAGCACGGGGCCTGACTGTGGACAAATTCCTGCTGACTCCAGTTGGGAATCTGGGTTGGGGGTGGGAATGGAACTCACTACAAAAGAGCTGGTGTGAAGGAGTCAGCTAGGCTTTGTCACTGTGGCTCCTCTCCTCCAAAGAAAAAGAAAGAGATAATGATAGAACTTTTAACCTTTCTTTTTCTGAGTTTGATAGGCTTGGCCCGAGGAACCTTTCCTAGCAAAAACAGGCTGCTGCAAGATTGATTGGTTGGGTGCAGAGTTTAAAGGTAATTTTCTCTTGTCACATGCACATAAATTATTGTGGCTCGAGCTGTGATCAGCTCCACATCTCGCTTTTTCTACTGCCTTTATGCCTGGGCTCCTATGAGGGGTTGCAAGAACCATGTCCAGTGCTCCCTAAGCAACAATCAACATAAATATATATCAAGTGCACCATAGGCATACACAAAGTTAGTGTCTAGGTGTAAGGGGAGGAAAGGACACGTCTGCAAATCTGTACAGACAGGGACTTCCAGCTGCAAAAGTTGCAGCTAGAGCCTTGTTTTGCTCATCTACGGACCTGTTTAAAATGTTCTGTCCATGAACGCCAGGGCAAGGAAAACTCATCCACTCAGATTATTCACAAGGGGGAGAGAAAAAAAGATGCACATGCACACACACAAAGGAAGCACAGCTGCAGACAAAGTGAATTCATTTTTAACATTCATGAAAATATTCACAGAACACTTCAGTGCTATTTGCCTAAATTTTGCTGTTTGGAGTAAACACTTGAGCCAGCGCAGGCTGTATGTTCTAGGCAATACCGCATTGGGGATTAGGGGTGGTTGTTGGATCCAAGTCACAGATTCACACCATGTCCCCAAGTACATGCGACTCCCCTACTTTAAGTCACAGACTCACAATCTGCCACCACATAGTTTCGGATTTTGGTCTTTGCAAAATGACTTTGCAAGTACTCACAGCCACCGCATTCCCCATCCATCACAATGTTATGCAACAAAGGCACCTGTGTTCTGCCAAATTTAAACACAAAAGCAGTGGCAAACAATGACAGCTCTGGCATGTGCCTGGTCTGGGGGAACAGACCCCTTGCACCTCCTCTGCTCCCCCCATCCCTCTTCTCAACTAATCCCCTTCATTGGTTTCTTTCCCTGTGCATCCTAAGCAGTTAACACAAGGGAAAATGCCACAGCACACAAGGGAGACTCAGCTGAAGCCCTGAAGACAAGAGCTGTGTGCGTTGTCTCTTCCAAATACAGCTGAGACGACGACTGGATAATTGGCTAAGTGCCTGTCAGCTTAATAACAGAGAGAGAGAGAGAGAGAGACAGAGAGGGAAAAGGAGAGATTTGTATTTACTATTCAAAGTCATGGATGCTGCCTGCCAGTGGATTTCAACATGGGTTTTGTTTGCACAGAAAGGCATGAAAGGTGATTGGATGTGCAGCTCTGAGTCATGGTCAAGCTGGAGCACCCTTGGGATTTCCCTTCCCCACATGAATCCAGTGCTCTTCTAGGAACTCATCAAATGCAATGAGAAACCATTCAGGCATGTCTGGGCTCTTAGAGGAGGATGTGTGGGAGACAAGAACCCCCTGCTCTTTGAAAGTTTTCACTACTTCCCTCTGCCACAGAAATGCCAATTTCAGAAGTGAGAGTGGTTCAGATTGTTACTGGAAAGGGACAGTATTGGCCAGATCTACAGTGGTGTTAATCATTGAGCCTCAGAGGAGGAAGATGCTATATTCTCCTCACTTGCTGCTTTTTTCCTTAACAGCTGTAGCAACTGAGACATACTGAAGCAAAAGGACACTTCCAGCATTAGTAATGGTTACTGAGGATTTGGAAAAAGTCACATAGACCTCCAAGTAAGTAGACCCTTATCCTGTCCATCCAGCAGTGCTGCCTCTCGGTTACAAGTGTGGCAACTTTACAAATTATATGAACATTTGTCCAACTACACACAAGAAAACACTTCCCATTTTTAAGTGGGAGCAAATGTAGGGAAACGCACACTTGAGCACAGGCACATACAAGCACGCACATCCCAGATCTCATACAGATGTGCTATTGCAAAATATCTGCTGAGCTCCAGCCCAATTTGAGCAGGCTCACTTCCATCAAGTTAGCTAGGACTCAAAAAGCCCAACCCTGGTGAAATCAATAGAGCTGCAGCAGGGCTATTTCTCTCTTTACCCAGGGCTGAGGACTGTGGGGGCACTCTGGGATCATAGCTGGTCTCTCCCACACAATCAAGTTGCTCCTAATAAAAATCTGTGCAAATATACAAGCACAGGGGAGACTGGATGTTTTAAAATAGCTATTTTTGAAATAACTATTTTGAAATAGCTGTTTTCTAGGCAGAGGTGAAACTCATCATTATTAGTTCCCATTACTTACCATAAAACCAGGCATGTTAGATGTGCCTGAAGCCAGAAGCAAATGTTTTGGTGTCAGATTCAGCTGAAAATCACATTCATTTCTTCGTCAGCAAGAGAACAGTAAAAGAAAACTCAGTAAATTCCTGACTTCACCTTTGTGCCCTCTGTTGCACTTACTCCAGCAGAGCACGAGTTCACACAAACCAGAGTGAATTTTGATGGACAACAAAACTAGGTACCTCCAATGGAAATGGCTATATTCAGCCTCGCAGTAAGCCTGTTGAAGTCCTGCCGCTGCATCAGCACTGAGCTGTGGCCCTGCAGCTCTGTCAGAATCAGATGCCTGTGGGTCTGGATATAAAGGGCAGGTATGCGTAATATATATTTTGAAAATTTATAGTTATGAGATGGCAAATTCCAGTAACTACAAGCTATTTTAAGACTAGGTCCTTCCTCATGACCTGCTGGGGAGGGGAGTGGATGGAAGAGGTACCGACTCTGAGACACTCCAGGTAACATGTACTACTATATAAATTTTAATGCCAACTAAGTAGGAAAACATATGGTACTTAGCTGCAAACTGAAGTGTGTGTGCAGACTCAGGGGAGGAGGTTAAAGCCATCAGTTTGATATTGTCTCTCCTCCTCCATCTTTCTGAGTGTAGATTTTCCATACGGTGTTATTAAATATACATAATTTCACCAAAGAAAGCCTATCCTTTTTCAATTTTAATTCCACCTTTCCTTGTGATGAGTTAGTCCCACTTTGCTGAAAGCTCAGTATCACAAAGGCTCCCCCTCACCACTGGGCAGGAGACCTTATAGAAATACTGTGTGTGCATAAGGAGACATGAAAATCACCAACCTTTGACCACATACATATTGCAACTTCCTTTATCATATGTATGCACACACACATATCTATGGACGCATGTGTGTCTTCATATAAGGGCACCATCTGCTGCCAGATCTGGAAGTTTTGCAACATCATCTGTTACTACATTTATACATTTTTATTTTTTATTTAAAGGAAAGCATCAGCAGAGTTTGCACAGATACCAACATACCCTCTCTCGACACATGTACACTAGATTTGATAATGAAGGCTTTGTACAGACCGGAGAGAGAGAAAAGCACTTGGGACTTGTAGTCAATAGCAGATGAGGACATACTAGGGAATCCTCATGTGTCACGTTTGCTGGGTTGTGGCATGGCTGAGACGAAAGGCAGCCCAAGTTAATGGATGAGTCGCTAGGCTGGGTGCGCCTGAGCCCCGCCGTGCAACCCTGGGCGAGTCCCCTCACCCTCCGAGCACCTCCTGCCCACCTCCAGCCTCGGTCCAATCCAGCTAATAGCCTGCCTGCCCTGCAGAAGAGGGTGCCTCTTTTACTCTGTGCTTGAATGGCCCTTAATACAAAGGGTCCCTCAACTCAGTGGTGGCCTTTAAGTGCCACAACAATACAACTAATAATTAAGGTTACAATTTTACTGCCAAGACTGTATTATTATGTAGCATTATACCTTTGAACATGCCTATTCTCATTTCTAGCAAAGGGCTCAGCTCAGTGCTCCCTGTTATAAATCATATGCTAATTATAAGTGTAATCTGAACAGCTTTTACTTTTCTTTTAAAATGGCTGTATAGGGCATAAACTTTGTTGTGATGCTGTGTTGCTATTTTGCCTGAGGTGCCTTTGTCCTCTAGCATAGCTCCATGTGTAACGTATCAGCAAAATACTGGGAGGCCAAGAACGGAGTTTGCATAAATTGCTTATATTGCAGGATTATACCAACAGCACTATCATTACTGCTGGTAATTTGATTCTAGCCCATCCTTTGACACATGTAACTTGAAGTAACTAAGTACCCATTACGATGGAAATTCCTAAACATGCTATCAGCCTGAAATTTCACATTATTTAAAAATACCTGGTAAAAATTAAAAATGCACACTCTGTTAAATGTTCGTTTTCATCTCTACATAAGCATGAGATTGATTTAATTCTTGATGAAAAGTTGATGCTTGGAAAAACTCCGGAGCAATGAGCCAAATGCTGGCCTTGGCGAGATCCCAGTTCTCCAACAGGCTGAACATCATCTGAGCAGCGCTCAGCAGCTTAAGCCCTGTATGAGTCACTTGTACCTCTTTATTAGCAGTCCCCGGGAATCTGCCCCAAAGACAAATGTGGTATTTCTGGCAGTGCCCTTGGGCTTTGGTGGATTTGTACTGGTATAACTGAGCAGATTGGAATGGGGATGTGACCCATTTTGGTTCCAGCTAGTGACAAGTTCCATTTCAGGAGTCTTTAAAGGCCAAATCTGCACTTGTGCCAGGACTACTAAAAGCCCTGGACAACCTGCAAGTCCCACTAACACCCTCAGAATAGTGCTTTAAAGATATTTTGGGGTGAGCTGCTGTGGTGGTTCCTGAGGGAGCTGATGTTTTTCCCCTAACATGCTGCAGAGGTATGTGATCCCACAGCATGGATAAGCACTGCCATTTTGCTTCCAAGCCATCTTAAGGGCCAAACACAGCACAAAAGCACAGTTCCCTCCCTTCCCCAGTTTGCAGCAGCTGCTCTTCATTACTGCACATGTCACAACTTAGCCAACATCCTCTTATTTCTCATCCCCTCACTAGACTGTGCACAACAGACCACAGGGTCCCTGCTCACCCAACATGAGAACAGCAAATGAGGTGGGAAAGGATGCTGGAGAAGATTTGGGTTTGGGGACTGTTTTACTTTTTCTATTTTAATTAATTTGGGGGATATTTTGAGCATTTCTTGTTTGGAGATTCTTTTCTTTTCATTTTTTTCCTAACATTAAGCCAGGAAGTTGCAAGACCTGACAACCTCACGACTGTAATTTTGTCAGCAAAACATCGTCAGGAACTGCAGCCCACAATTCTTTCTCAATACTGAAAATAAGGTTCAGTGTCTTTCTTCACTTGCTGAAGACAGAGTTAAAAAATGAAACCTCAGAAAATCTGACAGTGTCACTAATATACAGTGTCATCTTTGAAACATCCTGCTTTCTTTTCTTGGTTGCAGCTGGATAAATACTAGCAACTCTGCTAAGCCATTATCACCTGTTGCAGCTCTCAGACCTCTCCTCTCTTTTCTGCCTTGCTCTAAGGAACGGATCATTACCCTTTTCCCTGTGGATAGTCCATCATGAGCTATTTTTATTCTCTCTGCAATTCCCTAACTTCCCCATGCCAAATACTTGCTAAAAGTCATCAACCTTCAGCAAAGCCAACAAATGAATCAAATCTGCTGCCAGGTCATTTAGGAGATGAGCCAGTTTAGAGTTAGGGACATTTTTTAATAGTCCCATAGTGAGAGAATATTTTAAATGCTATAGTTTTAAAAAGTCATCTCCAAACTTCTCAGAATAATTCTATTTGAGTAACAAGCTGCAGATGAAGCTTCAGAGGAGTGGCTTCCTTTAGGAACATTAGGGCTTATAATAAACCATTTTTCTCCACTTCATAGATCAGTCCACCCACCCATTCTTCCGCCCACAAGTGTAACCCTATATACAAATGCATAAGGCCCCAAAGGAGAAAACTCATTCAGAATATCCTGTCCTGGGTGCTTAGCTGAATGATTTGCATCACAATTTACAGGAACAAAATGTTTTTTGATATCTTATCATTATGTACATTGCTTTTATTTCTCTCCAACTGCATATCATTTTTTCTCCCTCCTACATTTTCATTTCCCTTCAAGCTTTCAAGCTACAGGATAGAGCTACTGAGTGCTGGTAAACTGATGCTGCACACTCCCTGTTCCCTCTGAAGCAGATGTTTAGCAAAGACGGGTGATATGATCCATGTATAGACATCTTTTACCTGTCACTCTGTGGAGGTAAAGATCTGAACACAGTTAGTATAGATTATCTAATTTTTTTTTTCCCATCTAGCTCTTTCCCTTCCATCGTTACTAGTGGATCTATAGACAGGGAAAGCAAGACACTGGGAGTTTTTCAAACACAAGGCTGTCTTAAACTGAGTTATGTTTTGGGGGTCAAGGAAAGCAGCGAGGGGGAAGCTAGCAAACTAACACTTGCTTTAAAATGGTGGAAATTAAATGTTATTCTGCAGGACCTCAAATCTATGGGACACAGGGAAATCTCACACCTTCCAGCTTTATGTGGCAGTCCTGTTGCCCAGTACAGCCTGGCTTCTGTCTCACCTCTGAAGGAGGGACTGAAATATCCTAGAAACAGGAGGATGGGCCCAGGGAAAAGGAGGAGGGACAACTGCCCTTCCCAAGAAATGGGAACACAGAGCTGGCCAGATCTGGTTAAAGAGCCTAGGAAGGCAGTTGAGAGAGGTAAAGCCTGTGTACTGGCCACAGTCACTTCTGACAGAAACGCAGCCTGCCAGGAACATGGTATTGCTTGGGGCAAGCCATTACATGGCTGGGTGGTGTGCTGCTCCTGCTGACTGTGTCACTTGGCACACATCTGGCTGACACAGCTGGATCATTTAACTCAGGTGTTTTATTTTAGTGCCTAACATAACACTGGCAAGCCACACACTATCACTGAAACCACTCTCCCATGCAGCCCCATTGAGCTTGTTGATGAGCAAACGCTTTACACACAGAACATGCAGGCACCAACTCCACCATTCGCTTAGCCCTCTCTGCTGCAAATGCAGCTTTAGCACACAGTGTCTAGATAAACTCAAAAGCTCCAGGGTTAAGTGGGAAATAGAAATCCAGTGACCCCTGTCTGGGCAAGTGAGCTTAATGACTTGTCTGCTGCTGTATGTACCAAACGTATGCTGGCAAACATCTGTCTGAGCAGCCTTTCCAAAATAAATGATTGATGGAGGCGATTTGCCTTTAAAAATGGGATAAGTCAGCTAGGAGTCCTGCTAGAAAAGGGTTAATAGGATATATGAATTGCTAGTGAGTGGAAGGGAAAGGAGAGAAGCCAGAGTCAACACCCCTTGTTAGGTGTTTACCATGTCTAATCTGAACCACTTCCGTTGCATATGCAAGGCAGATGAATTACTCTGTAAATCCTATTACTCCATGTGGATAAATCTCACATTTGAGTTAGCAAGTCTGGAGAGCTGGGGAATGGAAGCTGCTGAATGGATATTCCAGGATCAAAACAAGGGAGCACACGGGAGCCGAGAGAAGCGATACGCGTAAGCGCACTCACACATCCCTCCTCCAGCATCCTTCTTCCCTCTATCATTAAATGGGAGGGATGCAGGACGCAGGGGATCGTGTAGCAGACCGTTTGGTGACATTCAGCAGGATTTATTTCACAGAAAGAGAAAGAAAACTTTGCTGCTGCCGTTAGCTTTGCTAGGGGATTGCTCCCTTGATGCTTCAGGGTTTGTGCACTATCAGCTCTTCATACAGATCACAGACTTACTTTAAATTACACACAGTAGTTTTACAGTCATAATACACAGTGTGTGCACACACACACACTGAGAATTTTCCTTCACTAAGGAAGTTACCGCAGGTAAGTTGAACAAGACAGAATGTGAAAACAAAACCCACAGGAAAAAGACTACTGCAGTTTAGTTATTTGGGACACTCCTAACTGAAAGCCCAAGTAGTGTCAGAACTACCTTTAGAAAGCCTGCACAACAAAACCAGAAATATAACACTCAATACTGCCAGTGAGCAAGGTTTCATGTGCAAAGACACCCTCATTACAATCAGACACATAGGCACAACATACACCCATTTATTGTAGCCCTGCAAAAACATCAACAGACCGAAAAAGATACAACCTTCATAAATGTCAGAGCTCCTACACCATGTTTTCACCAGCCTTTTCAACTATTGTATCCATCTTCCCTCCACACATGGTATAAAAATAAACAAATAAAATTAAAACCCAGAGTTTTCCAAAAAAACTTGCCCAAGAGTTCTGGCAGCACCAGGGATAAAGTTTTTGCATATGTACAAAAAGAAGCACGAGAAGATCAATGGAACATCTGGCAAGCACAGCTGGATCCCTTTTCGATTTCTCTATTGATACTGCAGGGCTGGTGGAAAGTGTTCGTTCACAAGAGCTGGCTAACACAAGCGGATCTTCCCCACTGAAATTCTTTTGATCCAGAGCACTGCACAGAGCAGAGTGGTGGCAAGAAGTATTCAAAAGCTTTACGATTTTTTCATATTAAAGCACACGCATGCAGAGCTTGTTTGTAGCAGCTGCTGCTACTGCAGTTCCAGAGGTAAAATAACACACACTCTCACAGAGACATATACACACAAATATGTATCACGTCACACGTATACGTTGCATACATAGAAATACAGATACACAGAAGCAGAAGAGTTGGCAAAATGCCCTACCTGAGGATGGCTGTGTCCCCTTGCCTCACGGTGATGTTATCGGTACCTCGGGTAAAATCCACGCTGCGGACTGGCAGCCCTGTAGGGAGAAGGCAAAGCAATCTCAGTAGGACCAGCGGTAATTGTTTCCGATCAGGCTGAGCCCTTGCTACCATGGCTGGTCTTGTCGAGTTTCAGTCTCTACTTGTCTCCCTCTCTGCCTGTGTATGTGGACAGATAGATGTAGAAAGAAAAACAATAATAATAATGTACAACTCTCGCTCTGATCGACAGCCCAGAAAGGGGAGGTGATTTCACAGTCCTTCTTAGCTGCCACTTTCTCTTGCTCTTTTCAGTCTCTTGTTGGCTTCTTTCCCCACCTGGTCTTTTTTTTTTTTTTTTTAAGATTTTCAAAAAAGAAAAAAAAGTCTTAGCACAGCCTTCAATTAAAAAAGAAGGAGGAAAAAAGAAGCAAGAGGAAAAAGTCAGGTAGCAAAATAATTACAAAATAATAACAATTAAATCGACCCGTTTAGAGTGATGTAGAGAGGTGGTAAAAAAAAAAAAAAAAAAAAAGGAAAAGGAACAAGAGGAATCCTGTGCCGCCGGGCTGCGGGAGGGGATGGTCCTGTGGCTGTGCAGCCTCCAGCCCCGCGCTCCCTCCTAACCCACTTTCCCAGGCGGAGCGAGGGAGGGAGGAGGAGGAGAGAGAGAGAGGGAGGAGGGAGCCACACTCGTGAGACGGGAGCTCGGCACTACAGCGGCGGCGGCGGGCGCGGAGAGAGTGAGCCGCCAGCCGCGTTCCCCACCCCTCCCCTGGTCACAGCCGCCCGAGGCCCCGCGCCCCCACCCGCTCCTCCTCGCCGGGGAGCGGGCTGCCCTGGGGGGGACCGGAAAACGGCGCCGGGCGGGCCTCGGGGGTGGACGGCGGCTGGGGAAGGGGAGGGGTGAGGGAGGGGAGCGGGGCACTGCAGCAGGGACGAGGGGCTTGTGAAGGGATGAGGGCTGGGGGGCAGAGGGGGAAGCCACGAAGGAAAGGGGAGGAGGGAGAAGCAGAGAGGGAAGGGGATGAGAGAGGAAGAGAGGGCTGGGGAAAGGAGGAGAAAGGAGCGCGAGCGGGAAGCAGCACCGGAGAGGAGAAAGCAGGAGCCGCCAGGAGATGCTGAGCGGGAGGGAGGCACAGGGAGCAGGGCAGAGAGAATGGAGGAAGGTACGGCCAATATTCTCAAGAGAAAATAGTGAGGAAAACGGGTCTGTGGCCAAAAGTGCAAACAACTTGGCTTAGCGGTCTGAAGCCACACGCTAACTGATTTACAGAGCAGCATCCTTGGCAACTGCCTCTGCACCCTTCAAACCTTGCTTCTTCCCCTCTCAGACTTTCCCCTCGACAGATAAACAGTTGTACATCCCTCCCTCCCACCTCTCTCCACTCAGCCCTTCCCGCCCCCCACCTCCTTTCCCAGCCGGAGGGACGGAGCGGAGACAATGCCGGCATTGAGCTGCCCGCGGTGTGAATGCTCGGCCTGTCCTCCCGGCTGCCGGCGCCCGCAGCTGAGCCCCGCGCCTGCCGGCAGCAGCGCTGCCCACCCGGGAACGCTCCCGCAGCCCACATACCACCGCCACCGCAAAGAGAAGGGAGATTAAATTAATGGAGAGGAATAAGCTGTGTGTGTTACTGCTGATGCCTGCCTGCCATTTCCCCAGCCCGATCTCTGCCCTGCGGGAGGGATGAGAACTGTTTCTAGGGATGCTTCTCTAGTGTAACCCTTCTGCAGCCACAGCACGGCGGGGCTGGGACGGGGAAGCAAAGAGGGAAGGCGTGGTTTGAGAGGGGTCCAGAGAAGCAGGTGCAAGAACAGCCATGGGAGATCGGCTGAGAATTGCTGTCCTGCGGGATCACAGCGCTGCTACGTGTGTGTGCAGGAGGGGAAAAAACACTTGTACGATGCCTGCTTCACCTCTGCTCCTGAAGCCTTGTGGGATACAGTGGACACAAACTGGAGACACATAAGGAATGTCATTGTGTTATGCGAATGGCCACATGGGATCAGATCAAAGGTCCCTCTAACCCTTAGTTTTGTCTCCAAGTGTAGCCTAAAGCCAATTCTTAAGGAAGCACACAAGCACAAGAGAAGCACTGCCCCAGGGCACTTATCTATTTCCAGTGATTTGTGGTTAAGGCATGTCCCCAGCCAATGGTACTGTCTTTGTAGTTAATGGTACTTGAATGATTTTCTTTTTTCCAGGAATGTGTCCAGTTGCTTTCTGAATGCCTAGAAACTGGCCCCTGCAGCCCTGGTATGGAAAGGCCACACTGTTTATGAGTACTTAAAAAGGCCACACTGTTTATGAGTACTTAAACAATCCCTACAAGTGTTAAAGGCACAGAAATTAAGGACTAAGGTCATGACACTGCTGCTCCAGTGCCACGCATGCAGTGGCAAAAAGAGATGACTGCTTTGTATTCAAGCCAAAAAGTGAGGCAAGTCAGACACTTCCTCTGCAGGAGACCTGACACCGATAGCACCAGAGGGAGAAGAATGAGGAGCTAAAGGGGTTAATCCACACATCAGATATTCCTAAGCTATTGCAGAGAGAGATGTCACCCGACAAGGATATTGCTCTGAAGAAGACTATGCTGCTGACATCTGATTTCTGGCTAGTAACCACCACACTAGGGCAATGGACAGTGCAAGGGACAAAGATGCCATCAAGTTGCTGGCATGCCAGAAGATTGGCATCACCAACAGGAAACCCATGCACTCCTGTGCCAGAATTCGAGTACAGCTAAAAGACTTGGTCTCATATGAAGTAACCAATGAAAGAAATGCACCCCTCTTCCAAACCAGTGTTACATGGATCCTTTTTACAAGGGTGTCCCACATATGTTTCATCTACATTTAATAAGAGCTATTGTATGATAATTAAATGCCAGCAGAGTAAGGAAAACATATTTGTCGAAGATTAACTATTATGCAACGCAAGAAGCATCTGCCACCCAACTGCTAGAGCTCACTAAATATTTCCTTATCTCAGAGTATTTACTTAGGAGGCAATAACTATCCAGTTAAATCTAAATTTAATGCTTAGTTAAATATAGTTCATAGAAAGTGGCACCAATATGTTTTATACAAAGAATGACAAGGTTTCAGGGAGGGAAAAGGGAGGAATCCTGTCTCCAGACTCTCATAACATCCTGATTTGAGATGGGACTGCATGTGGCCATGCCTCCCTACAAAGAGGGGTGGATCACTGTGGACTCTGAGCTGCCTCTCAGCTAATATGGCAGTGCTGGGAATGTCTTCATCTTCTTCCGCATTTATACAATCCTCATTAGAACCACCACAGCATAACTATTTAATAATAATAATAATAATCATAATAAACAGAGAGATGAGGAAGAAATTCCCTGAGGGTCTCATAAACCTTGGGAAAAATAAAACAAACACTAAAGCTGATAGGTCTTATTTGCTTTTAGAAGCATATAGAAGCAAAAGGAAGGGGTTGCCTAGGTGTAAAAGGCCAAACAAGCAGGAATCACACAAATCCTAGGAGAGCGCCTCATGAGTAAAATAAATAATGTTATTTTTGTACGTGTTCCCAGAAGAAATAACTCTCTGGACCCATCTCCCCCTGCTGGAAGCAGATAATGAACAGCAGGTCTGCTTTCTAACTTCCCTACCCTCCGAAAACTTGAGGAAAAATTCAGGTAAACAGTTAGAGCACACAGTTAGGACACCACAAATCCTTACTGCTGCCTTTTAATGCCACTTATCAATACTCCTGGTAGGTGCAGGACTGGCAGGAATAGCCTGGCTGACCAAATTTTGTCACCATGCAGTTCAGGAACGGATGGGCAGCACAAGCCCAGCCCTACAGGTACCATATCACCCTCCTCTAATGCAAACCACTTATACCCTGTTCAAAGGGAACAGGGTGTAGAGCACCACACTGATGAACGTGGGCTGTATGGCACAGCCAGAGACATGATAGAAAGGCTTGGATGACAGGTTCAGGAAGGTGTCTGTGTTTCCACCCTATGAGTGTGGGATTGTTCTGCATACAAGCTGGAAGGAAAACAGCAGCATGAGCTAACATAGCCTGGTGAGCCCTACTTTCCCTGTGAGGGAAACCTGTTGAAGACATCACAATCTGGATACTAAGCCAACTGAAGGAGAGATGCTTCATGCTGGCCCTGGATGGACAGCCTGTGCTGAGATAGGCAGTGCTGAGATCCTCTGTGGACAGGTACTCAGGGCACCTCCGCCTACCTGTGTGGGAGCTCAGTTTTACAGATGCTCATGGATTGACACTGGGAAAGCCTGAAGTACCATCTGCTTTTCATGGAGAGCCAAGAGACGCTGAAAGCATGGACTGTGTCCACAAATAGGAATGGTTTTTTGGTTTGTTTTTTTTTTTTTTGCATTTGAGGTGGCTAAATGCAAAGAGTGATCCATGGAAACTTCACTCAATGCCAACTGCAACAGCCATCTGTATGATGTGGATGGCTGCCCTCTAGGAGCTGAAATGAGGCTTGTGAAATCACACCACAAACAACCACAAAACAGCAACTGTTCTCACTTGACTTTCAAGCACTACTAGCCACACCAAAACTGGCAAGTTGATTCCAAATATTGTTGGAATTAGGGAAAAGGCATTCTTAAACATACAAAACTGCTCACACCAGTCTCCAGATCCTATAATGACCGACACAATTGTTTAAGGGGACCGTATCATGGCTCTGTCAGCAGAGTCCAAGCATCTAGGGACTTTATTTGGGGTATCTGCAACAGTGAGCAAAAACATATGATGTTTTGTGAGCTATAACATGTTTAGTCAAGATACACTGCTGTACTCTGCAGCAATGCCTGCTCAAAGCTTCTCAGCCATGAAGAAAAAATGCAATTTTGTCGCATTGGCAGAGGAGTTATGGAGAGGAACGAGGAAGAGTTGAAGGGGTTTTGCCACACGGGGAGGAAGATTAAGAGACCATGGCAGGACAGTGGTGATCTCCCCTTCCTCTCTTCATTCCTGTACTTGCAGCTCCTACATGTACACATTTCCACCCTGATGTACAAGGGTGGCATCCCACTGCAATTAAGCATGTATGTACCACACTCCCTTAGATCTTGGGATACAGGGAGCCACAAGAGTAGGAGAAAAGGAGGAAAGGCAGGGCTAGAAGAGAAAATGAAAATCATTCAAACACATCAGATGCCTCAAGAGGCAAATTGAGGAGAAGGTGAGCATTAAATGGTAAATGCCCTTCTCATATTCCGAGAGTTCCCATAGACCATACTTTGTCCATTCCTTCACCTACACCTCCCTGATAAAGTGGTCTCTAACTATGCCAGGTCAGAGTCTGCTGAAAAGAGCAGAGAAATAATTTCCATGGCATCACTATAAGGAAGTCTGCTAAGGACAGGATGCCATCTACCAAACATGATCCTGTGCCGACTAGAACATCAATGCCACTTATTTATATCCCCAAGGCACTTATGAAGGACATGTTATAGGAAAAAATTCTGTGGTTTGAGAAAAATGTATGTATAAAATGGCTTTAATACTAGAAGTACCCATTCCTTAAAGTGCTTTAGGAAAGATATGGTTTTTATGAATATTTTGCAAGTCTATAAATTAAACTGGCTTTTGATACTGAAAATCAGAGCCAGCTTAGGGCCAAGACTCACATCCAGACATGTAATGCAAAAAGACCAAGTTTCTGCTGCAGTAAGGACCTCATTAGGTAGAAGGATTTACTGCATTGAGAGCACTCAGATAGGACATAACTGCAGACGATAACGTGCACGCACAACACCTCTTTCTAAGTGTGGCCACTGAGCTGTAACAGAACTTCCTGCCGTACAAGAACAATAGCTGATTTTCACAAATTTGTAACCTTGTTACTATGCAATCGATCTAGTTTCACAATTGATGTCCTTGCTGTGGACAATTTAGAGGTCAAGGGCCAGGCTCTCAATTGCTATAAGCTGACGTATCACCACCAGTGTCAGAAGAGCTATGCTGGTTTCCACCACGTAAACACAAGTTGTGAAGTTTATCTTCCTCTGCACTGCATGGGTAGAAAACTGTGTTATCACCTTTGAAAAAGAAAAACTTGTTTGACTGGATAAAGAGCGTGCTCTGACTTTCTAATTTAGAAAGTTTCACGTTTATTTAAAGACCAAATCTGAAGGCTGGACAGGAGGTAAATAGTAGCCTAAAGATGCCTTTTTTCATCAGTATGACCAAGCAGGATTAAAGAATTAGCACTGCAGTTCATTTGTGGTCTTAATTACTGGTTGTTACCACAGCAAGTGCTTGTAGAACTACTTAGTCATTTGTAACAGGGTCCTTCCTACTTGAGAGGGACGAGACATAGAGAGTACTCCCTTTTTGATTAAAACAAAAGTTGCCCTTCCAGCCTGATGTAAATACAACAAGAATAAAAGTTGTCAGTGGTTTCAAGAGTGTCACACTACCTTTTCCCTGAAAGATCACGTACCATTAGCGACTTCCTTACTAACACCTCAGGACTGGACTCTGCAGCTGCTCTTTGCCAGAGGGCATCAAATCACTTCAAAAGCAGGGGAAGCCACGCTGCTCAGCCACTGCTGCTGCGTGGCAGGGAGCCAAGCTGCCTGCCATCTCCTAGCCCAGTTAGCAGTCCCAGTGGGAAACTGTGGGACCTGTCCTCACAAGAAAGGCTGGCTCATGGCTTCAGAAGCAAGAAAACAGCTGATCCCAGTTCGACATTTCTCACAGAGTGAGGCGATAACCTGTGTTTTTAAGTGTGGCTATAGGAATTAGGCATGTGAATCTAGACAAGCAGTCAATACTTCCCACTGAAGATCTCTTTTTATATTTGGGAGTCCTGTTGCCTCACAAATGTCACATAACACTTGATGAGTTAGGTAGACCCAGAGTTCAACCCTAGAGGTCTTTAAATAATTTACTTCCCATAGGAAGGCAGTAGCTCTCTCTGCTTAAATCCAAAAAGTATCCACCCAAGTTGCCCCCCCCAAACTTTCCTCAGTGCTGGAGAATTACTTGTACTGCCCTCAGCACAAGTAATTAGGATTGACTTCAGAGAAGGAGACTACAATGGTTAACAGTCCCTTCCAACAGAGAAGCAGAGGTGACCTAGAAGTTGGGAAGTTCTAGCAGGAATTGGGAGATACACCGTCCCAATTTCCTCAGCGTATTTGGGTAAATCACTTAATGAGTCATTCACAGAGGCACAAAAAGTTAATCTCCCTAGGCTCCCTCTGCCCTCAGAGAAGTAATCTTCTCTTGAGGGCACATCAGAGCAGATGCCTACTTTAACTGTATAAAATTGCCCTGTCTCTCAGGGCGTGTCAAAGTTTCCAGCTACATAGCAGAGATCCTAACATAAGCTTCCAATAGTCTAAAAAGTGTGAAGCACTGAAGACTGCAGGGTGATCTGACACGATCTGACACCACTATACAGAAAGCCCCTGCAAGACACAATCTACAGAACATGCCAGGCGTGACCTATTTCTAGCCTACTCTTTAACAGGCCCCAAAACAACTGCCTGGCAGTTGCAAGGGATGTAGATCGCTGCAGACAGGAATTCTATATAACTAAGAGGTGATCAAACCCGTTCTGCTGAGCCTTGATGCATATTCGATGGCCTGCTCTGGCATGGAGTTCTCAACACAATTCTAATGGATGAGAATAATCATTGTGACAGCAATGATCTTGAAAAGAGCTCCAAAGTCTTGCTGAAATGATACATGCTACACATCCATCATTACCAGGGAATTATTTTTATTGTGAAGAATAGAGTGTGGGCAGGTTGTTGTGCCATACATTTTTGTCCATTACAGCAGCTCCAACATAGCTTTTATGAAACCTAAACCGAGGCCTTCAGCAAGACAAGAAAGATTCTCAAGATTTGTGATGTTATCAGGAGATCAGGCACTGTCAGAAAGCCTCACGTGCAACAAACAGGAAGAGAAATTTTTATGCAGAAATTTGGTAAAAAGTTCCTTTGAAACTGTGACCTGCCTGAATTCAAGCTTCTGAAAACACTTCCAGTCATTTCACTGTGTTCAGGTCTGAAAATGAGGAAAACACATCTTTAACATGTCCAGATCTTCAAGACGAAAAGCCAGCAGAACTCTCTCACAGGCAAAGACTCAGTTAAAACCACTCTTACAGGCTACAAGTCAGGGATGTCTCTGCATCAGCGTTTGGAGTTAGTGCCTGCCTAGTCTTTCAACATATACTTTTTAACATTTTACCTTTTCTTCTCATCTTTCCCATACTGCTACTCTCCTCCAACCTCCTCACCCTGATATTTTCAAGTTTATCTCCCTTTCCTAGGTTGCTCCCATGCCTCATTTCTGTCATCCTATCGGGCTGCCTGCCTTAAGGCACAGAAACTCACCCACTTCTTGAGTTCAATGACTAACTATCACACCAGGTTAAGAATTTTTCCTGTTGTTTTAACCACAAATGTTATTTCCTTTATCATCCAGCAACTGAATTGAATCATGCCTTTGTCTGCTTAAATGGTTGCCTGTTGTTAAATACTATCTCCTCGATGCATTATGTTGTATCTGTTTGAGTCTTACTTTGTACCACTTTTGTTCCTAGTCCAATACTTTGCCACAAATGCCTGACATCTGATGCCAGAGAGGGAGATAGGGTGTTTTCAGCAGCCTCTAATAGAGTTGGCAGATAAATATCACTGTCCTGGGGATGAGCCAGATAGCAAAGAAGTAGGGCCAAAGGTAGGCACTTTAGGTCTAAGTCTAAGCATACAGAAGGGGAAAGTAGAAGTTATGGGGCAACCCCAGATGTATGTACAGAGCAGTGCCATGGAAAGGGACCTGGGGGTCCTGGTTGACAGCAAGTTGAATATGAGTCAGCAGTGCCCTGGCAGCCAGGAGGGCCAACCGTGTTCTGAGGGGCATCAGGCAAAACATTGCCAGCCGGTCGAGGGAGGGGATTGTCCCGCTCTGCTCTGACCTGGGGCGGCCTCACCTTGAATACTGTGGCAGTTTTGGGCACCACAGTATAGGAAAGATATTAAGGTATTAGAGAGCAGTGAAGATGGTTAAGGGCCTTGAGGGGAAGCCGTATGAGGAGTGGCTGAGGTCACTTGGTCTGTTCAGTCTGGAGAAGACTGAGGAGAGACCTCATTGCAGTTACAACTTCCTTGTGAGGGGAAGAGGAGGGAAAGGCACTGATCTCTTCTCTGTGGTGACCAGTGACAGGACCTAAGGGAATGGCCTGAAGTTCTGTCAGGGGGTGGTTTAGGTTGGATATTAGAAAAAGCATCTTCTCCCAGAGGGTGGTTGGGTGCTGGAAGAGGCTCCCCAGGTAACTGGTCACATCACCAATCCTGCCAGACTTCAAAAAGCGTTTGGATAATACTCTCAGGCACATGGTGTGATTCTTGGGGATGGTCCTGTGCACGGCTAAGAGCTGGACTCAGTGATCTTTGTGGGTCCCTTTTAATTGTGATTCTGTGAAGCTGGAGGGAACAACAGAGGACCTGCCCACCAAGAGGTGCAGGAATAAGGTGGTTTCTCAGGGGGAGGAGGCATTTTGCTGAAGGTGATTCCACCATCTGGTTATGTCAGACAGAACCGAGGAATTTCCAGTTCTACAGTTGGATGCATCAGCCATGCAGCTGTATGGCTTATGGGCTTCGCTGCTTGCAGCAACAGGAGACCTCATCTCAGAACCACCCTGATGCCATTTCGTTCCAAGTCATGTTTAAATCAGCTTGGATAAGTCAAAACAAACCCAAGTATGGACAAATTTGCAAACTGCTCAGATGAAGCAATACCTATCAGAAAAAGCAATACTTTTCAAGGGAGAGGAATTCTTCTTTGAATCACTGCTAAAGACACTGCTAAGGCTGGGCTGAATAAGGGATGCACACATCCTGAAACAGCTTCCTAAAGCAGAGGTCTGGCGTGGGCTATTTATAAAAGCCTTTCAGATAAGATGGAGAATAGGCAGGTGTTCTCCTGGAGGAGCATAAAATCCATGTGGGAACATGATCTGGCTCAGGTCCTGAAATGCCAGCAAATGCATCCCCCCCCTACTGACAATTTACTCAGCTCAAGCAACCTGTTAGATCCAGCAGCTGGCAGGGCTTTATAAAACAAAGAGCTCACAACCCAAACAGGAATGGAAGCTTTGCTTCCTGTGAAACCCCTGGGGGGTTGTGCATAGTCCTGGTCTTCAGCAACACTTTATTACCTTCTTAATTTATACAACAGACCACTAGTTTTTAAATAATGTAATGAGCCTGCTAGCTTCTTCCAGCAGGCAGAGATCAGGGAAGGACAAAGAGCAGGTTGGGCAGAGCACTATAGCAGCTGGCTGAACAAAGGCAAGTGATGTGAAAAAATCACTAAAGTTGGATCAGACTGGAGCAGGGTAAAAAGGAAAAGACCAAAGAAAACCTTTGATGAAGAGATGGAGCTCTGAATAGGGCACTTACATGCTTCATTACTTGCCCTCTGATAGAGGAATGGACTGGAAGATGAACTCCATATACCTCCCCTGTTGAACTTGTGTAAGTTTACCTCAAGTGTTCTCTGAGAATATCTGATTACTTTTTAGCTGAAGTCATTGTCCATAACACCTTTTCACCCTATTCTTTCTGTCTGCAAGGAATCCTCCTGTGTTTGCCAGACATCAGTGGGAATCCAGGGGAGGCCTGAATTTGTGAAATGGAGGGCTCCAAGTCACTCAAGCATCTGCTTCTGGGCTTTTGGTAAGCAACCACTTTCACATACAATTATGAGAAAGAACAGTAAAAATTGTTTACTAGAGATGCTTTACAACTGGTGAGTGTATAGCATGAAGGAGCTGGCAGGAAAGCTTTTTACAGGCCTTGGGATGATAAAACCTGCTGCCAAATGCAAGGAGTTACCAGCTGATGTGGTGAGGATCTGAGAAAAAAGGAGCCTAAAGCTCAAAGAATTTTCCCATACAAGTTGTCTATCAGTGTCTGAGATGTCAAAGGCAACCCTGACAGGTTCTACAGTCGGATGCAGCGGCCTCTTGGATGAATTCTGACCCTGATATAATCAAGCAAAGCTTTGCCACCAGTTTCTGTGGGGCTACAATTTCACCTCTTGAAGTCTGCCTTTCTCTCATTCCCTGTAAACTCCTCTTGGTTGGAGGATGAATGCAACACAAAGAATAAAGCAAACATGGAAATTAAGGCACACCTTCAGATTCATGTCAATTTAACTGAATTACAACAATTTTCCAGCAAGCTCATTGCTCATCAAAGTGAGGAACAAACAGTAAATCTGGCTGGCTTCAGACAGACCCAGCATAAGCAAATTAAGTGCAAATTTCTCCTGCACCCAGCTCGTTCAGGACACCCCTGTTCTGTCCATCAACGTGCCCTGGTATTCCTGCCCGCTCTCACCATCTGCTGATGTAGCTAAGTCCTGAAAAGAAGAAGCTGCTACTACCCATGAATTTTTAATGTAGCAAGGAAAAGGCTGCACGAAGAAGAATATTTGGTGGCATTTACTCCCTATGATCAAAGCCATTTCATGTCTCTTATGTGATATTATTAGAACACAATATGAAGTGAAAGCAGTGTTCAAACTAAGGTCCCTATTCAAGAAACATTTTCTGCAGGGGAGAATGCAAGAACCAATGCCAGTAGAAAGCCCCTATTCTTACAGCCTCTGTCTGCCTATGTGTATCAGCAGGGCATCACATGACAGAAAAAGCCAAGCAGGTACTTTAAGTCCAGTACCCTCTATCCAAGCATGATGCTAAATGGGACATCCTCACTCACCTGCGAATGCTTCCCAACACCTGAAAGCACTTGTATGGCCAGCAGTAAGGGACCCAAGTCTAAAGTAACATGCCACAGAAAGAGCTGTATTTTAGGTCTCTGCTGTTACTGGTATTTGTTAAATAAAACTCACAAACCCAGCAGTTACTTCTGTACTGACCATGTGCTTGTACACACCAAGCAACCACCCAAGAGAATGTAATGCCATAGAGAGAACTGACATGACCTGTCTCTATCCTGTCACTAGCTGAGCCAATCCACCAGTGCCAAGAGGCAGATGAAGACCATACAGGAAAATCTGTTAAGCACCCAGACAGAAGGAAGGAAATTTTCAGCTAACAGGAAAGAGGTACTGGGGTTCAAACAGATTTGGCTCTTTGGAAGTATAGATTAATTCCAGACCTTTCCTTTTCTCTTCTCTACTAAAGGACATAAAACAGTACATATACTAATGTAAGTTATTGAAAAGCTTCTTCCTCTGACTTCAGACAAGCTGTCTGCATATCCCTGACAAACATGGATGCATGAGAATATTCCCCTGGGAAATATCTCCACTAGCTGAATATGATGTAATTACAAATTGTCCAGTCTTATCCACCATCATTCAATCAATAACAACACTCAGACACCAAGAGGCCACACTGATCAGACTCCTAGCCACCAGCAATGTATGGATCACACTCACTGTTGGTCGAGAACTTTCTGAAACAAATCCATCCACTATTGGTAAGTGTTTGATGAGTGCTTCGTGAAAAGCCAATGCCTTGTTCACAATATACCTTTGATGGTACTGAGGATGCATTGCTCACACCAGCTGAAATTTTCAGCCTCTATTCCATGGCTTAAAGATGGAGATATCTGTAAGTAAGGGTCAAGGTTCAAAAAGCGTTGAAAATATTTGCCCATTGAGTCACACAGCTAATACAAGACTTGAATGCTCACTGTAAATCATTACACCAACACATTTGCACTAATACCACACAAGCAAAGTCAAAGGAACCACAAGTGAAGCTCAAGCGAAATTTAAACATTTTGGTGAACATAATGTCTGTAAATGAATTCTGAGAGCCATCATGAAAATATTTACATAGGTAACAGGAAGCCTCTGGATGGCCCTTGCTGCTTTTTTCTTCTAAGCTGGACTCCAAGAAAGCTGGGGATGGGGTTTTTACAAGGGCACATTGTGATAGGTAGGTTTAGATTAGACATCAGAAAGAAATTCTTTACTGTGAGGGTGGTGAGACAGACACTGGACAGGTTGCCCAGAGGAGCTGTGGATGCCCCACCCATGCACAAGGCCAGATTAGATGGGGCTTTGAGCAACCTGGTCTAGTGAAAGGTGTCCCTTCCCATGGAATTGGGTTTGGAACTAGATAGTATTTAAGATCCCTTCAAACCCAAGCCATTCTATGATTCTATGACTCTGTTAAAGGCTCTGTACTGGACAGCTCTTTCTATGCCACTGTGCAAATCAAGCAGTACTGATTGAAGCAGAGAAAAGCCATGAACACTCAAAAATGTCCAAAGAAAACTACAAGAAATCAACACTTAATATATAATGTGTCTGCAGTCCCTCAAAGCACTGCAATGAGAAAGCTCCATGAAGCAGAAGTTCTGTTCATATACAAGAAAGCAGGAATGTGTTATGGCTTAAATCTCTGGAGTGAAGAAGGTGGTTTGCTCTTTACTGCCACAGAGAATTGCACAAAGGATTTAGGTTTCACAGAGGGTGAACTCTCCCCACTCCACCTGCACAGCACAGCAGAGCTGAGGGTGATGTACCAGGCACTGCAAATCCATAAGGAAAGAAACTGGTGAAGGAGGGTCAGGGTACAGTCCTTTGTGGAAAGGGGCATATGACACCATCATGCCGTTTGTGTGCGTGAGTGCAAGAAAGGTGAGATCGGCATACAGGATATTCCAACCTACTGGGATGACTGAAAAGAACAAATATTAAGTTTTAGGCTCCATGGCCTTTTTGTCAGGGAGCAATGCTTACGACAAGAAAACAAACAAAATCAGCTTAGATAGAAAGGGCAAAAATGCCCATATTTCACCCTGAAATCAAGACTTCCATATAACTTCCAGCATGATCCTTCAGCTTTCTAAAGATCTCCTCAATATCAGGAGCCAATCTTAAAACACACTGTTTGAGCACCTTGGCCAGGGCAGACTCAATGTATTGATGACTGAGGAACATACAGTGTACTTTTAGTTTACTAGATGCATTCAACTCCCTACAGAAAGATTCAAGATGTCATCAGTATTGGACAGATGACCCTTAGGTGTGCAGTCAAGAGCTTTTACAATGTGAAGCTGGTGTCCATTGTTTCTAGTTCCTGTAGTATCTTTCCATAAAACTGACAGTGTTTGGATAGCTGTAAGGGAGATGGATGGGGTTGAGTATACAGAGAGAAACATTTTGTGATTGGAATGTGATTATCGAGCTAATGAAGCTCTAATGACAAATCCAAAAAGGATGTACGAGCTGCTCAACGTTGTCCGATTCCCTGAATCCAGCTCTTGTCTTCCTCAATGTTCTGGTTTTGGCTGGAATAGAGTTAATTTTTTTCTTAGTAGCTGGAACAATGCTGTGTTTTGGATTCAGTATGAGAATATGTTGATAAGATACCAATGTTTTGGCTGTTGCTAAGTAGCGCTTCCCCTAAGTCAAGGACTTTTTCATTCCCCATGCTCTGCCAATGAGAAAGTGCACAAAAAGCCATGGGGGAGCATGGTCAGGACAGCTGATTCCAACTGGCCAAAGGAACATTTCATATCATACAACGTCATGCTCAGTTTATATACAGTTGTGGAAGTTATCCAGAAGGGGGGCTGATTGCAGTTTGGGGATGGGTTTGGCATCGGTCAGCGGGTGGTGAGCAATTGTGTTATGTGTGCATCATTTGTTTTTTCTTGGGTTTTATCTCTCTCTTCTTTTTATTACTATTGTTATTATATTGTATTTTGTTTCAGTTGTTGGACTGTTCTTGTCTCAACCCATGAGTTTTCCTATTTTTTCCCCCTCATTCTCCTCCCCATCCACTGTCCTGGTGGAGAGAGGTGACCAGGCAGCTGCATGATGCTGCTGTCTGGGGTTAAACCATGACACTTGGTTATTTCACCAGAGTGGAAGAGATTGCCAAATACTAGCATCCCCCTGAAAAATGCAAAGCTGTTCTGATGACTCATCTGGCAGCTACAGCAACTACTTCATATTAATACTAAGTCATAACACAAAACTTTGGAAAATTAGGGTAAAGGGAAATAGATGTTAAAACTAGGAAATGTTTCAAAAAAACCCACCCACCCAACCAAACCAAAAAACAAAAACAAACAAACAAACAACAAAAAACTAAAACCCAAAGCATTCAGTATTATTTGTCGATTCCTTCCATTTGTCTTAGACCAGACAGAGAAATGATTAATGCTTTCTCATTATTTTGTAACAACATTTGGAATATAAGCAATGAAAAGTTAAAGAAGAAAAACCAATGTAAAAACATTTCTTCTTATTCCCTCATCAGACATCTTCAAAAGAAAATACAAAAAGCCACAGTAAGACTTATATTCAATCAAAAGAAAGGAAAATCCCAATTAGGGCGTGCATTTAGAATTTTAACTTGGTATAGATGTTCTTTTAAGAAAACTATTCTTACTGGCTCTGTTCGTACTGGGATTTAAGAAGTGCAAAGAACACATATTTAGCTAGCTAATGTGTATTAGCAGCTTAGCACAAATAAGGCAGTATGCTTCCATGATGTATTAAAAATCAGCTAGTTAAACCTCAAGCTACTTCTTGCCATTATGCTTAACGTATGTTAAAATCATACTGTCTCGTTTTCATTAGGCTGTTAATACATGCCCCCAAAGACAGCTTCACCTTAAAGCTCCCATGAGAAAGACCTAAAGGTTTAGCTCTGTTGGCAAAGCCATCTTAAGTTGACATTCTGCTGATGCGGCTGTAACATACTTCCTGTCTCTTCACTCCCCCAGTAAACACTTATGGTAAAAAGATTACAAGGCCAGAGAGCTGCACCTGCACTTTGGCTACAAAGTAGTGTCACATTCAGCATCCTGTGTCCTCATGCCTACGATTAGAGCAACAAAGGTCCAAGACATGGACCTGATCCTGGGCACAAGAAAGTGGAGGCCAGCCTACCAGGTTGGCAGAATTTCATGTACCGCTTGTCCATTCACACAGACAAATTGAGGCTTATCCTGAAATTGTCTTGTTTTGGGTCATGACTGCTGACCATAGCGTAGGAAAGAAAATGCTACTTGTCCCAGTACCTGTGTGAATCCATCCTGATTTTTCTTTCCTAAATTAAAGCATTCCATAAGATTTCCCCAAATCTACAAGTTACTTTTACATGACTCAGATTTAGATTTTCAACATTAATTCCAAAAGAAAATTCCCTGCCTCTAAGGTATGACAACGCATTAAATATACCCACTGCCCTTTCAGAAAAACAACCGGTCCCCATATAGTCATCGCTTTCATTGTGCTGTTTCTCTGGGTGACTTACTGAAGAAGAAATTTTATTTTCTTCTGCCTTTTTACTTGCTCAGGTGGGACAGTCACCTGGATGCCACCAGGCCAGAGACCTAGTTGGTGAGGCCTAGCGGTGCCTAGTCAGGCACCAAACCACCATCAACAGAGTATAAAAGGGGCTCTTAAGGTCCTGGTGACACATTTGCTGTGTGTACTTCCTCTGCTTTACAGCTGACTCACAGGAGAACGACCAGGTTCTCTCCAGAACAGGAAAAATAACTGCATATTATCTCTTTAAAAGCCTCATAATCCTCAGGCAACAACTGAGTAGTAACTGCAGTGACGGGCAAAATCTTTCTCCTTCATATTAATAAACCCCAACACAATATTACTGCTTGCTGCATCAAAGGCTTTTACATAAATGACCTTTTATTTCTTTTTACACTGAAACAAAGAATACACGTGTGGAAGGACATGGATGTTAAAGACTTTGCTTAGGTTTCCATTTGTGCATCTTGTTGGCTTTCGAAATAAATAGAAAGCAAACAAAGAGTGCAAATGGGGGAAAAGCAAATAATCTCTATGTTTTAATGGTCTGACATGTCATTTTCCAGACCATTCTAGATACTTTCAAGAAGAAAGCATCTTCTCCAAAAAAGTATCACGGTTACCTTTTTAAGGAGACCAACTGCCCAGTGTCACTCTTGAGAGTCACTGCTTGCCTTATGCTGACACAGGGACACACAAAGCCATGAAAACAAGGGAGTGACCCACCAATGCCAGCTATGTCTTCTGCAAATGCTTTTTCTCTAGATGGTACAATGCAATTGTGAAGTATTCTGCACAGTTTCATCTTATTCCCATAAATTGCATAGACAGAAAGAGCCTGCTCCAAAATGTGGCACCTGTGGAACTGAGTTACCCACTCATGTCCACTGATGTCCTTACTATGTGGCAGCTTCTTATCCTATGGGGAATGGCTGCTGGGTGATATGAATACCTCTAGATCACTTCCACAGATGTCCTGGTTCATATTTGGGTTGTAGATCAGGTCACTAAGTTGGAACTGCAAGGTTCCTTTCCCTCAGTGACATCATGGCACTGACAGTTCTACCATGACAGCAGAACACACTAGATAGGTTAGTGCATATTTGTTTGCCTGGTCCTAAGCCCTCCCTTAGAATATACATTAAGCTCCAGCCAGTACTGCCTTACCAGGTGGTCTATCTTTGCTGGGGGACCTTAGGTAAACCAGTCAGATTTTTACTGGGTAGTTTTGTAGGGACAAACACATTCCCCAGTGTAGCCATGAGGTTCCACTGACATGACACTGGCCTTGCACGAGCATGATGCCTTATGGGGAGCTGTAGCACAGCCAGGCAGAATGGCTGAAAAAAAGAGAGCACTGAGGCCTTTAAACTACAGGTCCCATGACAGCCAGGGATAATGACGGGTAAAGAAAGGTTTTCTGCAAACTGGTTAAATTAAAAAGTAGTAGTAGTCGTCTGTTTGAGCTGACTAGAAACACAGTACTTCATTTAGACCTTCCCAGAAAACTGATAAAAGGTACTTCAAAAATAATAAGAACAGTAATAATAAAAGAGGTGAAAATCACACCATTCCCAAAGTTTTGTAAACCATATTTTCCATTTTAAATCATGGTACACATCAAATTTCAGAGAGCCTTACCCTTGCTAGCAGTTCCCACTATTTTATCTGTAGTATCTAACAACTGGAGCTTTGCATCTCCTCTCTTCATTACCATCCTGATAATAACATCCTGTACAAATGCAGGCAGATTTGAACTTCCATCAGAGAACTGTAGCAGCTGCTGAGCAGGGAGAGGATTTTATTTTTTTCTTTCTTTTAAAACAATTAAAAAGAAGTATCTGACTGTTTCTATGAAAACTGTGGACTGGACAGCATCTTTTAAAAAAACATCACTGGCTGAAAACTGGCAGTCGCTCCGTCAGTATGACAGAATAATTAAAACCAGTATGACAATAATTAGCACTTCTATAGTTCTTTTCATCCATGGATATCAAAGCACTTCACAGAAACAAGTGCAGCTACCTCAGTTTTTAAAGCTGAGCTTAGAAAAAAACCAAATCAGAACTTATTCTGTGTGGAAAATTTCAACAACTTCATCACTATTCATCCTAAATTAGAGAAAAGAGTTGAATTATTTTTTACAAATTTCCAAAATCAAGAATGCTTAAAAAAAGTGCCACGGTTGATTAGGAAATTTTGGTGGGTTTGATGGAACCAAACATTCAGCCATTCTGAATTTAGTACATTTTTGGTTTTTTGAGTCTTTCAACAATACATCTGCCTTTGGGAAGGGAATGCCTCCTGGGAGCCGTAGTTCCTGTTTTTCCACTGAACTTGATAACTCTATTAGTTGGGCGCTGCCTGGCCCCATCCTGCCCTAAGGCTGGGCCTCCCTATCCTACTGCTCTGCAGAAAAACATCATCAAACTATTCCTTACTGCCTCTACTGAGCTCCTGAATGAGAGGCACTGACTGCAGCAAGGAGGGCTGGACAACTTAGTGAAGAAGTAAATATAAAGCTGAATAGCCCCAATAACATGCTTTAGATGCCAGTCCAACTCTCCTTCTATGAGTCAGTAAAGCATCCTACAGTAGATTTGACTTTTTGGGATGAGTTCTTTCAGGTCAAGTCTGTGTACAGGGAGTTGAAGGAGGGTTTTTCTGCTGCAGCTGCCACCTTGGGTTTATGTCTGCAGCTGATATGGTCATCATGTCCACTTGTTCGCAGCTTACAGGGTTGTTCTTTCGAGGACTGGCCTGTCTAGAATTGGCGGGGAAGAGGAGGAAGGGTCATGATTGCTACTTACAGATGTCTCACCTCAAATTAAAGCTGCTAATATAACTTGACAGAAGGTGGGTTACATACCCAGATGCTTGCTGATATGGCACCCTTCTCTGTAAGTTGCATAGTTTTAATATCAGCAATGCCCCATGACTCCTCTCAGCTACCATGTCGGGTATGACAAAGAGCTTCCTCTCCAGTGAGGCTGGAAATGTGCATGGGACCAGAGGAAGCCTGAATAAGCTGCTGCTTTTCTAGGAAGGCCCATTTACATTTACTGCATTTCTAGAACTGGCCTGAATGTTTCAATGCTTTACTTGTGCTCCCCTTACACACACACTGGGGCAATTTATCTTGGTAGTCCCAACTACTACAATACTGAAGGGGGGACTTTGATAACTGATCAAACAAGACTAAGCTGATTAAACTTCTGCTGTTTTCTAAGACTGTTCCTTTAATAATTTCAGAGCCACAAACCTCAGGGAGATTGCAGGTTCATGAGGGAGAAATCAAGGAGAAGCATTTAACATTGCTACTAATTTAGGTAATGCTACTAGAACCAAAGTAGACGTTTGCAGGCGCAGAGCATGTGGCAATTGAACAGTATCAAATTCAGCTGATTATTCATGATTACACATACAAGCAGTTAACTCTTTAAACCTAACCTGGTAAAACAGGATGGCCAGATGTAAACAAACATCACCCTGGGGAAAATCAGGTCAAAGTCTACCCTTACAAACATACCTTTTCCCTGTATTTTAGTGTACTATACAGATTTTTATTTTTTTTCAAAAATGCTTCTGATACTATGTCTGATTGTAAAAAACTGACATACATTATGGTGACTCATTCCAAGATGCTTATTGTATCAGCCATTTACATGTCTGTCAGATCTTGTAACTCAACACCCGAGTTACACACATAGCACAGCTTAACCTCACTGGGTGAAACCATCCAAAACCAATTCCAGCAAACAACCAAAGCATTATTGCATTTAAATAAATAAATAAATATTTCTGGACAAAAGCCTAACTTGTAAAAGGCCTCTCAGGCCTATATTTCTCTACTTGCATATTTGCACAACTGAAGAAAGAAACAGGACTTTTCCCCGTATCTACCTCTAAGCAACATACTCCATCACCTCAAATGTTGATAGCTGCAAAGGAATGGAGGACAAAGACAGAACTGCTCTGAAGATGACTTGGGACTGACGACTGATCTGGCATTTTTCGGTTGTAGGACAAAGTTCCCAGACACCTTTGTGAGTAGGGGCAGGTGGATGGGACTGCCACTGTTGAAGGCTATCCACTCTGTAACAAGACATGTATTGAAGGTAATTTGAAAATCTCCCTAATTTCTAGATTTAACAAGTGCATGATGCCTGACTCAGACGTTTAGTTCTCAGTTAGGAAACATGGAGCGGATGCTGATGCTTAGAACAATCTTTTATGTGAAATGTATACGTTCGTCTGTCAAAACATAAATAATGTACTGGGACAGTGTCACCTTGTGGTTGTTTGCTGACATAGCGGCCAGCCGAGGGGATACTCCCTGTACCTAACCCCCTCGCCCCCAAAAGCCTTTATTCAGCACTGTCAACCTTGCAAATTTCCTTTATGGTGAAATAGGACCTCCATGATCTGTCCACTCTCTACCCTCCATGCAGGTGTTAGCAGCTTTTGCACTAATGGTTCTGAAAGTCCTCACAGAGGTACAAAGGCATTAAACAACTGGGACAACTCTACAACTTGCACTGGCTTCAGAAGTCTGGGAGAGAAAGATGTGTGAAGAAGGAAGCTGCCAAGTTCCTAAATGGGAGCTTTGACTTTAGGCAATAAAATTACACTTCTCCCTTTTTGAATCTCCTGATGTGCAAGGTAAATTCAAAGGACTGGCAGTGGATTTTGAAAACTGTTGTGTAGAAAGAGGAAAAAATACAGCTGTAATCCAAAGCAAGGAAATTCAGACACCAAACTGTGCTCTTAATGGAGAACTAATGAATGTTAATTAACCACCAATTGACAAAAAAACATATTTACTGTAGTTTAACAGCTCTGCAAATAAGCACAAACTCATTTACACATGTTTAAACCTTAATAAATACATTTGCAGTCACTGGCCGCTTAAGTTGATTTTCAAACTGTCCCTTATAGTAAACATAAAAGGGTACATTTGGTTGCAAAAGTTATTACACATTAATTAAACATCAGCTCATTGCAGAAAACTAAATAAGTTAATGGCAAATGACCTCTTTCATCAATACTGGTTTATTACACAGCTATTAAGAGCTGTACACAAAAATGAAGAAAAAGCACCATGCGATTAAGCTTTGTCTCTGTGCTGTCACCCACACCTTTGCAAAGCTCTCGCTGATAAGGGAGGGTTCCCCAGGCACTGTGACAAGTGAGGAGGGCCAGCATGTCATGCAGTAACATACTGCAGGCAATGCTCTAAGCAGCAGGTTTCTTCAGTGCAAAAAGCATGCAACAGAATTTAGAAAACTCATTTTGAGCAGAAGGCATGGGATGGAAGAGTGTGTAGTGACACTTAGGAGGAAAGGTGGTGTGAAGAATACTTGCAGAGTTTTCATTTTCTGAATTTATTTCATTCAATCCTGTGAGCCTTTCATTTGATTCCTTTTTCTGGCTTTCTCAGTTTCGACAATACCATCTTCTCTTCTGCTGCTACATTTGCTGTCCATTCAAAATGGTGCAAGAACTTTCTCTGCAGCTTTCACTATGATCCTGCATTCCTTCTCTTGTCCTATTCCCTGGTATATCCCTTAAGGTTGCTTCTAAACTACATCTGTATATTTTGCCCTAAAAGCACTGCACTCACTTCCCAAAGGTCTGTAACAAGGGTTAAGCCTTTAATGGGTGTTAAATGCTCTAAGATCCCCTCGCAGAAAATTCTGGACTTAAATAAAAGATAAACATCACCTCCCTTTCGTGTACTTCTTTAAGGAACACACAGCATAAAACCAAGTCAAATGGTATTTATCCCAGGTTGGTTCATTCTCCAATGCTGTTGCAGAAGCCTCCAGTGGAGGGAGCTTAAAATAACTAAAAAAAAAAAAGCTTTACTTTCAAGAGACTGACTTAATTAAGTCATTGTTTTGTATTTATACAAAAAAAAAGAAAAAAACCTCAGGAAAGGAGAAAAGGAAATAATCAGCATTCATCAAATGGGAAAAGTCCAGATCAAACGGTGAAGAAGTGTTTTCAGACTTTGAGAGAATACAAATAGTGTGAAATAGAAAACACAAATTAAATTAAGAATCATAAAATTTTCTCTGTTTGCACAGCTCAGGCAACACTGTCTGAAGCCAATTTATTACCAGGCTCCACAACAAATAAGCTCACATGATTCCCACACTGAAATAACCTTTACTCATTTCACAATAAAACAACCATAGGGGTCTGGTAAGCAAAGATGAATTATAGCTGCTTGTCAGAAATAATTATGATAATCCCTCCCACTCCCACAATATCTGAGGATTATAACCACCTTTACAGACAGCACAGAACTCTCAAATACACAATGCAACATAGCAAAAGTATGTCATCAACAAGTTCTGAGATGGAGAAACTGAGGCACAGGCAGAGGAAGTTAATCAGTCCACAGCCACAGCGTTACTCTGATCCCTGTTCCCACCTTGGCCTCAGTCCCTTGAGAGTGGAAACGATTCCACTGATTTCAGTGGACTTCTTTCGTTTTACACACTTCTGTCACAATCTCAACAGATGGACTGCAGCTGCACTCAGGCTCTGTGATTACGGGCCAGTGTCCTCTTGTGCTACACAAAACAAACTGAAAGAGCCGAACAAAACAAGATTTCCCTGTCCAAGAGCTTGCAAAGGAGATGAGACTGCAACCCTTTGTGTTTGACTTGGTAATTGTGCCTGTATAGGATGGATCTGTTATTATCTGGCAATCCTCATGGATTGAGGACCTTCATGGCTGGGATGAGTCTTCTCTAATGTTGAGGGTATGTGTTGCATTCTAGTGATTGAATTTATGGGAAAGCACAGGCTGAGTTATCTCCTCCAAACTGTGCAATTTCCCCTTCAGCATAAGGGGGCAACACCCATGTTTGTGAGAACTGAAGCAAAAACTTATTTTTAAGTCCTTTTATGTGTTTCAAGGGTTTTGCCTTTGGTAGAGCCTTAGCACAACAGAATTCTGGCTGGTCCACATCAAGTTCCCTCCAGGCATCCACAGGCTTGGCTGCAAAGCCTTCTCTTTGATAACCCAGACCTTTCCTAACTGTGGCCCTACCTCACATTCAGCTTTCCTGCTGAGGCTATACCATTAAAAACCAGAAGGAAGCAGAGCAACAGCAGTGCTTTCAGGAAAGTGATACCTCTGCATCTGGTGTACTTTAAAGGCACCAGACTGTTCTGCGTTCACAAGGCACAACTCACATGATATCTGTCAGCCAAAGACATCCAAGGCAGTTGTGCCAAGCTGACTTTTTCTTCTCAGTTACAGACAACTGTGAAGTCCCTCTCTTTCCCCAGATGTTCTTGCATGCTTCATTGCAAAAAAATAAGTGTCTGTCAAAACCACCCGTGCCCGCTCCCAGGGAAACAGTAGCCAGGGGCAAGGTGTGTGGGGGAGTGTCATTTTTAGAATCTGCAGCCTCATTAAAGTAATTGGCATCTGGACTCGATTTTGTAAGCTCAATGCCAAAGGGGCTGATGGGGTAACTAATGCTGTGGAGTCAGAGCCAGAAACTGCATAGCAGGCTTCTGAATGTGGTCTCTGGCAAGATCTATGCAATGAAATGACATTATGGCTTTGCCATACATTACATGCAAATTAGAAGAGGTTGGCAGCCATGCAACTGGCATACCATAGCAGCAATCATCCTTACAGGATGTAGAAGGCAAGGCTATTCATACTCAACCCAGCAGAGGGGTAGGAAAGGGAAAGATGATGCTCGCACAATACACCTGCTTGCCTTCTTTCCCCTCTGAGTGACCTAAAGGCTTTTCCCAGTGCACAGCCCCTGGTGTTCCTACCTTATTTTTCAGCCTTAGCAGAAGGTATGATTTTTTTTCCTACATCTGTCCAAAATTCCCTTCAAATGTCTGCTGTTCTCTGTCTCTGCTTCTCCCAAAGTATCCTTGCCTTAGTGCCGAGTAGCTGCAGGATATGAACAACAAAATGTCTGTCTGCAGGTGCTGAGAATTGATAGATGCAGACAGCTGGCTGGCCAGCCGGGACTTCACCTGCTTTACTGTTGATGAACTGCTCTTTCTGTACTTTAATTGCTTTTAATGTTTCCCCCACTTAGGTAGGTATCTCCTCCTCTTTAACCTTTTGTATTTTCTCTGAACTGTTTGGTCTACAGAATCTACACCTAAGCTTCCCAAAATCACACAGTATACTCTGATGACAGACGACAGATTCCAACCTCGTGGTTCCCTATTTTCAAAGTCATGAGTACTAATAATTTGGGCACTCATTCCTGCTATTTATTGTTCTTATTGTTCTTGTGACTGCAGGGATTCGCAATTTCTGGGGTGTAGAGAGACAAACTAAAGCAAAAATATACAGAAACCTAAGCCAGAGCTCTTGCTACAAGATTACAACAAACTCGCCCAAAGCCAAATGTCTTCTTGATGTCAGCAACTAGGTGAGAGTGATGGCATTTCTTGTTCATGTCCTTCCAGTATAGCACTTCCATTATTGTTATATCAGACCGCTAATCTTACCAGAGTGTCTCTTTCAAACAAGCAAGGTAGGTTCCATTAATAAAGGATTTTAATGTGGGTACTCTAGGCTTGATAATTCCAAATGTCCAGCCTGCTACCCATCAAACTTGCCCCAACACACCATATCTCACACTGCAGGGTTTCACAAGGCAACAGTCCCAAATGGTTCCACAGGCTGAGCACAGTCAGACACGATCACACTCCAAGACTCAAGTTTGCCATTTGCAAGACAACCCAATGGCCTTTCAAACCCCCTATTCTCCACAAGACACAACTGAGGAATCTCAAGGCAGAGAGAAGGAAGTAGTAAGCAGTCTGCAAAGAACTCTGTTTTAGATATTCAACATGAACATTACCCTGTGTGTTGGATTAATGCACCTAATCATCAAAATGTTGAATCTAATACAGCTATCCTTTTTTTTCTTACTGCCTGCAGTGCTGCTGACTACACTAGAAAGCAATATTTTAGTCTAAACCAGTTTAGGTCTTTAAAGGACCTCTGGATCAAGTCCAGCTCCTTGCTACTGCAAACAATTTCATTACAGGCATTTTCAAAACCTGCAATGGGTAGCAAACCAGAGGGCTTAAAGGAGTAGAGGAAAGAAATCCTGCTCCTTTCTCATGTCAGTAGGAGCACTGTTGCCTTCTGGAACAGCTAACAGAAGAGGTTGGGATGCTATTTCTCAGAAACAGCTTGTGTTGTCTTCTCAAGCCCTGTTTCCAGTCTAAGGGATATCTCATTACAATACCAGTGATGGGGTCAGGGAAGCAAAGTTCCTCAGATAACCTCCTCCACTTCCAACAGTGTTTGTGCCTGTGGAAGGAAAAGGGCCCCTAAAAGGCAGCAATGATCAAAGTAAGCTTAAGCGAAGAGTTATGTTGCATTAGTGAGACTGATAGAACAAGAGATGGGGATAGCCCTTCACTAACTAAAATCAGTGTCTGTCTCCCAGTTGAGATATGTCTGTGCTGCAGAAGTCTATAAAAAGAAGTATGAAGCACCTGAGTCTGTATTTTACCTTGTCCCATTCAGAAGGCTAGAGAAGGGAACATCAAGAAGACATGACAGGCAATGGCTAAAGGAGTTAAACTCCATTTAAAAAGTGCTTGAATAGCATTTAAAGGTAATATTACTAGGATAAATAATTGTCCAGTGGTCAAGTGAGAATTCTGAATCAATAATTGAAATTTTGTGCAAGAGTGATGCCCGTGTTGGAGTCAAGAAGGCCTGTATCTCACGTGGGGTGGGGCAGGGGTATATTAGGTGTAGATGTTGCAAAAGGGGCACTTTGACCATTCCAGGCAGTAGGTTGCCAGACGGGGCCGTGGCAGATGTGATGTTCTGGAGTCATGCAAAATTCAGAGATTATTATATTGATACATGACAGATGTTACAGAAGCACCGAATATTCAAAGACAGGTGCATTACCTTTATAAATATTACATTCACCCTTCTGGCTTTTTTAGTGATTATATCCTTGGTTCTGTAGGTAAACCAAAAAAAGTTTTCTGCACATCATGACACCCTGCAGGGGGCTTAACTTTCTCATGCAGAGAAAAAACAAAAGTAAAAAAGTCATTTAACTTTTGACCAATATCAAGCAAACCATGAATGCCAAAGTCATGAAACAATATGAGCTCCTGACCAGACTCAAACATCTCTGACTTGAACAACTGGCTAGAGTCTCTTTGGGAACATAAGCTCTACCTGCATTGTGGAACATAAGAGCTTTCCCCAGGATCCTGGTGCATGCCCAAGTCATGACAAGATACCTACACATTATATTGCTTTCCTCTGTTTGATTTTTCAGTTAGTTCCCTTTTTTTTTTTTTCCTTTTTCATGGAAAGGACAGCCAGGCCAGTAAGCAGATGAGACTCGTGGCGTACCTGGGCCAGGCAGAGGGCCACAAAATGCATGTGTCCTGAAATGTAAATTAGACTTTGACAACCACCTTCAGAGCTTTGCAGATTTATATTATTTTGAGTTAGGGAGCTGATAATGATGGAGAAGACAGTACAGAACTGCTACACAGCATCAGTTTTGGTAGATTTTGGTGGCAGTCAACATCTTGCCAAGAGTTGAAGAGCCACTCCCTCCAGCAGCACCTAGGTCAGACTTGGGGTCTCCCCTTGGATTGCTTGGCCATGGATGAATCCATGGATTTTAGTGGGTATGGGCCCGTGGCATAGAAAATACTGTATTAGACTCAAACCTGCTCAGAGCCTCCCTGTGTGCCGCACATTGTGTGGTGCCTGAGTCATCATTTACAAGTGTTATTTCCACAGGCTGCTGTTTTCCAACTGACTTCACCCTGACTCCTACTGCTGCACCAGATATCCATGCAAACAAAAGCTTTGTCAGAACACAGAATCTACCTTCCTTATTGCCCATTTCACATTATTAACCAGATACCCACATCAGCTAAGGAGATGCATTTTCAGCCAGTTCCCTCTCCAGTCCAAAGATTCTTCTGAAGTTCATTAACATTTGTACTGTAACTACTGTTGAGCTTGCCACATTTCCAGTCAAGATTTCAAACCAAATGAGGTTACAAAATAATGTCTTAATAGAGAATGCATGGTAATTTATATATTGAAATTAAAGATTAAACCTTAATCTTAATTAAATCTCACAAAAGTTCAGTAAAGCTGCCCAAATTATAAAATATAAAAAGATGTATTGATTATTTGAGAAATGGAAATCACATTTAATAAATACAGGAGTGAGCCATTAAGGGAATGGAGAGATCAGAAAAAGCACTAACTGGTGATTAAAAGAAGATAAATATTTATTAAATGTTGCTGTGATTTATTAAGGCATGTTGGGCTAAACAAATGTAATTTGATATCTGAATCATATCTCATTCTGATACAGTCTTCATTAAATCTGAAGTCTTGGCTTTAAATGGATATCATATGTTCCCTTCAGTTCTTAATCTCTTTGAAATATCAGTTTGATGCTGTGGAAGACGTTGAAAGTCACAGAGACTGAAGTCTCCTGAGTATCAATGAGGTTGTTTTGCACTACAGGTGAGCAGTCAACTTCCCATTCCACAGTGCCTTTTTATCCAGGCCCTGTTGCAATTTGGCACTGTCCCTTGGTGACAGGGCAATGTTCAGATTTTAAAGCCATTCTGTCAAAAGGCCAGACAGGAAGAGCACGACTTCAAATTTCAATCAGTCCTCCAACAACCAGTGTGGAGGTCTGAGGCAGAACACCTTCACTGGTTTTAAAGAAGGAAAGCTGACTCTCACACTAATGCAGTTGCTGCCCAGCAGAACATTAGTGGAGGTCCTGTATGAGAAAACATCTAACCCCTTCATACACAGTAATTAGTCTAGCACCAATTAGCTCTGTTGATGTAGCTTTCCAGTTGAGATGTTAATCATGCAGGAACACAGAAATTCATTCTTCCAAGGTTCAGAGAGCAACCTTATCTTTGGCCCCTCGCAGAGGGAGGCAAGGATCTGGTAGATCATGGCACTCCATGCGCTTGAGGTGTTTGGATAAGAACATTTCTTCATTTTAGACAGCAAGTTGTCTCGGTCTTAAATGCATTCTCACACACTCTTTTCAGCCTCTGTTTAGAATAGGAGCTTCTTGTTGAAAATTACTGGCATAAATGAATTGCTGCTGATAATTAAATTTGCACAGAGTTAAAATTAAGTGCCAGTGCTCTTTCCCAGTGCTACACTTAGTTATATACTGTTAGTGAGAGTCATTGCCCATTCACTGCAAACCTGAAAAAAGGTTGTATGGAGAAGTAGCAATTGAATTCCACAAGTTTGCTTGAATCTGAATGTTGCAAGAGCTCTAACTTCCTTTCCAATGCCCTTGCTCCCCTCCAAAGGAAACAAAACAAACCAAACAAAAAAAAAAAAAAGAGAGAGAGGAAGAAATGATGTGAAATCCTCATAAACTGGAGAGGGGAAGAGGCAATCACATACTATTCCTTTTGCCTTTTCAGGGATTGAGAAACAAAATCGGACTGAGCTGGGCACTGCAATCAATCACACCGAAGTCGGAATTCCACCTCTCATCTCTAGTATCTTCTTTTCTGCAATCACATGAGTAAAGGAAGTACAGCAGTGGGACAGATAGGAGTAGAGGGTGCCAAAGCCACTTCAGATCTGAGAGGACTTGATGTTTTGAAGGTAAAACCCAATCATGTGTTTTGGAAGTGGTTCTTACTCTTTACTGACACAGGCACTCTGGTGAAAGCTGGGTCCAGCCTCAAGGGCCAAGGGGATCCATTAAGCCAGATTAAATAGCTCTTTTTATTAAAGAGCAACTGTGAGAGATGCCTTTGCATTATATGGTGCTTTCCTGTAGGAATTTCATGATAGGAAACTTCTGGCATTTCCTCTCCCTAGTGCAAGCAGGAGTCGATCTAGCACAAAGTAATTACTTTCAATGTGTTTAGCCAGAAAAAAAGGCATGACTTCAAAATCCTCACTACCAACACAGCCAAGCAGATTCCTCTTCTGGAACTCACTTTTGGGTTGAAAACATGAGCAAAAAGTTCAAGCCCCTGAAGCAGTTGTCTTGAAAAGTCTTAAGCTACTGAAGATAGCGGGTTTAGGACCATAACTACAATAAACACAGCAAATGAATAAGAGTCTTTTGGCAAGAATAAACCAGAATTGCAGAGGCGGATGTTGCCAGTGAAAAGAACAGGAAGGTAACCAAGTGAAAAAACAGCATGAGGAGGATTATCCTTATTTGGAAGCAATCCATTCCAGCAATAAATTAAGCCAGGGATCTCTGCATCGGAAAACAGCAGGGCAACCTATTAAGCTAAAGGACAATCTGCTTTTCCTGTCACCTTTGAGCCCTGACTAAATGGTGAGAGAAACAAACACACCAGAGATCAAAATGTATGTTATTTCAACAGCAGTTATGGTCAACTGCATGTTGCAGAGACAGTGAAATTCTTTTCGTGCACATTCCTAGAACAAGTGCCTGATCTTCAGCGATAGTACTGCCGGAGTGTGATGGCCATAAAGATCAAGTCACAGAAGAGGGCTTGGGTGGAAGAAAATTGATGATTTACATTTTATGGCAAAAACATAGCTGCTTTCACCCCAACTGCTGGGATGGGATCAGGTGAAATACTGAATGCAAACTGAAGCTTTTCTCACAGCGGTATTAGAAGACATAGAGGTAAAAGAGAAAAAAAAATAAAATGCTATACACTTCTGGCTCAAAGGGGTCTATGGATCTGCCAGCTTGTAGCACGTGACATTGTGTGCATTCTGGCATGTTCCAGGGTCACATTTATTGCATCCACAATTAAGGGATTTCTGAGAGGCAAACATTATATATTTATATTATATTTATAATACATTATATTTATATTATATTTATAGTATATATTTATATATATATTGTATATTTAATAGCAAATATTAAATATATATTTTCCATGTGCCTAATGTAATCAAAAAGAGAGATTATTTAGAATTTGGATGGTGTACCTCTGCACTTATAGGTAGCTGCTCCAGCTATCAACAAGATGACTTGTAATGCCTCTTACTCCCTTTCTGAATAACAGTCTGGCTGGTGAGTTTATATCTTTATCTCCACTACCAGCTGCTGTTCTAGTCAAAAGGTCCCAAGAGCTGCCCTGACAGAACTTAGAGTTGGCATGTCACTCCATCTGGTCTCCCAGTCCTCGGCTTTCCCAAAGAAAGAAGAGGTACCCAATGATCCCAAACAGTGCACACTCCATTTGGTGATGAGCACAAACAACCTTTACCTGACAGATATTCAAGCATCTCCAGCTTCCTCAAGTTCCCACTGTGATACTCACGCTGATGCAAGATTTTTTTTTAAAACTCAAATTAGGCTGACAAACACAAACAGACTGTGAAAAGGGCAGACTGTCAAAAAAGGTTCCTCTCTTTTGAACAACACTGATGAAAAAACTAAAGTAGTTCCTTGTTGAAGAGTTAGCTCTAAAGTGAACTCTCAGTTCCACAGCGCTATGACATCTGCTTTTCTCAGCTCACTTAAAAGTCCAGCTGGCACTAGCAAAATGTCCCAGGGATGCTGCTCATTTCTTCTTCTTCTGTTTTTAAAGGGACCCCAGGCTCAGCTTGTGCTCTGCTGTCCAGGGCAAAACACTTTGCTAGTCTGCATTCTGCTGCCCACAGAAACTATTTTGAAGGGGAGATGCCAGCATCAGGTGAATAAGTCATACATGATCCCTGGCTATGTTATCAGACCTCTCATGGAATATTTTCTACCAATGATAAAATGTTATTGCTGCCATTATCAAGCAGTTGGTCTTTATCTGTCTACTCATGACAGGCCTCGTTATTCAGACAGGTCTTGGGACAACTTCAAGGGGAGATCTTCCCCTCCAATGTCAAATACACCAGCTTTCTAGCCTTTTTTGATCCTCTTTTTTCTTTCAGCCCCTCCTAAACTGACTTGCAAAACAGATGAATGCAGCCCTCCTCCAACAAATCTCAGGGTAAGAGCTGAAGGAACCTTGCATCATTCCATGTCTCTGACCTTGGACTACCAAAGGATATGCCTCAAGTCTTCAATCTAAATTTTACAAGGCAAAGGCAAGTTCCTGATTTTTCCATACTGGTCTTGATAATTACACAGAAGAAGGAGACATTCAAAATTTAAGGAGAATGGGCAAAACTGCAAAGCAAAACAGCTGAAGGAGCTGCCCTGAATTGAGACTTTTACAGCCCAACCACACACACATTCTTTCAAAACAGCACAGCGGCTATGCTTGTCTACTCTGTGTTACTCAGCACGTCTAAAATCCTTGGCGCCTCAACACAACTGGTATGTGAGGGCTAAACCATTGCTGATTTAGTATGTGCTAGCCCTCTCTCCTTTTAACGAGCATGTCTCACCTTCACCCCGATGAACACAAGGGCATCACTGTCAGAGGTCTGGGAGCAGGGTGACCTGTATGGGAGAGAGCAGGGACTGCCCTGTGCTGGTCCCAGTCAGTACCAACCCATGCCGCCACTGTGCCGTGGCCAGTCAGAGGGCCCTGGCACCACTGCCCCAGCACGGGGCACAGGGGCAAGGAGCTCTGGAGAGGACACATGAGGAAACACAAAAGGAGATTTTATAAGAGGAGGTACACCTTTAAGGTGACTACTGCTATGGGTGGACCAACGCGGAAGCAGGGATCTGTGGGTCCACAGCTGTGGAGACCTAAGGCAAGCAGGAAACAGGTGAAGAGAAAGGAGCAAGGAAATAAAAAAAACAGGAAAGCAGGAGCAGCAGCAAGAAATCATCATGTACCAACCCACTCTTCTGTGTCTCCTGTCACCTCATTCTAGGGACTGTCAAGGTCACAGTGAGCATAATGTGTGGCAGAAAAATTTAAGGGGGTAAAGGGAGATGTGAAGTGGAAGCTGAGCCTGGGGCAGGGGAAGAAAGGGTTTTCTCCTTGTGTTTGTTTTGCTGTTTCTTTTTTTTTCTTCTCCATACGCAAACCAGTAATTAAAAGTCTATGTTAACTGGCAATAAAGGAAGTTTCAATAGAATTCCCCAAGTAGATACTGTTCTGCCCATGACAATGGAGGTAAGAGAAAGTATTTTCCTTGAGTGCAGTAAAAGAGCCCAAATAAAGATGGAGGCAGTTGCCAATGATTGAAGGCAGCAATATTGTGGGAGCATGGTCTCCAGCGGCACAGCTGTCTCCTCTCTCAAGCTTAGTTCTAGCCTGAAGCTTTACTCCAAATGCTGATTGCACACAAAGATTTAAAGAACAGTCATAGTGTTCATTTCAGTGAGCAAAAAGATAAGCTGCAGTTGGTTGGTATCCCTCTTACATAGGTTTTCATATTTCTCTTGTCTCAAAATTTCTCAGAGGGTTTAATCTAATTTCAATAGATTAGAAGAACAAGGTGCATGTCATAAAACTCTTTAGGTAAGATTTCTAGAACATCTGTCATTTTTTTTCATATTTGATGCACATGGAGATGGTAGAGCCCCTACTGTGGGTTTCTCCTAAGTCCTGTTGTGTTTTGTAAGTCATGATAGTTGTGATATGAAGATCAAATGATGGAACCAACCCAACTCCTTGGAGATGCCAGTGTCATGTTTTTAATAGCACCCCCAGATCCCTGAAAAGGAACTAATATATCTAAAACCCAAAGTGATGACTGGCCTTCTGGAGGGAACTTTATCATGGAGTAGATGAGTGGCAAAACACAGTCAAAGAGGCACCAAGTGGGGGCAATCCAGAAATCATGCCTCTGCCCATTAAGATACTTTTATTACATACATTGGCATTACTAATCTACAAGTTATGTGGGTTACAGAGATATCTGATCCTTTCTCCTTTATTCTAGAAAAGCCCATTGACATTCTTCAATCTCTTTACACCTATATCCAAATAGCAGCACCCTAAATAAAACAGAGAATTGGTAGATAAATAAATACGATTGCTTGTCTTCCTTTTGAAAATTTCTAAAAAGCTATTGGTGTTAGAGAATCTATAACATTTGTCTGAGATAGTGGATGTTTGGCACCAGTCCTTGCAAAAAAACATAGGGAACTCTACTAATCAGTTTAGGGTAAAAACAAGAAAATCTCCAAAGGAATCTGAGGGAGATACTGAGAGAAACTTAATATAATAAGCATTATTTACTTCAGCATCCAACATACCCTTCCTTCCACACCTGCCAGCATCACATCTTTAAGACTCTCACTATGTCAACTCCTGCTCCAGGTAAACTTAGGCTTTAGTATTATACTCATTTTACAAGTGAAGAAACTGAGGCAGTGACAGATGGAACAAACAATAACTATTAAGAGAGAGGAAGAATCCAGAGTAGAGAGGCAAATCACTTGCAGGTAACCTGCTGGACTCTACCAGAACTTAGTGGGTACAAATATCTCCACTGGATTGAAGGACCCAGTCAAAAACAGGGATTCTTAGATTAGTTTAGCAATGGCTTGAGAGTTAAGAGAGCTGTAGGGAAGAAATAAAAGCAATCTTACCCTAGTAACATCCCTCATAGCTAGAAGAGAAGAGAACAGCTATACCATGTAACGATCAGAAATAAGCAGAGAAAGGGAAGCTATTAAAAGTTAAGAACTAACTGGGGAAAGGACACATCCTGGGAGCATAGTAGCTAGGTTTGTCAGTTGGGCCGATGCTGGATTTAACTAATACATTCCTAAAATTATGGGCTGTGCTTTCAAGGAGGGTGCCTCTCACAGTACATGGGCAACACTAGGTCTCCCAGCTACTACTGGAAACAGGACAGCTTGACCACACCCCACTGCCTGAATCAGGAAGGAGGAAATTCAACCCTCATGGATATCAACAGGAAACTACCAATAAACACATTTTCCAGATGGAGAACCACGTTATAAATAATACATTCATTGTCTTTATACACTTCACTAATTATTATTCTCATCTCTTCGTAGATCCATTAATCTCTCCAATATACCTATTACCAGAAATCTCTGGCACATGCTATTAGCATTGCTGATTCATTTAAGTGTATGACTGCCCTTATCATCTTGTCTTTCTCCCCTTTTTTCATGTAGACACAACCCATAAGATTTGGTTCCAGGTTTTGAGAACATTTAAAGTTTTTATGTGTTCTGGCTATTCCGTTTTCCTTGTCACCTCTTTTATATACATGGTTTCATGTTCTCACCTTTATTCACAGACAGAGAAAATCCTTTGCAGATATTCGATAGCAGCTTCAAGCCTTTGCTGTTCAAAACATACCAAATTTGGGACAGGTACTCTATTTCACCTCTAGGCGTTATCCTAACACTATAAATAAAGTACAGAGCATTGCAAGGATTTCAATATCCTTATGTTTCCCTCTAGACTCTTACAACTATCATCTGAGTTTTTAATAATCTACTTACTTGAAGTTTTGTGTCACGTCACTCTTCAGCTGGTTCCCCTGGGAAGGTAACAGACTTGGTCTACCCAAGTCACTCAGAATGACTGAGCCACAATAAGCAACACTGGTTAGAAAAAACCTCTGTTGGAAAAACTCTATCAAAATGCAAGTTTGTGGAAATCAAAGTGTCTGCAGGTACGTGTTAATCTCATCAAAGCTTTGGATGGCAGAATACTCAATTTGCTCAGATATTTTCCTAGAAATTAATTTCTCATCATCTGTTTGTTCTTGCCTTTCCAACCTTCCGTCCTGATTCGTGATTAATTTTTACTTTTATACTTTAAAGAAAAAAAAAACACAAACAAATAAACTCCAACCAGAGAAAATGTTCTATTTCAGAACTATATCCAGAGCACCTACAATGGGAGCCAGTACTCCTTATTGTGCATTCAAGAAATTAGCTGCTACAAACAACATTTGCTTGAGCCTGATAAACTGTTTCTCCAACCGGTATGCTGCTGCTATGTGTGTTCAATTTCAGTTTGGATAATTCAGAGTAATCCTATTATAGAAAAGCACAAACCACAAAGTTCTGTTCCAGATGACATGTCAAAGTTCAGCGGCACTTGCAATCAGGACGTCTAACTTTGGTCCAATTCTGAGTTAGTATTGATTTTGTTTCTTTCCTAAAGTATAAAAAGCATGGCTTTGAGTGTCTCTTCACTGTGGTATTTTGGAGGCTGACAGTTAACATGCTTATGTCTTTGAGACCTGAAATCTGTCTCACTGAAGGTTCTATTAGAACTGGTATTTTGATAGAGCCCGCACACATCTGTGTAGATTGCTTGTCTGTGACCTTACAACACTTTTTCCCACACAGAGACAAAATTTATGATATCCCATTGATTTTTCCCAATCCATTTTGTTTCAGAATTGCCATTTACACTGTTGTATATTTATATGTTTTTCCTCCCAATTCTGACTCATTTCTTTAAAGAATACTTAGGACTGGGAACATATCCTAGCAGTCTCAATAAAAAGAAGGAAAAATAAAGATTTCTTCTGCTGTGATTTAGTATGGGAATAATGAGAATACCAGGGCTCATTGGTAGTTACACAAACAGACTGAGCAAATACAATCATGTTGTGTAAGGAAGCATTTGTTATCCATATATTATATTTTCATGAGTATAACTAGAGCCCCCTGGCTCCCTGCTCTACAATTTAACAGGAGGGCAGACAAAATCATTGTGAATTAATTCAGGGGAAATAAACCCTCAGATTCCAGTTTTCTGAGCTTCCTAGCTTGGCTGTCTCCTTCAGTTCTCCACTGTCTCCCACATTTTGTGGCTTTCTGCCAACTTATTTCCAACAGCATTTTTAAAAGGTAGTACGTAATATGAGACAAGGGTTATGTGTGTGAAAATGTAGTGGTTTTATCCTACAAGCCCAGAGCAGATGTACCTACATTGATACAAAAGAAGGCTATACTAGTGCAGATCATTTCCATTCCTGCACAAAAGGAAGGCATTCCAATACAAACATGCCCCAGATGGCACCGATGTGCTCACATGGAGGCTTGTAAGACTTCAGCAGAGTGTGTGTGGATAAGGTGTTATATGGACTTCCCCAGGTGGTATCAAGTCACTGATGAAAGTCACTCATAATTTCATTTTGATGAAATTATGCTTCTGCTTTGAGCATTACTGCTTGACTATTCTTGCCTTTCCATGCTGTGGTGTGTTTAGGCCCCCACATATTATTCTTAGTGATAAAGACTTCATTTTCAGTTTTGCTACCACCATTGGATTTTATCACTTCTTCTGAAGGTTCCTCAGAATTTACTAGCTTTCCCATGGCTCTACATCAGATTTTTTTTTTTCTTTTGCTTCTAACTGCATGTAAGTAGGAGTTTCCTAGACACCAACTCTTCTGCTTTCCTGCAGAAATTCTTTGCTATTCATTAAGCAGCAGTTGCCACCAGCTAGAGGGAGAAACTAGCCAAAATATATGCATTGGCTAGAGGAGATGTCTGCCAGGGGCACTCCCTAACCTCCCACAATTTTTCATTGGTGTAACCAATAACACTGCATAATCCTGCAGTTTACACCAAAGAAAAGAGTAGAGGTATTTAGATCCTCAGTGTGAAATCCACCTGTATAGACAATGAAAGCAGATGTGAGAGTGATTTCAGGTACATCTAGAGGTAGTTCACTCCTGAGGAAGAGAGGTAAAGTAGCTTTAGTGCCATGGACAGCAGCCTGGGAAGACATACAGTCTGCTCCAGCACTACAAGGGCTCCAGAGGAAGTCAGCCATTAAAGGGTAAATAAAGAAGACTCTAACCCAGGAAACTATTCACCACGTCAGCATTTTCTTATTAGTTAGATGTCTATTCAAACACACAGCACCTTTTCCTCCAGCTCCGCATAAGGGGCATTAATTGGGTCCCTCTGCATCAGCCTGTGAAGTCCCTGTGAGATGAGGCCTGTCCTGTCACTGGTGTGGAAACACGAGTTTCACTGGAGCTACCCTAGCCTAAATAAACTCCCCTTGTCCTAATACAGCCTAACAAAACAGAAAGAAAAGGAAAGGAAAAATAAGGGAAGGAAAAAACAAGGAGGAATAAAGGAGGAAAGACATGAAAGGTTCTGGAAATAGCTGGAATTGTTCATGCTGAGCCATTGGGCCCCGAGATTTGAATAATGCATGTTCCATAAATCTAAGTGTCCCCGCTTGCCACGTTTTAGAACAGGGAACAAAAATAATAGCTACTGTCCACACTTATCACCAATAATAAATTACAGGGCTCCTGTGTGTGGCAGCGATTAATGCAAAACGCAACCCAAAACACATAACTAAATAAATAGATAGTTTGACTTTCCTGGGGGTTATCTCTTTCCTTTTCTACACACCTCCCAGAGTCTCCTTCCAGCCAAAAATTATACTGGGAAAGACCCATCCTTACAGCGTATCCCCTTCAGACAGATAGGCAGACTAACTCATGGTTATCTTCAGAATATACACCAAGGCAGTCCATGGAGCATATGCACCTCCAAAAACAGGAAATGGCCATGCACTGCATAGATTTTGGTTCTTCTGGAAGGCTACGGTCTTCCCGAAGCACCATCTCCCACTTAAAATAGGGCACACACTCATGGATGCACCTCTCCAAACACAAGATTCACACTGCTTCCCTGAGGTCACATTCAGATCTACATTGATGTGTGTCTATGAGGGGCAGAGTATCCTTTTGGCAGCAGTCCCACTCCTTCAAATAGTAAGGGAGTTCTGGGGTGCTCTTTGGCCCCAAAGTAGCAGTACCGGTAGCAGAGAAGTCACTAGAAAACAATGCAAGGATAGGGCATGAGGATAAAAAGGGTCTACAGAAGGCCCCTTTTAGAACTGCTCTTTACAGTGTAAGAACTTCCCTGCAAGGACTCTACTGTGTCCTTATTTTCAACTGGTCTGGGAATTACAAGTTCAAGCAAAGCTTTACTCTTCTTTATCCATATTTGCTGAGTAATGATGGGTCACCTTCACCGGGATAAGGGGAAGAAAGAAAACTCAACATGCAATACGGAAATAAAAAATATTTGGTAATGCAAGGGGAAGGTGTGTGCAGCTACACAGGCTAAGTATCCACTTTAACATTACCAAAAAAATCCCCCAAACCAAAAATCCACCCACTAAAGAAATTTGTCTCCCTCAATTTTAAAAGGTTAGATAATCAAAATAATAGGCAGCCATTAGAAGCCCCTGAACAGTTAAACAGAACTGTAATCAGAGCTAGACCATGGCAGTTCACAGGTAACTAACTGTACTCTATTCTTTCTCTTAATATTTTAATTCTGACACATACAATTTTAGTGAAAAGTTGTTTTTCTTTTTACACTAGCTCCCTTCAGTGCTTTACCAGCCTATTACCTCTGAGGGTATGGTGATCCGTCTCTAGAGAAATCTCTCCTAGTAGAGGCAATTTCCCCTTAGAGAAGCCATCCCTGTTTATAGTATGGGCTTCTGTGTAAAGCTACCCTTGGCATCCTCCTTGTGCAACTGTGAAGCAAGAAACAGAGCTGGAAAGGTCACAAGAAGCAGAATAAACTGCAGGAGAGAGGCTACCAAAACAACTATAAAGGCAGCTCAGATGAAACTTGAGACTCAAGGTACAACACTGTTATATGACCTGACTGAATGTCTGTGCTATCTGTCGTATGCCCTCTTCTTCCTGCTAGGGCCCTGTGCTCTTCTTCAGCACACCAGTGTAAGTCTGCTTGCTAGACTGGAGACACTTCAATTTACAAAAGAAAAATAAGAAAAGAAATTGTGTGCTCAAGCCACTGAGGGTGAGGTAACTCACACAAATGAGAGGAGGGGGAAAAAAAAAAAAGCAGCTTATACACAAAGCAGACACTATTACACTATTATTATTATTACTATTAGCTATTCATTACTCATATGTTGGCATTATAGTAGGATCCAAAAGCCTTATTCAGTATCAGGGCCCCATTGTGCTAGTCTCTATGCAAATACAAAGACAGCCAGGAAGAGCTCACAGTCTAATTTAAGACAAGACCCAGCAGGTGAATGTAACAAAAATTGGAGGAAGGGAGGGTAGGAAGACTATGCGATTTCACAGGCTAATGGTACATTGCTGAATGCTCATTCCTGGAAGATCTGAAAGGTTATGGCTTAATAACCCTCAGGGATGCTTCTTACGGCTTAAATCTCTGACCTCCTGGGTAAGAAGCAGCAGCACAATAATATCTCCCTTAGTTAAGTGAATGTCTAAAATGTGCTTAATCAGTAGTCCATTAACTCTCCACTTACCTCATTAATGTGTCTGTGCAGCAGGTAGTTCTGTCCCACCCCACCATGTTTTTTTTATATTCTGGCTTCAAATGCTGCTAGGCAAGGTGTAATGCCTTGGAGTGCCCTCCCTCCAGAGCATTTTATTTCATCAGTCCATATGTTTTAAACATATGGCACTGTCCCACTACAGGTTTCCTTGGAATTAAGAGGTCTCCTCTGCTGTCTGTTTTAGCATTACACATTAACAATTCTTAATTTATTTTTTAATTATATCTTTCTTTAATGACAGATTACTTCTTTTTTTTCCCCATTCGTAAAGAGTGGAAAGAAGTCAAGGATATTACTGAGCAAAACGCCAGCACTGGTGCTGTTGGCAGGTTAAGTCTTTCCAGGCCCCTCTTTAGAGAGTATCTACTGCATGGATCCCATTTGTACAGCCTCCATGATACATTACATGCTGTCAATCAGACTAACAAAATCGTGATCTTGGCAACAAATAAAAGACAGCCTTTACATCCAATTGACCTGTGCTCTGTTTAAGATTTCGAGAAAGATCAGTCCAACTATGTCAAACAGAAAGTTTACCTACTCCTCCCATCACTTTCAAGAAGTCATGTCAGTCCTAATCTTCCTCAAAGATGAAGTGAGAATAATATTCACTCTTCTTTCACGGCCATTAAAAATTAAATCAAAGGTGCACATGAAGAAGTTTGAAACTGAAAAGCACTTGACATTCTTAAACATGGCATGAAGTTCAAAGCAAACCTGATAAAAATAGTTTGATATACCTTTTTTTTTTCTTTTTTAGATGACATTTTGACCCTTGCATCAAAAAATGGTTTACCCTCTAGGTCTGTGGCATACAGATTGTGGCTCACAAGCACTCAATATCTAAAATATAATTATGCTTTAGTTGCAAAGTATTGTGTTGTTTCTGTGCAGGTTTTTCTCTACTCTTTCACTGAGAAAAATCAAAGCAACTTCCTGTAGTAAGGCAATGATGTGACTAACATCTGTCATGGATCATTTTTTCTTTTCCTCATTTGTTCCCCTAGATCAACTGCAGTACATTTGAGAGAGGAGGAGGATTACTTGTTTGTTTGCTTGTTGTTTGGTATTTTTTTCCTAGTAGCTCTTTCATGTGTTTTGCTGATTTTATACATGCAAATAATACTCAGAGAAGAAAGGCAGAAGAAGCGCATTACATTTGGAATAGAAGCTTGCGAGACTTGCAATGGCCATTCATTCCATGGCTGCTGACAAATTAACAGAAACTAGTTATCTTATATCCCAAGCAACTCTAAACTTCCAAGAAAAACCTCTGCTCTGCCCAAGAATCAGAGAGGTGAGACATGGCTTGCACCTTGACAATACGGGAGGTGTAGTTGTTCATATTTCAGGACAAAGATCAAAACCTTGATCGTGAATTGATATTACACAGCAAAAGCAAAGCTTATTTGCTTGCCTTGGCCTTTTCAGTCCTAAGTAAGCAGATAAAGCTTTGGTCTGGCCCCTCACATTCAACTCCCAATCAGCTGTTTTTGTCTGTGCTTCCAGCTCAACCAAAGGGCTAAAAACTTCTGTCTCAACTAAAGGATAAGGGAGTGGGAGACCAGGCATTTGAGTTCATTTAAGGATTTCACAGTATGCCAGAGACATTTACTCCTTTTCAACTATCTCAGTGAGTTCTCCAGTAACAACCCGGATCAACCATTAGTACAGGGAGCCACGTGGACTAAAGATCCTTAAAAGGTCTAGTTTGATCAACCATGATATTCAGATAACTTCAAATAAACCAGAGCTCTAGATACACCCTCTCTCCCTACAGACATTGGCATAGGGGGTGTCTGCCTGCCATTTATACCCAGGTTTACCTCAGCTGAGCAGCATAAGTGAAAAGTCTGGGCATCTTAGGTGATTCAAGAACGAAGAGGGAGAGAGACTGACTGACTAAAGGATAAATCTGTTACTGTTTCCATTAAAGACTCTTCCTCTTAAATCAGATACTTTAATTTTGTGCTTGAAATTTGTATAAGATAGCTTATACGAAGTTGTAAGTTAGCTTCTGATAGGTCTCTGAAGCTCTGAGATAGAGTATGGTGTGGAGAATGCCATGTTTTATCTCAGAGGTCAGGGATTTTCTCACTATTTTGTGTGTATCGAATAAAAAACCAGTCCAGCAACCATAACTCTTCAATTTTTAATTTTTTTTTTTCCTTTTTAGTTTTTCACTAGCAAAACAGATCTACCCACATAGAACAACTGGCAGGACAGAGGCTTAAAATATTCTTTGTCTTCACAAGCATGAAGTAATGAATGTTTTCTCTTTGCTAGGCTCTTTGTCGACTATATTCTTTGAAAGCCAGCCAGCCTCTTTAGTCCATGAATTGGGTTTGCTAATTTGCAAGAGGTTGGAATCATTTCTCACATTAAGAAACTTAAGATAAACATGCTGTGCTCTCTTTCTTGATGGTTTCTTTAATCTATAATAAATGCCATTTTGGACTCAAAGTCCTTATTTGAGGGCAGAGATATTAGAGGCCAGTGTGGAGAAATGGATTTGCAGAGTCCACACTTACGAGGTTAGACACATGGCAAAGAGCCTGAAAGTGGAAGTCAGCCCACAAGAATTAGGCATTGAGGTTCAGAGATGGATTCTGAGAAAGTGCACCTCTGTAACTGGAAAGAAAGTTTCAAGCTTCCCTCAGTTGTGGGCAGGCTGCCTGAGGCAACAGGGATCTCTGTAGTCCCGCCTTTCCTTATGGTTTTTCTTCTCCTCCTCACTTTTTATTCTAGCTTCTTCTTTTGTAAGGAAAAGGGATAACTAAATGTCATAGTGGTTTGTGGTTTTTTTTTTTTTTGTTTGGTTGGTTTTTGTTCTGGTTTGGTTTTGTTTTGTTTTCTTTTTTTTTGTTGTTTTGTTTGGGGTTTTTTTGGTGTTTTCTTTTTGTTTGTTTTTTTGGTTTTTTTGGTTGTTGTTTTTTTTTGTTTAGTTTGGTTTTTTTGGGGTTTTTTGGTTTTTTTTTTTTTTTTGGAAGAACCTAAGCCAACCACAAGGGCTTGGATCTTAGCAACCTGGAACTACAGGAAGAGGCAGAGCTAAACTTGGTTCTTCAGGGCAGCTCCCAACATAATTATTCTTTAGTATATTTTGTCTTTGGAGAGTACTGATTTTTTTTTTTCTTGGACTACTGCATTTCCAGCATTTTTCATTGTCTTCAAACAACAGTCCCGGAGGACAGTCTGGATCTATGGTGTGCCCTGCAGTACAGGCCTTCAGACTTCTGTGGCTCGCTTGGGGGACTCACTAGGCATCAGAAAGACTTCAGAATTTCTTTTTTTGCTTGCAAAAGGGCAAATGCCAGCTTGAAAGACACAAATTCCTATAAAAGCTCTATTGCTTCTGGATATACTACACCCTGGCTCCAGCAGTGCTAAAAAGTAAAATAAAATAAAATAAATCAAACACATTAAGCAGACTTCCTTGTCAGGAAACCAATAGCACAAAGCCAGTGTTCCAGGAAAACGAGAAGTACTTTAATTATGTAGGTCTGTTTTAAGAGCATTTCAGCATCTTTCATGCACAACTTAGTCTGCATCTCAACTTCTACCTCCAGTGGCCTCATTACACAAACGGAGGTAGAGAGCTTGGTCTTCTGCACTGTTCTACAATTGCTCCACATGAACAAAAAATACCCTCAACTTTAAGCACCTTTGCCAGTATCAGGCTGCTCAGAGCTGTTTTCAGGTAAACCAGCAAAGGGGTTATAGAGCTTATTAAAAAGATATTTCCTTTTCCTCTATGATAACTCATTTTATTTTTCTAGGTAGCGTAATGTAAACAAAGTTTCCACTCAGTAACACTGTACATGCAGTGAAAAACACAATAACATGCTACAAGAACAGAGGAAAGCACAAATGGACACCATGGCAAATTTCACACAAGCATGTACACAGGGCATGCTCGGACCTAAAATTTGCATTGTGACAAGCTAGAACATGTAACAAAGGGAAAGAGTTTCAACAAGATTTAAAAAACGAGAACAAGAAAGAATAGAGCAAAGCCAGGTGAGTTATATGTCAAACACAGTCAGCAATTAAACCATGAAATTATCTGGAAAATATTTCAGAAAGCAGAGGAAGGGTCAGACTGCAGATAACAATGCACTGGAGGATATCTTCTAGCAGCACCCAGCAGAGACTATAGGACTCTTCAGATTTCCACTTATTGAAGTGATAATCCTAATGGTTACAAACCACTTTTTTTTTCCTTGTACCTCAGCGCAGCTCTACCTTATTCCTTTGCAAAAGAACTGAAAAAGTAGCTATGATAAATATCAGCTTCTCTCACAGGTCTCTGTGGGTATTGCCTCTGAAGCCTAATTACGTCAATTTAAGTGTCAGAATTGCTAACTTGTTTTCAGCTAGTCATTTCAACAAAAACAGCTGTCTTCCCTCCAACAATGGGCAGAGTTTCTGACTGTGGACAGAGCACAAATAGAATAATTGGCAGTGTCCTCCCACTCCAACCCTGGGGAGAAGCCAAGGTAGGTGGGAGCTTGAATAAGGAAACCCAATGGTAAGCACATTGGTATGGAAGCCTTTGATGTTGAGTTGTCATGAAGCATTACAGACGCTGTGCAATTGTTCTGCCAGTGTACACGTGCTGCACACTGATGGCTGGGTCTCAGAGGAGAATGTGGTGCCTGTTCTTACTAACATCCTGTAATGCTTTCCTGCTTGCCCAGGGGCTGGAGGTCAGCCCTGGTAGTCCAAAGCTCCCATGCATCTATTTGAATTCTGTATGCTGGCTGGCAAGTTTGTTGACTAGATGGTAAGCAGGTATTTATTAAATCCTATTACTCACTTTGCCACTGCCTGAACTTGTTGCCAAGTATCCTCACATGTTAAGCTCCAACACTCCTATATCCAGTCTCCCAGTAACGCAGGACATAAGTAATGAAAACTGTCAGGCATCACTTCTAACATTCAAAGTGGTCAGGCCTGAACACTTGCTGACCTTTATGAAGACCAAGCCATAGATTAGATCAGGCCTTTGTCCCATTCTAGGGAAGAGGAAAATAGAAAAGAAAAAGAAAAACAAACCCCAAAACAATGCAATAGACTTAAGCAGAGGAACAGCCCTGAATTTCTGCAAGATAGTGAGCCATCTACCTTGTGCTGTGCCTGCACACTGCCCAGCACACTGGGGTCTTGGCACCTGTCTGCCCTTCTTCCTGTAGTGGGAAGAGTTGTACTAATGTACTAATACAAGAGACTACTAAAGGCCAAGCAATCCCGTCAGCTGTGCTCTTCTACAGGGCACTGACCACAGAGAGCAAATCAGACGTGTTCTTTCTGTTCTGCACCCAAGTTCAGGTGTCAGGCAATGCACATCAGATAAGCCCAAACTGCAGTGAAGGGAATGGGGCCTGCCTCAGTCCTGATATACCAGAGCTCACCTCCCTTCTTTCCTTCTCCCAGCACCAGTCCAGGTAATTAATAGGGTGACTGGCACTAACATATTCTTCTCCAACTTCACACAGATTTTTTTGTACCTTTCAAGAGGCTATAGCCAAAGGCCCTGGTAACATCATTTACAGTAGCCTTTCACTTGATTGGGAATTTGAGGTATAATGACTCCTCCAATCCAATGAGATTCCAGCAAAGGGTGCACCCTTGCATTATGTAATAGGTTTTGGAATTCTGGGGGTGGAGCAGTCCCAGTGTTTGTTTTCGAACAACTCTGCTCTGCATGCAGTTCTGACAAGCAAAGAGGCTAAGATGCCATTCTTTTTCATCTGGATTTGCTGTGTCCTAATTTTTCTACTGGATACATAGGGTTTGTCCCAAACAAATTACATCTACAAAACACATTCTTTAAGCTTGTAGATGCAATGGAAGTAACTTTTGTGCGTCAACAGTTCTGTTAGGTGGAGTCACCCATTGTCAGTGACAGACAACTCTTGTATTAAATCAGAGTACATGGTTTTACAGAGGACCGAGCAGAACAGAGATCAAGCACTTTCTCTACTGATTCATAAAAATGTATGTTTTGGACTTACAGAAAATAATCCTCCCTGAAATTCAAATAGAGATAATTTCTCAGGAGACAATAATATTTAAAAAGACAAAACAAACTAGCTTGAAAACAAAACCAAGTATTTTCATTGTGGCATTGACTTGAAAAATTAATCTCTCTATCTAAAGCTCTTATTGAAAGATATTAGCCCATGCTGGCAGGGCAGTGAGTTGCCAAATGTCCTCAGATGCAGGAGACCTCACTGTAGGGATATTTCCAGCTTGTGCAGAGTTGAATCTGATGTCAGTGGATTCCCTCTGCAGTCCCCAGTGTAAGGGGAGCATGGCAAGTGAAACAGGGTGCAGCTGGAAGAAATACTATCGCTCTTTGGCTCAGCTCATTTGTCACTAGGGGCCCTAGGGCCCTGGCCAGATGGCAGAGTTTAAAGGAACTCAGGCTAATATTACCTCAAGCTGCTTTTAAATTATACATGGAGGTTAGCATAGGATTGACTCCTAAGCCAAGGAGCCAACCAGTAGTTCTTTGTTAACACCATCCTCGCTGCAGACTCTGTCCAGAGTGGAAAATCTGTACCAACCAGGGTATTTGTGCAGCATGCCTGTCAGTCAGGCTTGAACAGAGGGGAAAAATCCAAGTTTTCATAACTTGACTAATTTCCCTCACCAAGAGAGGTCTGAGATGAGACTTATGCCTCATCTTTCTTAATTCCCTTTTATATTTTCAGCCACAGAGTCTTTTCCTTACACAGCTACTGAAGTCACTAACCAAACCTTTTCAGAGCTGCAGTCACAGAAGGTTGAATTTTATTTCTTTTCAGTCGTGAAAAAAAATATTCAGGATCATCACAGCCAACTCAAAACTGACAAAAAAGTGAGAGTCACCTTTGGAGTGAGATGCTTTAGGTTTATTTGGCTTATTTTGAGGATTAGGAAAAGCAAATAATTTCCAGTTCAAATATGCTGTAGTTATTGCCACAGAATTTTAATGGTAATGTCCGCATGTCTTCTTAGTTTTACTTTATATTTTTAACTGGGGTCCTGAACTTAAAAATTCTTCCAAAGATGGGTAACTGGAGTTTTCATTCAGACATTTTCATTCAGACTAATGAATGTTATAGCACTAAGGACACAGAGAGAGAATTAGGGTGGGGAGAGAGGGAGAAAAGCTGTGCTCTCTTTTATCTTTTATCCCAAAAGACAATGTTGTCTCCTGGGGTGGGATGCAGAAATACATGCTCAAAACTGCCTGGGCAAATAGGAAAAGGGTCCTGACCCCCAATACTTGGGCTGAAGAGTTAGTGATTGGAGTGGCTTAAGTGGGAAGAATGACCATGCAACTGCGTTGAACGTGAATTTTACCTACAGGGCAAAGAGAGGTCTCTTTGTTTGGATGTGGAGTCTCAAGTCAGCTTTTTGACATACACTTCTCACATTTAAGCTCAATATTGTCCCTGTGCATGATCCTGCATTCCACTAAGAAGAGACAGGAAACCTAGAACCTATTTGCTTGGCGCCTGCTGGGGACTGTCAGGGAGGGATCCATTTACCAGTGCTTCTTATAAGAAGTGAGGTTTTAATTAAATGGGCCCTTGATGCAGCAGGAACAAGTGCCAGGACATGCACACTTCCAGCAGGAAATTCTGGGTGGTCAGCTATGGGTAACCACATTTGACTAAGATCAACTTGTGCTGGAGCTGTAATAGGACTGTATAGGATCAAAGTACCATGAACATTTTTTTGTTCTCTGTACAGCGGTACACACATATCCACGGGGTTTCTCTGAAAACAAATGAAAATTGTATGACCACTGGGTCACCTTCATGTAGAGTACCTTCTGCTTTATGCTTGATCCCTTCTCTCACCTTGAAGATTTCAGCTACATATTTGCCCTTCCTTCCATAGAGCAGCTTAGAAACACAGCTCATTCTCAGCAGTGCATTAAATCAGAAGCACACATGGGCATGGGGAACAAGTATCCTAGAAGATAGAGAAGGGACTAACACTTGATCAGTGGAGAAAACACCCTGTTCAAATTTTCAGAGAGATGTCTTTCTGCAGACTCTCCTTCTCTGCAGGAAGCAGGGGGCAGGAAGGGGCACTCATGTCTCTTGGGAAATGCAAGGGGAGTCCCACAGAAACACTCTCAACAGAGAATAAAGAATAAGGGACAGAGAAAGGAGACCTATAAAATATATTCCTCCCAAGTGGGACTGACAGGGGCCATTTATTCCTCAGAGTGATATTTACTGCCTTCCCACAATGTTTGCACTAACTGGCAGCTCTGGCTAGCTAGACTGCTGTGTCAACATCTGCAGGTGTAAGCATGCGGCTATGTGCAAGGAAAGGGAAAAATAAGAGAGAAAAAATATTAAAAGGAAAAATGGGTTTACTTTTTGCCTTTTTCTGTGTGCTTTTTACTTTCTGCAGAGTAGAAACCTTTCTATGCTGATACCAGGAGGAGATTCCTAATGATTAATTGATTTTGCTGTCAAATGTAGGAAGTATGTGCACGAGCCGTGCATAAGTGAGGGGTACTGACTATTTTTTTTCCTAACAGTAAAACTTTTTTTTTCCTCCCTTGATTCCCAACAACTTGCAAAAAACAGATGCACAAACAAGGAGAGGAAGAGAAGCAAATAAAAGGAATGTAAAAACCCTGAGACATCAGAAACACAGCCTACCCCATAATTCTGGGGAAGTACACAATTTGTCTTGACCTTTATAGGTTTTCAGGCTTGAGTGAAATGCAAAGGCTAAGAGAACCTTGCAAAGCTTTGCCACTGCCAGATTACACCTTCTCTTGATGCACTTTTCCCAGCAGTGTTTCTTGCTTCCTCACACATGTCCTAACAGAAGCACTGTATTTCTTCATCTGGGATTGCAGAAAATGCTTCGGGGTTAAAATCCTATGTTGTTACATCCAGCCATGCCATGAACAATGTTCTCCTCATCGCATGAACTCAATTGCACTATTCAGACTAGCAACAGCCTACTGCAAAGAACTAACAGGATTTCTGCTTTGCTTTCCTTCAGAAAAATGAAGCTCCAATTTCATTTTTGCAGATACTCCTTAGGAGCCAGCCTGGTCTCATTTTTGTAGGTACTTACAAACACCTTCAACTTCTGGTGTTGCAGCAATTGTATACTGATCCTCATGACATCTCTGGCAGGTAGAACAGAACTAAGTGATCATTCCTGGAAAGCCAATTACTAAATCCCTAAAACAGACCTTGAACATGTAGGTGCTTGTTGCAGTCATAAAACCTCCACCTGGCTTCTGCTCCAAAGCCAGTTGGCACCTAAGGTGATTCTATTGGTGATCTTTATGCTCATACATTATTGAGGCACCTATATTACTGCAATTAAGCACATGTGTAACCATTTAAAACTGGCAGATGTTCAGAACTTCCTTCATAGATATACTCTGGCTAAATTTGCATGCAAGATACTCCCTCTCTGCCTCATCTTCTCGGTCTTACAGGCAGTACTCCAAACATTTCCATATTTCTTATGTAATACCATCACATAAGGATCCCCATTCAGAGGCACCTTGACACACTTGAGAGGTGGGCTCATGCAAACCTCATGAAGTTCAACAAGGTCAAGTGTAAGGTGCTGCACCTGTGTTGGGAAAATCCTGAGCACAAATATAGAGAATGGATTGAGAGCAGCCCTGAGGAGAAAGAGTCAGTACTTCTTGACAAGAAGTTGGGGTGCTGGTTACCCAGAAGCTCAACATGACTGGCAAGGTGCTCTAACAGCCCAGAAGTCCAACAGTATCCTGGGCTGCATCAAAAGAAGCGCATCCAGTAGGTCGAGGGAGGTGAATCTCCCCCTGTATTTACTCTCCCATGAAACCCCAACCTGGAGTACTGTGTCCGGCTCTGAGGCCCCCATATAAGGAGGGTATGGACCTGCTGGAATGAGTCCAGAGGACTCATCCAGAGGAGGGTGACAAAGATGATCAAAGGGCTGGAACATATCTCATGAAGACAGGCTGAGAAAGTTGGGGCTGTTCAGCCTGGAAAGAAAAGGCTCCAGGGAGACCTTACAGCAGCCTCCAAGTACCTAAAATGGGATAGATGGGACGTTAGGAAGAAATTCTTTACTATGAGGGTGGTGAGGTCCTGAAACAGGTTGCCCAGAGAAGTTGTGGGTGCCCCATCCCTGGAAGTGTTCAAGGCCAGGTTGAATGGGGTATTGAGCAACCTGGTCTAGTGGAAGATGCCCCTGCCCAAGACAGGGGGTTTGGAACTAGATGATCTTTAAGATCCCCTTCCAACTCAAGCCGTTCTACGATCACTCCTGCCTGCTCTTGACCAGACAAGCTGAGTCTTCAAAAGCATAGTCACTTAAGGAATATATGGACATTATATACATTCACATTTTAGTCCTGCATCCACTAATTAAATGATATGAATAAAAGTTGCTCCATCAAATCAAGGAAGTTGAATCTGTTTTAATTTACATGAGGACATTTCTATTTCCAAGGGTAGAAACTTGGATAAAACAAAATATAAAGAAAAAAAATTAGACCTTTTTTCCACTGACAACTCCAGCTTCTACATTTAGATTTGTCGTTCAGTGATGGAAGAGAAGCATTTCACATTATATTTTTGTAATACTGAATTTGTTAAAAGAAAAAATTTATTATAGAGTTAACTCTAAGTAGATAGGGTTTTGTCATAAAAATAAGAGGAGGAAACAAAAAAAAAATCCTGATTCCTATAGAAGTAGCAGAAAAAGACTAAATAACCTCAGATCTGTTAAAAACTGACATAAGCTAACTTCCTAAGTGTACATTCTAGATGATATTTCTGCTTCTCTAGAAATGGCAAGGAACTGGATGTCACATTCCAGACTCATTTCAGCTTCTTATGGGCAAGGTTTGGAGGAGTGTGAATCCAGAACAGAACTTAATCCCCAATTACCTTCTAGCTCCTTCAACCAAAGCCTCACTATCTCATTTTAATAGTTGAAACTATCACGCATCTATAAAGTCACCAGCATCTTAGACTCAATAACATTTATATGCTTCCAACTCCTCTGATTTAAGAGAATGTTACAATTCCTGTTTTGCAAATAGCAAGATAAAGTTCCAAAAAATTAAAGAAGTCATCCAAGAATTAACCAAGACTGTTACAAACCCAGGCCTTCCAAATCTTAGTTCATGCCCTAACCACCATATTCTCCCACTCCACTGTGCAAAGTCTTGTATAGGCATAACCTTATACCAGATAGGCAGTGACAACAGCTACCTAAATATTTAGTATATCTTCTTTTCAGTTCCTTTTTTCCTTGATGAGTGGACATCCAATTTTAAGCTCATTCAAATATGGGAAAGCAGGGTAAGAAAAGGAAGGGACAGCCTTCCTGTCTTAAGATTTTATATAAGAAGAGTCACAGTGCAGATGCAATGGATGAGGCTACAGAAGAACAAATAAGGTTTTCATTGAAGAAAGATGTCTAAAGACAAGTGCTTTGGGGTGTAGGGTTCCAGTGCCGCAGGGTTCAAGCTTTTTGGCCTTTCCTGCAAATATACTATCCATGGAGACAGGCTTCTCTTGTGGAAAACCTTCATGGAACTATCAGAGTGGATAATTCCACTTAGGGAAAAAAGAAGGAGGAGAGGGAAAACAAGCCACCCTCTCTGCTCTCAGCTGATGTTTGAGCTTCTAGGCATTTGCACTTGAAAGTCTTTGAGCACCTTTGAAGTTAGATGTGAGAGATTTTCAGACTGCTTTCTCTACCGATGGCTCTGAGGACCCCAAATTTTGCAAGGTGGTTTCTAAAAAAAATTCCTCTCCATAGCATCCTCAGTTCACCCCACTGAAATATATAACCACCCAATCCCTACAATCCTCTCTGGAATACTCCTCTCCCAGAACTTCTGGAATCCAGGTACTCTATTCAAAAAGTCCTTTTCACCGTGGAAGTCAGCAGAGGTAAATACACATTATCCTGCACTTCAAGAATTTTCAATTTGGTCTTTGGGATAAAATTTACTTTTTCTAATGAGTTATGAAAACACACAGACCATGATGTCTGAGTACAGAATGGTAGACACCAAGAGTCCTAAAAGACACAAAATCAGTATGAGTGGTATTTGAGCAATAAAACTCAGTCATCAAAAGCTAGAGTTAACCACCTATATAGAGAAATCGGACATAGATTTAAAACACCTCATGCTAAGGGATAACTTTTCTATGGCCACGTGGCATTCAACACAGTGAGTTACTGAATTGCCAATTCTATCCACTGAGCAATCCCACAGCAGTCCATGTCTGTTGCTACCTCACATGCAGGTTCTTCTTTCCCTTCAACAGGCTAACACACTAGCCTGGTTATGCAACACGTGTTCTGCTTTTTACCTCTTCAAGCCTCTATACTCTATTTTGCACCACAGTCAAAGAGCAAAACAAACAAGTGAGCCAAAAGGACAGCACATCTATAAAATTATCCCACAGCCTTGAAAATTTCAGCCAGAGCCTTTGAGTCTCTAGTCTCCTGTAGCAGAACAAATTCCAGATGCCCTCCCAGCGCTGCAGGGAGGAGCATTAGCCTATTGGTAGGTATAGCCTACAGTTTCCTTTGCAGAACCCAGCTGCGCTGAATAAATAAATCACCTGCGGCCATTTATGTGCAAATAACCTGTGCCAAGGGGCCTTTTGGAAGAAAAGCTTCGATCTATGCTCACAGCAGCATTGTCATAATGGGAGCAAATAAACATGTGTGCTGTCCTCCCCGTTCTTCCCCGCCCCCCCCCAGTGCTTTTGTAACACAGCACTTTGCCTTGCTGTGTTAAGGCTGAGAAGCAGCATTTTGCATTAAATAGTCGGCTGTTACACAGGAGAAAGAGGCACAAAGTGCACTTAACAAAACCCACCCTCTACTCCAGAGTTGGGACGTTAAAACCAGAGATGAGTGAACACGTCTCATTTACCCATCTGTAGCCAATTCCCTTGACAGGCGCCATTAAAAAGCCAACCAATTTTGGCACTCCAGCTCTCAGAGGGGCCCTGCAACACAGTTATTAAATAAAGTACACTGGCTTTCACTGTGGATGGGGGTTGCTTAACATAAGTGCAGCACTTGGAGTTTAAGGGGAAGCAGAGACGCGGAGGGCTTGAGCCTCTGGATTCTTCCACTACAGGCACCCACTCTCCTCCACTGCTAAAGTCAAAGCCCTTCCTCTGCCTTCGCAGCTCCAGGCTTTTCTCATTTCTTTCAAGTCTTAACTCTGAACAAGCTAAATTCAAAATAATTACACCACTAGTCTCAGGAATCTCACTCCTTACAGGTCTTATACACATGCTCTCACTATCCGCTAGGAACACTGTGATCATAGGCATACACATGGGCTCCCACTCAGCCTTTTCCCATCCGTTTTTTTTCCCTGAAAGCTGACTGGATTTAAAAAAAAACCAAAAAACAAAAAAACAACAACAACAACAAAAAAAAAACAACAACAAAAAAACAAAAAACAAAACAAAACAAAAAAAACAAAAACAAAAAACAAACAACAAACCACACCCAAAAATCCAATTTTCCCCTTTATTTTTTTTTAAGTTTTAAAACCAATTGTGCTTTGGCTGTGCTCTTGCCCCTGATGTGTCTGCTTTCCATGAATATTCTGGTGAGCAAATTCTTAACAAGTTCATTCCTGGAAACATCAATTACCAGAGGACATGAGTCAAGAAAGCTAATTCCAGACTCCACTAGTAGCTGCTCTGGTAGGTTGCTGCCTTGACTTTACTGCCTGAGTAGGATGGCATGAAAGGTACCCTGTGGCCTCAAGCTGCTTTGGTATCCTTATAACAAATTGTTTGTTATTGGACCAAGAGTTATGCATACATTGCCTAGGAAGTTTCAAATCAAGAGAAATCATCTTGACAGATTTCAATCTGTTATCTGTTTGTGACTATTTCCAGCTGGGTATTTGTCAGGCTCACTGATATCCATTTCCCCCACAAACACCAGAGAACTACTACCTTTTGTCAGTGCCAAAGGTTTCTCATGGACCTGGATCCCCTCCCAAATGGGAAGTTGCTGTGTGTGTTCCCCTGCTGAGGCTGTGCTGCTGTACGAAGCAAGGTCAAAATTCATCTTGCCTGCTTAACTCCGCTTTCTGTTAATTCCTCACCCAGTGCAGAAAACCCACCTCCCCTCCCTGCCCCCACCAAACCACATGGCTGTAAGAGGCAGAAAAAAGTATGGGAAGAGAACTTCATTTGCAGAAGCTGAAGTATCTACATCTGCCCTCCCCTCCAACACAGCATGCCAAACCAGGCCACCAGCAGCACAGCCTGGTCAAGTCTACAGTTCCCCACTTCCCTAAGCACACATGGATGGAGCTGGGGCTCTCTCCATGAAGGCAGGGCTAACAAACTTCGAAGGGGCCAGGCAGTGGGAAATGTGTTTCCTCTCCTCCCTTCCCCAAGGAGCATACCCCACTCTACTAGCAATCCCAGATTTATCAGGTTGCTCAAAAAACTGCAGTATGACTGGGGAATAAGGATAATGGTATTTTCCTCAGCTCAAGCTGATCCCATATCCCTACCAGTATTCCCCTAGACAGAGAGGTTTCCAATGTAAAATGAGTATGGTTAAAGGAAAAACAGTACATAAAACTAAAAAACTTAGCTTTTAACAAAGTACTTTCAAACCTTATCAATATCAGAGTTGATATTTATTTCAAGCTTTTTTTTCTTTTTTTTCTTCTTTTTTTTTTCCCCTCAAGTGATCAGCAACAAATAAATAGACTGAAAAAAAAAATTAATAGATGTCCCAATTCAGTATGGGACTAACTAGCAAGAAACCCCTGGAGGGCAGCATGTGATCCAGTTGGGCTCCACTGACTCACTTCCAGCCTAAGCAAGCATTACAGAAGCCACAGCAAACTGGGCTCTGCTCTCACTACTAGAGGGAGCTGCATGACTTCCCCAGTTCCCAAAAGCTGCTAAAATTCTGTCAAGAGAGTGTCTTCCTAATTTGCATTATCTTGGTCATTTACAATTCATCCAAACAGAGCTGGCAATTAGTGGTTGTTGGTAAACTCCGCAGTGAGCCCCAATCAGTGCTTTGCTGCTCTGGTGCTCTCTATTTACAAATTCTTTCAGTTATGGGCATATTAGAAAACCAGTTTTGACAATTTCTGTCCCACGAAGTTACAGTTTTCCCCAATTACTGCAGGTAATGAGAAGACCAAGCTCACTAAAACATACAGTCCTGTGACCTGAGGACTCCCAATTTGTGGGAGAACATCGAACATCATGATATGCACATTGATTGTACAGGTGCAGAGCCACCAAGCTGAGGCAAGGGGTGGATGCAGTGTTTCTTAGGAAAATTAAACTGCCTCTTTACTGTAGGTGCAGAAAAACCCATCTTGAATCATCGTGGAATCATCTAATCCTGACCTGGACAGGCCTATGACAGCTGGGGAGAATTATCAATAGCTTCTCTTTCAAGTCCTGAAACCTCAGTAGTTGGGAAGTAGCAGCAAGATATAATGCAAGGTAAGAAGGGGGGAGCAGGTGGGAGCAAGAAGGGAACATCAGGGAAGGACCTAATGTATGTCAAGACAAAAATGTAAGTAGACAGAGCTCCTACATTATCTAACTACTGCCCTCCCCACTGTGCACCATCCTGCATGGTAGGCCTTTCATTGTTGTTGCTGTGAAAGCCTCTCCTCTGTGTGTCCTGCCTTTTGAACAGCCTTTTTGCATCTATCTACCTCATTTACTCCCCCTCTCAGTTCAGTTCCTCTCCTGACAGCATCTCTTATTCTCCTTTGCCAACCAGCCTGCAATTTTTCTCCTTTTGATCTCATTTCTCTCCATCAAGTATTTAGGATTCCCATTGGTAAGACATGGGCAGCGTAACGCTACAAAACAGCATTTCAGAGCAGTTCAGATTTACCAGTTCAGAGCACTACTGACTGAAGCAAGAGGCACTGAAGAGGCTCTCTCATACAGTTGCAGGGACATTTGCAGTCTCCTGGCTTGGATAAGATGGAAAAATGCCATTTCTGTATTCCTTTACTCAGTAGAGAGTTTTTTAGCTTTATTTGTTGCCCCAGGATACTGGTTAACATTGCTGTGTAAAAGCCACCACTGCATCCATCCCCCAAAAATAGATGCATATGCACAGTATCTTTGAGATGCAGAGGACTAAAAAGAATGTGTTTAGATAAAACCTCTGACTGGCTTTATTTTCTTCACCCATGCTTTATCCGAGACACATTGCATTTTGATCTCTGGCTACCTGCAAACAAAGAGGTTAAAAAGATGAGGGAAGGAAACTAGTTTGTCTAACAGTGACTGAAACTGGATACAGCTGAAATTACACTTTTATATAGAAAGCTGATGAAGAAACTGCACAAGGAATAGCATAAGCTAGAGCAGCTTCTGGCAAGAACATCGCTTTCTTCACAGTCAGAAATGGTTTGCAGGACCCTCCAAGGCCACAATTCATTATCCAGTGAAATGTTTCATCCATTTTCACCATGCTATGAAACAAATGGAGCAGAGAGCCATGGATCATAGTGGAGCCAGCACAGCACAGCAATAGAACAAAAAATTCCTTATATTACCTCCCAACCTCCCTTGGCCTGATTTCCCCTGCCCAATGCATATCTTAAAGATAAGCCAACACAAGCACTACAGCTGAAGCCTGGAACAAATGCAAAGACTTATTTCTCACTTACACAACTTATTTCTCATCCAAAATCCAATGCAACAATTCATCTACAGACGCTGCTTATACAAACACTGCCTAGAGGCCAGGCAAAGTGAAAGCTGCCCTGGTTGTGCCATTGTAGCCAAAAAACACGCACCACATGGCCGTGCTGCTGTTCTACTGTCCACAGCCTGCAGCCCCCGTGACCAGCAACTCAGATGTGAGCCTCATCAGTCATGAAAAGCACAGGGCATCTGGTACTGTTCCCACCGCTCCATGCTAACTCTGGGTTTCTACTGGACCCATTTCCCCTAACCATTTCCCACAAACAGGACACAAAGCAGCAGGCCAAAATCTAGCAGTTTTCAACCATGCCAGACAAGATCAGGAAGTCAAAGGCCTTCAGTCTCCTGTGCTCAGCAGCAATTAATTTAAAGTGGTCTGGAGAAAGATGGAAACTCCACCCTAATGGTCAACCGGTGCATGAGAGAGAAAATGAGCCATTTCATGGTCCCTGTGATTATCATCTGCCACAAAGCATAAGATTTGATTACCCCTATCTTAACACATAATTACAAATGGTCATAAAATTATCCAGGCCATTTTTAAAACGCTTTTATAATAATTGACTTGATGACCTCCTGGGGCAACAGAGGCTGTAAGCAGTAAAAAACAAGCTTATTCTGCTTTAACATACCTGTGCTTTATAATTATAATATCCTACAAAAAAGAAACACTGATATAGGGATATCCTCTTTGGAGTAACATCAAAGGCTGGCACTCAAAAGAGGATACAAAAGAATCCCAAACTAACTACAAAAAATCACCTGCGCACAACTTGGTGGACAGTAAGTCATGGCAGCAGCAGAATGTAGCAAGGATTGCTGGAAAAGGATCAGGCACATTCATTTCCAGAGAGAAGTGCCAGGCCAGAGCTCCACAGCTCACCATCCTAACAGTGAAATACAACCTTGGTTTTTTCATATAAAATATGTACTTGAAGATCATTAGTGTAGATCCTAGGGTAAATGTTGTATTTCTGGCTAAGTTGCTGACTCTGTTTCACTTGCCCATTCCTCATCTCATCTATAAAATGGAAATTAGGGAAATTCTATTTCTCTGGATCAGAGGTGTTAAAAGCAGCCTACAAGCTAAGTGCTAGCAATAGAGCTGTTCATACTGCACAGATGTGAAATGAATTAAGCTCCAACTGCAAGGACTTATGCTGCATCTTGTAGTGTTTGTAGCTAAAACATCCATTTATTTCTTCTGTGAACCCAAACCTACATGTTCCTGCCTCAGCATTGCTTTCCATTCATATTCTGGAGATGTAATCAGAGTGCAGGAAGAGTTAAGGCTGCGTCACTGTTCATGGGAGGATTGAGCAAGGACTTGAGGCAAGGCTTTTTACACTTGTCTCCCTCCTCCCATTTTCAGAGCTTCCCAAAGAAGTAAGGGGCAGATTTTGTTGGTTTTTTTTTTCCCCATTAGCCTGAACTGGCTGTCCCTTCCCATGAATTGACTACTCCCCATGTCAAGGCAGCCAACAGGGAGAATCCAAGCCAAAATCCAAATTCTGAAGGAACTCAGCAAGATAGGGCAGTCCTTAACTGTGGGTAAAAGGTGGGTAAAAGGTGTCAGGTCCACCCCTTCCCTATATATCTACAGGACTAAATACAATGGCAGCAGCTTTAGCCACAATTGCAAGTGTTATTTGCCCAGCCAAAACCACAGTGCCACAGATTCTCAATAATTGAACAGAAGATCATCAGCAGCATACAGAGCTATGGGGAAGAGATGAGAGAGAAAAAAAAAGTTGGAAGTGACAGTGCAGTCATAAAAAGCTCTGATCAGACTTCCTAGAAACCAAACACAACACAGGTGCCTTCTAGCTTTCCTTACCTACTACCTCTCCACCTCCATGAGACATTGGTCTTACTAGGTGGCCAACAGTACTTCATAATGAAAGTAAGAAGCATCCCAGCGTCACAGTTTGAGTCAAGGCAGAAACACATCCCTCAAAGCCAGGCATGTGAAAAAGGCAAAACAGTTCCTGTGCAAGTGACAAGATCATCATGCAAGTCTGTTTTGAGCTGAATAAATTCATGATGACGCCATGAAATTCTGAGGGATCTAGGAAAAAAAACAGAGTTCCCAGTTCCCAAGCCTGTGCTTGAATCACAGCAGAGAAACCACAAAGCAGAGGAAATCTTCACAGTGACAAATGGGGATAGAAAAACCCAAAGACAAGGCAGATTTGTCACGGCAGTAGCTGACTAGTCCCCAATCCTATCAGAGAGGTAATTTGCTTTGCCCTCCCCTTCAATTTGTGTTCCTAAGGAATCAGCAATCACAGGGTGCTTACAGTGTCCTGGTTTCACCTGTCACCAGATTCTCCCAGTTAACCACAGCCCTACAGGTTATGAAACGGCCCGAAGCAGGTCACTACATAACTGACTCACGCAGCTGGATTCATTGTGGATGTACCTGGGGAAAGGGGCTTGGAGGGGGTAAGGGTGGAGGGTAAACTTGAAGCAAGAAACATAATGTAAGGGAGCCATGGCCAGCTCATTAACCCTATCCCAGGTTACTGTGTGGGGTCTGCTGGGTGCCAGCATAAGGCACTGCGGCAGAAGCAGAGGGAGGGTGCCCTACATGACTGCAGGGGCTCCAGAGTGACAGGAGGGGAGAGGCAGAGCTTGCTTTTTCTTTCCACGGAGAAGGAAGATAAGGAGAAAAAAAAAGTTTGACAATAATAATTTTCTACATTTATGAAGAGCTGAGAAACTTTGTCTGCTCAACAGCCATTTCTCACTGAGCTGTCTCCCCACTGTGAGGTTTCTATCTCATGCCTGACTGACTCTCCTCTTGATTTCTAGTAATTAGGAGCCTTCCAGCCTGCCCAGAAAAAAATCCTCTGCTTGAAACATCCTTCTTTTCAGGGACCAATTGGGTGCTATTATCCCACTGATTTTTAAAAACCTGTGGCTATACATTAGAGACCCAGGTGGTAGGTCCACACTACTTGCTTGTGTTACCTCCATACATTTCACCTCCAAATTCCTTGCAAGGAAACAGAATGGATAATAAAATCCAGAGGGAAACAGATAAATCAGAGCACTTCATTCAGACACTGAGACAGGACATTGCTCAAGGAAGAGGATTCATCTGCCCTCAGCAATGGAGTGATGAGAATCACTACAAGCACCCACAGGAAACCTCTGCCTTTAAAATAGTCTGTATTTTACCCACGTGTGTCCATGTGTGCCTGTAATAAAAATAATTGCTGCTTGTAATCATTAGAGATGAGCAAGGCAAAGGCTGTGCTTTTAATAAGCCAATATGAATTTCATGTTCTGCTTGCTGTCTGAGCAACAGCGATTGCTATTTCCTTTGGAGATTGATTTTGCCTTAGGCTTGGTCTTAAGAGGTTATCTGATGAATTTTAGTTATTTGGGAAAAGGGGACAAAGGGCAGGCCTCCCTTGGAAGTGAAGATAAAAACATCTGTGTGTACATCCTTTTTGCAGTTCTTTTGGTTCAATTTTCCATGAGATTTCAAAACAGCAGCTTGAAAGGAAGAGGGAGCTAGTGGCAGGCAAGATGGGGTTATAAAAGTCACAAAAAAGATAGTTCTCTCTACAGACCCTACTCTCTATTGGGTCTGTGTGTTGGAAAAGAAGCAATGCTGTAAGAGATGAGGTCATATTTGGGGGGCCAGGCTGAGGTGTCCTGAACAGTGAATTCCGAAAATCTGAGTCCTGCCAGTCTCAAATGCTAAGCAGACCAAGGCATCCAAAATTACAGACCACTTCAAGTGCTTCCTCTTCTGCAATGCTGTCTTTTTCCCTCATGGTCATGGTGACCTCCTAAAGCAAAGGTGACTACTCCCAGGGCTTTTCTTGGTGCAGGACAGTATCCAGAATATCAATCCCAATGAAATTACCTTGACCTGTAGAGCAGCATGTGGGAAAGTTGCCCAGAGAAACAGCAGCCATTGGGCTTTTCCTTCCCATATGAAGACATGCACTTACCCCTCAGTAGGGTCCAGAAATAATAGCGTCCTAGGTTTGACATGTCTGAATTTCCTTTCCTCCTCCGCACCAACTCTCTCATGTTACTGCTGGCTTTTACCTTCCCAGGCCATAATGAATCTTAAGTGTTTTTACATCTCCCCTTGAACATATTCAAAAGAGGAAATTAATTAGGAAGAGGAGAAGAAAGAGGAGAAAGCATATGTGTGGGAAAATAAAAGACTTTAGATAAACAGTTTGTGTATGTTTTTGTATGAGTGAGAGAAAGTACATGAGCATGACTGGAAAGAGGTACAGAAGAAATATGTAAGAAAGGCAGACAGGTTATCTGTCATCCAGCCTGTTCTCCATTAGTTTCCAGCTCTGTCATCCTTCTCTCCTCCTTTTCATCAAACTCTTTTATTTCTCCTCTTTCCAAGAAGATCAGTGGAATTGTTCTCTCTTTGTATAGGATGGGGTAAATAAAAAAAAGGATTGCAGAGAGGAGGAGAGATGGAGGAATGTGGTGGGGGGAGGGGGAGATGGAACCCCCAAACTCTCATTTACCCACTGGAGCAGAGAAGTGAGGAAAAAAGCTCACACCTTTAAGGTAAAACAAATGCTACAGAAACAAATACTCCAGTTGTGAACTGCAGTGTCTCTGCCCAAACATGTGCAAGTGTGAACTGCTTTCACGTGCCTCAACCTTTCCTCTTAGCTGCAAAAGCAGAAGGGAAAGGCCCTGGCCAGTGGTTTGACTTCTACCACATGACAAGGTGCACCGGCTTTGATGATGGAACTGATAACAAAGGCACTGTAGATGATAAACACTCTGGGAGCTCAGGCTTCTGCTGTGATGAATAATCTCCTTGCAGAGTTTCAACTCATTTTTTTTGCTAAATCCTGTTTTTAAGAAGAACTGCTGTGCATTTGGTGACACTGCACATGCTAAAAACTGGAAGACACTGGAAGGCAACAGGGTGAAGTGGCTGTGGGTGCTAGTGATTTTCTGCAGTTCCTGACAGCACCTTCTCCTGGAAGCAGCTGGGACAGGGAAGAGCTGTGCTCCTGGATCCAAGGCAGCAGGAGACTACAAATTCAATAGTTTTAAATAGCAAGCTTTGATCACTTCCCTAGTGACATAGCTTTTGTGCTGTGGCATATGTTCTTTATCCATCTGGGACTGGAGCATCCTACAGCTGCTGTTTTTACCTGCTCCCTGCTGCAAGAAACTATGAGTAGAGTTGTTGTGAGCTCCCCACTGAAAAAAAATACAAATGGCATGTTACATTCTGAATGCCATAAGAGACTTTAAAAAAAAAATTAGTTTTGCTCGTAAGTGCAAAATAATTAATCTGCATGTTTTTCAAACTACTACTGATGCAATGGCTTATTTATGCAAAATAGCCAAGTGTACAAAAACTAAATGCACCCCTAACTTTCCTCTTTTCCTCTTGCTGAGAGCTGGTATGGCTTAGGATTATCTCATTGGTAGTTTGCAGTGCACGTGACACTCATGTGATGTAATTAAGATAATACATTCAGTAGTAATCTTGCCCTTGCAGTTCAGCCAGTGATGATTTGCCTCTACTGCAAGACAACTTACCTTAAAAAAAATAAAGCAGCCAACAAGAAGGTGATGTCTCCAGTTATTTAATTTGTAAAATTACTAAAGAACAGGAGAGCAATTTTTTAGTCTGAAGCAATTAAGTGGAGCTAGTTAAAACACACACTTGGGCTACTACAGAACTGTATCAGAAGACGGACAGCGACCTGTAAGCTCTGATGTCAGCCTGTGTCCCCTGTTGAACAGGCTGTCATCAAGCACTACAGGCAATGTAGCTACCCAGGTGAGTGACATGATGAAGAAACACAGACCAGAGTCAGGCAAAGCTCCGTGTAAAGAGGACAGCTGCTGAGGTTCATAACACAGTTAAGATTTTACATGTGTACGTAAGGGATCTCTTGCTTAGGAAGGGTCATTGCACTGTTACGGCTTGGTGAAGGAAGTAAGAAAGAAGGGAGAAGAAAGTTGACAAGAGGAAATGGCTTCAAGCTGTGCCAGGGGAGGTTCAGGTTGGACATCAGGAAGAATTTCATCACTGAAGGGGTGGTTAAGCATTGGAAAGGGATGCCCAGGGAAACAATGGAGTCACCATCCCTGGGAGCATTCAAGGAATGACTGGACATGGCCATGGTTTAGTTGACAGGGGTGTTTGATCGAAGGTTGGACTTGATGACCTTGGAGGTCTTTCCAACTTGAGTGATCCTATTCTATTCTATTCCATTGTATGATATTAAGTATGGAAGTGAGAGGGGGAGCAAAAAAGAGATGATCTTTCTTGCTTTCCGGTCCCCAAGGAAACAAGCTTTCCTATAACAATGATAAAGTAAACAGGCATCCCTGAAGAAACATGCATCCTTGAAACATTCATTTATATTTAATACTTGAGTGTTTACAAAACTAGAGGTGAAGGCCAGCATCCTGCAATGACTTTATTTGCTTAGCGTTATACTTGGTGTAGTCTCCATGGAATCACTGCCTCCCCCCACATGCCTTCTGGCACCTGTCCCAGGGGTAGAAGGAGATGTAGTGACAACACAACAAGTAGAGAAGAGCAAGTCTACCACTTGAACAAGAACTGACTGTATCAGATACAAAGACACTGCATGCATGAGCAGAATAGCGCTGGTGTGTGCACACAGCTTCAGTGCACTGGGAGAAAACCAAGCAGCATTTTTGAAGGGCCTAGATCTCCTCAGAGAAACTTATTAAATAAATAATAATAAAATTCCCCTATCTGTCAGAAATTAGTTTAGTGATGTCCCCGAGGAAAAGGCATCTGTTTGAGGATTATTTGGCCTAACTAAAAGAAGAAAAAAAAGAAAAAAAAAGTAGGGATGATGCCAGACATAATGGCTGTAACATTAGTGAATGTAACATTAGTGAATGTAAGAAGTTGTTGCTTTGGCAAAGGACAAGAATACTGTTTAGATTAGAAAAGACATCAAGAACACTCCTCTGAAAAACACAACCACAACTCTCTTCATTACAATACCTATTTTAGCCAAAAGTACTATTGTTTCAAAGGCTCATGGGCCAGGTCTCATGCTTTTATGATCCACTGTGGCCACTACTACTGAGCTTTTCCCAGCACAGACCCATCTAGGTACACTGGCAGCTGCCTGCTCCCTGTAGGTGAGAACCTCAGCAACCTCTCTTGATCTTTGCTGGGGCACAGAAGGAGAAGTAGAGAACATTTCCACAGGCCAGGGTACACCTAGCTTCTAGAACCATATAAACAGCTTGTTGTCTCCACACAAATCTGTGCTCTGGCATGTTCCCTGCGTGACTGTAATCACTGGATAGCAACACACTGCCTGTGGGAAAGCCACATCCCACCCCAGCAACTGCTGCGTGCTTTCATGGATGGGAGCTGCCCTCATGAGGTGATATCAACTCTCAGCCTACGTCAGAAAATACTGAGTCATGTAGCAAATGACCAGCAGTCATTAGCTTACTCCAGAGGGAAACACAGGTCTCAAAAGGGCTGCCTGGGTCACTATTAGCATCTAGAGAAGAGGCCAAGGCTCTGAAGAATACCTTTTTCTCACAGTCCATACCAGAAGCCTACATAAGAGGCTATAATCAATGAAAATGGCTATATGGAAAAAGATAAGGGGAAATCCCCTATGTCCCAGCACTGGCAGAAAACTCATTAAATCAAGATGCTAAGGCTATCCCATTATGTTTCAAACTGGTATTTTATTTCTTTACATAAGCATGAAGGGAAACTGACTCCAAAACACCATTCACAGAATCTCTCATTTGCATCTTAAAAGGGACAAGTCTGTCTGTTCTGCTTATTCTGTTCTTTAATTATCCTAACGAAAGCAAATGTGAATCCCCAAGGGTTTAGTTCCTTTCTGACGGATTGCTTTTAAACTCAGAGACAAGGAGACAAGCAGCCATCAACCCCCTTAGTTTTTAACTTGCACATCTGGGGAAGTTTGATATCTTGTGCAATGTGGACAAGAGTTCTAATTTTCTGCCATGTGAAAAGCCCATGAAAAACCAGCTAAGGCTCCAGAAAAAAATGAGATGCCAATGGGTTCAGGCCATGTGGTCCTTTTAAGATGCTCAATTTATTACAGGACGACCATCCTTGCATCCAAACAGAGCATAAGTTATTTGGTATGTTTAAAGATTCCCACTCAGAATCCGTTTAAATTGCATGCAAAGTGAGAGCAATAGCTTTGTTTCATATAGCTCTTTGTGAGGGGCACTGGTTAAGTCAAAAAGCCAGGACTCGAGAGAGCTGAGTCCTTTTCCAAAGTTCCACAACACATTTGCTACTTCCTTTGAACACACTCCTTCCTCTAAGGCAGAGTATTAGAAGACAAACTTTCCTCCTGCAAAGAATCTGTATGACACCTAGCAGAAAGAGGCCTCTAGCTGCTACTGCAATGTAAATAATAAATGAGTGAAATAATAAATAGAAATAAGGCATTCTGTTGCAAACAAAGCCAACATATTAGTGAACGTGTTCAGTTCTTTTAAAGCATATCCAAACACCAGTTTAAGCTCCAATGTTAAAACACAGTGTCTCTTTTAAAACTCCAGGGAAAGCAACAGAAGTCTGTGGACAGCTCTTTTCCAACCTGAACCCTTCCAAGGGTTTATATTGATAAACAACTAGAATTTTTCATGTAATGGTACAATATCATCCTTAATTGCTTCAAATTCCATTTCTGCTGCTTCACCCTAGGATGCCTCAGCCTGCTCTCAGCATCACCCATAAAAACTCAGTGGGTTTCATTACAGCTGTGGTGAATTCAACCAGCGGAATTTGCCTCATGCTGCTCTGAACAAGAGCACCACCAGCAGATGTTCTAGTTGTTAACCACCCTGTCCAGAGCCTGGTGAGTATTAGTATCTGAGAGGAGGAATGAGATTCACTAGACAGGGCAGCACTGCAGGACTCATAATGCCTGAGTTCTTCTACCAGGGCACCCACTGAACTGATACAGGAATGAGAACAACCTGCTTTATTTCTTCATGCCCTCATTTTCTACCAGTTTACTCAGACAACCTTTTGTTGCATGTACATGGAACAGGAATCTCACCTTGGTTGAATGCTCTGGATGCTGTTGTGATACATAATCACAGCCAAAAAAAATTACCTCTCTTCTTTTTGAGGCAAGGTAACCTGTCTAAACCTTTGTGTACACACTGCAGTCCCAAGTGACACCACAGGATCATCCAATATTCTGATAATAACAATGAAAATACATTTTAACAGCAGCTGGATGAAAAACAAGCATGAAAAATTCCTGTGTCTATCCCCTTGCCCCCTCCACCTGGGCTGTGTTGAGTCAGGATAAACCAGTGGCCATTCAAAGAAGCATCATGAATTTCACTTTCTGAAAAAGAAGGGACAAGAAGAATGATTTCTCAAGTGTAAGTAAACCAAGAGTGAGACCGAGGGAAGAAGACCAATAGGATTTATTTGTAATGACAAGTGACAAGTGATCACCATAAAGATATTCTTGGAACAGAATCCTGCTAATCTCTGCTATAATTCTAGTCCCAAATGGTTTGGCTCTGGCAGTACTTCTAGAAATGATATATGTGAAAGCACTGGGGATTGTCAAGAAAGAAGTTTTGCACTGACAGTTATATTTTGGACTCACTGGGTTTTCTTGTGCTTCCTCTGCCCCACCACCCTACCCAGACTCCTTGTTTTTCTTTTTTTTAATCTAAGGTCAGCTGCAATTAGTATTTAGAATAGAAAATGTTTATAAGCTCTCGCTTTTATCATCATTAATAATGCAACAAATGTATTGACTGTGGGCAGACTTTTCAGCAATCTGTAGTGCTCTCCCCCTCTGGCTCAGAAAATATGCATCTCTTGAGAGAAAATCTATTTCATTAGAGACCTGATAAAATGCCTGGAAATGACAACATAAATAAGCATTTAAGTGCTGCTCCCTCTTTTACTCTGAAGTCTTTTCCAGCTGAGAAAAGCGAGAAAGAAGCTGTAGTGGGATGGAGGGAGAGAGAGTTGATGAATATTTGATCATAACTGTCTTAAATAAATGCTTCTTCCAGACATACCTCTTGACATATCAACTACACTGTTAGTCTCACCTCTCTCACACCATCTTAAAGGCAAGTCCACAGTCAAGGTATTTTGACAACAAATGAAACCGAATATTTCTCTTCTTTTTGCTTCTCTCTTCCCTAGTGTGTTGTTTACATTGCTGTAATTTCTTTTCTCTCTTTTCACCACCCACTCCCCAAAATGCTTTGATAGGTAGAGTCCCTTCTCCAGACTTACTGTCTGCTATGAAGGTGGTTTGAAGTGTAGGTTACGGTACTGGTCAGAGTGGTTAATCTTGCATGGCTGTGTTGAGCTTCTTTACGGGACTCTCTCAGAAGGAGATGCCAAGGCTGGAGGCGGAGAACAGGGGAAGCAGCAAAACAACCGATCAAGGTCCTTACCTCAGACCTTCACAATGCCTCCATGCATTGCCTTTGCCCAGTGATGGCTCACAGAGTGCATTTAAATGTTAAGCAAAACTGGGCACCAACACAAACTGCATTCATCTTTCTGTTTGTTCGCAAAGCCCTCCCTTCATGATCAGCAGAACCAAGAAAAGAAAGTAAGTGACTTTGGCCTGGGCTGAGATTTCTTTCACCCACTGAAGCACCTATCAAGAAGGCAGTATGCAACAAGCCCTCAGATGAAAACAGAAACAAGACAGCCCTCCCCACAACAACAAACAAACCCAACTCCCACATGTACCTGTGCAGGGATAGGGAATCCCAGTAACACATCTCTGGAGTGCCTCTTGCCTACTTGCCAGGCACCACACTAGCCAAACACAGACTTCACATGTTTATCCTTGCTGTGTCTCAGTGAAGCAGCTCACCACACATTTTGCAAGTCAGTCAAAGTAATGCAATCATGAAGACCAAAACCAAAATTCACCAAGAGTTTTTCTAGTGACTAAGTGGCAGTAAAAGACTTGCAAAGGGTACAACTAGCTCTTTTGGGATTTCAAGTGTTCTTGAGAAGCCCATACATATTTATTTTTTTCTAAGCTAAAGAATATATTAGTTTTTAAAATGCCTTCTCTGCATATGCACAAGTTGGCAGCCCAGATCCCTACGGATCTTGTTTCATTAAGCAACCACCAAATTCCTTGTTATACCTCCTACTTGACTAAAGTCACACAGGAAATCTATCTAAAGCAAAGCCCCTTGTACAAACTTTTAAATCCTAAACTGAAAACCACATAATTTGGGTCACTTCTCCTTTACCACAACTGACTCAGACTGTAGCCACACAGACACAATACCAGTTTTTCAAGTTGAAGAATTCAATCAAAGGAATTCTTGGCCTCTCTAAAAAGAACTGAGGCCAAGAAATAAAGATTTTGTGCAAGTGATGTCTTTGGAGTCCATGTTAAATGCTAAGGCCATGCCATTCCATGAATCTCTTTGAAGGTGATAAGTTTAGCTGGATTATTCAGCTCTTAATAGTGGGAACTCTGTGAGGAACAGCAGGTTATGGAGGTCAGCTAGAAGGTTACTGAGGTCCACCTGGCAGACCTGCATTGTGGAAATTAATCATAGGGGTCATGATGGCATTACAGAGGATATTCAGGGGCAGCAGGAAAATTGATAGGTTTTTCATATCAGTAACACAGACAAGTCTCCTAGTTAACAGCAGGGTATGCAAAGGCCTCAGCTATAATGCAGCAGAGAGAGTCACAGCCCATAGCAGAAAGCTGTCAGGAGATGCCAAGTAGAAACCCATTATTTAACCTCAGCCAACAGCTAAATACCACACAGTTTCTCACTAACTATTCTCTCCCCAGTTGGGAGGAGAATCAAAGGAAAAAAAAACAAACCCAAACCTAAACCTTTTAGGTTTAGAGAGAAGAACAACTTAATAACTGAAAGAAAGAAAAATATAATGATAATAGTACTAATGTTAATAATGAAAATGTGAAAGAGGGGAATAAAAACCAATATAAACAAGGGATGTACAACACAATTGCTCACCACCTACTGACCAGTCCAAGACCATCCCTAATCAGCCATCAGCCGCTCCTGGAAAACTCCCCCCAGTTTATAAACTGAGTACGACATTCGACAGTACAGAATATCCCTTCGGCCAGTTTGGATTAGTTGCCCTGGCTGTGCTCCCTCACAGCTTCTTGGGCACCCACTTGTTGGCAGAGCACGGGAAACCGAAAAATCCTTGATTTAGGGTAAGCAGTACTTCGCAACAACTGAAACATCTGTGTGTTATCAACATTATTCTCATACTGAAATAAAAACGCAGCATTGCACCAGCTACTAGGAAGAAAATTAACTCTATCCCAGCCAAAACCAGGACACCATTCAGAACAAGAATTGTAAGAACAAGTTCAGATGGAAGTATTCAAACCAAAAAAACCATCCTATTTGAAACGCTGTTGTTAGCCCAGTTCCTCTTGAAGCACAGAAACAAGGAAGGAAGCAACAACTCAATAATGCTGCTGTCTACCTTGTCCTTTGAACTTTCAGCTCTCATTTCTACCTCATTCTCTGATAGGCTTCTAACAATCTCAGCCCTGACTACATCCTCTTTAAAGGATGTAAAAAAGTTTTAGTAAAGTTTAATTTAAACATTTAAAGGATGTCAAGAAAGTTATGTCCCTGTGCATGGTACCATGAGCTCTTCTTTGCAAAGTATCCCTGTATTAGTAATTTGTATTCATTTATGGAAGGCAAGACCTCTCTGTCTTTTACCAGCACACTCAGATGCAGTAGCTTCACACTCTTACCAAGCTATTTAACCTAAGGAAGGAAGTGGGAGAAGTCATTGCAACAGCTAATGGTGGGGACTAGAACAGCTCCACATCCCAGCCTGAACTGAGATTGGCAAAAAGAGGCTCCAGCACAAGTCAGAGGAAGTGGCACTGCAGAAAATGGCACATGAACGGCTTCAAGAGGGAGCAGGCTTTGACTGACACTGCCCTAGTACAGGGCAGAAAGAGGTGGAGACGTGATGCCTTCCAGTGACTAGGCAGAGATACTACGTTTCTAAAATGTGTGTGCACTTCGCTTCTATTCTGGTTTTTGATCCTACCTTTCCATTTGCTTAGCAAGGCAAGAACTTACTGGTCCTAAAGCACAGGGACAAATCCTGGAGCGAAATGAAAAAAAATCCAATGACTGGTGTATATCAATGAATCGTGTCTGGCCTGTAGTGTGCAAAAGAGAAAAACAGTTTTCTTCCTGAATGCTGGAAATCTTGTCAGTAATTTCTTTGTAGGACAGAAACTAATATGTTCTTTTCTTTTTCTTTCGTTCTCCAAAACAAACCCAACTGTGCTTGCCTTGGAAGTAGTGCCATTAAACTCCTTATGCCGTTCACCCCCCAACATGAAAATCACTTAGAGCCAAAGGTGTCTGTGCTGAAACTCCCGTCATGTCAATGGATGAAAAAGCCCAGATGAACATAGTCCATTAAATGTACTCTAAAAGACATAGCAATGAAGAAAGAGAAGGGAAAAAAGCCAAACCAAAAGCAAAACCAAAAATACCCTGGCACAAAGAGTTTGATCCTAGGGGTCACAGCTGCACATTAACATTTCCACCTTAATAAAAGCCTAAATCAAATCCTCAGTATTTAGCACCTAGTTTCCACTTGGCACAAAAGAAAAAAAAGAAATATGAAAGGGGAAGGTGAAAAGGGAAGAGCAAAAAGACACAATATTTCCTTTATATATTCAGGGAATCTTTTCTCCAGCAGATTCATGGGGGTTTTCCCTCTCTTTCCTGTAAGACAGGATTAAGCAGCACTGCAGCATCTACTGTCAGCTTGAATTCCCTGCCTCCCAGAATGAGTACTCATAATTAAAAGCTTAGCTCAACTTATCCCTCCAGTTCCCCAGGTGAAAAGTCAAGGCCTGCATTTAATTGCATATATATGTGTGCATGTATAAAGCTGAAGCTCTGAAGAGAGACGATATTTGGAGGAGGGGAGGAGAACAGGCATAGAGGTATTTGACACAGTCTCAAACAGGGAAAAATAGGAAATGGGAAGAGAAGGAGAGCAGAAAATGAGAGTTTAATTTCTCCTTCTGTTTCCCTTTAGTCCCCAACCCTCCCACCTTCTCCCATACCTTTCTTTTTTTTTTTTTTTTTTTTTATTTAGGATACAAGCTGTCATTTTCCTCCTGTATTGTTTCATTAAAATCCTTGGGTTCCTCAGTGGGAAGAAGTAATGCACAGAGAGGTTTCTCCTATCCTTGTATAGGCTCTGTGGTTTATGAGAGGATTTAATTCATTCACTAGGGCTTGGCTGTGAGAAAGATTGAATCAACTTTCACTCACACACAGCATGGCAAGTGTGGAATGCTACCTACATGCAAGTTTATCCCTTGCTGTTCTGGTTGCACAGGTGTTGTCAATCCCAGGCCCTCCTGCTTTGGCTTTAAGGCAAAGGTGATTAGTCACAAGTGCTGAGGGAATTCTGGGCACCTCTGTTAGGCCAAGTGCTGCACTAGCAGTGAACGCTAAACAGTGTTTTAAGCCAAGGTGCAATAGAATTGCAAGCTCTCCAGAAAATAAGGGCATTTCCTCTGAAGTGGACATGGGCACTTTAGAATGCAACTAGGAAGTCACACATTTCAGTTCCTATGCAAATAGATTTGATTCAGAGGTTGCCACTGCACATCATATTTCTAGCACTTTGGACCCTCTGTATCCCATGCTGATCTTCAAAGAATAACGATAGATGTTGAGGATACTTTTGCATTCCTTCAAAGCCCTCTGCCTTCCACCAGACCATGAGGCCACTTCTACCCTTAGAAAAGACTGAAACATTCCTAAAAATTTTGCCAAGCAGGCCACACACAGAATCTTACAGAGTAATAATAATGTGACTGCAGTGGGTAATTGAACTTGGAAAATAGTTTGCACCAAGGAATTTTGTAAGAGGGCAGGTGGGGTTGTTTCAGCACAGGGTTTATATGCTTGGTTCAAGCCCACAAGGAGGAAGACATCTCTCGCAAAAGCAATACTTCTTCCAACCTTCCCAGCCAGCATCGGGTCTTTAATTCTGTAACGCTACCAATGCAGTGCTCTACTGAGAAGTCTAATCTGATCCACCACTATTAATGTCTTCCAAGTAATTCAACCATAGCAGCAACACATATTCTTAAAATGCACCCCGTAGAAACATCAGCTTAAGAGACACTACACCTCATATTCTTCAGCACCTCAATACAGCAGCTTTCACCATTTGATAGTAAAAGTACACCAAGTTTGTACAGACCTGTCCTGCCAGGATGCTCCTTGGATCTCTGACAAGCACCACAGTCATGCCTCACACCATTGCTTTAATAAGCAGGAGCAGGTACAGGTCCACAGTTATTGCCTGCAGTTGCTGCTCCCCCACAAGTATAACTTGTTGTTAGGCTAGGAACATAAGCCAGGTCTCTAGGCAGATCTACCTGCTTTAGAGCACCCTCCAGCATGGTCCAAGGTGTGTAATTCCTCACCTGTGGGTACACTCCCAAGAAGTTTTCTTCCTCTCCCTGATGCTACCTTGCCCATTTTTATCATCTCAGAACACTTGACCTATTGGTCAGCTTACCACATGCTGTGTGCTCTTCTGCAGAGCATAACTGTCTGGGTCTGAAAAAACCTTAGTGTTCTCTATACATTGCAATCCATTGGTAACAAGCTGCTCACCAGTCAGGTCACAGGACTTATGAATCTAATTGTCTCCTTTCTAGGCTTCTGCTGGTAAGAAGAGCCTTGAAGTAAAAAACAGCCTTCCCAACTACTGCTTTACTGTCCCTAGTGCAGCCCTTCTCTCTAGCTGTAACTGGTAACCTGCTTAGTGCAGCTACAGAAGATCTTCCTCCCATTAACCCCTGCTTCCCTACAATTATCTTTTTTTAGCGCTTATAATATCACTAACCTCAGGGTTTCCTTCCTTCATCTTTGGTTGGCAGCACCCTGAGAAAGCATCAGTGGCTGGGAACTAAGCCCCCCAAAAATACAAAACAGCTCCAAATTCCTCCCTCAAGTCAATGGCAGGAGACATGAGCATGCAGTGTGCACCACTGTACCTCTGTGCTCACTTCAGTTACTCAGAGGAGGCTGGGTTTTCTTGCACGGCTGTTGTGAATCAGTAAGTGTGCCTGCCTTGAGTAGCAGGGCACCTTGATGAAATGGACACCATAACCTAACTGAGCCACGTAAGAGGTTTCATCCCATTTCTCATCCCCCTTCTTCACTCTTTCCATGTGACACAATGCAAGGAAAATAAATACTTATGAAAGTGGAGATCCAGGCAAAGCCTACTGAGCCCTGAGCTTGTAGCTGTCCTGAGCACCTGTCTGTCATGGGTACTTAGGTTTCTGCTGGGAGGCTTAGTATGCATGTTAATGGGCATCTATTCAGCCCAGCATGTTTTCTTCTTGACTTCAAAGCAATGAATCTTGATGCATCTCTATGCATCTGAGGGTAGAGGGGGAAACAGAAGAGCAGGACTGAAACACTGAAAGTGAATTGCAGGGCAAATGCAAAGTAGGTAAGGATCATAGTAGGTAAGGATCTACACTATTTACTATAAACAATATCAGCATATTTACTATATGCAATGCTCTTGTCATTAAGACTGCTCTCCACACAGTACTATATTTATAGTAGTGGCTCATCTTTCTTTACATACAAACTGATAGAACTATTAGCATAACCATTGTGTTATCACTATGTAATCACTCTTAATTATTACTGCAGAACATCCTATGGGAGTACAGACATGCTATTTAATAGTTAAGCAACCAGGCACACAGCTACTGCTGCCAATATCTTACCAAGTGTGACTGCTTCATGGATTCCACCTCCTTCTGACAACTTGTTGGATGTCTCTCACCATTCTCATTCCTCACACAGCAACAGCAATTCAGAGGAAAGCCTGGAGGCTGTACTATAAATATACACATGGCACAGGCAGCCACAACCCCTGACTACTCAGAAGTGCTCCAGTCTCTGCTGCACCTCTGATGTCTTATGCTACATGAAGAGAGAGAGAGAGAGAGACAAACCCAAATGTAATTGCATTGTGTCCAGGCAAAGAAGCTGCCGCTGAAGGTGCTCCCCCATCTCATTAGGGTGGGAGCAGGTGCTAGATGAGTTAATGAGCTTCAGCTGACAGGTGGTCACTGCTGTGCCTGCAGCAATTGCCCCTTCCCTGCTGCCCCCTGCCTCAGCACAGCCCCACTACATGCCTGGTTGGAGAGGCAGTTGGAATACAGGACACACTTTGGTATTTAAAATCAATCAGATGTCTAAGGAAGTGCAGGGAAAGCAAGGTTAATTGCTTTGCTATTGCTGTAAAAGCCACTATGTCCTCTGCTACTTTGATACACTCAGCTGCATCTCCTGTGCCTCAGATTGCCAAAATGTCAGCTTCCTCTCAGATCATTCCTTACTCTTCTGTGCCGTAAACAGGGTGATTCATTTAATTTACAAATGTTTTCTCCTCCTTTGCAATTAAACATCTTAATTGGAATAGTTTTTACATGACTGTGCCTTTTCTCTTCAGCAAACTAATTTCCTGACAGAGCTCAGAAAGGCAGAAGCCTTTAGGGAGTTGGTAGGTCTGAAAGGAATAAGGCCACTATGATGCAGCCTGGTCTCTGGAGTTTGGGGGCCACTTCTGTCTGTGCAGAGAATGAGAGACTGCAGGGAAGACAGAGGAGATAATGAACCTCCTAAGGAAAGGCTTTCTGACTGAAGTCCCTTGGGATAAAAACAGCTCTGCAACAGAGCCAGCACCCAAGCCCTTCTTTTTTGTCCTGACAGCTGGGAGACATGCCTGGCCGCTTATTACTGCTTAACTTCCATGCAGTGCAACTTCTCCCCAGCTTTTCCGATACGCAAAGCATACACAACACAGCCATTAGCATTCTTTTTCCTCACCCTGAAATCCTATCATAGCACATCTATCCCGCTTCATCCCTCCTTTGGTTCTGAAGTGTTTGCTGGATTGAGTTTCAATTTCTTCTTCTCACTTTCAAAAATCTACAGCAATTTCAGTCTCTCTGTCCTTTTCACCTGCTTGACTTTACCTCCTAGGAGTTCAGCCTCCTGCTTTGCCCTATGCTTCCCACTCAGTCATGTCTCTGCCTGTTTCTGGGCCTCATCTCATAAGTGTGTGCTGCCAGAGCCACTCCCTTCTTCTTCCTATACAGATAAAATATAGACAGCATGTTTAAGAAAACCCAACACCTGAAACACTGGGATACTTGAACACCAAACTCCCAGTGAGATGCCATAACCCTTTAAAAATCTCTCCTGTGCACTATGAAAATAGAGCCACCAACACATGGCCACCCTCCTTGTTCCTCCCACAGCGTTTTGCAAGCCCAGGACCTTTCAAGTTTGTGATTGTACGTTCTGTGCTTACATATAACTGAGCACATTACCTGCTCATAAAAGGGAATACCAAATGATGTATTGCTGTTTGAGCTGAGGGAAGCCACGACGGGCAAATGGACAGCAAAACTTTCTAAGCCACTGGTGGGAGTCATCACCATCACCAGAAGCTCCCTCACTAAATGCTCAAGCTAGATTTCCTAATATCTTCCTATGGGAAAGGGCTCATCATGATAATTTAAGTGATCTAAAGAAGGCTTTACTCAATCACTCATCCTTTCTGAAAACTGAAAGTTGCTCCCCATCCCTCCAGCTGGTGGCTGCAATACAGACCTGCTCCTCATGACAAGCCTTGAGTTCCCCTGCCCCAGCACTCCTGAGGATGTATGCACCGCAAGGTAGAGCTGAGAAACCAGGGCTATCCTCCCCTTGAAATGCTCCCACATCAAAACAGCCATGAACACAGAGTAAATCAAGACTTCTCTGTTTTAAAATTATTTTAAATGTCCAATATAAATTCTCTTTGATACAAGAATAAAGTCCTTCAATCCCAGTGGCATGTAGCAGAGGAGCCCCCAAAGCCTTCACAAGAGGTGATGTTTCTGCACCATGCTGTCCTCTGCCAGTCTCTAACAGTGGAAAAATGGGTACCTTTTCCCTATTTACCTTCCCCAGGTGAAACTGGGTGCCCTGAGGGACCTGTTCATAAGGGGAGCATGGCAGTGGGTATGGTGGCTCCCAGGATGGTCCCCCTGCTGCTGTGGTGACAGCCGGCAAAATGAAAGGGCTGTGTATCCCTCTGAAGTGACAGTCCTGTGTTTGTAGCACAGAGAGAGTGGCTGCTCTGCCATATGCTGTGGGGAACTGGCATCGTCGCCTTCAGTTTTCGTGACCCTTTCGGGCTTTTTCAAGTTAGTTTAATTAAACATTTTTTCATGTTTAATTGATCACATTCCAGGTCTGAAGAAACTTGGAAACCTCCCTTGCTCACAGCACTGTGATCTGAACTTCTCCCCAGCAAAATCCTAGCCTCCATGCTTGGTTGTTTTTGGGATCATGTGTCCCAGTAGTGGTGAGGCCCCAGAGTGCTGGATCCTGTGCAGGCCCCTAGGGGAAGAGACTCTCGTAGTTACTCAGAGACTTCCATCTAAACAAGCAAAAGAGTTTGAAGAGAGACAACTGGATCTGTGTGAGCCCTTGAGGACCAGACCTCGACTGCCAGCATTAAAGAAAGTGAAGGGCCTAATGCTTGCTCTGGAGATGCAAACCCAAGAATTATTTGTTTGCCTTTCTTGTTATCACACCCTGAACAGGATGCTCCAAACAGAGATACGCTGAATACCATATAAGGAACGGAAAGAACTATACTAGTGTACATCTTCCTTTTCGGGGTAAAAAACCTAGTAAGAACAGTAGGGTCAGGAGATGCTTTGAAAAGGAACTTTCATTCCATTGTTCCTTAATGATGAAAGGGTATATCCCAGAAGGTCTTATGAAATGCAGGAGTTATTCACTCAGGAAGAATAACTCCTGGTGTCCACTCTGCATTCATAGGGCTGCAGGAGCCATGAACTGGAAGAGAGCTCCTGAAGGCAGAACTAGGAAGGGAGCGATAGTGTCACATAGATAACTGACAGTGCATTTTACAGTCTCATTTTGCATAACTCCTGATTCCAATACTGCAGCCCATTGGTTTAATTTTCACTTTAACAGAATAAACTAGATTTGTTCTCACTCACAAAGCTGGTATGGGAATAAATGTGTCACTTAGATAAGTCATCAAAAACAAAGGGCTCTATCGGAGCAGTGGATAACAATTAGTGAATAAACACTGAAGAGGACTACAGAGATTTGTATGGCAAATGCTAGCTATTTCCCTGAGACAGAAGACATTAAAGCAGTCCCCACTGCTAGGATGGCATTTTATTGCTGAGCCTCACTGTTTTTTTGAGGAGTGGCAACTCCAGGCATCAAGGCACAGGGTATCAAACTTGCTTATGTACCAAGAAAGTAAGGGGCAGATAAAAGGCAGAATGACACATAAATAGGAGAGCCAAAGGCAATTTCAAAATGATACAGCATAAACTGCAAATGGATATGCTCTGGGCTTTGTTCGGCACCACCATAGAGGGTAGATTAGTTTCTATCTCTGAGCAAAATACTACCAGCACCAGTCAGGGCACAGGTCCTCCCCTGCTCCACGTGTACCTTCCTCTGGATTCTCAGCAACATTTTGTTCCTGCTGTTGGAGAACTCAGCTTTATGTGAAGTAAAGTGAGAAGGAGCATAGAGTTCCTTGGATCTGTGCAGCAATGCTAGTTTGTATTATTATGTGTTGTCTTCCAGTATAAGCCATAGCAATGATTAAACATAGCTAAATTTATTCATGGTGTTAGAGCTTCACTCTTGCTTCCTTATTGTTGGGGGACTTGGCTGGATCCACCTTGAGAACTTGTCCTTCCCTGTGATACAAAGTTTCTTCATTCCGAAACCTCCTCCATCTTTGTCTTATTTCACTTTTTCTATGTGAGTTCTTGTTTTTATCAATTTTTAGGGTTTTTTTCCCTTTTTCTACTTCATCACTATTTCAGAAGGAAAGCCATGATGTACCCTTTCATTTGTGACACAGACTCTCCAGTCAGTTGGATGGCAGGGAATGACAGACTGACCGGAAGAGGTTCCCATGCTTCCTAATTATGCAGACTCTGTTCTTTCTCCCAGTAGCCTGCACACTTTCCGCAGTAGGGTCTTTACACAGAGACAGAGAAATCCCCACTACAGAGTGAATTGAACCTGTTTCTTGCCTTCTGCAGCCGTGGTCTGCAATGGCCGAAGCAGCTTTCACTCACTAGTCACAAGCCCTTGATGAATAAGCTGATCTAGATTGACACTGGCTCTGCAACATGCCATGTCGTGTGCCTCTGGAACTGAGACTTGGATAGGCAGCCAAGGCCGCCCTTGGAGTTGGCAGAGTGGCAAGAATGTAGCAGCAGCCATGAGGCAGGGAAGGCTGGGAGAAGAAGAAATTAGCCCACTGAGATGTAACCCTTTTGATCTTGACACACTGGCACCTGGGAGATGTCTGGCTTCAAGAAGGAATTTGGCCTGGAGACTAGAGATCCAACGAGCAGTCTCCTCCAACCCACACTTCTGTGATTCTACATGCGGTCATCAAACCCTCTCTTTCATGACAGTGCCCATCCTGTGGCTAAACTGGATTGCACAGATGGTCTGGATGTCTGCTACCAGGAGTTACCAACCCCATCACCAATACCAGAAGCCAGCTACCTTCAACCTGGTTGTCCTATTTGCCAGAAGCTTTAAAGCTGCAAGGGCAGAAGTTTTAATTGCCAAAGGCACACAGCTCTGAATAGAGGCATATGGGCAACCCAGAAGTCTAGGCTGCTGCATTTTCATTCCTCTTAATACTTGAGATAGATACAGCAATGATAGCATGGAAGCACATGGTTATATTGTACCACCACTTTGAGATCAGAGCCAAAATTTGGTCTTTTCTAACTTTAACATCTGCAAGTACATGAATCCAGATAAGAATTTTCCTAAACTTAAGGGTATTTTGAGGAGTTGTTTTGGTCTGGGCCCTCACATATTTGAAACCAGCAAAGTGCTACTGTTTTCTTTTTCTTGGTGGAAAAGAACATCCCATTCTTGCTCCCATTGGGTAAGAAGCTGCTCTTATGTACCATTTCCTATCTAGGGCTGACTAATGGAAGCCATGAGGGTTGAGATACTGCAATTTGCAGTCTGCTAAAAACCAGAACGTTTCTCAAGGGTCTGGAGACATCAGCTGTTTCTGGAATCAGTGCCTGGGGTTAAGTGCACATTTGTGGGCAAAGTGCTTTTATCTTTGGATTCTAGTCCGGTCTTTTTCCTGGACATCTGTGCCTGTGACATGAGGTGTTGGAAGGGGGAGGATGAATGCAAATACTCAGCCTGTCCTTGCAATGTAAAAGACAGGTTTTGCATATTTAATAGAATCCTAGAATCATGGAATTGCTTGGGTTAAAAGAGACATTAAATATCATCTAGTTCCAACAGCCCTGCCATGGGACACCTTCCACTAGACCTTGCTGCTCAAAGCCCCATCCAACCTGCCATGAAGACTTACAGGGATGAGGCATCCACAGTTTCTCTGGGTAACCTGTTCCAGTGCCTCACAAATAAATTCTTCCTTATATCTAACTAAACCTGCCCTCTTTCAGTTTAAAGCTATTCTTTCTTGTCCTATCGCTATGTGCTCTTGTAAAAAGTCCCTCTGCCACTCTCTTGTAGCCCCCATCAGGTACTGGAAGCTGCTATAAGGTCTCTCTGGAACTTTCTCTTCTCCAGAGAAGAGAACAGAACAATACTAACTCTCTCAGCCTGCACTCATAGGAGAGGTTCTCCAGTTCTCTAAGCATCTTTGTCACCCTATTCTGGACTCGCTCCAACAGGTCCGTGTTGTTCTTATGTTGGGGGACCAGAGCTGGACACAGTACTCCATGGGGGGTCTCACAAGAGCAGAGCAGAGAGGTAAAATCACCTCCCCTGACCTACTGGCCACTCTGTTTTTGATGCAGCCCAGGATATGTTTGGCTCCCTGCGATGCATGCGAATACTGCTGGTTCATGTCAACCTTCTTATCCACCAACACCCTCAAATCCTCAGGGCTGCTCTCAGTCCATTCTCTGCCCAGCCTGTATTTGTGCTTGGGGTTGCCCAACCCACATGCAGGACCTTGTATTTGGCTTTGTTGAACTTCATGAGGTTTGCATGGTCCCACCTCTCAAGCCTGCCAGGGTCTCTCTGGATGGCATCCCTTCTCTCCAGTGTGATGACTACATCACACAGCTTGGTGTCATTGGCAAACTTGCTTGTTATTTATCCATCTTAACAGGGAAAAGCCTCTTTGCACCTAATCATCAGCAAACAGCAGCCACTGTGGCTTTTATCAATAAGCCAATTTTTAGTTTGGTCTGTAATAAATAAATAAATAAATACAACAAGAGACACACAGAGAGAAGTGACACAGACGGTATAATTTTCAAAGAGATTTTTAAAAACACATTAAAGAGCTTTTCTTCACTTTTTTCCTTTTTTTTTTTTTAATTTAGTGACAGTCTAGGAAGGAGGAGATGAAGATAAAGAAAAAAAAATAAAAAGAAGATTTAATGAGGATGAGAGAGACACTGAAAGGATGTTTCCTAATCTGAACAAGCAGTTAAGGAGAATCAGGACAGAGGGAAGGGATGAATCTGGGAGATAAGTATTGGGGATGGGTTAAAGCAGTAAGAGAAGAACAAATGCAAGCCTGCATTGAGAAATTAGGTCCAATCTGACAAAAAAAACTGTGACCTTCTATCTCAGCCAGGCCAGTGTGCCTTCCTGGAGCTGGGGGCACCTGGTGTGGAATGCCAAGATACTACCAGAAAGACAGCTGCTCTTGTCTTCCTTGAAAACAATCTTCCTTAAAGCAGGAAGCAGTGGAAATCTCCTGAGAAAGACTGTTCCCTTGGTGCCTCTAAGCAAATCTGGAGTTTCTGATAAAGCCAATTGAATCCCTAGCTGTATAGCCCAAATTTCATGCTGCTGGCCACAAGTAGAGAAAACTTGCTGTTACTTGCAGAAAGGATTGTTCTGCAGTCAAAGCAACTGATGAAGATTCCCTCTCTCTGTCTTTAGTTTGCTGCATGAGCTGGGCATATTACTTTGTCTTTACGTGTCTGAATCTTCCTGCCTCTAAAATACTGAGTATTTATAATGCATTCATATTTAATCCAGTTACCTTTACTAAAAGGGGTCTGAATTTTTCATCTTTTTCAGATGTCTTCTGCTTCTAATGCGAATTCTCCTCTCCACTTCTAACTGAAACAGGTAGATACTAATTTCCTGCAGCAGGAAGAAATAACTTCTATCCCTGCAGTAGCTGAGCAATTCCAACACCTGCATGTGCTTCATAAAAACTGGTGCTGACTGGCTCAGATTTGTGACAAGACTCCCCAGCTTCATGGGGGACACGATGACCCTTAATTCATTCCCGTTTGCAAAGTACGTTGAGATCCTTAGATGGAAGGGGTTATAGAACAGTAAGAATTTTTTGCTACCTCTCACTCCCTCCCCTGCTACTCTCCCTCCCCTCAAAAGACATTCCAGACTTCTTCCTATTGTGAGCTTTATTTTATTTTTTAATTTCCAGACAGCTGAATGAGATAAAGGCCTGGAGGGACTGATTTACGAAGGGAGATTAAAAATGCTAGATATGTACAGTTTAGTTAAATGATGGACATGATAACATTTTACAGGAATCTCATTTTTTTTTGTGAGGGACAGAAGGGGAGGAAAAGAAGGAAATGTATAGCTCTAAGCTTTATTTTGTTTATAATTTGCTTTTATTTGCACTCAGTAGGAGAGACACAATGGCTGCCACAAGGGTGACATAGGAACATAGCACAACCCTGATGGAAGAGGTATGCCAATATGGAGCAGTTAAATTTCTGTATGAAGACAGTTAGCTGGAGAGGGATTAACACAGACTCTAACATAGTTAATGACAGTGGAGAATGAAAATTTGGGGCTTGGATCCTGCACAGTGCCCACACATAGTAATCTGAAAGATCCAGGACTTAAACAGAAAACCAATTAGCCTGACGACAGGCTTAGGGAAATGAATTGTGGAAACAGCTGCAATATATCATAGATCAGTAGCTTACAAAGGAGGATTGCAGAGAGGAAACAACATCACATTAAGTCCAGCAAGGACTCATGGAGAAATATCATCCAGGAGCCTTTTGCACAGGAAAAAGAAATTGACAAGTTATCTTCCAGTAGTTTATTCCTACAAGAGCACTGCTGAAGGCATCAGGGGAAAAAAAAAGTAAGAAGCCTAGATGATCTGTTAACAACCAGTATCATGCTGAAACACAGAGCTGATCTCTCTAGCTCCGGGGTCCCACGACTGCAGAAGTCCTGGGGCTGCTGACCAGCCAGGCTATCAAAGGCCAAAAAGGGTTTTTGGGTAGTGGGCCCAGAAAAACCAGGTGAGGTTCCAAGAGAAAGAAATTTATTTTGAGACATCTAAACAGCAATATGCAGTATGTCTGTAGGTCTCCTAGGAGGAACGCTGAGAAGAGGTAAAGTCTCCTGAGAAAGACATAGAATAGAATCATGGAAGGGACTGATCAGGATCATAGAGTCCAACTCCTGGCCCTGTGCAGGACACCCCAAGAATCACACCATGTGCCTGAGAGCATTGTCCAACAGAAGATGATGATGGGCTTCAGGACAAAGAGTTGGAAAGGGAGATTTTTGTCATCCCTGCTAGGAGTGCAAACTATTAGGTGTGTCCTTGGACGACTACTCACACTGCAGCACCATATTAAGTTCTGAGCATTCATCACTGCAAAGTGATAAAATCCTCATATTCTCTCCCACCTCTGCCACCATGCAGATCTGCTTCAATATGAGATCTGATGCAGGGCATGGGGAACTCTCTCCAAAATGCCCCCAAAACTTTGACAGCTTCAGTAGAAACATTGGAGAGTCAATTGCAAAATGACAAATCCCCCTGGAAGAGGGAGAGGGTTCAGTTTAATGAAGAGTTAAACTATGCAAAGTTTAATGAAGAACTAGAGGGTGGCATCAGAAGAAAGAGCAACAAAGCAAGAGAAGTCCAGGTCTGGTCTCAGCCTTTTTCTGCACTGTGATGGAGGACCATACCAGGGTCCTTGTCACAAAAGCACAGGAAGCAGCTCTGCACAAAGATGGAATCTACACTAGAGCCAAGTTTTAGTGGCTATGCTGTGAGAAACCCTACAGAAAGTCAAACATCCTTTGCCTAATCAGGCCCAGGTGAATGGGCTTTGCACGTCAGCAGAATATCAGGTTGCAGTGGAGTCTGTAGCTACTGCAGCTGCAGCCCTGCCTTTTCTGTAGTCACCTACCATGGGGCTACCTCCTCTGTTTGATAATCCCCCTTTACTGGGGGATGTCATCAAAACCCTTGGAGTGGGGCCCAGGGGTGCACAGTACCCAAAAGTCATACCTTGCTGGTTCTCTGCACCAAACAGCCAGTTTGACAGCTGGCACAACCCAACATTGCAACAGCATCTATTTCACCTCTTTCCTGAGCAAAAGTTATGCCCATTGTGCACTGCAAGTTGGCTCTTTTTCCAGAAGCCCCCCACAAGTGATCCCATAAGTGCATGAGTCTCCAAGGAGCAGAGATGTTTCCTGAAGAAGCAATAGGCAGCTGGCGGGTAGAAGTGATCACTGCGTGGCGGATGAGATTCCACAGCACACTGGAGATGGAAATATCACCTTAACAAGCATGGACAGCCCCCAATGGACTATAAAATTCATTTGGTGACTGAGATAATTCAAAAGAGCCAAGTGGCACAGCAATAAAAGCCGGAACACATAAATTTAAATTCAGAGAGCTCTGCAGTGCCCTAGCAATAAGTGACAAAAAACCCCCCCACCCACACAGACTTATCCAGACCCATCTAAAACTCACAGTCCAGAGACCAGAGAAAGTTGCACAGAAATTGTGTTTTATAAATGAGGAGGAAGGCCAAGGGGAGTAAATACAAGAAAAGTGCTTACACATTTAGAGTCTATTCATCCACAAATCCAGAACGTGTACATGTGCCATGGCAGCTGTGCTGGGTATTGTGCAAGCAGCTTTTTATTAATCACATTATCCAGTCCCAAACTAGCACATATAAGAGGCTAAATATTGTTCTCTATTATACCAGAGCAGGCCAGTTCAAGACAACAATTTCACACTACCTGAGTGTAGCTGAGAGGGGATTATGGCAAACCGCCTTTATTCTGGTTTTATGAACAACACAAATTCTCTTGTCCTTCCTCTCTTCTGTCCCCACTGGGATTCCTCCCTGAACTGCTCAGAGAGTTCTTCCCAAAGCACTTCCCTCCCAAGGAGTTAGTTTGCCACTTATAAGATGAACAGCCTAAAATTGCGATAATAAAATCTTTATAGCTCTCCATCATGTTCATTCATGCTAATGTTCTCTCTCGCTGTGGATATAGCAAAAAAATTCAGTGCTGGAGAAGAAACAGGAGGCTTCAGATAGCATCATAGGCATGTTTTTCAGTGCTGTAAAACATGGCAGTACAATATACTTTTACAGCAGAAGGTGTCCATCAAGGTCATTAATGCCTGAGAGAGGAGACACAAGAGCAGAAAGTTGCTGATCGATGATGTGTCATAGTTTGGAGATGGAAACTGCAGTAGACATGATCCATACATCTCCATGTCCCCATGGGGAACTGTCCTAATCTAATAAGGCAGGTGTCTTCATGGAGAGGTCCCAAGGGCAAAAATGAGGTAGAGGTCTGGCAAGTGACATCAGTTGCAACATGGAAAATTGGAGGGTCTGGGGGTAGAGCTGATCTCCTTGTAGCACCTCAGTGCAGAGGTGAGGACTCCTGAGGCATGAGGGACCCGGGTGGTACAGAATGCTAATTAGCCTTGATGAGGGAGGAAAGGGACACTGGCTCCGATAGTAATTCATTATAGCTAGTCTACCAGTCAAGTGAGTCCTTTGTCAGAGTGAGGCAGCCGCTCTCTCTGATATAACAGGCACAGGCATTTTGATTTCCAAGCTCTGTGAGTGATGGCAGATACCACACCTGTCCCCAGAGCTTAAAAGTTGGGATCTTCAGCACCAGCAAAACAAGCCTTCACCCTAGAGAAGTCATTTTACTTTTTAACGCGTACCAAGGGCAAACATCGAAAAGAGATGACAACCTAAAGAGTGTACAGGAACATCTATGAGTTGAGTTTAACAACCGCTGTTCTTTTCCTCTCCCACATAACTGGTTTGCCTAGAATCAGACCTGACTGTGATTTATTATTATCTCTAATTTTTTGTACAGAGGCAGCACAAGGGAGCTGTATTTGCACAACAGAAAGGCACTACGATAAGTATTACACACACAAAAAACAAAGATACAACTCCTATTCCTAGCACATTACAAATCAAGTGCAGATTTGAGACCAAGATAAATACTGAAGTGTGATTCACCTGAAATCACCACTGTTTTTAATATCTGCCTTTATTAAGGAAAAGAAAACACTTGTGACATTAGGGTTAAAGACATGTTTAAGGAATCACAACCCCTTTTAGGAGCAGCTGAAGCTGGTGTGGAAACAGCTGAAGACATCTTTTCTAGGTATTTTTCTGCTCTGCCCTTTCTGTATTTTTTTTTTTTGTTCCTACCTTTTTTTTATCCTAATGAGGGCACTTGCAATGGAAACCAAGCTCTTTGCTGCTTCTGAGGTCATTTGCCCTTGCTGCTTATTTCCTTCCCCACACATCATCAGCCACTATGTGAACCGAAGGTGCTGTGGAGCAGAGAAAATGCTACCTCCTAGGAATGGAAATGGCACTGCATCACCATTCCTCTGCTTATGAAGTACCATTCTTTCTTTCTTTCTTTTTTTTTTTTTTTTCAGCAGGGTTTGTCCTGATCTCAAGCTACCTGTCTCAGCTACCCCTGGGATCAGATTTCAGCATGTAGGTCAAGCTGGTCAACTCAGTCTTTGTACAGGTCTGACTATTTGACTTAGTGAAGTCTTAACTGGACATTTCAATCAAAACAAATGTTAGACTTGTATTAGGTCCTTTTACCATTAAAGCTTGATTTCCTAAACTGAAAAGAACAAGCTGCACTGGTTAAAGGCATCTTTATACCAACACCTGTTATGGATCTGGAGGCTGCACCAGTTTAACCTTATGTAGTTCAGATAATATAACTAAAGCTTTAGAAAACCTGTGATCTTCCATGCACTTGTATTTCTCTGCTGCATCCTGCTCATTGAGATCAGTCCCAGCCCTACTCTGCCCCATAGGATGAAGTAAAGACAGCTGTTTTCTTACACAACCTGTACTATTCCTCTCTTGTTGATGGTGGTGAATTGCATCAGAGGACACAACTAAAAGGACTGTGAACTGAAGCAAATCCTCCTCAGCCTGCAGTCCCAGTAAGCTTCATCAGGCAATAGCCACTTGAGGGCTTTTGCAGGAGGAATGCCAGCTGCTGACACAGAGGACTCCCACAAGCTGTCCACGGACAACTGGCACCCTCTTCAGATGGTCGAGTAGCCCACTACCATCACCCTGAGGTGAAAACTTGCCACTGCCAAAACCAAGTGTCTTTTCCCAATCTGCTACACAGCTCCTCTTGGAATGTGACCCTTGACTACTTGCACAGGAGAATTTAAGGCTGAGCTAGCTCTGCAGTTCCAAGAGCTACAGCTGTGTCCCTGCCCTTGTTTATGAGTAATACAGGCACCCAAGGTGGCCAGTGAAGAGCAGAGTGTACTCTGAGCATTTTTTCCTTCCACAACGGTGTAATCCTCACCCCACCATTCCCTCCAGCAGGTGGGTTTGATGGGAGGTGTTTCTGCAGTGCCCACTCTGGGACTGTGCATTATGACAAAGCTTAATGGGATTCCACAGTCAATTACTCCCTGCACATTTTTCTGCAACAACACCATTGCACAACCGCTAACAAGTGAATTACAGGAGAGAAAGGCCTTTGCTTTGCATAGGTAGGAGATGTGTCATTTGGCTCTTCAAGAGTATGAGAACAGAAAAGATTTAATTTTTCAGCCTCTCACTTCCCTAGCTCTTCATCCACCACGAGATGAAATAAACAGAAGGAAGATGGGCTTTTTGCATAAGTTGGGGATGTATGACTGATAACATGTTATCTTGTCAGCTGGAGACACCTGCATGGCAGGTATTTATGCTATCAGAAGGGTTCTAGGTGGTGAAATACAGTTTGGTGCTGATAAGGGGACCCAGGGACTCATGGCGTCAGCCCCATGAGGACAAGGGGATTAATGCTGATATTTTGCAGCTTTCTCTTATTAAATTCTGATTCCTTTTGTGAAGTGAAAAAAAGAAGAGGGGAAGAGTGATTGGTTTTAAGCAGATAAAAGACACGAGGGGTGGGGGTGGCTGGTAGAAGAGGGGCTGATGAATGGGAACACAGAAAGCCAGGGGATCTCTTGGGAATAAAAGGAAAAGTATTAAACAATTTTCTGATTGACTAAGTCTTCTCTGTCAGGTAGGGAATCAAAGTAGGGGGAATGGGTTTGGGGAGTTCCTGAGAGTACAAAGACACAGTTATATTAAAAGCAGAGCTAAATTATACAGGTGGGGGAGGGGGAAAGAGCCAATTTCCTTCATTTGCTGGGATTTTTAAACATGCAGCACTGCTGATGTTCAGATGCCCAGCTCACAGCCAGCCTACTGCCACTGGCTTCTGCTTCTTGCCCCTGGCAGGACCTCCTGCTACACACAGTGACTGAGCCCCTCAAAATACTCCCATTTAGGATAAGGCTTCCTCCAAGCAGGCAACATACATCAGGTTATGGAAAACGTTTATGCAAGGCATCACTAACTGCAGTACGTGGGGCAGGAGGGGGAGCACTGGCAGATTTGGTGTAGGCAGCCTCAGACTGGGAGAGCCAGCATCATTTCAGCTTCTGAGCATTTTCAGGATTAAATCCATAGGCCTTTGCTTTTACTTGTATCTTAGAAAAGAATCCTTTGCAACACTCATGAAAGAAAAGCTTTAAAAACTTCAGATAAGCCCAGGTGATACTTTGCATATTTTCCAGGAATTTCTCTAGGGCTGGAAAATCATCAACAAAAAAACTGTGAAGGAATGATCCCATGCATCACAAGCATCAGTGGAGAAACATACCACATTAACCACATACACTGTGTGCAGAAAGGGTTTCTGTCAGCTGCAACAAGAATCAACATGCAAACACAAAAAGATACTGAGAAATCTTACAGCAAGAAAGATACAGTAAATCCTTTTCTAGGATGGGAAGGTCTGTGATGCAGACACAGATGGATCCTTTTGGCTATATGATTCTGTTTGTGGTTCTCTGGGCATGTATTATTAATATGCTACAGAGTTTTAATTAGAGCTGAGAGATTCATTCATTTTGAATAATTTATCTGATTAATTTTGCCTTGCTTCTGTTCATGAATTGTCCGTAAGCAGTTTGTAATTTTCTCAAATTTATTTGTCATTTGCAATTATTTGCTGACTTGTCTCGGTAAATAATTCTCAGCATATTGTTTGTCCACAAACTGTCCCTAGATAGTCGATATTCAAAATCAGAGCTGGGTTAGATACATTTTTGTTAAATATATGCAGTAAATCTCATTGAATGTTTCTGTTTTCTGGGTAACCTTTAGGATCAGGCTTCCATAGAGAATACTACTCTTTATGAGTTCAAATTTTGCTTCCTGCAAATAGTCTCTAATATTTACATAAAATTCACTGTTCCCATGAACATTCCTGCCAGTCAATATATTCACTACAATACACACAGAAGAGACCACAAAAGGAATGTTTTATAGCTGAAGCAAATAGTTCTTTTGTTACACAGTGCCCCAGTCTGTTCCTAGGGGACCTGACTGCAGGTTTGTTTAGTTTTGGGGTATTTTTTTTTTCCTGGTTTGTTTTGCTTTTCCAGCTCTCCCGGTCAGGGGTTATGTTCTCCCTAAGTCACCCTCACGCAAACTGTGCTGCATACTGAATAAATCGTCTTTGTGTGCTGGCTTTACCAGCCTGTCTCAGAAGTCTCCACTGAACACAGGGCACTGGGTAAGCACCATCCAAACAGAAAGAATGACTGTTGTTGCTGAGCATGCCAAGCAAGTCACTGCTTACTCCGTCCTGTGCTGCCATAAAAAATCTTGAAGAATAGGAAGTGCCATACAGCCAGGCCCACTCACATGAATTGACCCCACTCTGCGGCAACAGGAGAAGCTCACCAGCTCTGTATGGGATCTTCCTTCAATGTAATTGAAAGAAAGATCCTGTATGATTCAAAGATCCCGTATTATCCAATTTATAATATATTGTATGGCACCGAAGAGAGAAGTTTCGCTGTTTTCAGTGCTCAAGTACCAGTGTGAATAGTAAAGGGCATCTTTCCATGATTACCAAGTAACCTTCACTTGGTAGGTTTGAGTTATTAGCTTCTAGCAGGGAACTGTGGAGAAACATCGTCATCCAACAGTAAGTGGCAGAGTTGTTTATTTTTAAATCAAATTCAGTGATGAAGACTCGCGTATTTCAGTATTCCAGAGCAACTTGGACAGCACAGGCAAAAGTAATCATTTGTGTCACCTAGTCCAGCATCAGTGGAGCCAGGACCACATAATTCCCTTCAGTGTTTTTTCCTCCAGCCTAGTCCATACTGGTTTTAACTATTGCCAGCAGTAAGACTTCTACCTAATCTTTCCAGGCCTTCACATATTTCAGCTCTCAGTATCTTAAGTTCTTCCAGGCAGTTTCCATCTTTCCTTTCTCAGTGCAATTTTATTGCTTTTACTTATTACATCTGGGGATGGAAACATTCTGGCATACTTGTTGTGCAGGTACATTGAGGGTTTCATGCCACTTGCTAGCTCACCAGACCAACAGCTCCCATGTTTCCATTTTGATCTCTGATTAGACCCATGTGTCCCCTTTAAATCCTCACACTCTCCAGTCCAAGTCCCACTGAGGTCACTGCCAAAAACCTTTGGTTCCTCGTGAGTCTCAAACATAACTTCTGATAGTTAATGACTCACACATCTTAGACCTCAACTAACCAAGTGCTGCTGTTTCCCTTGCCCCTCAAATCAATCTCCCAACCATCTGGCTGCTCCTGCTGCTCAAATTTGAAATTTTTTCAAGTCTTCCTATGATGTTCTGCTGCCTTGGAGACTAGAATGGGCAGGGAATAAAATTTCCTTGCTCTGGATTCACTATTTGCATTTCCTAGGGTCTTGTGGGTGTGTATTAACATCCTATAGAGCTTTGTGGGTACATGCAGTATTAACAGCCTATAAGGTTTTGTAGACATTCATTATTAACACACAATAGAATCTGTGTAGATGCATTATTAATACCCTCTTAGCTGGCAAGAGAATGGTGATATTTTCATGTGAGAAATGTAATTGTTTAATATCAAACAGTATTATTTCAAAGATTTAATTGTGTAATTGGGGTCAGTAATCGCTCGGTCGTTCCCAGAGCAAGATGAACTTCCAGGGTAAAAGATTTATTGTCCTGACAATAAAGAGCAAATTTTAATATTTCTGAAAAATTGAGAACTATTAATCCTGGCATGTGTTACTCTCGAACACAGTGAACTGATAAAACTTTGATCTAATTTTCTCTTTGAAGGGGTATTGGTGGGGTGTGGGAAAGGCTGTTAACTGTATGTGGCCTGCCACTGGAAGCACAGTGAAGCACAAAGGCTAGCCACATTTAGCTTCACAGGACCCCTCAGACTGTGCACAAGACAGCTACTGAGAGAACAAACCATTCCAGTCCCACTGTCTTGGAAGGGGAGGGAAGACAGAAGTGGTTTCCATGACCACAGGCAGCTTCACGGTCATCTCTCGAAGGGATGCTATTTGCGTTTGCACCCACTGTGCACACACTTTCCTGTTTCTGGGGGTTCCAACCAATATTTGCATTCCAGATCAAGCAATATAAGTGTTAGTGGATGATGAGGTGCATACATGCCAGTTGCATCAAATATTTGGGTAATTTATCTGTGTGAAGCTTATGAACTCTGTTTGATACGGGGAGCTTGAGTATTAGTGGAAAACTTTAAGCTTTGTTTTAATGAGAGGCTCTGACACCTTCTCTTTATTTGGTTTGAATTTTCTGTTTTGTGTTTTTCTGTATCCAAGTTGGACTAAAATTCACAGGAGATGACAATGATAACAAAAAAATCACGTTAAACTTTCATGATGTCCAATGGAACATAAAAGAAAACCAATGCCTGCTGCCTAGGACAAGCCAATTTTCCACCTCAAATCTAAGACTGGAAGTGAGAAGCAAGAAAGAAAGAGAGCACCTGACTTGGTGAGGCAGAAGTGGGGACATACTGCAGAGGTAACCAGTTACTATAAAAGCAAGAGTGTTTCCTTGGTCATTTGGAGAGGAAGGCTGGTGAAAAAGGGGAAAACAGAAAGGCCACACAATTTCTGTGATAGACACAGGATCACCATGTCCTTGGATGGGAGAAGGGAAAGGTAGTAGGGTAGTGGGTAGTGTATTATTTTGCAATACATAACAAATTATATAGAAGTGCTGGTAAAGGGAAAGAGTTTATGGAATTTCTGAGTGTTTACAGTTGTGTATAACTCTGCTTTAAGTTACATGGGTCCCTAAGAGAGAGGTCCGTAAACTCCCCCACCTACAAAGTCAGAGGTCTGGCAAAAGGTGGACTTCAGCTTTGAAGCAGTGAGGATCAGCTCAAGGGCTTGCAGTGATCAGAGCATAAGCTCCAGTTTCTGTGGTAAGAACAAAAAGTACACCACACAGGGCAAAGGGAGGAAAAACAAAAGAGGCAAATGGCCTATGCAGGCCAAGAGAAGCTTACAAATATGTGAACCCAGTACACCTGGACACAGCTGCAGCAGTCTGGCATGGAGCAACCTAGGAAACTATATTAAGGCTATACAACAGAGATGAAAGAGGAGATACCAGCTTGTAAATACAGCTTTTTACAGATGGTGGGCATTGCATTTGCAGCTGAGCCCTGGGATCTGCTAATGAAAAAGACTATCTGAGAGGCAGAATATAATGAATTTATGATAGTAATCACTAGGTACTGTGTGTTTTTCAGACATTCAAAAAGAAAGAGCTGTCCCTGTTAACAATGTTTTAGTATCTCCTTGTTTTTAGAATATTCTCTAAACAAACACAGGAGCAGAAACAGCTTCTTTCTCTTAGTCTAACCTCCCCTTTCCCAGTTACTTTGGCCAGGTATGTAGGGATAGCCAAGATGTACCTTGACTAGGAGCCAAATTTGATCAGTCTCAGTTCTACCTAAAAACCCTTGCTAATCGCTTCTGGATATGAACTTTTAAAACGTTTGAGTCAGCTATGGAGAAACCAAGACTTAAGTCAGAATTTAGGCTATCTGTATCTGCTCAATGTATCTAGCCAAGCTAGCTAGACATGACAACCTTATCTTACTCTGAAAGACAGAAGTGCAGTTTTGCCCAGCTTGAATGACAAAAAATAGTAGACTTTGCAGCCAAGACATTTTGATGCGGGGGAAGAGATGTGGGTCATATAAAGATTTTTTTTTCTATTCTCTGTGCAATGCATATAGCATTTATTTTTGCTTCCCATAGATTATAGGAAAAGAGATACAAGATATTCCATGAAAGAGAAAGTAACACTTGCAGGTTTTTGGAGCCCAGAAGGACATGCTGAGTCAGGATCTGTGATCCCAGATTCAGTTTCTTCTGGGTACAGTCTGCCCTGCGGTCCATTAAGTCAAAAGCTGAGACTTGCTGCTAAAAACCAGCAGCTCCTGCAAAATTCTGCTCTGCCAGTTCAGCCTGGAGATCTCACTGCTCTTTCTTCAAGTGATTCTGCAATTTACTGCTTTCCATGCATACAGTGACTGCTAATCTCTGCTTTACTGAAACAGCTTCCTCTGGCCCATGCCAAAGAGTGTGTTATTAGACCAGTTACTCACTCCTGAACACAGTGATCCAGGTATGGCACTCCCCCACACTTGCCAAAAAAAAAAAAAAAAAGGCAGTAGTGAAACTAGAAAATTACTCCTGCTCTAATTCCTTTCCAAATGGTGTGAATGTCAGATCCAAACCAAAGCCAGCAACATAGAACATGGAGGAAATCTCATTTTTCTATGTTATCTGAAAGCAAAACAACTAATAAGTCATGCCAAGGCTACAAATTCATGGTGGAATCTGATACTGTTAAAAACACACTTTGCAGTAGGACAGATGGTGGTTTTATGCAGTGCTCTGCACTGAGGAAGGACGTTCATGGTGCAGCAGGGATTCTTCAATGGGCTCAGGCTGACTTAGCCCCAGTAGGGCCCTGGCTTCAATGAAAGCTGCTTAACCATTACTGACAACATGTGGCTACTCCCTTCTCTCTCTCCCCACATGGCATCAGCTCCACTGGCAGGCACAGAAGACATGCTTTGTTCTTTATCTTACCTCTATGTCTCCCATTAGGTCCAGTCAATTCTCTTTAAATCATTTCTCCCCACTGTGCATGTGGGTATACTGTTTCTGTGTCCATGGTTGGTACATGCATCTGTGTATGAACTCACTGTGGGCCACACGTATATACACACACAGACACATGCACATGATGTATACAGTAATTTAACTTTCTTATTCAGCTGGATTAAATGTGCAAACCCCAAGCAGCACAGACCTAAGTCTGGTCTCTTGCCACATAGAGACTCAGACACCTAGAGGGTAGGTGGGCTGTGAAATCATATCACCAGAGCCTTTTGAAGAGGCAGAAGAGATTACAGGACACTAGGCTTAAATATTTTCTCTAGAACTCCAAACCCATCAGTATGGCCTACTTTTCAATTCTAGGAAAAAAACACTATTACAAATTGTTATCAATTAATCTGGCCCTCCTTCCCTTGCTCCTTACAGACCATCATGAGAGCATTTCACCTTGTTCATAGGAGCTCAGTAAGAGGTAAAGTATGACAAGCTGGTAGAAGAGAGAAATAGGCACATATTTCATTCCTGAAAGGGAAACAAGAAGAGGGCTGTAGCAAAGCTAGATAATAAATAGGTTTAAAATGTTTCTGTCTAGTCTTTGTGCCTATTCAAGTTTCTTAGAATGATGTGGGAGGTAAGGAGGACAGGAAAGGCAACATGTGCACTCTATAGAAGAACCAAAACAGCATGGTAATCAAACTGCTCAGGCAAATCTGTTGACAGGAGAAAAACAGGGAGAGGGAAAGAAATGAGATGGGGGGGGCGGAAGTCAGGACTAACAGCAATGTTGAAGAAGAGCAGTGCAGAAAACAGATGAGAAACATCACAGGAGAGAAATGACTAGCTGAGGACTAAATGTATTAAAAGAGCAGATTTATAGTCTAAGTGGTCACACAAGTCTCCTGCGGGTTTGATAGTAGAGTAAACCTGTCACGGATACAGACCGGTTCTGTAGCAATGCAATCCGCAGGAAAAAGCTTTGCTAATCCATCCAGTCCCATGAGTGATCTCCAGGATGCTCTTCCCAGTGCCAGCCCACAACAAAGTACAGCAAAGGGTCAGTGAGGACCCTGCTTGCCCTGCAGAAGCAATAATGCTGGGAAAACTACCTGGAGAGACAAGAGGAGCATGTACATGCCTTTCTAGGCAGGGCTATCTGTGAGTGTTGAGTGTGACTGTGACACAGCTGGATGCAGCAGTCTGAATTCACAAAGTGTCATCCAATTTCAGCCTAAAATCTTTCCTCTTCTTGCTGCTGTGTTTTGTTGCTGCTGCTCCTAACAATTGGGTGCCAAACATTTAGAATTATGTGCCCGCTGGCAGCCACTGCAACACAATTTATTCAGCACACCAGTAATCCTGAAGCTGGCCTAGCTTGTAGTTTGATTTGCACAAAGCCCAGGACATAAAGTTCCCAGTAAATTCTAATCCACAAACCAGTTTAAAACCCAGCAGGATAACTAATCAGGGCTACCACAAGCCCTCTTTGCTTCCTCCACAAAAACACTAGAGTCGGCTGACACCCCCAGGTTAGTTTTAGTCTGGTCCATTTCCTCTCTCAGCACAACGCATCAGCGTGCTCTCTGAAAGCTGGCATCTCAGGCATGGAAACCAATTCTCCATGCTATCTGCAGAGGTTTGGTCATGGGATGCTGAAAGCTTGAATTTAAAACCCACTGAAGCTATTATAGCTATAAAGAGGGAAGGAGGAATAGCTAGGGAGAAAAAGACAGACACGGGTCTATTTCTGACAGGGAAGCAGTCTTAAATATCCAGATATCTGAGAAGGGAATACTGTCCCTCTCTTTTGCTAAGCAATGGAGACATGGTCTTTAAGCTTTGCCATTCACATTTAAAAAGGAGAACTACTTTTAGCACCTGAAGTGTGAATCACATACTGCTTTTCAATGACTCAAAATAAAGGAAATGAGAAAGTACTCAATGTAGTTGCATTAATTGCATTTGTATGTCATAGTGTGCATACTTACTAGCACTGTTGCCTGGGAGTAGTAAAGCAAAGATTGAAACTCTTTTCCTTCTATGCTATTGTCTTATGAGAATTTTTAGCATATGAATAAAAAAAAAAAACTTCTAGAAGTGACTGTTGGCATGATAAAAGAAACAGGGAAATTCATCTTATTCTTCCCAAAAGTTTCCCTCTCAAATCTCTGCATGCTAACAGGGATTTAAATATTCTCTACCCTGACCATCCAGCAGCACCACCAGCACCTACCTTGAAGCACTGTCATGGCTTGCTTGTCCCAAGCTCAGACCAGAGAGTATAATGATGACGGCACAATGTTTTCGTGAATGTACATATTGCCATTTTGAATATGAAGACAGATTTTTGCATCATATCATATTGGATCTACATTTATGTGACAGATTGGTCCTATGATGCAGGAGTTCAAAGGGAAAGTGGTAGGAGGTTCAACACATGCATAGAAGTGGCAGCACCACCTAAGGAAAGCACAGGGGACACAGATGGAGAGAGCAGGGGACACAGGTTGAGAGAACACTACAAATTCTTGTCTCTCCATGAATGTGTCAGTCAACTAAATCATGAGACAGGACCATGTGGCCTTGAACTGTGCAGGGAGCTGCAGTTCATCCCCAGCTGTACCCACATCACAGGCTGCTGTGATAAAGCAATTGCTGCTGACCAGGAGACAACTTTCTACTGACTCACCCATCAGGCATCCCCACTCTTGCTGAGCTCACTGGGAGCTGTGATGCAGAAGGTGAATCACACAGAAGCAAGATGGGGCCAATCAGCTGATGGGTTGTACCATGCTTTCCAGAGAAGAAACAGCTCCTAAATCAGTGGGTGATTTCAGAAACTCAGCAGTGGTGGCAGCACTTGCTGAGATCATCAGAGCTCTCCGAACTGAGCTGTTTTCTCCAAAAAGTGAGAGCACAGTTATCTCCACAATAAAAAAGTGGCATGGTGACATACCACCTCATTTCAGCTTTGAGCATCAGCTTCACCAATAAAAGAGTGTGAATTCCTTAACTCTGTGCATGTGCATGCACAGAATTTGTGCTCCATTGCACTCCTAAGGGGCACTTCTCAGCGTACGCTGAACTGTGTCCTGGCAGCAGAAGCAAAAGTAGAGAAATCGAAGCTCATTCACTTTTACCAGAGGAATTTCAGTGAATGATTATTTAAGAATGTGATAATATCAAAGAACCAATAGAGAACAGTCTGTAATTTGCTAGGCACTGAGGGAGAAACAGCTCCTGTTTAACTGCCCACACTTTAGTAGCCAGACCTGATACTGTCTGAGTGAGTTATAGACATATTTCCTTTTAGGTACCTGTGTTTTCTTGCATTCTTTCTATGACATTTCTGCCTTGTGGTAGAGTATTTGCATTCTTAATGCTTCTCTAAGGCAGATGCCATTTCTATATCTCGATGGTGAACTTGGGCAGTAAGGGACTAAATGACCTGTCCCACATCCCACAGGCTATGTGGGACAGCAGGAAATTGAACATTCCTCTCTCAAATGTCAAACAGCCTCCTACTTGCCACCTCTTCATTCTTGTACCTCTCATCTAGTTTATAAAAAACAATCAGGCAGTTCATTTCCTTTGTGAAATGTGAAGGCTTTCATCCTGCAATCTCCATTCTTCCCAGTGCATATGGTATTTACCTTAAAGATCCAAACCCCTCTGAACACACATACTCCTCATCTGATATCTGGACATTGCTGGAGGCCTGCTCTGATGCCTTTACTTTCTCTTGTCCAGGTGAAGAAAATGTGAAAACAGATAAAATTGCAACTAGGCAATAACCTTTATAATAATTTTGGGAGAAGATTAGGTCCTGCAAAGGAGATGCTTCTTCCAGGGCAGCTCAATAAAGCTGAGGGAAGTGAGTCAGGTCCACTATGACTACCTTATAGTGGTAGTCCCTTTGCCCCCATATCCCCCTGTGCTTTTTTCCTGTCTTCTGCCCAGCACTGAGCCTGAGCCTCTGCTGCCTGCTGTGCACTGCTGTGTGCCACTGACTGAGCTCCTGGGCATTGTAAAGATGGGCTGGCATTTTTTGTTCCTAGGCTTGACTACTCACCTCCTATAAGAGTAAAAAGGCCTTATCCCACAACAGGAGATTGTCCAGTGCACACCTCACAAGAATGTGAGACATCAGAAAGGTCAGAACAGGCCCAACTAACTCTTTTTAAGCAATCAACCACCAACATCTTAAAGGCATTAGAGCTCAGCTTTCCCTCATGAATTGTAAGAGAGTGAGGGGCAGTTATGCCATTAATCTCAGTTCTCAGTGAAGTGGATTTCCCCAGGTAGCCCAAGACTTCCCCTCATATCTTTAATGAAGTCATTCCCATCTACCTGTGTGAACAAAATGCTTCCTAACAATCTCTTGGGTCAAAGGTCCCAGCTGATGCCATTGACTTTGTTTTCAACATGCACCTTGAACTTTGGCTGCTTTGTGTTCCTTTGCACTGTGCAATGCAACAGGACTTGATGAACAATAGTCTCCAGAATGGTGCCTCCCTCCTTCCCTGTTGCTAAAAACCAGAGATGGAAAAAAAAATAATCAAAAGTCACAAGGAATTACTAGCCATTACCAACACATGCATCTTTTCTCAGTGTTACCTTCATCTCATACTGGACTACGCTGCAGTGGATGGGTACCCACTACCTACACATGCACCCTAGCTCTCATAAGTACAGGCATTTTTAGATTAACTCCCTGGGCTCCAGGGAGAAACACAGGACTCATTCAGCCTCTCTGTCCCCCATAGTCTCGAATTTACACACCGATTCCATGCCTGCATCACTCTTACCTACTCCCACACAGCTGCCCAGTTACACGGCCTTCTATACCATCACATGCATGCATACTCTCACAAAGTCAGGCGTGCTGTCATGTTGCCATATACACATTTTGCTTTCCTGTTCTTCCAACGTGAATGTGTCTCTTTCCCACCATTTGCACAGGTACTGAGGAGGCACACTAATTACCATCATGCTAGCTGAAGTCTCCAGCTCACCCTTGAGCCTGAACACTCCATTTGCTGTCATCACCTTCAGGTGCCTTACAGTATTGCTCAAGCTTGGTCTGTGCTGTGCTGTTACTGAGAGGGTAGGAATTAGTCTTGACTAGAAGGAGAAGAGGGACAGTTCAAACCTAGACCCCACCCAGACAGTCAGAGAGAGCTGATGGCCATGTCTGAGCTCGTGCTGAGGCACAGAGCACAAAGACAAGGACTGATGGAATGAAAATGTCTTGCTTGCAGATCTCTTGCCTACTGCTATTCCTCATTTGCCAGTAAATATGAGTTTACTGTGGCTCCTGCTGAATGTCACTTGTCTTTAAATGTCTCTTGACGGTACTCAATCTCTCATCTCTCATGGTTAGGTAGGAGTGATGAACAAGGAGACACAGTCATCTCTGTTCCAGCCCTACAGTGTACTACAAGAGGGAAACAGATGGTTTAATATATTCTCTGTCTTTCTTTTTTTTCAACAAATTCTGGTGCTTGCAGAAGTGCTAATCTGCCAGAGCCCCAGGGGGTAACTTTTTGTCCTGCCCAGATAAACAGTTCCCATCCCATATTTTCCACTAGCCTCACACTGTTCATCTTCATTAACCCTCCCCTGGAGAGACCAATTCTAGAGAGCAAGGAGATGAATAAGCGTCTGCTACCATTTTAATGTTTGGTCTTTCCGATGAACCAGTCAGAAAGGATCAGTCCCCTTGCACAGGTCCACCCTGACTAATCATAAACAGAAACAAGCTGACTCCCCCTAATTGTAACGTGTACCAGCTCCTTCCATGTGATGCTGCTGTACAACATGCAGTCTGTCACAGCAAACGGCACATGTGCTGACATAGTTTTTCCCAGCCAAACCCACAGAGCCACAGTGACAACAAAATTACAGAACAGCCTGGTCACTAAATTACCCAGCAGCTATGAGACAAGCCTTCTGAATTGCCTTGTTATTATTTCCCTAATACAGTCTGTTATAGCATCTGGCAGTACGGTGTGTTTCAGGGCTAAGCATGCAATAAAACTGTGTGATTAGATAGTTAACTGTCTTGTGATAACAAGGTAGGGATTTGCAACCAGTTAAAAAAGGAGAGATTCTCTCTAACAGAACAAAATCCAGCCAGGAAAGCTCGAAGTCCAGGCTGAAAAGACTCCACTTTAATAGAAAATTTCCATGTGAGATTTTACTGGTGGGTGAGAAGAGGGGCATAAGGGTTGGGGGCTTTTTTGTTTGGTCGGTTGGATTTTCCCCCTTTCTTTTCTCTTTTCCAGTGTTAATTTTTCCACACTGGTTGGTCAGCAGAGAGCAGTGATCACCTCTGTAAGGCAGAATGGGGGAGGCAGCATACTGTGGGGAGTCCTTCAGGGAGAATGGCAGGGGCCTGCACAGCTCTAAGTGAAACTCCTGGGGACCACAGCTGTTAGGGAGCCTCATATTAGCCTCCCGTGGTTGTGGCAGCATCATGCATTTATCTGCTGGGGACTGGGCACATGTGGATTGACAATAGATAATAGTCTACTCAGTCCCAGCTGCCTTTTCTGCCCTGTTCCACAGAGACATCAGATTCCCCCCAAGGGAAAAAGTGGCACCCACAGAAGATCATGAGTCCTGTGTTTAAAAGTCCTGGGCTCAGAGTAGGCAAAGAGGGGTGTGATCAGGCTCACATAAATTAACCTTTGCAAAACTCTTTCAGGTTCTAATTACCAGGCAGCATGAAGGACCAGGTAACCACCATATAGTTACAGGAAATTTGCCATGTAATTTGCTGTGTAGATGGATACTAGGGATACTTGTCAGCTAATTGCTATGTGGGTGAACAGAGATGTGCAAAGGTTTACCACCCTTGAGAGATGACTTTTACAGAATCAGAGTAGGAGGCAACCTGACTTCTCACATCCCTTCTCTACCTGCCAGGAGGCATATACCATGTCCTCACAAATGCCCCATTCATTGCTCTTATGATGGGGCATAGCTTGACAGTGGGTTGCTTTTCTGTTACTCTCTGTGAAAACAAACCACAAAAGTGGTGGTTCCTACCCCAAGGTACACAGCTTGCACTTAATAGGTCAGGCTGTCTCGTAAATTCCCTAAGTGATTCTCCACAGTTGGGCCCCAGCACAGTAGGATTTGAGACTGGATGGGGCATGAGACCTTTTCACTCATAACTATCTCCAATCACAGCTGAGAACCCTCACCTGGTATTTCCCTCCTAACAACTGTGGATTTTGCTTTTCACATTTTATTGAAGCAGCCCTTTGTCTTCTCTCCCTGTTTCCTTCCTCTGGCTCTGTTAACCAAACAGGTAGGCAAAGCATATGCAGTCATTTGCAGTTATTCCATATGCAGCACTGGGACAGCTCTGACCTTTTTCTGTTTGTGTACATTCTGTTTGCATGTGTCCAGCAAAATGTGCTTCCTTGCACCTCATACACGCACACACTACAGTTTTAACTTTGTTCTTTCTCTGCATTGCCCTATGACAACGTGTGAAACCAAACACATCCTTTGTATCAGGAGTAGCTTTGTAACCTTAGTTGACTGGATGTGCAGCTGCTCTTGCTCTTAAATGGAAATGGGCTTGAATCTTCAAATCCAGTCATTTTCTCCATCTCACATGTTCAGACAACTCTCAGACTCTGTTACATCTATGATAAGCTAAGTCCCAATCTTAGACACCCTGCTCCCTTAACGTTGGGGTACCTTGGGGTTTTTATCTAAGCTCCAAGCAGCCCTATTTCACATGCCTCCCAGAAGAGAGATGCTCATGTCAGATCTCCAAAGCAGACCTACCATGGGAGAACTCAAAACTAGCAGTGGGCAGATTACTTATTACATACAATTTATTTAGCAGCTTCTGTCTTTTTTTCCTCCTCCTGCTGATAGATGGTCTATGAACAAACTTTTATGCATTTATTATTGTTTATTATTTATTTATGCAAAATTGTTCAATGAATATTTTACAGGGGCAAATTTCAGTCTGTGTGTTTGTAATGAGCTTTCATTCGATTAGAGAATTCTGAATATTCATGATGTCTAATTGGCCATCTCAGTCACATGGTATTTTTTTCTGTCCCTTTACTGGAAGACTTAACTTTTATTAACTACTTCCAGCCCAAGGAAATTTCTTCTCTGGACTGAAAGGATGAGAGTGACTGGCTTGAAGTTGTCTTTCTGAAACAAAAGGTAGTACCATCCACCAAAGGCACAAGGCAATAAATTAGTTTTAGAACACACCACAATACAAGCGATGATCATATCTCTGCTAAACAGCTAAAACAATTCTCTGAAAGAAATCAGTCAAACATTGCCCCAGGTGGCCCTTGCACAAGCCAAATTATTGCCATGCGACACACAGCCTTAAACTGGGATCTATTCCGGCTTTTCAGTGCCTGGACAAAAGATCACTACCACTCATACCACTCACTTTGGCTGGTGTTATTAGCCAAGAAAGGCCAGCCAAGTGTAGAAGATTGGTTGCTTCTCACACAGAGAAGCTTGATTTGCTATTTCACATAGCTCCCAAGGAGATCAACAGGGGAAACCAGCTGCAGGTTCTTCTTTGTCTGTGTGTCCCTATCCAACAGTACTAACAACTACAACTGATGAACTGTTTTTTTCGCTAGTCACTCCAGCATCCAAGTCCAGCTATAGCTAAAATCATATTCTTGCTGAAAGGTCACATGCTGACTAGAACTGGTTGAAAATGTGCCAAATAGCGCAAACCATATCTAGTAAAACAAACAGTTCTGAGGCTATATCTTTAGGGCATAGAACAGAGCTTTGCCAGGTTCTGCAAACCAGTTTTCATACCAGAAGCAGTGTCTTAGTGAAACAGCATCCCAGCCATGCTTATGGGGGCTTTTTTCTCTGCAGGTTTAAGTAGCCAAAAAGTACACTAGGCTGGCATTAGGTTATTAATATCTTGGCTGGGTGTCTTTGCATATTACTGCTATTTACTTGTAAATATAGTAGAGCTAAATTTGGTCAAGTTTGATGCTGAAGGCTCCTCTTGAGTTAGACCACAGTCCTAGAGTTCAGTATGGACTCTCAAAGCCTGATTATCATCTCATGCCATTGTGGTAACATCAGATAAACTGCTCCCTAACCATGGCTATCTCTTTATTGACTATAAGGAGCCTGCAGCCAACATGGCTACAGGCATTTGTGCTGTAAGCTGCAGATAATTAGTAATAGGCAATTTCCCTCATTCTGAATAAGAGGTGGAGATTACTGAGCTGTCTGATACTCAGGAGTAGTCATAGCAGAAGGAAAACACATTTGAACTGCAAAGAGCATGGCGGAGTCTCAAACCAGCATCCCATTCACTTGGTGATATGCCCAGAGTACCAAAACACGTCAAGAGGGAAGAAGGGCAGGGGGGCAGAACTAGGAGAATTTGTGGTATTGCCCTACATACAGTTTAGTCATTTCAGCCTTTTCTTATGCAACCCTGTGCATTTGGAAGGATCACATCAAACATCAGAAAAAATGGCTTGCTGAAGGTACTAAATTCCAGACTATTTATTTCTATCCCTTGGTTCTCTGCTGCATGACAGGATGTGTATGTGCATGCCAGTGTCACAGGGCACACACGAGCACCTGGAGAGCAGCACAAGATGGAAAAAGCCTCCAAGTCTGTGGACTGTGGTGGTATTTGGAGCTGTTGCTGTTTTCTAAAAGCCACCTCCAGTTCTACTGCTCTAATTCTTTAGTGTGGGGATAGAAATTGAACTGATTTTGGTTGAACATGGAATTGAATGCAGGAACACAGACAATAAAATACTCCAACCCTCTTTCCTCAATCAAAGAAATTATATGATATTAATGCAAGGTAGCTTGGGTTGACTTTAGCTGTGTTAAAGTCAGGAAATTTAGAAAATGATGATTCCCACAGCAACCTTAACTCACCCATGTTGCACATATCTAATAAGGCAGAGTTAACAGCATACACATGAATATAAAATACTACTCAAGCAAATCTCAGCCATCAGATTGCATTAATATTCATTTGTTTCTTTTAATAATAGATTGTCCCAACATTGCTTTCAAGAGAGTTTTTATGAAACTATTTTTTTAAGTTAAGATTAAAAAAAAGAAAAGAAAAAACTAACATATTTTATTCACATCTGAGATTTTAGAGAACCGACATTGTTTCTCCATATGAAGAAACTGACAGTCAGGTAGAATTCAGTCCTTGTTTTTACACTATTACAGAAATTTCAGTTATAGAGTTTTTAATTAAAAACCTAAGTGTGTTGGCAGCCAGAAGAGGCACGATCCAATTTATTGAAAATGATATATTAGTTTCCTCCTTCACATCCTAAGTTTCCTTCATTTCTGTCACTGAGCTGAACTCTCCTGCTGGGGATAAGTCACCTTGCTGATGGGTACCAGCCTAGGATACAGTTCCTTCAGGGCTATGCTAGACTCATAGCCAAATTAGCAGGATCATAAAAACATAGAATCAGAAAATCAAGTCAGAAAGGACCTCAGTATGTCACCTGATCCAACATCTGACTCAATAAAGGGCTAACTGATATTGGTCCAGGTTGCTCAAGATGTGGCATGTGTGTTGAAAGTGGCTCTTTGGTACAGTCACATGAAGATCAGCAAGGCACCATTGAAATGCAATAGCAAAGCTGTGTGGGGATTCTTACTCTAAATAACTGGAGACACTGGAGTTCGGGATGCCAGTTGTGATATAACATGAGAACACTGGTAGCTGGTGTAAATGCTCATCTTTCAGAACTTGGCTTACAGTGGGTCTAAACTGAGTGTAAATGAAAGCAAATTGTACCAAGAGATAAGGACTCAGCAGGCACGGCCACCTGGGACTGCTTCTGTGGCGCTGCAGAGCTGTTTGGGCAGCCCATGGCAGGAGAGCTGTGGGGACTGCACGGGAACCCTGACTGAGCAGTGTAAAGCCAGGCACTTTGCACAGCACCCTGGAAACCGTGGTAGTTCTTTCTATAGGTGTAACTGGCACCCAAGTGACCAGCAATTTCAGCAGCTCTCTGGCCGACAGCCATGGTGCTCACAACCCTGTGACCAGATCTCACTGCGTTCCCCAGCAGTACTCCAAAGTCACTGCAGCACCATGCTCTGCTCTTAAAAGACACCCTCAGGCACAAAGAGAAATGAATGAGCTCTAGGAATTCAGCTGGCTCCTTGAGATTCATTCAGTCAAGGAAAAAATATAACCTCTTTTTTCCTAGACCCTGACACCTGACTCAGAAATGAATCATCAGAAAAAAAAATCAAGCCAAACAACGTCCTAGACTGTACGTCTCATTTTGACTTTTTTTTTTTTTTTTTTAAAGATAAATAACCCCCTTAATTTGATTCCAAAGTCCTTGTAAAACAAGCTCGCCCAGCCTCCTGTTTAAACTTTATAGCTTCTCTTTTAAATTAACTTGCTAAGTGTGTGAGTCCCTGCCTGGTTCGAGGCACTATCTGGTCCATCGGAGGAGCGTGGCTGCTCACGTGGCAGCTCTCATTAGCGAGCGGCAGGGACTCAGCTGCGCCGGCTTTGATAAGCCCGGCTCTACTCTCACAAGTACGCCGCAAAGCAATTAAAACAGCAAAGGACCCTTTTTTCCCCGTACTATCCTTTTTCTTCCTCCTCCGAAGTTGAATAAAAATGATTTGATAAATTATTCTTTTCAGAGCTAAACACTCAGGCGAAGGAAGGGGGAGGAGGGAAAATTTACACAGGGGAGGGAAGTCGCTCCTGAGGACCCATTATTAGCATGTATCCCCAGTTTGCTGGCAATCAGGACAAATCCTGGTATTAGGGGTGGGGCAGCGCCACAGCAATGCTCCTTGCCATCCATCTCACACTGCTATGAAGTCTGCTGGATGTGCACTGTCTGTGCACATCTCTGCATGTAATGGACGACAGTCGGGGCAGGTTTAGGACAGTGTCAGCCTGGTGTTATTATACTGCCTGCCATTAGACGCAGTGCAGGCAGGGCTCGATCCCGGGTCCTTCAGCAACATCGGGACTCCTCTGACTTAAACTAGAGAAGGAAGCCCTTAGGAAGCTGATAACAGAAACAGTTTGGCAGTGCCAGGCCATGCTACCATTGCCACCATAGTAGAAGCCAGAACTGTGTGCTTGAAACAGCCCTGGGGTTTTGCCATCTGTATGTAGTGTACCATTGCCACTGTTTTCTGGGACTCCCATTTACTGAGAAAACACTCCCGATTACAGAGAAGTAGAAAAGATGGGAAAAGCCTGGGTACCATCTAGGTTGGATTAAGTGATCCACTGAAGTGAAGTGCCTACTGATTAATGTGGAACTAACACAAGACCTCCTGCAGGAAGCAGAAACAAAGATGGGAGTCAGGGATTCAGGAAGAAAGGAAGGGTTGGCATGGCAATAACACAGCTCGCAGTCAGAGACCTGCTTCTGCAAACTGGGCTTGGCATTCACAGAAGGGAGCACCTGATGGCTAGGAATTGAATGGGAGAGCTTAATTGAGGTGGCACCATCCAAGAACAGACATGCTAAACCAGTGGCCAGTACCTAGGTTCTATCTATGTTTTTCAAATATATCTGGAAAATTATTTTTAATAAATGGAATTCTAATGAGTGCTTGATTTTACAGGCTGCTCAACAAACAAGTACTGTCAGGGAGTTGGCCAGCCACCTCTGAAACTCTCTGCCTCTCCTTACTTAGCCTCTGACCATTATCTGGTTCAGGAGCCAGGGCTTTCCAGTCCAGTTTGTGGTAATTTTCTGCCATTTTCATACAGCATTAGCAACTGCAGTTTGTAGTAAGAAGAGAGATGCAGGGAAGGATAGTATTTGGGAAAAAACCCTCCAACAATGACAAACAAACCCCAACAAAAATGCTGCACACAAAGGTTTCAAATCAGCAGCACATACCCACTTACAATCTAAAATAAAACAACTGCAAAACTGCAAAATCCTTCTCCTTTTTCCCTATGCCACAAAAACATTTGATTTACACCACGGTGCACACTGAGTAAACAAGGGTTAACATGCAAGATGTTCTATACAATGTGTTCAGAGAAGAATTCTCTCTCTCAGCTGTCACCTACAGAAATGCAAACAGTTCATCCATTTAGGTGACAACATCTCTGACTTAGAAAAGCAGTTTCAGAGAAGGGGAAGTATATCAGAACATCTTGGAAGTTAAGAGGGAGAGAAGCTGGGAACTGGGAGTTTCCTGGCAGCCGCAGGTGGATGCTACAGCAATGATGCATGATAAAGAGGCATGGAGAGAGAGGCGGAGGGTGCAGAGGACACAGTGCAGTTTCCAAGTGATCATCCATCACCAGTGGCTCTGCCTTCTCCTCTTCATGCCAACAGGTGATGGAGCCTCATCCATAAAACATTTCCTGGGTGTCACTAACTGGAAGACACATTGGAGGGTTACATTGACTCTGCATAAGAAATAACTTCCCAGATGAAGGAGAGAGCTGCCACTTTTAAACTCCCCGTGCTCTCCTCCTCCCCACCTGTCCCTGCATTCTGCACCCAAGAAATCATCTCTCTCCACTCGCATCTCTTCTCCTCACCAGCTGCTATGATCCATACCATAGGCTCCTCTTCCATAGGTACTTTTTGTGCAAGTATTTTGTATTTTCTATGTGTTTGTTTCTCTTTATACAGGCTACCCCACATGTACAGACCTGTGGTGTCTTGATTACAAGAGGAAAGTCAAATTCCCAACATATACAATAGCGCCTCCAGCTCCTAGCTCCTCCCAGCTCATCACACTCTTCTCATATGCTTCTGAACCTATTTCTGCCCTAATTCATACTCTGTACATTTTAACCTTTCAACAAAAAGCTCCCAAATGTGCACATTCAGTAAAACACAGCAAAAGCATAACCTCTCTTTAGCCTAGGTGGCAGGACCCTACTGACTACATGAGTCAGGGCTTCAAGATCTCTGAAGGTTCTGCTCCCAAAATAACTAAAACAGAAATATCTGGGAAGGAAAAAGAAAAGTGTTCAAGCAGGGCAAAGCCACTAATTGAATGATTTTCATTTACATTTACAAACAAAAAATGGCTGGGTGATTCCTTAAGTACTTTGGATTTAGGATCTGAAATATGACTCAGGTTACACCTGATGGGAATCAGCAGGTTTTTCTGTAATGTTCTGGAATTGAGAGTTCATTTTGACAAACCTCTGTACGCATCAGCAACATTGGCAGCCTCCACAAACAGGAATTAATTCCTTAAATAGCAGGGAGAAGGCAGGGGGCTGCAGGAAAGCTGGGAGGGTGTGTGGGGGGAGCACTGAAAAGCTGGTGTGGGGAGCTCAAAGTTGGAAGAACTAGGGGGTTTGGGAAGATGGGGATGGGGGACGACTGCAAGGCTGGGGAAGGGGCACTGGCAGAGCTTAGTATAATAAACAACATGCAGCAGCTGTTTGCAGCCAGCTCCATCACAGCACATTTTTCACTAGAATTAGAATTAAACTGTTTTTAATACCAACTCCTGTGCCATTTATTGCCTGACTTACCAAACCCAGCTCACTTCTGGAGTTGCATTCCTACATAAGCAAATTGATGGTTCAGACTGCCAACCTCAGCTGTCAGCCACCCAAGTGTTTCTAGAAACGTATTGCATCTGATGTTACGACATTTACTTGTCTCCTGAATTAGAGGTGGAGTATCTGGAGAGTAGATGAATCTCATCTGTAATTAAATGCTTCTAAGAAATAAAGTGGCTACAGAACTAGGGTGGGTGTATGTCTTGGAGATGGGTATATGCTCTCTGAGTAGGCTGCCTGTGTTTTGGAGGATTAAACAGTATAGAACTATGGGAAGCTAAAAATGAAAAAGGGAAGGATGATGAGAGAGAAAAAACAGAGGAGAAAGAAGCATTAGAGGCAGCAAAGTATGACAGTGAGACAGAGAAGACTACCTAAAGAAAGAAAAGCAGGTGGAATTGCTGAACAAAGAAGTAGGAGAAAGAGAGAAAAGCTCTGTGGAGAGCTGCTGAATATAGTACCCCGCCTTTAGTCCCCTCCAGAGGAATAAATGCTGACCCCACTTCTTTCCTGGCTTGTCAGGGGCTGTTTGGCTGAATAAGTCCAGCCCAACAGCCCTCTCCTGCTCTCTCAGCATTAATATATTCATTTCATTATTCAATTATTTAAAACATTTCGTATGTTCCATCTATTTCACACAGATGGAGGTGGGGTGAGCTGCTCCCTCTCTCTCTCAAACCTGTACTGCAGGGCCCTCGAGGAATGTAGGGCACAAAGTGCTTCTTGGCTCTCCCTCCTCCACCAGCTTCACGGTGGCTCCAACACCAAATGCTCCCTTACCTGCACCTGAGACATCTTGTTTAAAAGGAAACCCTGTGAATGATTGCTACCACTGCAGTGACCCCTGTGAGATGCAGGGTGCTCTGTGTCACTGCAAGAGGCCCACTGTGTGTCAGAGGGAAGCAGATGCACTGAAAGTTGCTCTCCTGTCAAACTCTTCTAGCCCCTGCAGTCAAGCCGCTGCCTCACAATATATAAAATGTAAGGCTGTAGGTTAAAGAGAGACTCTTTTCCTTTCAATTTGTCTACCAGCTTTTGAGGGGCTAATTAGCTTGTTAGTCATGGTGTCTCTCTCAGGCTTGCAAACCACCATAAATCTCCTCTCTTCCAGAGGAGCATTAATTCAGATTCTTAGATGAGAGAACTCCAAAGACAACTTAAGGTGCTGAAGGCAGCAGGGTTCATGAGTGAGTGGCTGTCATTCTGCCTACAACGTCATTAGTCCCCACATCCCAAAGTGACACTGAGAAGGGCTGCCTGTAAAGCAGAGATTTTTACCATTTGCAATTACAAGAGAGTCAATGGGTATTACATAGCACTGCCCCACAAAGTACATTACTAGAATCTTATGGAGCTGAAAGACCCCTGCTGAATCACCTCACCAACTCCTACCCTTCAAAAGCATCAACCTCATTAAAATCATTCCTGAAAGCCTTTTATCCAGCCTATTCCAAACTCCCAGTGGTGGAGAGTCCATGGGCCCCCAGGTCTTCTCCTTCAGTATGTCATAACAGCTTCTGAAAAGAACTTCATTGCCAGGTGGGTATTCTCCTCCTCTACCCCAATGCACACCCAGGAAATTGTTACAAGCATTGTTGTATACTCTCAACTCGTAAATTTGATGCAAATCAGACTTTTTCCTATGCCATTGTCAGAAAAACCGTTTTTTGAGAGAGGCTAATTAAAGTAATTCAAGAGATACCTAATTAAGGTATCTCACCCACAAAGAGATTACTCTGTCCTCTATTTGACTAGCAGTCCTTGTTTGCCACAGCTTACAAAACAGCCAGGCCTGCCTGCTGCTCTGCTGTGTCTTCGTACTTCCTAGCGTGGGTTGCTTGTTAAGTGGCTCTGAGGAACAGCAAATTCAGCTGGTCTTGAGTGATACCATCAGTGCAGGGTTTGCCTTGGGCTTCCTGCAGCTTGTCACTAGAAGTGGTGGGTGTATCCAGCCCCCAAAATCCTCATTTGAGGCAGAGCTGGGTAAAGATTTTTCAGGGAATCAACCAGGTATTTTTAGTTTAGCTTAGCTATTTTTTTCTGCAAGAAAGAATTAGCTATTTGACAAAGACTTTGCTGTACCTTTATTAGCAACCTTTATTGTGTTCAACTCTTATGGGAGAGTTCCTTCAGTGTAATTCCATTCAGGCAATTCTGCTAGTAATCTGCATGGTTACCAACACTAAAGCGTCACAGCAGATAAGAAAGGAGCACCTGGGGAATTCAACCCTCTGCTCTGCCATGAGGATTTCCTGCAGTGCATGCTCAGACTTTTGTCCAATTCTGTGATAAATGTTCTCAAATGATGGAGTGTTCAACTGTTCCCTTTAGAGGAAGAGCTCCTGAGCCAAGAACAACTCACTGACACAAAGTGAATCTGGATAATCAGCCCCATTTGCATTCTTTCCCTCCCGATGCTAGCTAAAGCTGGGTAAACAATTCTGAATGAATCATTTATTAGTTTAATTCTACCTCCTCCAATTCATGAACTGTCCACTGGCGCTTCCCAGTTTTGTTTCCTCCAGCCTATTTTCTCTTCAGAATCATTTGGGTATGAACACAACACAATCCACTGAAGTCAGCAGGATGATTTCTTTGCATAAAAGGATGATTTCTTTGCACAAAAGGATGATTTCTTTGCATAAAAGTAAGCTTGTGCTTTAAAGCTTTTGTTGAACAGGGCTTGTCTTGATGGGTCTTGTTTGGTTTTTTTCTTTAGAAATGATCTTTCATTTTCAACTTACTTGTTAGCAGTGAGTTGAAATTTTACAACTATCTTTCTTCAATACAAGAGTCGTGGTAAGTTTGCATATTTTTGAATGGATGAAAGCAACTCCTAGAGCACTTAACTTCTTAGGAAACCAACAGTATTCACAATGTGTTTTCTCAGTGCCACATTGCCAATACTGCAGTACAAAAAGTGTCAGGAGTCAGGCCATGAAAGGCTTTGTGTTTTTTTTCCAAGTAATAAATGTTGGGTTCTTTTCATTAGTCTCCTTGCTTTTTAACCTTTCAGGTCCATTTTCTTCATCAAAAGCACAAGGGCCAGAAACATGCTGTTTCAATGAAAGAAAAAAATATCTTGCCTTCAACAGCAAGGCTTTCAGAAATACAGTGAATACAACAAGCCTCACAACAAAACGTGAGTGTTGGCAACACCTCACTAAACAATTATGCACTAATAATACAAACTAAACACTAGTTTGCAATGCTGAATTGACCGCCATGTTTTCTACAACAGTTCTGGCCAGGGGACTTCTCTCCTGAGATAATCACACAAATCAGACTCAAAAAGGGGAGAACAGAATCAGGGCCAAATCGAACATTCAAGCCAGTGCTGATTTGGGCTTCTAAGCTCTATTTACTCCCAATTCAGGGTTGCCCTAAACAATAACTTTTTGTCCTGCGTGCCTTTCCAGTATATGACCGCTAGCTACTGTCCTGCTCTCTGTGCCAACTGTGCAAACATCTCTCTTATCTTCATTTGAAGGGTGGTCCCTTTGCTTACTGGGACAATGTCGTTTCTCCGTCGTCTCAGTCTAATACACGAGCATCTCAGGGACTGCTCAAGAACTGAACTACTGTTTCCAGGAGTGTCTAAATCATCCTCTAAGCAGCTCTCTCCCCCTTGTACCCGTTCGGAAAAGGAAGCAGTCATGTCCCTCTCCAAGAGAGATGTGAGTGCTCCCTCTGCTGTTACACATGGGCTTCAGACAGCTGGGGTCATACGGCACTCCGTAGCCCTGTGCAGCAGCTCCTGCCTTCCCAGAACTAATAGCTGTGTGGCTGACATTTGTCTCACAGTGGAAGGGTTACCGCAACACATGCTGGGAACGTCTAGCCAAAGGAAACTGAAGTGATGGAGATGTTTCCAGTCCTCTTGCCCCCATCATGCCCAGTGATTTTTAAACTGGGGGCATACATGCACTGCCTGCACTCTGTGAGATTCAATTTATACCAGTAGACAAGAAGTCAAGTTCATGATCCCCAGAACAGGAGAGCAGATGGCTTTTTGCTTTTGATTTTTTCAAGCGAAACCATCTGGCTAATTCTCTGTGGTTTGTGTGTGTGTGTGTTAGCAGAGAGAGACACACAGCCTGTTTCCCTGTCGAGGCTGTGCCTGCAGTCACAAGGGAAGAATTTGTTATTTTGGAAATGGTACTGCCCATCCTTATCTCTTTGGATAGGGAACAGGTATCCACATGGCTGTAGTCACTAATACCAACAAACGAGATGTGTATAAGCATGTTATCAGCAAAGTTGTGGCCCTCGGTTAGACAGATACTGCCTTTCCTTATTTTTCTTCAGAACTAAAGCCTGCTAGGGCAATTCCCATACATCCACCTAACACGTCACAAGTCAGGAGATCTGACCCGATATACCACAAGGGTTGAGAAAGAGTGCACTACTCTCTGGCCAGTATTCTTTTCCTTCCTCCTTAGGCCATTATGCCATGCTTCCCCACTTTTCAATCACCTAGGATGCAAGTACCCATAATCCCACCTCTTCATCCATACAACACTCTTGGGAGCTAGGGCAATGCTGGCACCCTCATTTTACAAATGGGCTAGAAGCCCAGACAGAGTTCTCTCTATCAGATGGGAAATACATGACAGCAAAGACTCATGCTACCTAGCTTAGCTCCCTAATACAAGAGATGGTAAACATTTTGATAGTCTGCTGCCAAGTTTGTTTGAAACAAACCAAAGTAAGCTTTGAAGCTTATTATCACTGTTTCCAGCCCAGCTCTTAGTCAAAATTCAACTTGGCATTGGTAACAATGATGTGTGGATGCTGCTATTCCCACTGGACCAACATCACCTCCATGACAGAAAGCTCCTGAGCTGTCTTCCTATTTGAGGCAGGATGCTGCAGTGGTTACCAGCCTCTCAAATTCTCCTGTCAATGTGACCAGATCAGGATATATTCCCACATCAAGCACCTGCACTAGCATATCATTTTCACACCACGGTTGCATCACCCTGCCACCCCAGGAGGAAATGTTCAGATACTTCCCCAATGCAGGGCCTGTGTTTCCAGAGCATCAACCCACTCTCTGGGAAAGATCTTCTCATTGTATTTACATTCAGGTGGTATGGGCCTTGGGAATCCTGCTTCCCATTGCAGAGAGGCTCAGGCTTATCCTACCCATCCCTGTGTTGACTGTACAGCTTCCTGCCAGCAGAAGGGAAGCCTCTTGACAGGTCTACTCATAGAATGTAGAGAACAATATCCTCAATGGCTACTCATTGAGGCACCAGCAAGATTAACTTGCCAGATGAGCAATTTACACTGCAACAAGAAAAATGTCTCCCCTACTTAATTTTACATTACTGATCTTGAAGCAGTCAAACCCCATATTTAAAGCAGAGCTTCCCATGGCAAATAGGCAGTCCTCCCCATGCAGGACTCCTCTCTGGGAGATACCCATGGCTGGGGCCTGCCTGTCTCTCTGGCACAGAGGTGACGGTGGGTGCAGCACCTGGGGCTCACTCTGACACTCACAGCCAAAAGCACTGATGGGAAAACCAGTCCCAGGTGGATAAGCAGTCACAGGGAAGCACTATGCTGGATTGGATTGAGGACAGTCAGTGTGTGTAACTATGCTGCTCTCTGTTGGCTGCAGCACAGGAAACAGAGAGTTTCAAATGCCGCTGTTACTTACATTCAAGTGGATCCTTTAAAAGACTTTACAGAACAAACTGGTATTTGGGAAGTGTTTTACAGCTTTCTACACAGTAAAGTGAAGCTTTCAAGATTGAAAGTGCATGAGTTTTATCCTCTGTGCTGGGCAATGAAAATTCAGCTATTGGTGAATTTATAGTCAAATGCAAAACAGGAAAAAAGACATCCAGACCACAAGACTTGTATTCCTAGACCACAAGACTTCCATTCTCATGCCTTAACCACCTGTTTTGCCCCATCCCTTTATCTTTCTTTGTTCACTTTCCCTAGCAACTTCCAAGTCCTTGCTCTTTGTTTCTCATTGTTAGTGCTTACAGCAAAGGATCTCTGCTTAGCAGTGCTCTGCCTGAAGCATAGGGGGAGCTCCAGGGATGGGGAGCTGGTTGGGAATGGGCTGAACTAAAGATGGTCAGAGCCCAGGACAGAACAGCAGAAGAGGATGCAGTCCCTAGAAGCTACTAAAAATGTACAGCAAAGATAGGGACTTTGTTGTGAGAAACTGTCTCCTTTAGAAAACTCTTACCTATGGAGCCCATGCACCTGCATCTGTGACTCACCAGCTCCAGATGCCATCCCACACACAGGCTGCCCTGCTCTGCTCAGCTGAATGTGGATGTTCCTTGATGCTTTTGGCTCCTTCTCCATGTCCTCCCCTCCCTAAAGCTTCTTGTCCCAAGTTGCTTTATAGCTAAGAAGGCTGTCACATGTACAGCTCGGTTGCTCTTTGCCCATTGTCTTGTGAAGGCAGGGATGACTTTCAACAGGAGAAAACAAACATGGAACTGAGCTGTAGTGGTATTCTATAGTCTTGACTGGCTGGTGATTAGGAATAGCAAGAAAGTAAGAATCCTGTATCAGAGAAAGATGGAGTTTTTGAGATGCGTTCTGAGGCTGCTGTGCATAAAATATCAGAAAACATGTTTGAAAAACAGCATGAAAGAAAAAAGATGAAATGCTAAGCAGACATACAGATGATGCTTTTTGTTTTCAGGACACTATCCAGTCTACTGTTTCCTTGTTTTCCCTACATCAGAGGGAGGGACAGTTTTCTCAGAGAAGTTTCATCAAATTTACGCTAATGGTCTTGACAAGGAGTATTTTCCATGAAAGTAAACAATTCTTCCCCTTCATCATTTCTCCTCTCCCCCTTGCCCCTGACCATTTCTGAAGCTGTAAAGGAGTAGTCCACATGCATCCCCACATGCCTCACAGACCCTACTTGTTTCTAGCCTGGGATCAAATACCTGCCTCCAGAGTAATAATTTGTGGTCAATGCAAAAACTTGGACGGGATGAAGATTCAGGTGCCCTCAACTTTTATTAGGACCTGGATCTATTTGAGTAACAGTGCCTATAAGAAAAGACGGCTCAGAGTTATACTGCCGGCTATGCAGAAGAATTGCTGTGCCACGCTGTGTGCTTGCCTTACCTTTGTTTCTTGTTCAAAAATAAAGATGAAGACTTACAGGACACTGTGACAAAGGACATCAACTGTGCCTTTGTTTTTCTGGGGTTAGAAGAGCCGGGGATGGTCCTTTCACACCTTCTGCAACTGGTGCAAGTGAGGAAAGGTCAGAACTCTTTTGGGAGCACTGCAGAAACAGTAGGGCACTAATATACTGCTCTTCTACAAGGGCAAAGGCAACTAACTTCGTAGCTGAGGAGAGAAAACCTTTAATACAACACTGGGAATGCACAGGTGTTATAGTGGATGAGGCCTGCTCAGTTTGCCAAGGACAGGGATGTGTGTGAGCGTTTCAGAGGGACCTTTATAATGCACACAACCCCAACTCTTTTGTGCAGAGAGTGGTATAGTTCCCCCTGCAACACTTTGCATGAGGTTACAAAGCTCACTTTCCCGAAGCATTGTGGGGCTACGTAGTGGTGCCTATGAGGTCCAAGGAGGACCTTCACTATTCCATGGAATGGCAACAACTATGCCCATGTCAAGCCAGGGCTGCATCCCTCACCCTGCTCGAGAATCTGGGGCAGTGAGACCTGTGTACAAGCAAGCCATACAAATTGGAAACGCCCCATGCACACTTCACCACCAAAACACCCGAGATGGACACCTGTTCATGGTGCTTTACGTGCTCTAAAGCTGGGGGAAAAGAAGGAAAAAATCCACCCCAATCCACAGAAAGGCAACATCCCTCTTTGCCAGCAGATGGCAATGGCACTCCACTTGTGCATCGCCGATCCCGTTCCTGTAAAGGACACATCGATGCCATCTACAGAGCACTCGGGAGAAGCAAACGCTTCAGCTCTGCACAACGAAAACACTTTAAAAAATCGTGGGAGAGTAAATAAGGCCATTTCATGTGCAATCCCACCACCTAGAAGCCTGGACGTGATGGCAGAGTCACACTGCACAGGAAAAACTATATGATTTTCTCATTCTCCCCCTTTCATTTTTCCTTTACAGAGATTCAGTCTAGAATATTAAGGGAATACAGTTATTTATTTATTTATGCCATTTCAACTTTTCCGATTGGAGATACAGGGTTTTCCCCCTTCCCTGCACGTTCCAGTCTGTGTGGAGGAGAAACAGTAGGAACCCAGGAAGGACCAGACAATCTTAACAGGAGCTCAATGGCAGCTCCTCCTTCTGCCACCTGTAAAGCTCTTCTCTTTCTCAGTTTTGAATGAGTCCTTGAAATGCCCTTGAGCTACAGTACATGATAAGCTAACATTCATACAGACATATACTCAGCAGTTCAACAGGTCCATGTGGAACCTGCAGCTCTCCCCTGATAAGGGTACTCAATACAGCCCCCTTCTTCTGCCCCATTGAAAGACTAAGCACTGTGGGGCTGCTAACCTTCCACTGATGGATCATCCAGCCAAAAACAGGTCTTCCAGGGTTTTAAAATCTCCCAGTGTACTAGAGGAGTAACTGGAACACAGCCTTCCATCCTTGGGCTCTCACCAGAATAGAAAGGAGTCCTCAGCATGGACAAAGGACTTAAGGCAGAATGCAGCTTTAGTGACAGCCAGGTAGGAGAACCTGGGGCAAATCCCACTTGCAAAAGGCTGGACCAGGCACTGCTGGAGAAAAGGTACTGGAACCTGTGAATAAGGGGGGGCAGTGAAAGCATCCTCATTTGGATGGCCAAGAACAGCGTTTCTGAAGTGAGTAATTATGCTTGTGTGGACACTGCAGGTCCTCTAGCAGCCGTCACGGCACAGGGTCACTTAAAGATTAGGCTGTTTAATTAAAACAGGGTGTGGAACAGATTCAGGGGAAGGGCAGCTTGCCCAATGACAGCATGGACTGCGCAATCTCTCTAGGAGAGCTGCTGATTAGAGATTAAGAGGCATCTCTGCCGCAGGAAAGTGGACTCATCCCTGAAACTCCTCAAACAGGTACTTCACGGTGACTTGTCTTGTTAGCACAAATAAAAGTCCCATCACAGGGCTTGGCTGAACTGGACATGTTTCAAGCTCCTCTCCAGCTGGCTAAGTGATTCCAAAGTGGGAGGAGATGTGTCCTTGAGATATGCTTTCTCTTTCAGATATTTCCACCAGATGCAGAAGTAAGTAAAAACACATCTACACACCACCCTTTTTCACTCCGGTCGATAACCCACCCCTCTCTACAGTGAAGTTACTCCCCAAGCAGAGGGCTGCCCCCTCTATGGGTGTTGTTGGAAGACACGGGGCTCCAAGTGGCTTAACATGTTGACAAGTTCAAGGCACTCTGAAAGAGGAGAGAGCAACAGAGGGAAAAAAGAGAGGAAAAAACCCAACAAAGCAGGGGTAAGACAGATTCCTCAACTGCAACTTGCTGTCTACCTCCTGTATGCCTGCAGCAAAGCCCTGACCAATCCTCACTCGCCTTCTGCTTCTGAGGATCACATAAGGAGAATAGAAACATGGATATAGTGAAATATTGCCAAATGGTAAAGACCAGTGCTATGGTTCAAAAGGGGAAAAGCCAATAGATCTGTAAATGTGAGCAGGTTGTAAGCCTTTCAGCCTTACAGAAATGGTTATCTTAGATCATAAAATGGCCCATTTACTGCATCACAGATAGGTCACTTGTGACAGGCTGGCACTGCAAGGGAGAGGGGGAAAGGAAGGGGGTTTATACCCAGACGTATTTGAGCTTTCAGGGCTTACCTACTCACTGCTCTATCTGTAAGCAGGATGTTCTAACTGGTATGGGAGAATTTAACTGCTCCATAAAAAGGAAGACCAGAATAAATTAAAAGGGCATTTTTCCACAACAGCTTTGTCTGTCCTTTCCTGAAGCCCCCTGTCCCAGCTCTCCCAGCCCTGGGTTCCCCACCAGCTCTGTCAGTGCCCTCCTTGGATCTGCAGACCCACAGCTCTCACAGCTATGAGTATGCAACCCCGTACACCAAACCCCAGCAGAGTCCCCAGTCATTAAATACTGTTCCTACTGCTCAATTTTCTTGGTTGCCTCTTCAGCAGGGGAGGCAACAAGAAGAACCCCAATGTAATGACGTTTTATGCAACTGAAGAAGACTAACCCAATGCATTTTTTTAAAGTGATCTCACTCAGGATTTCATACTCAGCATCACAGAGTAACAGGCCCAACTCCAGTTATACACAAAAAAGAGCGCCTGTCACCTTGCACAATGCTGTTTTGCATGCATTCAGCTTCAAATCTGTGCAACCAAAAAGAAGAGCTTGTCATAGTAAACTACAGCAGAAAAGCTAATCTTATGTGACAGGTAGTCTACACCACATTGTCAGCCAGCAGTTGGCTGGCATCCTCTGTTCTTATAGGGTGCTACAGTCTCAGGGCAGGAAAGCCGTGCTCACATATGCACATGGAGAGCTCTGAGATGGCAGAGTGTGAAAGGGAGTAAAATCCTCAAAGCCTATTACAGACACCACACGGGCCCACATTTAAGGCAGTGTACACATACGCTTTTTACATGCTTTGGCAAACCCAACTGAGCACTGTGTGTGGGCCCACTCACAGACTGGGAACCGAACAGCACCGACGGCAAGACAGACAAACACCCAGAGACCTCAAATAACACAACCCCAAATCACAAAAGCACTAGAAGAAATTCCTTCATATACTACCAAAACTGTGCAAATTTAGCCATATGCTTTGTCAGAAAGGATTGACGGGCAAGGCATGTGTTCAGTGGCAGATACAAATTCACAAATGCTTTTGTGCACCAGTACGGAGCCTCATACAGCTCCTGAAATGCACACTGCCATACAGTGAGGTTTACGAAAAAGCCAACTCTAACTAGAACTATAGAAAGAAGTGTTTAAGGTGGTCACCAGGCCTGAACACTCCTGTGAAGCAGCAACTCCCAAGTATAACCTAAATGCAGGGGCAACTCTAGCAGCATATAAACCTGGAAGCAGCTGTAAGGAACCTATAGAGGTGTCTAGGTATGAAAGAAGCAACAGTTAGGTATAGCACTGTGGAGAAAGATACACTCACAGCATCACAGGGCAGCATGGGCAGAAAGTGGCCATTCTCAGCCACTCAATGCACAGGTTTGTCCCCGTGTGGCAAGGATGAGAAAAAGAGGATGTTTGCTCTTTCTGCCATTTCAGAATGGTCCTCCTGCAGAGTCCTTCGAACCGTCCAACAGCACAGTGGCTGTTCTCAGCATTTTGCAAATTATATTATTGCACTGTCAGCCTTCACAAAGCTGATGGAAAAGGGCCATACAATCAGGTGATGCAAATCAGTTTAGCTTTGCTGAAGCCATCAGAACAGTACCAGTTCCCCTGCCTGATGCTCAGGCTCTCATGCCAGTGGTGAATTCAGGAGTGAAGCTGAGCACATAGTGGCCCCCACAGTGACTCCTTCTCAATATTCTCTTCAGCAAGTTTTTTGCAACTTATTATTTTGTGGCTCTATGCGCAACCTTGACACTACTCACAGTACCTTGTAATCCTCACATCATGCCGTTTTCCTGCAAGAATATAAAGAGAAGCCACTGATTTTCTCAGAAAAAAGAAATATTTTCAAGGGGGAAAACTCTTTCATTCTGCTTAAGCCAACATGTAGTTTACTACCATACAGCAAGTTTCTGCCATGGCAAGTGAAGGCAACAGCTGCTGCAGGGATAACGCAAAAAAGTAGATGGATGGACACACCAGTGAGTGTGGGTATGCATAAATGAGCCAAGAGAGAAGCAAGTCTGATCAGTGAAAAGGTTCCTGCACCCTCAGAGCAAACAGGAGCTTTAATCTGCCAGGTTAAACGGATGCTGAGGCATCTCCCACCATAAGGAATGTGTCTGCAGCACGGCTGGGATTTGACCTTCAACTTCTCTCCTCTGTCTGCAAAGCACAGAAACTCTGGTTCCCTCATGCTCCTCCTACAGAACAATAGGGGGAAGGAGAAGGGAAAAAAAAAAAAAAGCACTGCCAAAGAGGACCTAACTCATCTCTTACTCTTGGATAAGTGCAAATTTATGTCTCTGTCTGCCTCTGAGTCTTTATTATCTCCTTAAGTGGCTAGCTTTGTACACAATTTATTATAAAAGCCTGGAATCTACAGTCAAATTACAGATCAATTGAAAACTACACAGAAAACAATTAACATCTGGCAGCGGTTTCATCTATAAAGCTGTCACAGCCTTTGCCAACCCTGAATTCCTCTTCTGACACCCATATTTCCTCTCTCCAAACCCAGTCTCCTCTTTTGCACCTCATGAGTCTGTGGAAGACTGAATATCCTCTCTCCAATCCTGTGGTGGCACATGGCTGGCTCTATGAACACCAGGCTTGAATACAGCATAACACCCCTCTGTCTCCTCTAAAGAGGTTACTTCCATCAGGTGGTACAGAGGGAAGCTAAAGCTGGGACTGTCCCATTGTACTGGAGCTTCCACCTCCTCCTGAGTGGGTAGAAGGCAGGAGGAGGCCAGGAACCTTGGTCTGTGTTTTGTCTCCATCACTGTTTATTGATCTGCTGCTCCATGTTCTCAGAAGCCTTCTAACTTCACAGGCATTTCTGCCCTCCACTAGGCAGCCATGCAAAGACCATGGGAAAGATCAAAAATGATGACAAAACCCATCATTTGCTAAGGAGAAGCCTATCTTTCACAATATCTCTCAAAGCCTTTCCACTAATAATCAGCTCTGCTTTCCCCTCAGCTCTCCTGTGTTTTGTGCCAGTGAAAGGAGAGCAATAAGATATGGAGATGCCCACAGGCAGCTCTCTGGGCAGTTTTCTGTGGGAGAGTGTGGCCTTCTCCAGGGTCAGAACTTTGGTATCTGAGGGCTGCTGTGATAATAACACAAAGTAGAAATCAAAAGGAAAAGCACTGTAACACTTGCAGATACCCTGTCCTTTTAAAAACTTTTCTGTCATTCGTTCCTGAGGATGAAAAATGTCTCCAGCAGCATGTGCCTTCAACCTTGTGGCCAACATGTCATCTCCTTACCATCCAGAGTTTCACTGCTTTTTGGCAAGGCTCTTTTATTTACTGGGAAAATACAAGGGAGTTGGAAGTCCATTGATCTTGAAAACCCCTTTATCCATTCTCCCATTTTCTCTCTTTCTCCACTGACCATCCACAGCTAATTCCTACTTCTCCATCTCATCTGCACAACACAAAGACTCTGCTAGTAGCAAGCACTTCAGTGGGCACTGAGGCAGGAACACTGAATCAGCAGGTAATACTGGTTTCAACAAAGAACACCTAGCTTGGCTTTCCATTATGTGATGTGATGGGAGTACAAGAAAGGGTATCTGCTGAATTCAGACATGATTCAGTTTGGAGAGTTACTATCCACTTTTGAGGCACAAATTGATGGACACTATCTCATGCCCAACAAAGGTGAGGTCACTGAGGGACTGGCTGCAACATTCCTAGATGTTATTTTTTAACAGTATTGCTGTAGAAATAATTCATTTTTCTGATGTACACTGTAGTTTGCATCCTAGCTGAAATACTAGAGTTCAGATAAATGTAAAAAACATTGTAGGAAACGTAAGTCTTCACTCATCATTTTTGGGACAGCGGGGCAAAACACTCTTTGGACACTTTACCTGTCCTTCCTCTTCCGCCACTCCCCAGATTTGCATCCATCCTTAGCAAAATGATGATAACTTGCTGTAGAAGTGAACTCCCTGTTTGGATGGCAGGAACACTGAACTGAGAGTGACAGCAATTCTTGCTCAGGGTAGCTCTGGAGATGCTTGTCTCATGGAAAGCTGGGGAGAGGAAATGGATGAGTGGACGATGCAAGGGAAGCCTCCGCCCTTCAGTAAGCTAAGAACAGCTGTTGTTGATGATGATTGCTTCCTAATTAGCTTGCTCTTGTATAAGCTGGATAATTTTATGTACCTCCAGAGGAGCAGATTAGCTCTGAATTCACATTGTATCCATTCGTGAAGAGTACCCTATAAATTATTTACCTAACTCTCAGAAATATGAGCTCAAGAAAACTCTGTCTAATTATATGGCAAGAATAACAGAGTAGAAAGCCTTGCTGCATTTTACAAGTGCATAGAAGTGACAAAATACTTTTAAAAGTTACCATACATACCCCATGATGCTACAACCCGCTACAGCTCATATTGCTAATATTTCTCCAAAGAAGTTTTGGTATGGCAGGAGCACATAGAAACCTCAGCCACAGATTTGTCCTTCAAGAGGAAAAAAAATACACAAACCTAAAAGAAAACTAAGAAAAAATTCACCATCTCCAAATACATAAGGTTATCATGGCCATAATGAAACAAAATGAATTTGAGTGTATACTGGTAAATGACTCTAAACTTCATAAAGACTCTAACAACCTCTCCCAAGTTGCTGGCTCTGAATCACTACTGGTTTAAGTAGAATAACACAGTGATGAATCAGCTATGCTATAATTTTCACTCCATTTTTTGCTATGTTAGTACGTTGTTACTTCATTACTATTGAACCGCTATATTTTTTCTGTGCTTTGCAACCAGCATTCTGTTAACCCATGGCGAGCCTGTGGCCACTCTAACAGAGCTGATACTGAGTTTCATGGCAGTAGCACCCCAGTTCTTATTTGAAGACAAAATGAGACTTAGCATATTGTAGTATTTACAGATCCATTGACCTTATTTCAGGGTGAAGACGACATTGAGATAGGAGAAAACAGAATGGTATCAATTAATGCCAGGTTCAATTAGGAGAAAGAAAATGTAACAACATGAAATTGATATGGGAGAAAAGGAACTAGAGAGACACGAGTCCACAGAGAGAGCACTATGAAGTGCAATGGGGACATCTTTCCCCATCACTGATTGCATAGAGGACTTCGCAGCTTACATTGACGGTGGGTGGTAGACCCTGTTTTGAATACATCTTGGTCTGTTTAAGCTTCTTTTCTCTCCTTTGGTATTAGAAAAGTATTCTGGCTCTTGCTGGAGTCAGGCTACTGAATGCAACAGATCTTTTTGTCTGGTTCAATATCACATTAATGAACAAAGGTGTAACTCAGAGCAGCCACAGTTCAATCAGTGTCTCTAATCTGTGAATATTCACTGAATGTTTATATCCCTGGTAGGTATTGATAAAGCTTAAATGGCACTGTCAGGAGCAGACAGAGGTATGGGAACAAGTTTGGTTAGGAACATAGAGTGTGGCAAAAACAACCAAGAAAACAGTAAGACTTTACAGATGCAAGAAGAATACCCAAGGCCTATTTTTTACATATTCCAAATATGCAAGGACAGTGCTGGGATCAGGCTCTGTGAGACACAGTCCATAAGGTCTGGAAAACTCATCTCTTTCTAACTTCTTGAGCCACTTTAAATTCAAATCCCCTGACTCTGCCCAGAATTTCTCTCCTCATATTGGTCATCTTGCCTCTTCTCTTTTGATCACGGGCTACTTACACTCTCTTTGATTCAAATATGGTAAAGAAAAGCTTCCCTAAATGCTACCAGCAGCACTGTAACAGTGATCCACAAAGATGCACAATTACCTACCCAGACAGTGGCTGTCTGTCACATCTGGGAAGACAATCCAGAGCTTAATAAAACCTCTTCCAGAATGAGTCCATCACATACTGGTATCTCACATCTCTTATGCCTGGGAAAAGGCATCATTCCTATTGAAATGGACTTAGGGATTTTTACAAGACATGCAATGGCAACTGTAGAAAATTTAGAAGTCCAGTGCCACTTCTGGTGTAGTCTTTGCCTCATGCTTTTGTAGCAGGGTGATTATCAGGGGACACACGTACCATAGTAAAGGAATGTATCACGGCTGAAAGGTTAATTCTTGATTTGATTTATTTCAGAAGTATTCAGAGAATGATTACTCAGATAGTCACTAATGTGCAGGGAGAATCTCTTGCTTCCTCCCAAAAATGTATCTATTTGATTTTCTTGAAAGGCTTTTCTCCAATCAGTAATTCTCACACTCCTAACACACACAGCCTGTGGCTGTATTGCCCCCTTTCTCCTGCCCATGCACCCTTCCTGGGCCACAAATCAGTTTAATGCAGTGTGACTGGATTTGCTTTGGAAAGATGGTAAAGAGGGGAGAAAAAAAGGAGGGGGGTGTTTGAGAGTGAGAGAAAGCAATTGAAACCAAAATCCAGAAGTTGAATCCCTCGTGCTGAATGTTAACTTACAGAAAACTAACCCAACAACCTTGAAATTGAGCAAAGCCCAATTTAAATTCATTACATTTAAATTAAATTTAAAGCCCATGTAAATGATTGACTTAGTTAAGAATATGTCATGTGGAAGAGAAAAAGTGCAACAGCGACATGCCAGGCAGCTTTGGCTAATTTTACAATTCACAGCAAAATCTTTATACTCTGATTGCAATTTAAAAAAATACACACATAACTTACTACCACCAATATTAGAGCCAGAATTTTTACTTCTTTCCAAGAAATCATTGAATGTCTTGCAAACTTCACACACTTCATCTACTGAAATGTGGCTACTTTGCTGGGGTATGAAGGACAAGGACCTCCATAGGGGGCATAGAAGTTAAAAAAAAACCGAAAAAACCACAGAAGAATAAATGCAATTATTCCTGAGTGTAATTTTGTCTCTCTCTCAGGACACATGCTCTGAAGTGGGTAAAAATACTCCAGAATCTCTAACTACTATGACCTTAATTCCAAGGCAAAAGAACATTTCACTTTTATTCAATTGAGAGAAGAGTTAGAGCATTTTTGAACATTTTTTTACATACTTAATCTACTGACAGTTACCACCGACACCAGTGGGCATTAGGTCGCAGCCTGAAGGATAATGTCACTAGAGTTTTATAAAACTACATGACTTGTAAGAATATTAATGATAATATTAATAAATTAATTCAAAACACGCTCTGTGCCTATCTATGCCCTCCCTTCTATCTCACACAATGATTTTTTCTTGGGTTGGTTTTGGTTTACTGCACCAAAATTACTTTTGTTTATTTTTTTTATGAGAAAAGTGGCCCTGTATGGACATTTATAATCTTTGATATATTCCAGAATGCTTGCTAAAATTTAGAAATAAAAAATTATGACATTATGGAACTCATATTTTAATCTGTTAATAATATATTTCATCAGAAGAGGACAGTTAAGTGGAGACTGAATAGTCTTGAAGTAAGACTATTCAGGTCACATAACTCCCTCATAGTCTTCACTTCAAAGATAACTTTTATTTTCCTGCATGAAGTGCAGATGAGCACCATGGCTGAATGAGGTGTCATACAGCAAGTCTGACCCCAATTTGATGAATAAGAGATTGCCCCAGTGAAGTACCTTGAAGACATACTCTACCATAAAATTGGGTGCAGCTGGGGATGAGAAAATATAGGTGTTTGGAGGGAAATGGGTTAATACTCAGACAAAAAAAGCAACTGTTTCTGCTGCGAGTCATACATTATTTTTTTTTTCAGCAGCCACTCCAGAAGTGTTATTACCTGTGTACGGCTTTTTTGCTTTTCTTGTCATCATTTTTTCCAAGATGAACAGGAGCTGGGTATATCTTGTAAATAGAATAGAGTAAAAGAGAACTGTACATGCTTCCCCCTAAATGCCATAAGAAGAGACATGCTTTATAAATACAATTGTTTTGCTTCATTTCACCTTCTTATTGGTGCTGGTTCCAAGCAAGTAGGACTTCAAGAGTTGGTCAATTTAATGCAAGAGGAATGAATGATGCAGAAGCTCGTGAGCTCTGAATCTCATCTAAGCTGTGCTGCTGGGAATCAGGGGTAACACAGCTGAAAGCAAGGGAGAGGCCCTTGCATGAAAACAGCAGAAAGTCAGAAAGGGCCTCTGAAAGTCTTGGTGTCACTCCCTTCACTGGAAGCCAATCCACCTCTGAGGCTGGAAATGCTCCCAAGCAGTATTAAGTAAACAAGAACAGAAAAAATAATTTACGTAGAAACCATGTGTCCTTTTCTGGGAATGCAATGGCTTCTTTTCCTTTCCATTTCTTTTTTCTTTTTCTCTTTTTTTTCATTTTGCATGTACTGAATCTGCTGCCATTGGAGGCTGCAGGGGCAGATTGTATCAGTGGGTTAAACAACAGGACAAATGCATAGACAACAAGGCCATGAAGAGATATGAAAGCAAATAGGAAGAAATGCATTTCCTAATGTCCCCAGTTCAATGACTGTGTGTGCTGGGGTAATATGAGGGGAACAGACTGCAGAAATTGTCCAGCTGCTTTTCTGAAAAAGCATCTTGGTTTGCACAGGTTCAGAGAAAGTACTAGCCCAGACCACTCTTCTCACTCTTGAGGATGCTGCTTATACGCGTGGGTAAAACCTCATCCTACTGAAGGGCAGAGTTGCATGGTGGGCTGCTACAGGACAAGTAGAGTCTGCAGAAATCAGGGACAGCCATCCTTCCTCACCCGATGAGTGGCATTTGGAAATCCTGGCAGCACAACCATGCATAAATTATATTGGGAACTTGGTGGATGAAGGGGCTTGAGGAAGAGGTCACAAATGGGAAACTGTTCCCTCTGGGTCTTCATACCTATAGCACAGGACGGGGCTGCAGATGCAGCTCGTTTCCAGCATGGCCCAACGGTGGCATAGCATCTGCTGCTGAGTTGTTTCCTCCTGCAGATGGGAATCTGGATTATCCACCAGCAACACTCTTTTTCTGGTTTAATAATTGCACTTAAGCACAGCCAAGCAGCAGGTTGTTCATTAAGAACAGATTCAGACAAGCAACGAACACAGATCTTCTCCTTACTCCCTATGGCTCAACCCTGAAGTGCTTTCTCCTGTGAAGGCTCATGACTGAGTTGCAGCACCGAACCCCTTTAAAAGAAGGCAGTGCCGTACCGGTTGAAGAATTGCTCTCAAAAGTAATCAAGTGTCTCACAGAAAGGGGTCTTGAAAGCTAGGCACACCAATTTAAAGATTTAGCCAGAAGATTTTGACAAAGCTCCTTTAAATGGAGCAGATATTTGTCTCAGTGAATGGAAAAATACAGTACGAATTAAGTCTGCAGAATGAGAACATTGGAGGAAGCGACCTGCATTGACTGGTAGCCAATACTGCACCCCTCATGATGTGTAACTAATAACAGCACGCTAGACATTCAGCTTGCACATTAAATATTAATAACATTTTTCTTCTGACTCATCATTAAGCTAGAGCCTTGCTGCACAGCACAAACTGATTTACAGACCATCCGCAGCAGGCTCCCATGCTGCCCGTGATGCTCAGCTAAGCAGCTGCTATCCTGAGGTTTGGTGAGGGACCAGCAAGTGAGCTTGGTCAGAAACTGGAGGCTTTCAAGTGAAAGAAAACAGCAACCCAGGCAGGTAGACAGACAAACAACCCACTCTTCTGACCACCCCTCTGTCCACAAATAATAGAGAGCGTATGAAACAAATTTCTGCAGGGAGCCAGAGTTAAAGTCCAGCTGCTTACCTCTGAGAATGCTTCAGCTGGTGTGCAGTGTTTCCCTGTCCATTTGCTTCTTGGATAAATCTCATGGCAGCTCTAATCTTCTGGGAAAGCCTTCCACAAGCAAAAGATTTACAGCCTCTCCAAGAACAAAACTATGACTGGTACTATTTTCATAGTGAAGAACAGGACCTACCATTCTCTTGAAAAAATGGTAGTCTCAGCCATGTTTGTACTAAAAGAAAGTCTAGATGCTCCTTTATATCTCTTCTCTCTCTTCTCTCTTCTCTTCTCTTCTCTTCTCTTCTCTTCTCTTCTCTTCTCTTCTCTTCTCTTCTCTTCTCTTCTCTTCTCTTCTCTTCTCTTCTCTCTTCTCTTCTCTTCTCTTCTCTTCTCTTCTCTTCTCTTCTCTTCTCTCTCTTCTCTTCTCTTCTCTTATCTCTCTTCTCTCTCTCTCCTCTCTCTCTTCTCTCTCTCTCCTCTCTCTCTTCTCTCTCTCTTCTCTTCCAAGGTGGTTTCCAGTACAGAATCTTACACTGTTTGCAGCTAGAAAGAACTGTTTGCCTGATCCATGAAGAACATTTTGCAGGGACATTTAGACAAGCCATTTTTGAAATATGGGACTTGGAAAAATCTAGTTGATGTATAACAATTGGAAAATGCTTTCAGTGATTCTTAGCAACACTTTATCAAAAAACAGCTTGTCTTAGAAACTTCAAATGTAGTTTCTTTGAAAGAACTTGGCGAGTTCTAGCAGTATGGAACTGATTTTGAAGAGGTGAAAACTTGAGAAGTGAGTCAATGATGAGTTAGAAGCATCAGAAGAGGGTCAGATTTTTAAAGAAGGTGCCAGACATCTACCAAAGAACTGTGCTTTTATTTAAAAGACTAAATAAATAAAAAAGTAGTAGCTCTCTAAACCTTTTTCCCTGTGAAGTTTTCAAAACATAGGTAGATCACTAGAGGGTTCTTTACACACAGTGATTTTTTTTTAGAGAAAGATATGAAACTTATTTCATTCTGAGGCCTTTGGGGGCCAGCGAATGTGGAGGGAAAGAGATATGTGTAAGAATCCCAGACAAAGCCTTCACACTTCCCTCATGATAGTTAGGAGTATTCTTCCTTCACTTACTGGTATGCAGAGATTCTAGATCAGCTATCAGAGGATATTGTGATGGGCAAAGATTTAAAAAGCCAGAGTACTATTCACCTGCTGGGGTGATCTTTGACAAATGACTTGAGAACTAGTTATGCCCAGCTTTCTGGGTCAATAAAACAGAGAAACTAAGCTACACAGGCCTCTTTCCTCCTCTCTCTGAGGTCTCTAGTGCCATAGAGTGACACAGATACACGCTTATGTGCACCTATATGAATTTGCAAGTGTTAAGTGTACCTCTGCATAGGCATGCAGACATAAACATTTATGGTTACTCCCATTACATTTATTCTTTCTTTTTTCAAGTCACAGAGGATAACTGCACATTGCACATCCTCCATCGTTTCCTACAGCCCACATTTCCTTCCAAACACAGCACTCTCTTCTGCTGCACATAGTAGCTGTGTCACGGAAAGAAAATTCCAGTGTTCTTCCCTCGCCTCTTTTTGTATGTAGAAGGCTCATTAATACATTCTACATAAAAATCCCTACTGCAATAATATTGCTGTGCTGCTCAGCAAAGATTGATGCTTACAGGGGAGTGGTGCCATATTAGCAAAGGTTTATTACTCTTATGAAATCTGCTCCAGAGCATTAGAAAGATATAGACAATTAGCAATTTTCAAAATAAGTGAATAAAGTGCATTTTGTGATTCACCGTCCTTGCTCTTTTTAATTCTTATTGTTATTATCATCTCTGTTTGCTAATTTGCAGAACTGTGAGCAGGTGTCACTATCACACAAGAATTTGCCAGATTTTCTCACATTTATCTTGTGCGTTCCTCTTTATTGCTCAGTTGTTTTGATGCACAACAATGAGACAACTCTCTAAAAAGTGGTACTTTTTTAATTGCTTTCTGCTCAGGAGCAGGGGACAGGTCCTGTACCTGTTGGCACAACTGCTGAATCAAAGCCTGCTAGCTACAGAGCTGTCTCCAAAATTCTCACTCCCCATCAAAGCATCACGTGTTTATTATGTAAAAGCACTGCAGAGGTTTGGATCATTACCCAGAAACCATTGTCAATAAAACAGCATTAGACACAAATCAAAGCACCAATAAAAGACATTCATTTCCAGATGAGGCCTGCGTGCCAATTAAAATACTTCAAGATCCATGTAAGAAGAGATCACTTCATCATTCAAAAAGTACATAAGGAAGAAAACCAGGAAAGGTGGGGGGAAGGGGGGAAGGGATCATCAAGGGAAAACTGATCTCTGTGTGGGATTACTGTTCACAGGAACCAATTTGTGTTGATGAGTTGGACATTTAAGAGCTGATAACATGTTGTGCTGTCTGATATGACATTGGTGGCTATGGGATTTCTTCAGCAGCAACTTTATTCACAAAGATCCAAGTACCAGATAATGAACTGCATAGGTAGGTAACATTTCTCTGTGTCAGCATTGGAGGCAGCAGGTTGTCAGCTGAGTTTTCTCTGTTCCAAGGCTGAAGGCTGGGAGGGAACTGAGTTGGTTCTTTCAGGAACCTTCTCTAGAATATATACTCTTTTGGCAGATACCGAGGCTCACAGAGCAAACAAGCTGTCATGAGCTTTTTTTCTTAGAAAATTTGTCCTGGTAAGGCATGATGAGTGATAGGCTAGGAGTCCCTGCTCCCTGGGAAGCTAATGGAGCAAGTATCTCCTGACCACCACCAGGCAGTGCGAGGGTAGGGCTCATACCTCCCATTTCCTCCATGAGACCTCTCTGCATTGTTCCAGCAAAAAAGGGCCAGGCTTGAAGCTCCTCCTTGTGAGACACAGGCTTCCTCACAACTGCTTACTTTAAGAACATCCAAAAATAAGATTTGCATTAGAGAGATGGAAGTGCTGTATCTTCCAGATGCCTCTCTCCTTTACTCTCCTGCCCCTCATCACTGTTTTCTTGTGTTTTGTTTATTTCACAGAGTTTGCTTACCTCTAATGGCTAAGCCAGAGGGAAAAACACATAATCCTGCTAAATCATTTCAATCTATTTATCTGCCTCATACTCTTACAGTCTACAGCTAGCATTTCAGATCCCAAACAGGCTGGGAAAGTGTAACCAATAATGCCAATATCAGGAGAAGAAAGCTTCAAGAAATAAAACCCAAACCCCAGCATGCCAGGACAAGAAAATTGAGCCATCTAATTGTGTACACTGAATAAACTGTGAAGCAGGACCAGTGGTTATAATTTCTAAAAGATTTAGTTTTAAAATATTAGTAGTACAGATAAGGGATTAACACTAATGCTGTAGGTGACTAATCTTGACTGTGCCTTTTTTAACAACAGCATTGCTACCACCATCATAAAGGAAATTAGCACTGATAATTAGATCAAATCCTTTATGTCAGTAATCCCACTTGAAGATATTTTCAGAAGGTTGGAGGTTTAAGGCAATTTCCTGTGTGCGTCCAAGACTCATTAATTAATATTGATATTTAATGTGTTCCAGGGTTTCATTTCTTGGTTATAATCAGAGCTGTGCCCAACTAACTCATTTCAGACAATAGTTTAGTCACACTAGAAAATAACTGCCCATTCAGCGCCAAAGACTATCAAGCAACAAATCAGAGACCTATAAAATGTCTTACATATCAGAGAATTAGGTTTCTCTGTATCTAAGTAATATATGTCACTTTTTCCTTCCCATGAAATTACCCTTAAAACCCTGCATTTGAAGTAAAATTAATCTCATGGTGTGACAATGTTGTCCTCAATGATTGATATTGCTTATGTCATTAAGATTTCTTTCCTAAAGAAGAATCTCTACATTCCTGAAAATAAATATAGCATCTTTATTTTCTTTTTTAATAATTTTAAAAAGCTTCAAGTATAGAAGGGGAGAGGGAAGGAGGGAAAGAGGGAGGGAGAAAATATTCCAGATTCACAACACACCAAAAAACCCCCAAACAAGTGAAAGTATATGATTTAAAAACTTCACAGCTGTTGAAGTCAATTGTATGGTTCTGAGGACCAAAGCAACTATTTTACCATGGTCCTGGTAGGCAATATTGACCAATGTCTCCTTCCCAAGAGGAGCAAAAGCAGAAGATAGAGACAGACATTTGCTGGTAGCACTCAGCCCTGCCAGATTAAGGAGTGTGTACAAACCACTTTGAACACTTCAGCTCTGGTGCATACATACGCCTCCATAGCGTTCCTCTAACAGGCACCCATTGAGAATAACGCGAAAGGAAATCAGAATATGCAACAGACAGTGCACCCGTATCAGCTGTCCCTGGGTTTGGAAGAGCTTTGCATAGCCTGCCTCCCACTGTGCTAACAGCCTTTCATGTTTTTGTTCCTAGTGGTTGAAGTTCCATGAACAATCTCTCCCCACGCTGTACCTTTAGCTCCTTATTCCTGGGCACCTCAGTAAGGCTAGACTAAACCGCAAAAATCGAAGGAAAGAAATTATTGTTTGGTTAAGGTTGAATTGCAGCTCGCCTATCTCAAACGTCCTGCCGAGGTGCTATACAAACTCAGATGAGGAAAATACTTCAAGGTGCTTAAAAAGAAACCATACCACAAAGACTACCTTTGAGAGCTTGGGTTTGCTGATTGTTCACCAGTCTTACAGAAACAGGAATGGCCACTTACCTGAAAAGAAAAAGAGAAAGAAATATCCATGATTATTCATTTTTTTTTTTAAAGAAAATGACACTTTGTGTAAAAGGAAGAAGAATGAAATTATTGTGGTGCACCAGTAGATTGGGTGTGGGATGCCCAGGGCTGCAAAAGCAGAGAATCAGCCTGAATATACAATGGCAGAACTTTAGGATAAAGCCAGGACCGAAATAGGGAAGTATAAGATTGAAAACAATTAGGGTACATTTGTAAACCAGTAGCAGAACATGCAGACATTTTTCTGCCAACAAAGATGTCACGAATAAAGGCAGCAGTCACATTCTCTGAGGTTTCCTTCCTATTTTCTGCCTTTCTCCCATTTCTGCTATGAAAATTTTCTCCCAATGTACAAATTGAACGTGTCTCTTTCTGCAGATTGAAGGATTCTATCTCTGCAATAAATGTTGAGTTCAGAGAAACAGTTCCTGAATACTTCCAATATATGCTTCTCCTTCCCCCTCTCCACCAAGAAAACCAAACAAAAAAGTCTGAGGAACCTGCAAATGAATCCCTCTCTGTGCAACTTGTGTGCGCAGTCCCATTAGCAGCTACACAGCAGGCCATTGATTGGGGAGGGGAAAAAAGCTTTGTTTATGGTGATGGATTTTAAGACTCCTGGTGATAGTTTATTTCATAGGATTTTTTGCAGAGTTGGCTATTACACTGATGGAAACCCTCAGAACAGGCTGATTTTAAAAGGCGTGTGGTGAAAACAAGTGGCAGTGCTTATTTTTTGAAAAATATTGTTATTAAATAATTTGAAACTGATAAAAACGTGTCTGAGAGTTACGCTGCTGTAATTTATAATACAAATTACATTGCTATTGACAATTGACAAAAAAAATATGTGACTAACTTCAACAATGTGAATTCCTCTTCTGTTTTTCTTTCTTTTCTTTCTTTTTTTTTTTTAAAGACACAATATACAGCATACGAAGCAGGATACTTGCTGGGATAACCAGATGCTGTGCTGTTTCTGGCCTCAGACTTATTTTCTGCCTCATCTCCCCAAAGGATACACAACTGGGAGTAACCTAACCAACTCTCTTAACATCTTTAAGTATGGATCAACCCTAGGAAGTATCAACAGGGAGTTCATTCTGCATAAATACTTGGTTTCAAGTTAAGCAGTATCTTTTGCATACCTGAAGTCATCCTGTCTACTCCCATCCCAAGAAAATCCCCATAGGGAACAAAACCAAAACAAATCCTCAACTTGCTTGGAATTAATTAACCTGGAAGATTTAAAATAGAAATGAGATCATGATCTTGTCCTTGGCATATCCTTAAGGATCAAACACTTGGTCTGAAGGATCAAGCCACCTACTGTGCTGTCTATCCTTTCGCACATCCCGAGGCACATGTACCCATCAACTTAGAGATGCCAAGCCCTTTGCAGTAACACTGCAGAGCTAACAGCTGTAATGGGATACTGGGAAATCAGATCATCCCATGTTTAAACTGATTTCTATCACTGATACTCTTTGCAGTACAGAAGTAGCGTTAAATGCAATAACATGCTGCTGCATGGTCACTTAATTCTAGGAGTAAATTCGATATTTGCTGGCATCCCCTATCCAGAGATACAAAGTGTGCACATGTATTGGAGATGTTAGTTAGAATTACCTTTGCAATGCCTCCTGGGGAAAACCAGAACAGCTTAGGCATCTGTCTGGGAAGAAAGGGTTGTCATTCTCACCCTGTACAAAATTGTTTACAAATTGTTCTGCCACTTGCTTTGTATTACCATTAAGACCCTGTTGCTGTCTTGGACATGTGTGGGTTTTGCTACAAGAAGTAAGAAGGGCCCATTCCCATTGCTTTCAACATTTTCAAAGAAGGAGCTGGGGTAGAACAATGGAAACAAAAACAATGTCTTTGTGACACTTGCATGTAGTTAGGAGCAAGTAAGAAACAAAGCCAATGTTCTTCTGATTCATTCAGAAGATTTCTTAGGAAAGCTGTCTCCCAAGTGCACTGTCCAGAGCTCCATCAAGAAATGTGAAGATTTTTCTTTAAGACACAATTTTGTCAGTGTATTTTAGAGCCTCCTTTTCTGGTTGAAGGAAGTACAAATAGGGAAATATGAATATGAAAAACACTACAGACATAGGAATTTGGCTTTAAATGCTAAATGTGTTCAGTCGAAGGACAGAAAAATTGTGGATGAAGATTGTCTGATAGGTGTATCTTAAAAAGCAGACCTGAGTGACAGAATATCTGGGAGTTGGGTTCAATTTATGCATTGGTTCATTTTGTAACCTTAGCTAAGCTTGTGCCCTGGGCTGTTTGATGATACTCATCAGAACAGTTCCACTATTTGTAAAGTCTGTTAAGATGTTTCAAGAGACAAAAGGTATTTTTTTCTAGCACATAGGATGACCAATGAGCAAAATTCTACTGTGTAACTGGACACAGTAGACCCATGACAAAATCCACCTTCAAAGTAAGGATACAAACTTTGGTTGTATTTGTTGTGAGAAGGATCTTCCCCAATTTCTCTTAAGGAAGCTGTTCCACTTCAGTTAAACAAATATTACTTGCCCAGAGCAAGACTGAGTATAACTCTATTGTAATTAAGGCTTCCAGTTCTAGTTTCAAGGAAATGAGCAGGATTTTGCATCTCCAGTTACTCTCCCCACTCCTGTAATGAAAGTTTCCTTAATTCAATTCAAGCTTGCAAACATCTGCAGGGTAGGTGACACAAATAACATTGCATTTTAGAGCAAACACACACGTTGTCAAAAATACTTCCTCCAGCTCTTGTTCTGTCACCATCTGTGGGAGAAACTCGACTGGGTTCATTGTGCCTTTACAGAAATACCCATGGCTGAGCATGATGGTGAATGAGAGAGGCAGTGACATAGACTGGACCCCAACGCCCCTTCTGCCAGGACCAGGGTCTCCCTGTGGTTTTCCCTTCTCAAGTTGACCTATCCTTTCCCTTACTTAGCTTGAGAATCTTGATGAGAAGAGAGCCCGCGGTGGGATGGCTGCAAATGTAATGCAATCAGAAGATAATGACTTCAGAAGGAGAGGGGAGGGAGGGGATAATCAGCAGAGGCAGATGAACTCCCAAGATATAAAAAAAAAAAAAAAGATTCTGTTTTCATGCAGATGTCCCTAGTAATGAAGAATGAGGCAAGAGGAGTACTGAGAAGGAGGTGAAATGGAAGCTGATTTGTTTCTAAATAGCACTATTTCAGAGTTTTCCATAGGGTGTAAGTTGCTTCTTAAACTAAGACTGTGTGAAAATACCCCAGACAAATTCAGACCTCTCAGCCATCTCTCTCTCTCTCTCTCTATTATACATATATCCATGCCACAATTTAGAATTAGCTTTGGTGGGAATTAAGGACAGGAATATAAAATATGCAGGGAACATCCCTGTCTCCCTTCAGGCTCAGGTTGAGCTAGGTGCCTATGAAAATATTATGCAAATGTGACAGTGTTTTCTTTGGGCAAGCCATTTAACTGGAGCTTTCAACACCTCAGAAGCCCGGAGACAAAGGGTTCAGGTAATGATAAATGCAATTTATTTACAATGAGCATAAAAGTGAAGGTGTAGGCGGTTGCTCCTACAAGTGATCTTCCCTGCTTGCCCTACACACTCAATCACAGGCTCCAGACCTCTATCATGATGCCTACATGTTTCCTGGGGTGAGGGGTTTCCAGGGATCATTCTGCTCAGAGAATGTGCTCTCCCTGTTCAAATTCTGCATTTTATATTCAGGTATATGGCTTCCACAGGCAAGAAGCTTTAGCTTCTAAAACCAAGGCAGTAAATGACCTGACCTTGGCAAGCCTTGCACGAATTCTGATCCAGGGTTCAGACCTGGAAGAACCTGTGAAAATTTTCAGTCCCTTTGAGGAGAAACTAGATACAGATACAGTACCACATCACTCTTCTCGAAATCCTCCCTAGCCTAAACGCATCAATACTTAATGGCAACAGCTCTGAGCAGTACACATGCATTTCTGGATGAGAAGCTACTGAATCTACCACTGGGGTGCCACAGGGGGCTGCTGTGCAAAAAAATAGAGTCAAAAAATCTTCTAGTGCACATTGCTAGAGCTCGTGTTGTGGCTAAGGTAAAATCAGAAGCCTTAACTTCTCAGGTGGTTATATACCTCTCCTTTCATCCCTCCATATATTTAAGCATGGGTGTTAGCATCAGCATCTCAAACAAATTTCACCACACCATCCATGTGCTCTGCCTCTTCTCACTCCCTCAGCAGATGAAGTGGTTAAGCTATTCTCCTTTTCCTGCACTAAATGCCTGCTCTGTTAGAGTGCTGCCACACTCACATCAGCAAATTAAGTTGGGATGGCTAAGGGCATTATGGCCTGCAGCTCTCCATCAAACCTCTCTTACAGAGATTGCAGATTCCACATAAGGGACAACCAAACAGCTCCTGGGTCAGCTGCTGCACTTTACAGCTCACTCGATTAGCATGAATCAAATTGATGTCAACTTTACCAGGCTGGCTGTAAAACTGTGCAAGGGAAGGGGCTGCTTCATGAGCCATTCAGCTGCCCCTGCTGTGGGGTGGTAACATCTGGCAGAAGCTTGAAGCTGAAAGCACTTGCACCCCACAAACTTCATTAGTTGCTGAGGGAATGCAAAGATACACAGTCTGTTCCATCCCAGAAATGGCTGCTGTACCGGAGGAATAGCAGATGAGGTGACCTCTGTATAGCCGGGCTTCCAAAAGATGTTCAAACATAGGAAAGGTGTAATGAAGTAAGTTATTCTTTGTTATTATTACCCCTGAGACCAAATACCTCTTAAAAAAATCTAATCCTTTTTAATTTGTTCTAAGTAAAGCCATTAGTTATAAGTATGACAACGGTATTACTAATTATGTAATAATTTTATACCGAAGCACTAGTAAAAATGGCTTCGACTCTAAAGTAGACCTAATAAAGAATTAATTTCATAAATCACTTGGTCTCAAAAAAACTATTTACTTAAAATTATAGTTTGTTGAAAAATCTCAGATTACTTTTTATTGATGCCACATAAAGTAATTTTGTAATTAGAAATTAACTTACAAAGTGACACAATTTATTCAACAATGGTGCACAGGATTTATATGGCACTTAGCACCCCAGAAGATCCCAAAATACTATGTTAAAAAAGTGTGTGAGCATCCAAGTGTTGCTCCATTTACCCCAGAACTTCAGCCAGCTCTAGGCTGGAAGCGGTCAAGCTCTTATTACAGTATATCAGCACCCAGCAGGAATTTAGGAAGGAACTTGAAGAACACAGAGCTCAACTGAAGGGGGGAGACAAAATAACATTTTTCCTCAGAAATATAGTTGAGACACAGGGGTTCGTATTGTTTCATTGACAATAAATTATGATGGGACTGACCAAGGCTGCAGAGTATCATTACTTGCAGCCCAGGTCATGTCAGTGACGTGACCTCCCCTCACAACCCAGCCCATCTCCAGTGCTGCTCAGGGCAGGGTTATGGCAGCATGGGGTTTTTTGGAAAGGATACATTCCACTGACTACACTCAATCTCATCTTGTTTACAGAGTCTGATAGAATTAGAATCAGCTCTAACGAAATTAGAACTAAGAAAGTTATGAGTCTCACGGAGGGTGCATTTTCAACCTGGTACTGTGCAGGGAAAGTACCAGCATGAAAAAAAATACTTCTGTGGGTTTGGGGACCCTTTCTTCCCTTTTACCTTGAAGTGCTTGAAGTGCACGTATATTAAGTCTGTGTGATAAGTACATTTAAAATGGTTCCATCGTACAGAGGACAGAGACAGACAAAATTCAGTAAGTTTGGGATAAATGAGCAAAAGCACCTCATCCTCACATGCATTTTAACCAGTAGCTCATCTATCGCACTTGAAAATAAGGAAATTTACAGTGGATTAAATCTTCTTTGGGACATAGCACAGCTTTAAAAAGAAACAAAACAGATCACTGAAATCCACCCTGGACAAGTAATGCCCCACTGTGAAGGAGCTGGTGTTGAGATTTGCCTGAATGTATCTGTGCCTATCTGTGGCTAAAAGGAAGAGCCAGGAAATGATCTCTTGTGGATTCTGAAAAGAACTCATGCAGTGAATGATGCCCCTGCCTGTGTTTGAAGGATCACAGGTCATGCCTAAACTACGTTTGTAAGAAGGCAAGGAAGAAAGCTGCAATGGCTTGATAAATATAGATAATTAAATAATTTGAAAGTTCTGAGCCCTGAGATGAACAATGCTGAACAGACTTACAGCTGCAAATGATTCCATGAGACTTTAGGGTTTTTTTAAAGTTCCATGTTCATCCCTTTTAAAAATCAAAATAAAAGAAACAAATATATGTCCTCAAATACTTCTGCTCACAAAGTGGAACCAGATTATGCTAGCTAAAATTAAATTTATTTGCCTATGGTCTCTGTCAGAAGTTTCAAATGCACTGTTAAAATGCAAGAGCCTCCCAGCAAGGTGTAGATTGTAAAAGCTTGAGCAGTTTGGATGTGACTCCTGAGTCACCTGCCATGTTTGTTCCCTCACTTGCCTGAATGAATCTTTAATTCCTCAAAGCAAATTTTGAGTGCAGATATTGCCAAATGTGAATTCCAAATTTGTTGTCAGTGAGCTTTACCTGAAACCTACTCTTTCTACAAACCTTCCTCATCATAAATGTGCTCACTGGAATAATCACAGGATGTGGATGCCAAGAGAGTGTCAATGCAATCAAGACAAATTGGTGAAAGAATTGAGAAAACTACTTGACAGCACTCATCCAGCTTGGATGAAGACTACTTAAACATTCCCTCTGCTTTCCTGCACCATGGGAGGTCCTTTGACACCAGAGTGCTTGTGCTCTGCTACACACAGCGCTGGGCCCCCCACTCCTCCACCGCCGACTGCGCGGGACTCGGCTACCTGAACTAAACATCTGCTAGCTGGCTGCAGCTGGAGGTTTTTATCACAGCTGCACACCAGCCATGACAGAGGGATGTAGTGCACATTTATCCAAAATGTTACACCTTTCCACTGTCATCCCAAGCGCACGGGAGTTCAGCTCCCCAGTTCCACTCCACAGTGACATCAACTGTGGGTCATCATGGCAGATCGAACACAGGAAGCCTTTAAGAAGAGCAGAAAATTGTAACAAGGGCATTATCGTGAATCAGCTTGGGATTGATTAAACACTGTGTTGTTTGGGATAGCTCAGCCTCTGGGCCACAGACTGTCAAAATGAGAAATATGGACTACAAAAACTAAAAATGGTTTTAAGCTGAAGCTGAATTTAGTTATGAAAGAAACCAAATATTACAACTGCCAAAAGCAGGAAGGGCTTCAAAACAGACCCAGGGCATTTTAAATCTTATATAAGATGTCCTCGGGCATTTGACAGATCTTTTACTGTACTTGTGGGGAAGCTGATTACAATGTTAAGTCCTTCTTTTGGAAGTCTATCTTCTGTCCATTTTTCTACTGCCCTAGACACTTCCCCTACCTCAAACACTGTGATATCACTGCTGACATTTTAGGATCTTAGAGGAACCTAGCATTTCCTAGCCTATTTCTGAGTATAGCAGCTGCTAGTTATTTAAAAGCATAATTTTAAAATTATCTGGAAGAAGCTGACTGTTGCAGCTGGCATGGTGTGAAAGACCAATGGCTAAATAACTATCAAAATGCTCAGGATGAGTGTAGACAAAGCTTATGTGCACAAAACCTACGACACTGAACCATCAAAACATAAGAACATAACCAAATAGGTCCAGTATGGTTCAGAAAAGGATTACTATGGTCATCACCCCTACAGCAAAAGGACCTCGCAGTCATTCACTGTGGGATGATCAGCAGTGGCAGAAGCCACAGTCAGCATCTACTTGCTTGCTTGTTTCAGTGTAATGTGGAGGTTACAATAAATACAATTTATTTAACAATAAGATATGTTGCAAGCTGTACTGCTGTAGCAGAAAAATTTCAAGTAAGAGTTGGCAGAACATTTTCAACTAAGTATTTTCTGGTCAAAATGTGATTTTTAGTGGAAGCCAAAACATTTCAAGTCTAGGGCAGACTATGAGTGTTTTCAAGGGGTGACAGAGAGACCCAAATCAAATACTTAACATTTTCATTCCAAAAGCAGAGCAGACATTTTAACACAATTGTGCTTCATTAAAATGCTTGAAAAGTTTTGGGTGTAATCCAACATGGATCAAAAACAAAATTCAGAAACTTGGAAGTTGTTGTGATACAGAATTATCATTCTCCAGCCTGCTTGAGTTTTGAAAAGGCTGGGGAAGGGAGGATGGGGGAGGGTAGCTGTTGCTTTTTAAGATCAGCACTGGAAATGGAGTGATACCAGAGAAAGAAGACTCAAAATTCAAATGTGACAAAGTTCGGAGGTGCGTGGGCCTAAGTTTTTAGTCTAGGCTGTTAAAGACATAACACACAGGCTTGAAGCCACCTCTAAAATTATCCATGAAAATCAGAATATCTCCTTCAAAGACAGGGTCCAAGTGTGATCTCTGCTGTCAACAGCTCTGAATCCAGCTAGTTAGGGACCATCTCTATGGATTCCCAGATATGCTGATGAGCTGGCAGTTGACAATGTGTGTGTCAGGGATAACATTTTGTCATACGTATCAACGATGGCATTTAATTTCTGCGTGAAATTTCTGCATTTATTTTCTGGAAGAAAACTGTCCAGTCCCCTAAAGAAATGAAATGCTTGTTAAAAGGAGAGGCTGTTTGATCTTTGCTTTGTGGAATTTCAAGCCTCTGACTTGCAAATCTTGTTCAACTATCATTTTTGAACTACAGGCTAGCCTTCTGTTTGCACAGAGGCTTATGCTAAGTTGACGGATTCCAGTGGTCCAAATAAGCTGCCTTCTGACTGAGGGCACTGTATTAATGGTACAAGCAAGGAGAATTAGATCTTTGAATTTTTAAGTAGGTTCAGGCTTAGAGAGAAGCTCAAGTCTTGAAGAAGCTGTACAGCAATGCCAGGAGGAGAGGTACATGCAGTGATCAGATTTCCTGTCCCCATCCCCCTAAACTTGTCTAGGTGTCACTCATTTTGCAGTTGGTTTCACACTTAAGTATAGAAATGTGCCCTCCAGCTGTATTAGACTTGCATAGCAAGGTTTTGGTAGCAGTGGGACTACAGGGTGGGGTTCTATGAAAAGGTGCCAGAAGCTTCCTCTATGTCTGATGGGGCCAATGCCAGCAGGCTGCAAGACAAACCCACTGGTGGTCAAGGTTGAGCCCCTCAGCAATGGTGGTAGCACCTCTGAGACAACATATTTAAGAAGAGAGGGGGAAATCTGCACAACAGCAATTGCAGTCAGAGAGAGGAGTGAGAACATGTAAGAGAAACAGCCCCGCAAACATCAAGGGCAGTCCAGAAGGAGAAGGGGAGCAGGTGCTCCAGGCACTGGAGCCTAGATTCCCCTGCAGCTTGTGGTGAAGATCATGGTAGGACAGGCTGTCTCCCTGCAGCCCATGGAGGTCCACGGTGGAACAGAAAATCATCTGGAACCCATGGAGGATCCCATGAACTGCATGTGATCCACCATTTACTTTTACATCTTCAATTAGAATCATAGAATTGTAGAATCAACCGGGCTGGAAAAGACCTCTAAGATCATCAAGTCCAACCCTTAATCCAACACTGCCGTGGTTACTAGATCATGGCACTAAGTGCCACATCCAGTCTCATCTTAAAAACCTCCAGGGATGGTGAATCCACCACCTCCCTGGGCAGCCCATTCCAATGTCTGATTATTCTCTCCGTAAAAAATTTCTTCCTAATGTCCAGCCTTAACCTCCCCTGGCACAGCTTAAGACCGTTGCCCTGCTGGTTGCCTGAGAGAAGAGACCGATGCCCACCTGGCTACAACCTCCTTTCAAGTAGTTGGAGAGAGTGATGAGGTCTCCCCTGAGCCTCCTCTTCTCCAGACTAAACAACCCCAGCTCCCTCAGCATCGCCTCATAGGACTTGCGCTCAAATCCCTTCCCCAGCCTCATTACTCTTCTCTGGACCTGCTCCAGGGCCTCAATATCCTTCCTGAACTGAGGGACACAGTACTCAAGGTGTGGCCTCACCAGTGCTGAGTATAGGGGAAGAATCACTTCCCTGGACCTGTTGGCCACACTGTTCCTGATACAGGCCAGGATACCACTGGCCTTCTTGGCCACCTGGGCACACTGCTGGCTCATGTTCAGCTTCCTGTCAATCCAAACTCCCAGGTCCCTTTCTGCCTGGCTGCTCTCCAGACACTCTGTCCCCAACCTGTAGCGCTGCATGGGGTTGTTGTGGCCAAAGTGCAGGACCCAGCACAATTAGAGACTCTCTTCTCAGCAGCACCAGGGCACAAACACTTCCTACTCTTATTTTTCCGGTAATACTGACCAATATGTCTGAGTAAACAAATTCTGTCTCAAAATGGTTCCGTTCCCAGTTGTTGAAATATAATCTCTTTTGTTTGGTTGTTTATTTGTTTTTCTCAGTCAACATTCACGGAGTGGGGTAAGGAGAAGGGAAGCAGTGAGACAGAGGAAGACATGCAAAGAAATTTCAGATCCATCTAACAATGTAGTTTGCCTCCCTTTGCTTGACATGTGTAGCAGTGTCGGTACAATACAGTTCTAGGATAGAAACATGATGGCAGAAGAGAAATGCAGGGAATAAGCAAAGCATTTCTAAGAGAGATGAGGTTTGGTAGATTCATATGCTTTAAGGTCAGAATAGAGGTTTAAGCAATCCCTCCTGACCTTCTGTATGTCACAGGGCTTTCATCTTCACCCAGCTATCCTTGTACTTGGCTTAGTGAATTTTCTCTGGCTAATACATCTTTTTTTTTAGCGAGGTATCCAGGCTTGACTTGAAGATGATGAAGAGTTTGCATGTCCTAAGGGAGTTTGTTTCAATGTTTGATCACCCTCATTGTTGAAAGGTTGGGCCTAATTTGAATTTCTTTGACATCAATTTCCACGTCTTGGTACTTGCTATGCTTTTCTTCACCAGATTAAAACATTTTGTATCATCCATATTTTTTTTTTTTTAAATAAAGCCAATTATGCTCTCTAGTGGTCAAGTTCCCCCTCAATATTTTTAGCCAAATTAGACTGATCTGGAAGTCTCACGACAAGTCATTTTCTCCAATCATCAAACTCAAGTTGAAGACTTTTTCTGTATCCAATGCTGCAACATGAAAATGTAGGAACCAGAAAAAGATAGTATTTCTGAACTGGATTAAAGAATGTCATATGAGAGAGAAAACTAGTTCACATTACATTTTATTACTGCTGTGTTAATTAATCTATGACCTTTAAGCCCCTTTTTGCTACTGCATCAGTTGGAAATCTGAGATCCATTTGCACAACACCTTATTCTTCATTTTCATATACAGCCAAGTTCTCTGAAAGCAAGATCTGCTGCTCTGTCTCCCTAAATACTCAAACTCATTTTGGGTGTGCTACATAACTTTGTATGAAGGGATGCAGTCTTTCTGAGAAATCCATTAGATTTTTACTGTCATTATTTTCTGTATCCTTCTACTAATCTTTGTATCATCCACTCTTTTTATCAGCACAGTTACTCCCAGATCATTGATCAAAGCACTGAATAAAATGGAGTTTGGTACCGATTTCCCAGAAGCCAGTCTGGAATACTCCCATTTGCTGATAATTCCCTATTGACAAATGCTTTTTGAGACCTATCATTTAGTTTTCTCTCAACTCATTTAATCTCCATTTTATTGTTATTTTATAGTGTTAACTTTTTATCAGAACATCATGAAGTGTTACACCATGTTAGGAAAGTCCAAATATGAAGGCATCTTTATGAACTAGACTTGTAATTCCACAGGAAAAAAAGAAAAAAAAAAGCAGTTTTGCTTAAAAAGCCTATTTTCCTTAAATCTGTATTGACTAATGTTAATGAAATTCTTACCATCATATTCTTTAGCAGCTGGATGATATATAAAATTTTCATTCTTTTATTCTGGAATGATGTCAAAATAACTGCCCTACTGTCACTCAAGTCATCCTGGTTGTTTTGCCTTAAATCCAGCACAACATTAACATTCTTATAAAACTTCTGCTACTGTCCCACAAAGATCTGTGAGCTGGAGATCCCCTCAATCAAATCCTGAGCTCTTTGGCATGAGTTGCCAGGGACTATAGCTTTCAAATATCTACCCTTAGTGAGCACTGCTTAATAACAACACAGTTATTAACAAGTTCAAAACCACCTTGCCAGCCTCATAGAGGAGGAACAGTTACCATGTTCCAGCCTAAACAACCCCCAACAGGTTCCTAAAAACTCTTTTACATTTGGGACTTCAGTTCACTCTACCAATTTCCCTTCCCACCTTGGAAACATTCCAGTAACTTCCCTTCACATCTTGGAGATGTCCCATATGGAACATCTATAAAGAAGCTGGCACTACATGAACACGATGCAAGTTTTTTCACACTTCATCAAAGGCATGCAAATGAATGTACTTCTGAGCTGGAATCTGGTAGCAATGGTGCAACATAAGCAAAAAGAAAGCCTCCCTCTGAAATACAAAATGCTTTTTCCATCGCAGCAGACTGCACCATCAGCCTGGCCAGCTGTCCCTCTGACCTGTAACCCGAGCATTATCTCCCATTCAGACGTCTTTCTGGATCCTCACACTTTAGCTTTGTACAGATCTCATAGACTTTTGCTAGAAACTATGTCTGAGGCCTGAATTACTGAACCATATTCACTGCTGCCAAAACGGTTGCCCAGGCTCACATCAGCTTACCCTGTCATTACTACAACATCCTTTTCCTGGCCTTAACACTGCAAACTTGCCTGGCTCAAATTGTGCAGAAAGACAAAGGTCACATTCCCTTTCTGTCATTTGGAATATGTTATACCTTTCTCTAAATGTTTCTTTTGGTTTCCCCTCCTCTACCTCATGAAACACAAGCTGGTTGTCTTCACTGTCAAGACTTTTATAGCTTACCCTCCTCCAAGCATCACCTCTGAACACCTAGTGAAAGGTCAGCTCCCATGTCTGATGGACCGTGTTGCCAGAGACCATCAGATCTTAAATGTTTTCAAGAACGCCTTTGAGCTTTCTCTGCTAAACTTTTGCAAAGGTCCTTCATCATTCTCCTTAAAACTCTCTTTATACTAAACCTGCAATGCTCACAAAGGAATATAATGATGACAGCTAGTCTTCAGGTGCTCAGGCATCTCTGTCTTTAGGTTGAGCAACAATATCACATCTCTTTTTTTTCTTCACCCACTCATTTCTTCATCTGAGTCTGCCTTTGTCTCTTGCTCTATATTTCATTAAAATACATAATCTGGGCTTTCTGAAAGAAATTATAATAGTGATTGTCTAAGACTTTCAGCCAATGTTCAACACTATTGTTTCCTTACACCCCAACTGCTTTGCATTCATTCAGATAGGTATATTGAGGAGTGATGTTGTCAGGTATGACTGGCTGGGCTGTCAGGATGCAACTATATTCATAAGTTAAACAGCACCTGGAGGTGGCCCTGGGAACAGAAAAATAATCATCTGTACTGTTAAGCAGTCCAGCACAGCCCCAGCAGAACTCTGTAAGCACTGCATGGGAAGAGCTACTCTGGGCCAATTGTCCTCAGTATGCAGAAATATTCACTAATGCATATAGTTTATTTCTACAGATGTATTCTCACAGGTTGCCCTCCTCTTAGGCTTCTGCACTTGTCTGTTTCCATGCATGGCCCTGGAATTTTGACTTATCAATAACTGTGAAAGGCTAAAAGCAGTTTTATGCAAAGTACCAGTCCAGCCCTGTTATCCATTCTCTTGTTCCTTAATGACCATAGTCACATTTTAAATGTTATAATCAAGTGCTTTATCCCACCAGGTTTTAATCAAGTCAGGCATGTCAAAATTATTCGTGTCAATGAATATGTTCCCTGCCTCCTCCTCCTTGCTGACAGTCATAAGGGAGTGGTGCTCATCGAAGCAAAAGAGCATCTTCTCGGTGCATTATTTGTTGTGTTGGTTCAATTTGTTTGAAGCATTCTGAACCTGAATTCATACTGTGGCTACCACCTTAGCAGTACAGTAACATCCCTGGCCACTCCCAGGAACTGTTGGCTACTCAAAGAAGCCCAGAGCAATAGGTTGCTGTTCCTGACTTTGGAAGCAATTATAGGCCAACTCCATTGCACACCAGATCTAAATACAACCTCAGGACTGCCCTGAATTTTTCTACTTTATAATGTGCTCTCAAAGCTATTACATGGGAAGGATATGGCTGGAGATAAATGCACTCTAGAGCTTTTTCCTATGCCCTAATACATTGCCAGATGCATGAAACTGGTAATAAACTAATTAAAGATCATCCTAGGCCAGTTGCTCCTATAATTTAGCTTTAAAAACACCACAGATAAGATTTTGTAAGGGACAGAGGAGCACAGC